>NC_136659.1:8392481-9037887 GCF_903797595.1 Erithacus rubecula | reverse complement strand
ATGTGCAGAAATCAATGTGTATCCCCTTCAAATGTGAATACAAAGAGCTGTTCTGCATTTGGTGTTATCTAAAGAAATAGGACTCTTCCTCTAATACTTGAAAATTGGAACAATGTTAAAGATTTAGAATCAGAGATGGAACTGTTGAAACTTCATCTGTTCTAAAAAAAAAAAAATCATAACTTTCTGAAAGCTCTGAGAACACTAGTTAGATTTTTATGGTCCCTCTCTTTCAGTTCTAATGTCAGCTCCTCAGAAGAGTAGGATTAGGGACTTATGTGTAACTTCCAGAGCTTCTGCTGCTCTTTTAGTCTGTAAAATCAGCATTATCCTATCTAAAATACTATTTTTTGGGTGCTTGTGTGGGATCTCTGCTTTTGTGATTGCAGTTTTGTACCTTTGCACTTAAAGACATTCCAGAAGAAATCTGTGCTCTCCTCCCAGCAACTGGGTAAGATGTGTGCCAGTTTTTTTCCATGAAAAAAATTGTTACAAACAGGTGTTACCTTGCTCTGCTGAAAATACTAGACAAATACCTCTCATTTTTTATGATTAGGGATAATGCCATTACACTTTTTTCCTTTAGTATCTCCTTTATATTATTTGAAACTACACATAGCTTTTGTAACCAGTCAAAACCAATAAAACTGCCTCCCCTGCAGTGAAGCATGATCTTGTCAAGCTGAATGTAAGAGCTGCAGAGGGCTGTGCCTGGTCCAACCCCTCCTTCCCAGATATTACAGGAATATCTGATATTAATACCATTGGAAGAAAACACTTCATTTCACAGAGATGATGCTTGATTTGCTTCAGTCTCATTTAAAAAGACCTGCCTTTAAGTTGAACACTTTCCATTAATTCATCTTGGATAGCAACAGAGACTTGTTTCAGGGAAACAATTTCAGATCCCTCAAAAAGAACAACTAAATTTTATTATATTTTCCACTAACCATAAGTCTTTTGGCAGCACACTATATATATGTATGTATTCAGTAGGGGAAACAAAACTGGAAAACATTAATTCAACAAGCATTATGTTATAGAACATTAGCAAATGAAAAAAAATCCCAAGGAAATAATGGGAAATGAATAGCTAATGATAATTACAGTACTCACACCACACCACCATTAGGCAGAAACATATCAATAAGAAACTGCAACATAACTATTCATTTATGAAATATACTCAGTGTTTTAATGCTATAGTCAGCATATAGCAATTATCCTTGCACTTAAGGTGAATTTTGGCTATTGAATATCCCTTAGTTAAAAATTGTCATTGGATCCATTTTAAAGCAAACACAATTAATATAACACCTAAACTTTGTGTTGTAGAGCTGCTAGGAGAGCTCCATACATGTTCCTCTTAGATAATAGAGGCAGTTTTGAGCTAATAACTCAGCCATTTCACATTTACAGAATGCATTAGAGTCAATCATGCTGGGACTATATAATTACAGGTGATTTTACAGTTGTTTGTTTCATTTCTCAGACCATGATGGCACTCAGAGTAATGTAATTATTCACCTAATTGTATAACTTGGTTGTAATAAAGCATTTGGACTGCTCAGCAATGACAGCTGAGAACATAGTTCAAACATGTGATGTATGTACAGCTTTACAATTATCCCACTATAAAGGAACATTTCTCAAGTTAAAAAGTTATCCACATCTTAATCATCATGAGATATTTTACAAAGGCATAACAGCATAATTGGATTAAGTAAAAGCTCAAACCAGATTTGTCCATTTTGAAATAGTTTGGGGATTTTTTTTGTCCTATTTTCATCTTCCAATGATGATCCTGATTTAGGACTGGCTCATTGCAGCTCAACCTCAGACAAGGCTTGCTGATGGCAGAATTCCAAAACAGGAAATACCTGAACAGGCTTCAATAAAGGTCTACAAAGGTTCGGCATGGAGAGTTTTTAACTGTGCTATATAGTTATTTTCATCTAGCATCCCACAATGCTGTTTCTCAGCTCTGCTGTGAAGGAAGATGCTAAACTGGGCAGAATGCCACTGTAATGTGGCTATACTGCTTCTCCTATCTGTGCTAACTCATTTATTGCAGTGTATTTATCCTTTAGACAGCCCCACAAACCTGTAGGATCTTTGTTGGAGAACAGGCTTCTCTTTCTACTTAGCAGGAAGAAAGATTGCTGGTCACACCAAAGGTTTTATTGAAAACTCCAGTGGATATAAGCACTCTGATCCACACAACTGCACAAGCAGGCAATATTAATTATCTTGTTAATCAGCATATTAATTTAACTGACCAAAGCAGCCTTCAGGGCAATGCCATGGTGGTTGGGAGCTCTGTATTTTCCTTTTGGTCTTTCCTTTGACTGCAGAACCTGCAGCTTTGAACCACTCTTCTCTCAACGCACCCTTCTGAAAGTCCAGGACAACTACTAGATCCAACTGCATTTTTGTATTTACACATTTACAACAGATCATCAGGCAGGATGTGGTACTTGGAGATATTTCTGTATCAGTATTTGCCCTTTATGTACTAGGTTCTTTTTTGAGAGAAAAAAAAAAAATCTTTCCAGATGCTTTCTGCTTGCTGGCCCATCTTCCCTCTCCTTAAAAGTCAACACACATTACACTAACAAGGACTCAGAACTGCAGCTTTGTGCACTGCACAGTCCTTTGGCTGGGTTAGTCAGGAGAGTGTGAACAGGGTGGAGAGCTCACGTGGCCACTTCATGCATTCCCAAAGTTACTCAGCATTTTTAACACTGCTAGATTGCTATGCCAGATTGCTGTAGAGGGTCCCAGCAGACCATCAGACCTCACTGGTCTGTCTCTACATGGTATTTTCCTACCCTGCCTACTGCATGTATTTTGCTTCCTGCATTTCTTTGCTTTCTGTGAAAGGAGGACGTACCTATCTTTTCTGCTAATTCTCACCAGAACCTGCTATTTTGAAGTTTTAAGTGATCACAAGGCAAAGAAAACTCCTCTCAGCTACCCTTCTTCACAAAGTTCCCTTCTTTACAGCTGCAACTGCAAATCAGATGTTTAACTGGACTCCAACTAAAAATGGGAACCTTCAGGGCAACATCCCAAACCAGCACAGCTCACAGGACTCTTCCCCACCAATGTGAGCAGCCACATAACTCCCAATGATCTCAGTAGAGCAAGATATGGGCAGGGTTAAGGGGAAAATTATTTCACCTGGCAAGGGCAGGAATAGAGAAAGGAGTAAAACACTTTTATTTTACAGTGCACTGCAAATTCAACATTATCTCTGAAACTTAAGCATTGAGAACATCACCTGACACCAGCAAAGCATTTCTCTGTCAGCAAATTCCAAAACACAAGCCATCACATTGACTTATTTGGATTAACACAAATTTCCTTCCTCACAGAACTGTGTGGTTTCTCAGGGTGAGAAAGTGTGAGATGATGTCGACCAGTAGGTGAATTGCCCTGCATGAAAAACAGGCTACTGGTTGGAAAAGTGAGATAAATTCAAATGAGACTTAATTCCTAGCAAAGCTCTAAGCTCTTGGACCTGCTCAAAAGAAAATGTTTTGGCCAACAATGATCTAGAAGCAAAAAGAGAAGACACATTTGGAATGAAGCACAACTGACTGATCCTGTGAATGTCTCACTTCTTTCAAGAATTATTTAATTCCAAATCAAACTCTTGCATTTTGGATGCCTTTCAAATACATGTTAAAAATGCCTGTAAAGGGCTAACACAGTGGTTTTTCATTCTGAAAACAAACAGAACTGAGACATTTACAACCTTATCTGTGAAAGGGAATTGCCAGCTAGGGACAAATATTTGAAACTCACTGCAGCAGCATTCCAACAGAACAAAAAAAAAACAGAGCTCCCACCTCTGCACAGGATTTCATAGGGTTGTCTCAACCTAAGCAAGAAAAGATTCCTCTTTCTAATTAAAAATATGTTCTGCATAATTGTGATAAATGGGAAATAAAGTGAGATTGAATGTGTTTAATCAAGGTAATCATCCACAAGAGAAATACAACATTTCATATCAAAAAGATGGGTTTCAACTCATATCAACTGTTTCTGATGATGATAAAATGTTCTATGGAACAAATCAGCTATTCAAATTCTTGAGGAAAAAAAAATTAAAAGGCATTATTCAGCCCAAACTGTCAAAGAGTAGAGAAAAACTTGTTCTGTGCTACAGCATGGGATCATTTCTGGCTGGACACATTCCAGCATTGTTTGGCCCCAGCTTGGTAAAGGCAATTGTTTGTGTTCCTACTGAGCTCCAGCTCATGCTGCATTAGAAATCAAGAAATTTTTCTCCATATTTCCCAGAACACTGCTAGAGAAAGCTGACTTACAAAAAGGAAAAGAAAACTTGAAAACATGTGCAAATGCACAAACACAGTAAAGCATTGGACAAAATCCTGATTTCAGAGGATGACAAACATAAGAAAATAACTTTTTCCTTCAACAATCCTTTCCAAAATGCAATAAGGATACAAAAATTTAAAGAAGACATATGTCCTGCCTATTCTCTCTATTAGAACTGGAAAGGAACTTGAAAATAAAATGACAACTAAAAATGTGGCAGGCACACTTCCAAACAGGCAAATAATATTTCCAGGACTCTCACAGGAGGGCAGGGGAAAAACCTGCATAGCAGAAACTTGACCTTGAGTCTCCTGCATCCCAGATGACTGATTTAAAATGAAACTTCTGTCTCACATATTTCAGCTGATTTTTTTTTTAAACTTATCCTTTAAAAACTGATTTCCCAGATAAAAGATGACCATTGGAAGATTTCCAAGAAAGCTACACTAGAAATTGAACTGATATACAGTTATTTATACACACACACGAGCACAAGGGAACATCTTCCATCAGAGCAAGAGGCTGAGCAGAACTTTCTGCCACAGGTAAAATCTGCACTGACCATTGTCCAAAACATCTGAAGTGTGACAAACTGCTGTCAGCTCCAGATGTGATACTGACACAGCAGCAGGAACAAGTCCTGAAAGAAACCTTAAAGAAAATCTTAATTCAGGGAAAATAAAAAGTTACCTTCTTGTGTGCCACGCTGGAAGGACAAATCATTCTCTCAGAGGCTAAAAGTCACACGATTTAAAAAATAACAAATTAAGAGATGCCTTCAGCATCAGTGTTTGAGTGTGGCTCACTCAAAAAGTGGGAGAGAGCCCCATAGTCCATGGCCCTGCCTTTGGCCAGATGGGGACTCTGCTCAGATGGGGGCTCCCCTTTCTTTGCAAGGAGAGAAAGGCAATCCTGCACCCAGCAGTGGCCTTGCTCCTCCTACCCCCAATTTTCTCAGGTGTACAAGCTGTACCTGCCACCACAGCAGGGCATTAAAGAAAGAGCCAGCATCTGTTTCTGCTGTAGAAAATATTGATTTTTTTCAAATTCTTTTTTCATTAAAAATGCATTTGTAATGGAAACTGCAATAAACCCATAAGCGTGAAATACAGTTTGATACCATCATTTCTGCTAGTTTGAAATCCCCAGCTTGTCACCTCTAAAAATAACACACTCCTGTAATATTTGCCAGAATTTATTTTGGTGTAAGGTTATGCAGTTCAAATGGTGGGTCCATCTGGCTCCAGGTTTATTACTCCAGGACAAGATTTTTAGTACAAATTTCGTGGGGGAAAGTGAAAAGCACAGTGAATTATTGTTGTCCAGAAGGAACCAGCCCATCTGCTCTTCTCAGGATGACAAGATGATATTGCTTGCATGCAGTGACATATGGACAAAGGGGACTAAGGAAAAAGCAGCTTCTTAATCACCTTCCATGATATAAAGAGATGCACATTAAAGATGGAATGTTAAAACTTTGGCTCTGGCATAAGCAAAATAAAACCGGTGGCAGCATAGAGATGAAGAATTTTACATAGACGACTGTTGTCCTGTATTTTAGTTTCTTAAGTCATCACTTCAGAAAAGACACTGGCATGTCTCTTTATCAAATAAAGATTTTCACTTTGTTTCCATATGCACATATCCCTAAAAAATAAAAACTAAAAAATACTTTGCTACTTAGTAGCTAAAACAAATTAATTTTTCTATCTAGAGTGCTTACTGGCTCACATGTAAAAAAGCCTCAATTACAAGATAGATGCTGTATTTATGAAAACAACAAAAAAAAAAATTATTGACAAGAGAAACAAAACAAACAGTATTTTCTGTTTAACTGGAAATTAACAGGTAGGTTAAGAGCCAAAATGAAATTTCCTTTGCATAAGAAGTTTTCTTATCTGGAATTTAATTCACATTTCAACAATTCCTATTTCTACAAAGACTTTCTAATATGCCTATTTCTTCTAAGCATAGCAGAAAGGTTTGAAAGTTTCCAACAACATATTCCAAATAAGATGATCTTGCTTTACACTGAGAAATAGAATTATGAGATTATTTTTCATTGCTGAATATAACCTACAAAAGTTACTTTTAGAGATGTTTAAGATGTTGTCAGTCATTCACATTGGGGTGAAACTGAGTCCTACTCTCAAGATGAGAAACAAAAAAAACTTCTGTTAAGGATTTCCCTCTCAGCAGAAGCTGAGCATTCAAAAATTTAAGACCATCCATGCTGCCAACGCTACAAAAAGGAGATTTCAGATTTTTTCAGTTTTCCTTTTTAAAGACATGACTCAAGTTCAAAATACTGAGATGCAAAGTTGTTGTGGAATCCAAGTTCGGTTTCACAAAAGGAAAATGCAGCTCTAACAGAAGAGCTCCCACTGCACAGGAGGTGATTACAGAGATGTGCAGAGCACAAAGTGCACCTATAAATTCACACAACTCAAATAAACTGAGAGCCAGGGTCACACCCCCAGTCAGTCCCAGCCTCCCCTGAGCTCCCTTTAACCCCAGGCACTGATTTGTTGTCCAGCACCATCAGCACAGCTGTAAAGCCACATTCACCCTAAATCCCTAAAAAAAAATTTCCTAAAAAAGACTATTTGCTAAACAGTTTATAAGCACCAGGCAATAGCAAGGTAATGAAGCAGCAATAAAACTGCTGAAAACAGGCCATGTAGAGCTATTTCAGTTTCCTTGGCAGGGTAGCTGAGCTGGCAGGCATGGGACAGCAGCAGTTGTGATGTGTCCTGAATTCAAGAGGGTTTTCTGGCACTGCCTCAGGTGACAGTATCCTAAGCAAGCTCATGAAACAGGGCACAGCTCCTGGAAAACTGTGCTTTAAAAGTGCCATCAGTAGCTGGCTGTCAACTTGTAAGACAATTTTGGTATTGAAAAAGGTTTATCCTCAACTATCTTCAAAAATTTCTTTATTGGCTAACAAAATAAAACCAAGCAATATAACAATTAGAAGGTTAGAAATAGTATAAGAGCTTGCAAGGACAAGACTTCGAACTGATTTGGACAAATGGAAGATAAAGGTTCAAAACCAAAAGATTAGATAGATGAAGGAATGCTGAGATGACAATGCTTAAAAAATAAAGTGTCTACATGGACATTGAATGGAAAACAAATTCTGACCAAGAGGGTGAAATTGCTGTCATTGATCATAAACTCAGTGACCAACTGTGGCAAAAGAGTACCTGCTAAAAGGTACAGATAGCTGAGCCCAGCTTTTGGCATAAGTTTTTAAACAGCTTTCTTGGTGAGTTCAGAGGAAGTGCAAGAGCTAAAGAGCTGGGAAACACCATTTCAAGAACAGCTGAAGGAAAGCATTTTTCTGTAAGAGGAAAAGTAGAATGTCATGGGGCCTTGCAAGACAAAATAAAAAAGGGTGCTAAGAGGACAGCAGTCAATACTTTTCCATTTCCATTTGAAGAACACATTAATTAGCTCAATTTGGACATGAGATCCACTTAAAACATCAGGATTGTGCCAACATGGGAGAAAATTAAAACAACACACTACAGTTATTTGCAGAGACTTGTGGAGTTCAGTTTTCTCTGAAGTCCATTTCTGTCAGAAGCACCAGGGAACATGTAATTCCCATCAGCCAAAGATCAAAAATTGATTAGGTGTTCCTCCTGGCCATTCTCCCCTAGCAGCAATTGCAAGGAAATCCAGGCTCCCACAGTCCATTCCCCAGTTTTTTGCCACTCAAAGAACCCAATGGATTCTCTCAGGGATTCTGTTGAAAAATTTCAAAATCCCCCCTTCCCTAGGAAGGCCTTTCCCTAAGAGGCCTCTACCAGCTCTACCTTAATCAGCTTGGGAAAATAAAAACAAAAATAAAGGAATGGCACTACTGTTACATTTACTGCAATATCTTGGCAATTTCCTTTCATATTAAAATCCCTATTAAAGCACCTATTAAAGCACAAATTGTGCAATAAAAGCTCTACAGGCTGTTTTTATTTTTAAAGCTAACTGCAAATCATGCAGTATTGCTACAGCTTAAAAATAAAATAAAAATAGCATTGTTCTGCTCCGAAATTGATGAAGACAGATGAGTCTCCTTCCTGCTGAGGAGCTCTGGAAGCTAGAGGGTGCCCTGGTAATGCACAAACAAGAGATGCTGATTCTAGAATCTTTAATGCAGCTGGGACAAGAGTAGATGACTTTTATTCATGCTGTTTAGACACCTCCTCAACCCATTGTCTTCTAAATTCTCAAGAAATCAGATAAAATTACTTGATCAATAAACTCAAAATACATGTAGAGGATTTTTTTTTTCCCCCCCTACAACTGGCATAATACCAATGAAATTCATTTCAAAAGGATGGGGAGCTCAAGGAAAGGAAAGAAAAATACACTGCTTACACTTCACTCCTGGTCAAAATAAAATTGGTTTACAAAAATCTTCTGCTGTCCTTCATTTTAGAATGCCTTTAATTTATTTTCTTTGACTCTTAAAGTCATGTCAGTACCAGATTAAATTTGCACTGCACAGTCATGCTTAAATCTGCCTCCCAGAAAGAGCCAGTGTTACACAGTGATCTGAGTCAAACCTGTGGATTTTAAAACAAAATACCTAATCCTTCTCAATAAATGCACATTTTCCAACTTTAAATTTCAAAAGTAAAAATAAAAAACAACTCTGTGGGGGTAGTCTCGACAAGGGATATAGGTCCTGCAGGGAATTTGCACTACTTGTGCAAAAAAAAAAAAGCTGGTTAGTGGCTTAAAATCTCAGTGCAAAACTGTGTTTGGAACTGTTAGTCAATAAATAAAATACTGAACCAAAGCACCATTTTGGTTCAACTGATTTCTGTCACTTGTTTTGGATTTAAAAAAAATCATGGTTGATTTGTTAGATTTTTATAGGAAATGCCTTTTTTTAAGCTCCCTCCCATCACAAATTTAATATTCCAAATATGCAGGACTATTGTTACTTCTTATCAAAATAGCGTTAAGTAGATGCACAAGTCTTCAGTTTGTAGAAATGAATTGACCTAAAAATTGCTTTAATATTTCCTCTGATGCATACTCAGTGGAAAAGAAAAATCCCCAAACATTTTAAGATAAATTCAACATGAAAACCCCCAAGATTATTTTTCTCATGATAAGGGGAAAGGATTCTCTTTTTCTTTAACTATGTCAAATGAGAAAACCCTAAACAAACTATAAATTATATATATTTCAGACAGGAAACTGAAAAACATGAAAACAGTGAAAAATACCTTCTGTTTTAAAATACATGCAAAATCATTAGTTCTCTCTCAACAGTAGCAAACATGAGAAGAAAGCAAGCAGATTTTTAATCACAAAATTTGTTTGGAAAAAGCCTAAACTACAATTTTCTTACTAAGATCTTTGCTTTCAGTTACTCCAACTCCAGATTTCCCACCACATCATTCTACAGCAGCAACTGTCCTCAAGCCAAGATCCAGTGTTTTCAATAAAAGATCAGGCCAACCAGTTTATTTTCTGAAAACTCAACACCAAAAAGATTAAAATGTTTTAACTTGCTCTCTACAGACCATGTGAGGGATAAAACACTTCTGAAGGAAGCAGAAAACAAACATTTTCCTGGAACATAATTTGTCAAAAAAATCCTAACCTCTCCCTTATACTTATCTTTTGATTTTTCATATCCCTTGATGGAAATGTTCAGGGCATGGCTTGACAGCACACTAAACCATTTCACCAAGGGCTCTTTCTTTAAAGAGAAGTCTGGACAAGCCTCCAGCAGTCTCTTCCCATCTAGAATTTCCTCTGGTTGCACAGAGGTTTCAGACCATATACCTCTGATCAATAAATAATGACTCATTTTGTACCCACATTGAACCAAAACCAAATTATTTTAGTTCAAAGAAAAACAAAACAAAAACAAATAGGACAGGGTTCTCTGAGGAAACTCCACTCTTAGCATCCATGCAAATGCATAATAATTTTTTAAAAATCCTTCTTTAGAATGAGTTCTCTTTGTGAAAGGCTCTAATCAACACACTAGGTTTCTCTTCTATAAAATGAAGCATTAGGGTAAAAGGATTAAAGCATCCACTTTTTTTTTTTTACTAGGCAAATTTCCTGTATTGCTTCATGCTTATTAACCACTAACACAAAAATAACAAGGCTGGATTGTGCCTATGAACCCATTACTGGATTCGTGTCAGCAGGTGTGCTATAAACACCTTAAACCTCACAGAAAATAATGCCAAAACAACTCCAAAACAGTTGAAAACAAGTAATTTTTTCCACTGAGAAAGTGTTTATTGCACACTGGCTGCTACCTAACAAAGGATTTTGATTCAGTTGTTTTTGCTGTATTGTTTGCGTTTTCAGAAATTTCTGGAGGAGCTGTTCAGGCATTCCTTGTTATCCAAAGTCAAGTTTTACATATTTAAAATTTTAGTTTTAGGATTACATTTCCAACTTGCATCAATACCCTCATAAAAATCAGGGGTCTTACATGACTGTGGTTACTGGAAAAGGGAACAGCTCTGAGAAAACACACCCTTGTTCTTGTTTCCCTGCGTGAGCCCAAACCCAAACATTCCTCATGGCAACTATGGAAAAGCACAGTCTGACAGCCCAGAAAATGATGATTTTCTAGATGTTTAAAAACCTAAAATCCACTTCCAAGCCACCTTCACACAACAAGCCCTAAAAAATTACTTGTACATAAACCTGCTGAGAGTAGCTAATAAAAACCCATGAGTTTTTTTACATGCCTGGTAATTCCTTACTGCCATTTTCTCTTGCTCTTCAGCAACCCATCAAAGTTAAAAACCCAAGTCAAGGTTAAAAGGTTAAAACACAGAGCAGAAAAGCAGCATTTTAAAATAGCTAATTAAAGCAGTTGTTTGGGGTTGTTTCTCACAATTAGGTATTTGGTGCAGCCCATACCACAGCTCAGCTGGGGAAGGAAAGATGCATTTAGCAGAGCCTGGGGTTCCAGTGGAAATGGGCTGACTTGGACCAGCACAAATTTTATACAAAACCTGAACCCCAAATAATTTTTTTTTTCCCCCATCAGAGCAGCTGAATCTCAAATCAAATGTCTTACTTGAACCCTCAACATGTGAGTAATGACATTTATACAAGACAGTTAAATTTATTATTAAACTATCATGGATTAGCTGTCTCAGGGTACCATAAACATTTTTCTGTAAAAGTTTAATTCAATTTTTTTCCTTATGTACACTTGCTGAAACAAAAGAAAGTATGCTTACAAGGCTACAAATACCTGTGGTTTGCAGAGCTCACTGTAGAGTTTCAATAATTACAGGATAGGAATGTAATGGGAAAAGTGTCTTTCCCAAAACAGATGGCAAAGTAATGTATTCTATACAGCCAGCACATTGGGAAGCTCTCTGGGAATTAGTTCAAACAAACTTGGAAAACAAGAATGTAAGCACAGCCAGGGAGAAGAGTTGTAACATTCCACTAATTTGGGAAAAAGCATTGATTGAATAAGAGATCTGGGTCAGTATTACCTACTGCAAAGACTAGAGAAAGTGAAAGAAATTAAAAACTCATTGCTAACTCCTGTCCACTGCAGGAAAGGCACAGATTTAACTGAGGCAATTTGAGCCAGCAGTTTGATCTGAACATTATTTTAGCTCTCCCTTTGGTGAAGGGAGTTCACAAACTGTTCAAGTAGAGGTATTCATATTCTGATTGGCATTTAAAATCCATTTTGGGGCTGCCCACAAGACTGAGATGCAAAAAGGGATTAATCTTGTCAAACTTTTTTGTACATGCTTATGTAGCATGTGAAAAATCTGATCTGCTATGTGTAGGAAAAAATTAATTTCCCTGCACAGAGATGAGAAGAAAATAATTTCACATCCATCTTTGATTAAGTCTACTATTTTCAGCATCATCACAATTATTCACTCACAGCCTTGGTTTCTCCCTTTGCTTCTCTTCCTTCAGTGGTGGTGGTCTGCTAGAATCTGTGGTGGTGCTTTGTGAGCCATGCTTCCAAATAAACTAAATTACCCAACTTTCAGCTTATTTCACAGCTAAACAACTAGAGGCAGAGCTCTTCTAAAGCACAGTAATTGATCCTGAATTAACTGTTATTCAGGAGAGCAAAAAGTTCTCAATGAAGATGATGTCCTCAAAAAGTGAAGAGTTGATTGAGAAGGAAAGGTTTGAATCTTTGCTTTCTTTTTTCCTTTCCAACTTCCAAATTGAGACATTTGGTAAGCTCTGATGCATACCTGATCTTTCTGCCTTCTAACAGTTTGTATTTCTAGCTCAGCTTCTCCTTGTTCTCTTTTTGCAGTTCCCTGCCAGCTACCACAGCAAATGCTCTTTTAGCTCACACAAGTCGCTTATGTCTCTCCACTGGCAGCACAGCCTCTCTTTTCCTACTTGTTTTGGAAGCACAATCCTGTCTGCACACTCCAGTGTGAGAACAGGCAACTCTGCAAGCTCAGTGTCATGTTTCTCTCATCTCCAAACCCAGAGATGCAAAAGCCTGTTTTGGATTTTTTTTTTAAATGGAATCTTTACCACCAAAAATGCCCCAGCATTTTACTGCTTTTGCCTTATGCTCAAAATCCTTTTTCTGGACAAGTTAAACATGTGATTTGAATTGTGTGGACAGCACATGTGATGTGTCCCCTCACTTCCAGAGCTGTAGCCAAGTTAACATCTGTGGAGTAACTGTCTGGCTCAACAAGTAGCTGGATTCCCTTTTATGAAAGAAAACTCAGAAATATGAGCAATTCTGCTCCAGGGACACTTTTGCAAGCTTTATTCTTCCTAAACTAGTGTGCCATGACTTAAACTCTGGTCTTTTTTATTTTATTTATTTTCTTTTCCCCTCCTCCTGTGACAGCTGTTGCACAATTACTTGTGTTCCTTTGTGATTTGTCCCCAAGCCTGAAGTCAAAATTAAGTTGTCAAAGAGCAGTGAATTTGACTTACCAGTTCAGCTCTGGGCACAAAAGCTGCTCTGCCAAGCTTGACTTGCTATTAAACATTTGTGGCCAAGAGCCAAAAATTATGATCCTCTGAAAGTTAATTGTGAGGTTTTGTCTTTCCTCCCAATAAATTGCTCAGCAGCTCTTCCCCCACAAGGTCTCTTGAGAAGCAGGCTCAGATCACCCAGAGAGATGAGGTTTCATCTCCCTGTGCAGGAGCTGAGCCTTTGGAAGGTGGGAATCACCCATTCCTGCCTGAGAGAAGCACTGAAGCTTTGTACAATCAGCAGGAACTGCAGAAGTCTGTGGTGGATTGCTAATCCTACAGAGCAGATGACAGACTAGAAAACCACAGAAAATAGCAATTTTCTCTTTTTTGCCCCCCTTTCCAGAGGCAAGCTTAGTGCATTTTCCCTTAGATTTTCAGGAAAATAAAAGTTAAAACCAGAACCAGAGCACAGCTGACAAATACGTGGTTTCATAAAATAATTTCTTAGCACTGTGAGAAAGGTGTCTGACCTCTCTTCCTCCCAGCCTTTGTCATGCTGTCCTTACCCTGGCAACACAGACACCTTTGAGTTTATTCAAACTCACTGCACTATTGCAAAGCCTGGGACAGAAAAGGTGTGTGCAGTAAAAAGCCAGGAGAAAGAGAAAGAAACAGAGTCCAATCTCAGGCATAAGAGACAGGTTAATTCAGCTTGAAAAACCATCTAATATGTATTTCACTATATATTAGTGAAATATTATATATATAATTTTATGTAGTCACTGAAGTTTTCTCAAGAATCTATTGGAAGACAGGCTCAGAGAGCCTCCAATGAGGAACTAACAAGTGAAACTGGCATTTGTCTCATGACGAGAAAAATTTCTAACTCAGTTTAAGAATTCCCTCAAAAGCTCCAAAGCCAAGGAAATATTTCCTCTTAATCAGTGCAAAATGGCTACTAGTGGCTCCTCCACAAGTTTTGATAAAATAAAACAGACCCAGGCATCACCACAAACCACAGCAAGCTCTTTCAGTGTGTGCACAACAGTCCCAAACAGAGCACTGAAGATTCACAGAAAGCAGATAACTGAATTATCCTGAGCTTGCTGAAACACCAAGTTAAAAAATAAACAAAAAAAACCTCTTCTATCCCTCTGCCAGTCAAGTCACTCAAACTTTTTGGACCCCATTTTGCTTTTCAAGTTCCACTAACATGTGGCAGCACATTATCTGTGAGAAGAGATCTGCTCAGCAGGTCTTCCAGGTCTGCTTTTTTTCCCTGAGATGGTAAAAGGCAGATTGATTTGCACTGATGCTTTGGCCAGTCCCTGCCTTCCCATTTGCTCCTCCACAGGTCTTATGAAAGACACGAACTGTGTTGGCTGCCAGACTTTTATGGCTTCATCTGCAGCATTTACCATGTGCCTGTCCCAGTTTGAGCCTGTTTGCTGCAGTGTCAGTGTGTGCCAGCAAAGGTGAAGGTTATTTTATGGCTGCACAGATGATTGCCTTGCTCTGTGTGCTGTCAGTAATGCCATGCAGCTCCCTGCAAGACTTCCAGGAATTCCTGGTCACTTCCCGTGTTGGTCACACTTTGCCATCTGCTGCCCTGACACCCCTGTCACAAGGCTTGAGCCTTCTGCTGAGAGAGTCCTAATTCTGCACCTAATGACCCCTTTGTTCCTGTCTGCCTCCACAGCCACGTGTTTTTCACATTCTGTAGCCTTTCGGAGGGTGTGAAAGAGAAAACAGCCCCTGTGTCAGCAATGGATGCTGCCCAAGTTAAAAATCTTTTGACCAGCACATACACACAAAAAGAACAAGAGTCCAAGAAAAAACAGGATGTAAATGAAGGAAAAAATTCCCCAAAAGGGTCTAACCTCACAAACTGACATGCTAGTAAAGAGTGCTGTACAGAGAGGAGGCCAGCAGCACCTACAGCAGAGGAGACACAGGTACCAGGAGCCACCAGCATCAGTGAGACAGGAAAATGCAGAGTCCAAATTGCAAAGAAGAATTTGCAAAGCATCAAAGACAACCCAAAAGCTGCCTACAGCAGCCCCAGGGGCTGTGCTTGCTGTTACTGCCCAAGAGCAAAAGGTGAGGTGATTTTGGCACCCTCCACTCCCCTTCTACAGCTTCGTGTCTTGTTTGCAGCTGTGCTCACAGCTGCAGCACTGCATGGAGGCCACAGCTCCTCCAAATCTCCTTGGTATAATAATTAAACTGATTGTCAGAGATCCCTCCTAACATCCTCATTGAGCTGCTTTTTCAGGGAAAGTGTTTTTTTCACAGAAATGAGCTGCAACTCCCAGAATTTTTAAAAAAATATTGTCTCCAGATTCTAAGTAGCACATTAAGCAAAAATGTGCTTGAATTTGTTAATTGTGCCCCACAGTCTGTAAGCACTTGGGAGAATACTGGACTTTTCCAGTACTTATTGAGGTCTGCATCACTACTTTCCTGAGAGTCACCAACTGATTTCCCCCAAACTTATCCAAAATCACATCTTCTTTGTCACATACTGCTCAGACAAATCTGGCACAAAAATGGAAATACATTAAAATTTTCTACTCTGTAAACTATTAATGTCAGAATATGTGTAGGTATGTTTGTGCATGAATATATGTAGTTTATATATGTATATATACACATATATATATGTATATATATACATATATATATGAGAAAATGGAGTGTCATATGCTACATGATTTCCTATGTCCATTTTCTCTAATTTGGAATAAAAAGTAGATTTGAGTCTCATAGTTCAGGTGCTTATTAAAGGCAAAGGTGAAAAACACTGAGCACTTACAGCCACTCTCAGAAAAAGTTCAAATAAAATAATCATGAAAGTGCATGAACAAAGTATTTTCTGATGTACCATCCTTCCTCTTTTCAAGTTTATCCTGCTGCTTCCCTCACCTGCTGTGTGGGTTGCCCTTCATCACACCACATTTTCATCTCACCTGTTTTACTTTATGATTGCTGTAAAAATATACAGCAGCTTAGAGGAGGTGAGTGGTGGCTGAGGTTACAGCTGCTCCACCAAATAATGCCTTGATGATGAAGATTTGTACAACTGCTGTGTAAAAATATAAGCTAACAAAAGATCACCTTTGCTCATGATCATATTGATGGGAACAGCTTTTGGGTGAGGGTGATCTCTAAGACACTTGCATAAAAAAAATATAATTAGTGTGCCTTTTGCAGCAGTACTTCAGTATCCACTGAACTGCAGCCACTTCCAGAGCTTGGAGCCTCACAGGATGTGCCTGGGAGAGAAAGCTCAGCATGGTCTGTGCACCTCAATCCTCTGCTCAGAGCTCAGGAATCCCCTCCCTTGCTCTGATCTAGCACCTCCTGAGCCATCACCTCCTTCCATGCATATTACAGAGCAATGATGAGCCTCTCCCACTTCTGACACCAAGTTACAGATAGCACTCCCACAGCAAGCAAACTACAAACATGGGGTTTTTTTTAAGGTGTTTGCCCTTTTTTAAAATTATTATATCAGAAAGCTTAACAAATCCAGAGATAAACCAATTGCAAAATTAGATTTTTCATATAGAAATTTGATTGTTGCCTCCCTTCCAGGTGTTCCATTATTTCCATAAGAAAAATGTTACACTGTGTAACCTACAGATTTTATTTTTTTTTAGTTGAGGACTGCAAAGTACTGGCAGTATTGGAGCATCTCTTTTCACACATTTGGAAAATATGTGGAAATAAATTTTTGACACTTAAAGCCCATTTCAACTCCACCATAGCTTCAGTACTGCTGTACAACTATCAATGAATATTTTTAAAATGGTTCTCTCTTCTGCCTTCTGTAAAAAAATATATTAGCATTGAATGGGGAAGAACCATGAGACGAGTCATCAAGAAATAGCAACCAACCATTTCCCCTGTCATGACTAAACATGAAAAGCACATTAATCTTGTCCTCTGCAAGCATTCACAGTAAAGGACAGACAAACTTTCTCTTCCCTGAAAAAGCAGCATGTTAAGTGGCACCTTGATGGCAAACTCTTCAAAGTTTTAACTAAGATGGCTTCATCCATGGAGCCAAGATAAGGGAGAAATCAATTTAAGAGCAAAAGCACAGTTTAACACCAGTGAAGAAGCATCTTTCAAATTAACTCACCTTCTCTCACTGACCATTCAACATCCTTGGTGGAACCTTAAAAATGTTCTCATTTTAAGAAGAAACCCGGAGAGGACAGACTGTTTCTCTTGAACATTTCTGAGGATGCTGCAAAAGCACAGAGGCAGCCCCAGGACCTGCCCAAGGTGGCAGAGGAGAGAAATGTGACCACTGGTATGGAAAATAAACAGTAAGAAAACATCAAAGCCTGTGTGATTTATCAGCCTTTCCCCCCAGCTGAGCCTTCTGAGGACTCAGTCTCCCTAAGGGTCATGGCCCAGTTTAAAAAGTGCCCCAGGCAAAAAGTGAGCTGTTCCAGTCTTGGATAAATTCCACTTAAACCTTGTTGCATTCTGCTGCTGCAGTACCTGCACCAGTATAAACCAGAGGACTTAACTAATCTTACATCTCAGAAGGAAATCTAGACCTTACCTTTATTGTTGTTATATAAAACCTGCATGATTTTTGCAGCCAAAATGTTAACTAACATAGGAATATCTTGCAATAATTACTTAGATGGTATTCAGCTAATCTCCACTTTTTTTGCTAAAGTGGCCTGTCACTGTCAGCAAGAATCATTTAGCATCAGCTGTCCCTACAAGAGCAGTATAATTTGGCAAAGCTATAAAAACCCTTTTTTGCTGGTCAGTTCCCTCACTCCACAGAATGAGATTTTCACATTGGTTATAAAGTTATTACCAAAAAAAGGATATGACACCTTTTCCTCTTAAAAGAATTTATAACATAGTAACTGATTGTTGCGAATGGCAGGAACAGGAGTGACAGACAAATGGGGTTTGCACCTGGAAATTCTCTCCTGAGCACATTCTCTCCTTTCTGCACAACAAGGGTGAACAGCATAGTGCAAAAAACAAACCATAATGCCAAGCATACTGTGACTTACAAGGATTCTTCTGTAAAAATTCTGATACTGCTCCCTTACCTTTTGTTGAGTTTATCAGAGCTTAAAATTAAAGGCTTGGTTTGTACTGGAGAGCACAAATTCTGTTATTTATTCCCAAATTATCAATTCTGTGTCATTCTGGATACACACTATTTGTACATCTCCCTTCTTACCCTGTGAAATGGATACTGATATTTGTGACTCAGGCTATGGTTTGGATGTGCCTACAAGTATATTTAAGCTCATTTATGAAACCACTATGTAATCACTGAAAAAGGGCTCAGATCCATAAAAATTTCAAATTGCCTAACACAGGAATTGTGAATATAAAACTTGACCTAAAAAAATTAAAATCATCTGCAAGTCTAAAATATTGCTGCTGCTGAAAAGAACTAGGCTTTTCCAACTATTTTCAATTTGTGGTGGACTTCTTTTTAGGATCATACAGACTCTCACTTTCAATTCATGCATACTTCTCCTTTCAGTTATTTAGTGATTTTCAGAGAAACCATTAATAAATTAGTTAAGTACTCATATATTCCAGCTTTTGCTCAGAGCCTGAGAGAACTAACAAAAAATTAAAACTAAATAAAAGAAAGGCCCATTGACAAGTGTACATGGTAATCATTCCAGTATGCATTGCCTGAAAAAAAAACACCTGAGAAATGATATTTTGAAGTCATGCTGCTTCCACAGTTGGAAAATATTTCAGAGCAAAAAAAAAGCTTACTTATACTATTTTTCTCTGAAGTTTTACTGTAGAAATAAAAGAGCAAGTTCTTGCATTTACCAAGAAGTCCCTAAACTCATGCATAAACACTTGGCCGATTCTTGGATTCATATATAAAGACAGGATAGTTTGCAGCTGTGAATTGTGAATGCTTTTTAATAAAACCACTCAGTGTTTCCTGAGACAAAATCCTAAATTGACTTGTTATGGTTTACTGTAGTGCATATATGGCTGTTAAATTCATTACTACATTTGGTGCAGCTCCACTTCCAGCAGCAGCAATTTAACACCCTGTAGTGGCAATCCTAAATAGAAAATTAAATTACACATTTGCTTCAGTTCAAGCTCTGAAAATTATCTCTGTACACAGCAACATAACATCTCTTTGAACAATAGGATCTAATTATTTCACAGGTATTAAAAACAGGTCAACTCCAGGAGAGGGGATGAGAGAAATATCTATATCTGGTAGGTATTGAGCATGAGATAAAATACAAGGGTAAAGTTGCATGAAAAAGAGTGACCAAGGAGATGGAGAGCAGCAGACACACTGAAAGTCAGGAAAGGATAATATTTTAGGGGGGGAAAGAAAATAACTTAGGATTTTCAACCCAGAGAATGAGAAAATTTCAGTTCTGCAGTTGAAGCTTTTATCCAGCTTTACAGAAATTACCAACTGGGATGCAAAATGTTGTCATTTAGCTTGCTATGATTTCTAATGCAAAAACATAAATGACCTTTTTAATAACTGATCACCAAACAAAAACAGCAAGTATGCTCCTGGTAATACTTCCCTGGCATCCTACTATGATGTTTACAGTGATCTCCATCAAGCTCTTCCAAATGGCTCTCCAAATGAGCCTGACAGACATCCTGGCAGGTTAATAGGACAGCTCTGCTCTCAGAAGCTCATGCCAAACAGGTCATCCATGGATATTAACAGCTAGGAGCAGTGCTATTAGATTCAATTGCATATTTGCCAGAAAACCATTCAACATCTTGCCCTTAGTAACAGGGTTTTCTCTTTTAAAGACAATTAGTTTGTAAACTATTTATAGGAACTCAAAGTCAAAGAGGTTGTGAGGCTGCCTGTGAGCTTGGCTTTTCCTGTGTTTTGTTCTGAGAATTTGATTAAGGACAATGACTAAAAACTACAGGAACAAGAGACACTTCCCTTCACTAGATACATCTATATAGTTCCAAGGAGAAAAGGCAGCATTATATTCTCATTTGATATCCTCAATATCACTGGTCTGAACCTGAACTTACATTCAAGCAAAACATCACCTCCTGCTGCTCAGGGTGCAACTCATGGCAGAAATCACTCTGCTGGGCAGAAACACAGGGAGACCACCCAGAAAAGCAAGAGCTGCAGGGATGCTCAGCCCAGCATGTCTGCCAGAGCTCACCTTGAGTTTTGACTCAGCCAAGTGCCTTTGACACCACTTCAATTGAGTGGCTGTTTCTGCTGAAATTAGATCATTCAAACAAACAAACAAAAAAAAAAAAGATAAAGCCAAAAATAAAAATCAATATTTACTGGCCTTAAGACCTGCTGACTAATCTATATCAAACCAGCTTGTGTCCTGCCATTATGAAGCATATTAGTTATATAAAAAATAAAACACCCATTGAGTACTGAGATGGATATGCTTCTCCCAAATCTCTTTTCCACTCAATACTGTGACTGTAGAAAAGCCACTGAAAGAAAGGTGTGTGAGCAATTTTACAGAGCCTCATCCTGGCCTGAGCTCAGTGTAACCCATGCCTGCAGACCTCCACTCACTTCTGCAGGACAAGCAGCCTGCACAGGGGCTCAGGACAGAGACAGCCAGAATGCACTTCAAAGACAGAACTAGAGAGCAAATACTATTTGGAGACCAGAAATTACAGTGCTTTTAATCACAGGACACCTCCCCTTTTTCCCATACATGACTGTATACGAGCAACGATTTTTTTTTCCCAGTGGCACACATTCCTCCTCTGCAGGTGTGCTGCCAAGCAGAGAGGATGATTACAGGAAGGCTGAGATGGAGAGACTCCCCAATATTGCCAAGCATTTCACATGCCACCTCAGAATTACTGAGACTGAAAATCATCATGAGGGAAAAACCTGTGTGCTCTCTCCAGAAATAACCTGTTTTCACACTTTAGATCTCACCAAGACAACATTGAAGAACAAATTGCCTCAACCACCTGCCTAGGTGCAGCTCAAAAAATAACAGACTAATGGTGTGGAGCCCACAAATGCAAAGAGTTGATGCTTTGATTTCAGAAATGCAAACCACCACAAATAAAATCCATTTTTCCCCCAAGAAACTTCATGGAAGGAATAAAACCACTCCAAATTTGTCACAGCAATTTATTTAGAACAGCTGAAGAAAAGCTATGTGGCAAAGACAGTGAATGATCTTGTTAAGAGCCTCTGGAAAAGTACTGGAAGATGCTCTTGTGTGCTTGAAAGAAAATTCTCATCAGGTGCAAGTTCACTTCCCAAAAAGTCAAGCTGAAAGCTTATCGGATTGGCAACGGATTACCTTCCTTACAGCCATGTAAGTAATTTAGTGACACTGTGCTGAAATAAGATAAGACTGGGAGTAATTAGATACTTATTTAACAGACAAAACAGCAGCATAGTGCACAGAATACAGACTTTGCACCATCTGCTGCAGGCCCTTTAAAGGTCGTCTGGATCACCTGAAGTGCACTTGTGCCTGGTAAGCTTAATTAAGAGCTCAGGGTAGAGTTTCACAAAGCAACAAATCACTAATCCTCCAGTCAAAACCAGGCAAATACACGTGTGTTCAGCTTAATGCTTGGCAAAGCTATTCTTGACCTGAGGATTTTTCCTTGTTACAATTGTGTAAAAGATTGTAGGGGTGTACTAGAAGATGCTGGGGTATTTTCTCAGTGTTCAGATAATTTCTTTCTTCAATTACGTCAGGACTACAAGGTCTCTCAATATTTCTGGAAATAATTGCTTTAAGGAAAAAATAGTCACTGATCTCTAATAACATTTCTTTCAACCCTGTAAAATCTGGACTGACTGACATTATGCCAAAAGACAGCATATTTTTTATCCTGTTTTCAATGCCATTTTTGCATCTCTTGCTAAGTCAGTTGCCTCTGACCTCCAGCAGCCCTTCTTTCCTACACCAGGGACAGAATGCAGACTATCAAACCATAACAACAAAATGCCTTCCCTTCCATCTTGACAGCTTTGTAGTAAAGTACAGAAATATTTGCCAGCTTTGGGAAGCAGAGTCAAATCCCTGCATTTAAAATGAAAGCAAACTGTTTGGATCTGGCCAAGCCTGAAAAAAAAAAAAAAAAAAAATCTCTTTACCCAGGTGTAGAGCAATGATTTTTGGACAAGAGAGGGCAGAGTCAGTGGCTGCAGAGCAGCTTTGGCTCTGCACCTGTGAAACCTCAGTGCAGCAACCCTGCTGGACCCCAGCTCCTCTAAAGGGAGCATCATAAATGTGGCTCTCCAGTGACATCTCTCTCAAAGTACAAGTGAAAAAACCACCAAAATAAAACCCAAAACAGACAAATCTGAACTTTTTGGACCCAGCAGCACATCTCCCACTGGTGGCAATGGTGAAAGGACACTGGAAAACATTGATGTTCTCCTGAGTGTTTCAATTCTACAGCACAAAATGGCATCATATTCTTTCCTTATCAACCTTTTTCATTTATCTTTTCACTGGTATTGCCAATAGATCTAATTACAGCTTCCACCACTATCAGTGACAGCTTTTCTGAAGTGCACCCAACTGATGAAGGAATTATTTATCAACTTTTCTGGTGAATATGGAGCTCAAGTCCTCACATACCCCTGTGAAATACCATGCTAATCACTAAAAGAAAAAATTCCAGCTGAAACAAAGTGATTGCTTTGTCAAAATAGCCCTGTTTCTGTAAATTATTCAGTGGTAGTTCTGCAATCTAAAGTACCCTTATGAATGAGCACCACACATTGCATGCAGCCAGACAGAATAACAGGGTGACATATCTACATAGAAAAATTTACAGTCTTTTGTCATAGAATAGTTTTTCCAACATCTCTCCTTAGAATGACAGAAGTGGTCAAGTACTCTAAAAATTATTTTTAAGAACATTGCCTCAATTGCTTGACATTTTAAGGCCTCTATCTTTTCAAGGTTACAGCACAGCAATATTAATATAGCCATTAAAAATGCAAAAGCAAGCAAAAGGGAGCAGTGCAATGTTTTCAGTAGAGATGAAGATCCTTAATCCATTTAAATATAACATCTAACATTATTCCTTTAGATCTTTCTTGACTTTAAAGCAAACATGAAGTTATATTTGAGATTGAGCCTGATGCAGCTCAAGATCTGTCATAATGATAGGAAGAGTAGCTGGTAATTTAAGAAAAGCAGATCTCCTGTTACACTAGGTAAGTGTTTTGCATGCAAAATCAACAGCCAACTCTGTGTGAAAGGGCAAAAAACTTTTAACAATGCAAAGTAGACAACTGCAAAAACTGACTGCAACAGCTGTAACATGCCACAGTATCTATAATTAACAAATTCAAACTACATGGTGCAGATCTGAGCAGGATGTGCCACTCTGGAAAATACCTGTAAGCACCTAACAAGGGAATACTAATCATGGCAGCATTGCCAATTATCTTTTTTCTTCAGGACACCAACACCTGTGTGCTCCCATGGGAAATGGATCAGGCACAAACCTGAGCACAGCCACATGGTCCCTTATTCCTCCTGGAATGTCCCTCCAAGGGCCAATTCCTAGAGAGGGATGTGCAGCAGGCTGGGCTCTCAGCATTCAGCCAAGAGGTGATGCAGAATGCTCACACTCATGGCAGAGCTGGGCTTGATTCTGCCCCTGCCTTTCATCTCCTGCCTTCAAACTCAAAACTTCCTCAAACAGCAGCCAGCACTTGAATAAAATGGAAAGAAGGGAATCTGAGTCCTTTTCTTCAATACACTTAGCAAGACATACCTTTAAAAAGCTGGCAATAACTACAATATTGCTCATGGGTTTAGATCCTTATTAAGTATCATAGAAACAAACACCTTCAGAGAACTTAAAGTCAGCTTCCATTAACAAATTTTGCTTTACAACCTGTCTTTCTGTCATTCCAAAGGCTGCAGAAAAGTGTTGCTCATTTTGCAATACAAAGGATGTGAGCTGCAAAGGAAGAGCAAATTATGAACAAATCTTTTTGTCACAGTGAAACCCAAACTAAGGGATCTTAAAATTTGTCTCTTGCACTAGATGTTGGGCATATAACCCTTGGACTGCAGTCAGCAAAACTGAGATTTATCCTCTGCACAAAGCTACTGCTGACAAAACACTGATGCCCAAGGTGCATGGCAGGAAGGAACTGTGTACCTGTAGCAGATTCTTGCAGAAAGGAACCATCCCAGAGCTCAAGGAATAACCATCACCTGAGAATGAGAGCCTGAATGAGCTGATATCTGATCTCTGGCAGCAAAACTCTGCATTTTATGAAGCAATTTTGCTTTGTGGGAAAGGGAATAGAACACAACAGGTGGAGGTAGGCAACAGCTTGTGGACCTTAATAGGTTCCCTTCCCCTTTTCAAAAGGGATCCAAATGTTCAAGTTGTCATCCTTATACTGAAAATTGTGATTGCTATGAAAGAGTTGAAAAAGATTTTTTTTCACTGAATGTTCCTCAAGAATATTTTGCAATGTGCCCCACCTCCTTCAGAGACAATGATATGTCAAGTGCATTGAAATCTCTCCAGGTGTTGCTATGAACAAAGTGAATAAAGGTGATCTCACACTTCATACACCAACATAAATAAGCTTATTTTACATTTATTATGCAAAACTGAGAAATACTTACAAAAACCTCCAGCCTCCCAAGCTACATCCTTGTTACATTTAGATAGCTTTGAGTCAGGTCTTTCAAAAGCTCAAGGTTCTCTCATATAACATCAAGAATAAGTAGCAAAGATTTTATTTCATAAATTCCTTGTTTCCTAAAAGCAAAATAAAATTGACAAAAAACCAAAACACACATCTCCTTCAAACTTTTATTTCTTAAGCAATGACATGGAGGTATGCAAAGCAAATTACCTGACATGAAAAAAGTTTTGCTAGCCAAGAACAACAATAAAAATTACTAATTAGATGTAACATTGAGACTTTCCTCTCAGCTGCCAAGGTCAAAGCAATCCATCTGTAAAGGTGAGATGAGATGATGGCTCTCTGCACCTGGGAGCAGCCTGGCTGCTCAGGACCTGCAGCTCCTCACAAGCCAGCAGCAGCACCATGAAGGTGTGCACACAATCAAAGGAAGCCAGCAGATAATTCTAAGCCTAGCCAAGCTTGAAAGAGCTGCTT
Source organism: Erithacus rubecula (assembly GCF_903797595.1). Taxonomy (NCBI): domain Eukaryota; kingdom Metazoa; phylum Chordata; class Aves; order Passeriformes; family Muscicapidae; genus Erithacus; species Erithacus rubecula. The sequence continues at coordinate 9,012,470 of NC_136659.1, read as the reverse complement.
TTTTTTCCTCCCTGCCTCCCAGAAATTATGGCAAAGGGGATTAATAAAGCACTTGGAATTTTTCAGTCATCTCTCTGCTCCCTTCAGTTTTATGGCTCTCATCACAGCCCATCCTTCCCACCCCTGCATGCACAAGTTGCCACAGACAGCTTTGAAGGAATGGATCACTGCTTCTGCAAAAGAGAAAATGCCACTAAAATGTTGCAGGTCAAAGGAATTAAAGCATCTCCTTCCTTGGGCTATTTTAAGGATACTGAAATTCTCCTGTAGTGTCAGGTAACAGCTTTTAAGTGCCAGACCATTTAACATATGTAATCTTGCAGAAGGTCATGTAGGTTTAAGCAGAGAAACAAAGCACTCAAATTTTTATTTGAGACAAATTAAAGATAAGTTACCTCTTGAAAGCATCTAGAAAAAAATTCTTGGTATTCAAAGTACCTTTCCAAAAGCAAGCTCATTCAGGTTTGTATTGCTACTGAAAGCTGCAAACAAATACCAAAAAGATCAGAGTTGGAGGCAAGCACTGTCTGTTGTTTTCTCTACAAGTGGCTCTCAATAGAAAGGAGAAACCACATGAAAGGAAAATATTAAAGTCTTCTGCCTTCATTTAGGAAGCAGCAAGTGCAGTTGCATGGTGGTGGTGGCTGAAGTGACACAAAGGAGATTGGAGGAAGGGAAATCCAATGTAGTTAAGAGCCCCCAAATAATGCTCAGCAAAGGGTGACCAGAAAGTCCATATACCACCTGATCTGCCAAAGCAGAAATACATCATCTGATGTACTAATATATCATCTGATCTGCCAAAGCACTGAGGGTCCTCAAACTGTGCCAAACACTGCCTTTCCTGTTAGTTAGTGATAGAGTAAACTTGATCTAAGTTCATCTCAGGATTTAGAGCTTGCAGCCTTCTAAAACAAACATCCTCTGAAACAAGAAGGATGGGCATCTAATATAGCTGTATGTAAAAATAAATCACATAATTGCTGTCCTCCAAAATTACAAAGTTGTTTTTCTTTGTACATTGCCTTCATGGTCTGGCATCAATGCAATTTTTGCTTACAAAGGGTGTCTGCAACAAATTATAGCCCTCCTCCCCCCTCCCCTTATTAATTACAATTAAAACATTCCTACAAAAGAGTTTCTTGAACAAATAAAGCAATCTATCATTTTTGCATGCTTAGAAATGCAGATTCACCAATGTTTGTTCCAACATTTAGTCAAGGGAAATAAAAACAAAAAACTCAAAATGGGCAAACAGAAGCAGGTCAGCCTCCAAAGAGGCTCAGCTGGGATGATAAATTGAGCCCACACATTTCACACTTGGACTATTTGGGAAACAAAATTACCTGCTGGCACCTGTTTCTTTTTCAGTCCTGCCATCCATAAAACACAAAACAAGAACAGCCCCAGTCCCACAAAACTCTGACAACATAATGTGCATTGTGCAGGGACTGATGTGCTCCACAAAGCCATTGTGAGCTCTCCCATCCTGGAGCAGGAGCAAAACTGAGATGTAACCCACCAGAGGGGCACCAGGCAGCTATTCCAGCTTTGCCACACACTTTTCACCTGAATTCACAGGGTTTCCTTCCCACTGGTGTCCCTCCCATCAACTAAAATGCCACTCATCAGCAGGAGTGCAAGCAAGGAAGTTTTCTCCTTGGCATCTCCCTCCCAGGAGATCCAGCTCCAGGGAAGAACAGGACTTGATCAGGGAAAAGAGAGACCAAGCCAGGGCAGTGAGTAGGAAAAGCTGATGGCAGAAAAATGCAAAATGCACAGGGGGAAGGCCAACAACCAGAAAAACAGAGATAAGAGCAGCTGAAGGCAATGGCTCACAGCTATGATTGAAACTTGAATAATGGGAGGGATTCCTTAGTTTTGACAACTTAATCCTTTTCCACATTGCTCCATATTTCTTTGAAAAAATGCAGGCTCCTCACTGAAGGAGTTGCTTCTTAAAAGAAACTTAATAACATTGCCAAGGAGGGTGAAGAAATACAGGGCAAGATAAAAGTAAGAGAAAAATACTGATTAAACAGGTGTTATTTGATGGCAATAAAATGGTACTATTTTGATGTATTTAACCCTAAACCCCACATTCCTTGAAACATGTATAAACTCCAAAGACACATTAAAAAAGGAAGAAACAAAGTCAGGAAATGTCTTTCCCCAACACTTACTGCTTCTAAATTTATAAAGTGACATATCAGGGAAGTAATTTGGGTAACAGTTCAGCCCTTACAGCTTTGGGGCCAATATCTTGGCACAGCTGTAAGAACTCTCCTCCTAAGTAACCTGGTGACAACAGCACATCAGCACCAGAAGAGATGCTTTAGAGCCCTCTTGGCTCCCACCTCTGCTCACCCATTTCTGGAGACTGTCTAGAGCACTCAACACCACAAAATAACATTTGAGTGGCTTCTGCTGCCTCCATAAATTCCTCTTTCACAGTTTTATGGTGCAGGATATCAGCCTCAGTAAACACCAGTCCTGTTTTATGACACAAGAAAAAGTTGGTAATGATTTGTCTAATGATACCACCTCATCAGAAATTTTATATTCCAATAATAAAGAGCCTGGTTGTTTTAACTGTCTATTACTCCCTAGGGACTAATTCACATCCATCCCCTGATGGCTCCATATCTGTTTCCCCTATATTATTATTGAATTATTTTTTTTTACTTCCCCCTCCCCACAACAGTGCAGCAGTGCTGACAAATGTTGGCAAAAGGAGAAAGACACTTCTACAGATCTTTTACACTGAAATATCATGGGAATGAAGTTCCAAGCAGCAGCATCCATTATCTGCAGATAAGATGCTTTTCATTCTTGGCTAACACAGGTGGTTACTTGTACCTCAGTCTGAAATGATCAAAGTCAGGAAAAAGGATTAGATGTCAAAATACTTGAAGTGTATCCCTTTGATCAGGATCAAAATCAAGACTGAACTTTGAATATAATGTGCCAGTACATTTCAGTGGTCCTTTGAAGGGGAAAAAACTTAAATTCAGGAGCAAGTAATACTGTTGCTATGAATGGGACAGGAAAACTGACATCTTATTCTCATCTCCTGATTTGGTAAATCCACCATGCTTACAAATTTCAGATCTTTCTTAATCTGAATTCCTGCTTTTCAATAGGGCTGCATCACTCATCTTCATGCACAGTGGTGCTGGCATTGACATTTCATTCATTTTCTGCACAGCCTCATAAACATTCACTTATCACAACCAAGTATAAAACCAACATCTGTCTTTCATTTTTATCTATTAGCTAAAGTAGAGTCAGTTCTGTACCATGCCCCATAGTAATATAGGTTATTAAAGATATTAAGGAAATGTCCCTTTCCCTAAGAGTGCATATAGGACATTGGGGGGAAATGTAAATAATAATAAACAAAACACCAAAAATCCAAAACCACCTAAAAAAGAAAGGGGGGCAATAGTAAAGGACCAAGACAATGGGATCATACAGTGACAAGTTTGTCACAGACAAATTGACCACAGCAAAGTGTTCAAAACAAAGTAAAATTACTAATTCTTGCTGCCTCTCAGTTATCAGGTAACTAAAACTCTGACAAATGCAGAGAATGAAAGTCAAAAGGACTAAGTAGAAAGGAGAAATTCTCCTTAAGGTCACTCTCCGTGCAAAAAGTCTGGAACAAAAAACCTTCCCAAATTAATTGCTACCCCATGGCAGGGGGTTGGAACTAGATGATCCTTAAAATCCCCTACAACCCAGGCCATTCTATGATTCTGTGATTAAAATTGCTACTCAGGCCTGAAATGTTGAATTATGAGGTAAATAGCAGAAGAGGCCTGAAGGCATATAAGGGGTTTCCAGACTAAGAGTGAAGAAAGAATTCCATGCAAAACACAGGATAATGCACAAAGGTCACATCAGGCTGAGCCAAATTCAAGAATCAAAGTGTCTACACATGGGCTCTTAAGGCAGTTGTAAAAATGAATAAATCAGCAGCACAGAAAAAACAGCTGGAAGTCAGCACACAGTAATAAAGAGTACTGAGGTGCTTCTAGTCCTGTATCAGCTCTTTGACAAAACAACTTCTAAAAGAAAATTACAAGTTTGAGAAGTCAATGGTAGCTTGACAATAACTTCAGTTCAAAGCCTGGATTGAAGCTTGATATTTAGACAAAAGAAAGCCCTTCTTTGTAGTCAATAAAATTTATTTTCAAGGAATTCACTGTGAATATGTACAAATTATCTTTAGACATTGTGAGACAGCAGGCGAGCAAAAAATGAATGACTAAACTTAACTGAAATCACAGTATTGGCTATAAGATAAGAGAACAGGGGCAAGGATCAGAAAAATTTAACTGTTATAGCTTGAAAAAACAATGTGAGAGGTCATTACAGCACGTCTGAGTCAAAATAATGCAGCCAGCCAGCAACACAATGCCAGATTTTTATTACTCTTTAGTCCTTTCTGTGATTAGGAGCTTGTTTTGCTTGCTTCATGTTGAGAGTTAAGTGTGGTTTTGGACTAGTTTTAATTTCTGTTCTTGTTTTATTTCTATGAAGAAAGGAAACAAGGTTTAAAAATTCCTAGCTAATACAAGTTTTGTTAGACTAAAAGACATTGTAAATCAGCAGCTTAGTTCACAGAAATATTTGGGCACTGACCAGGAAAAAAAATCCAACTCTGATTCAATAAATTTGTTGATTCTGGTGTTGTCTCCATTGTAAATAAAGATGAAAAGCACAACTACTCACAGCCTAAAAACCTAGGAGCCACTGAGGAGCTCCACCTTAAAGTGAAACTTGAACCACAACTAAAATTTCCTTATGAAGATAGCAAAATTATTCTGGAGTGGTTCTTCTTGTCAATGTTTTGAAAGGATTAAAACTTTGTAGCATACCAAACTGTCCTGTCATCAAACAAAATGAAAGCCAAAAAATTTAATGTGAAATGTTTTTTCCAGGTAGATCACAACTGTATGTTTTTTCCACTACATATTTAAGATATTGTCAGCCATCATATTTAAAAAATTAATGGTCATTACCAAATGACAGTGGCCACTTGTACAATCCCTATGATGGGCATTCTCTCAGCTTTGAGATAATGGCACCCAGAGAGAAACACTCCCAGACTGAAGAGCTGCTTTGAACAATCTGAATCATTCCACATCAGCCAAAATTAACATTCAATATAACCCTAATTTATATAATAAAAGTACTAGATATCTCACTCATACACACAGCAATTTTACGTGTTCTTCTAGCAAGAACTTTCTTCACATAATTTTATGTTTGAAGCTTGTGAAAGCAGCAATTTCTTCCCTGTCTGCCATGAATGGTTCTTTGCTAGGTACAAAAAAAGGACTTTGGAATGACAAAGGCTCAGACAATACAGTCAGCAGCCAGAGAAATTACTGTGTTCTGCATTGTTACACTCCATAATTATATAAATTTAATCCTCAAAGTTTGCTTTTGTTGTAGCATTTTCCTTTACAATGTTAGAATTACCTTTTGATGGAGTCTGAGATTTTCCCTTTTCTGGCCCAAAGCACTATGGATAATGCCTTTCTCATCAAGTTTTGAATTCCCAGGAGCAATAGTATCAAGAGTGAAATTAAGTCATGTTCCCAAACCAAAATTAAGCCTTTCTGAAGAAAAATTATTAGCTGCAGCTAGTTCCAGTCTCTTTCCCTGCCTTTTCTCCCCTATTCCAAATACATCTTAAGCTAGAACCCTCCTTCTATTCCTTCTGACAAAATTCAGCCAAAATCCAGACAGAAGCCTCAGCTGAGCATTCACACACACAGCCAAACAAACACTGATATGAGCAGGGGCCAACACCTTACTTAGCATCACTGAAAATGTGATGTTTAAAAAACTTGAAGTCGACTGAATCCATTATGAAACTGAGAAAACAATTTACAGGTAGATATGATCTTAACTACAATGCTAAAGAAACTCAGATTTGCTAAATATATGTAGTCAACAATGATATAATGAAGGAATCCAGAGCATTCTAGTCTAGTATCACTTGTGTCTACATTTGAGTCTGTTCAGGGTTTGCATCAGAAAATCATGATTACAATGAAATTAAACATGATGAGACAGGAAGCAGCTTGGATGGTGTAAATCAGCTTTTTATGATATGCATGTTTACCCTCCTTCTAATAATGTGTTTTAACTTCATTGTAGTAATAGTGCTCCCTTACGTTTATATATTTTTCCCTTTTTTTTTTTCCTGACTATAGTAAAGCACAACTAAGTCATGTTGAGAGCACATATTAGCTGAAAATGTGCATACAGCTGGATCTCAGGGGTGATGATAGTACTAGCCTCACTGCTTGGTCCATGGGCAAGATTTCTGGGAAATGCTTGTCACCCCATCTTCCCAAAGGGATCCAAACGTGCAAATTAAATAATTATTTCTTAACAGTAGTTATATAAATGTTTTCCTGTTCTTAAAACATTCAGAAGTGCATAATTGTGTTAAATATCATGTCATACTACCACAAATGAGCATATAAGGTAAAAAAAATCAAATGAAAAATTAAAATTACTAATTAGTAGTGCATAACAGAGGACTTGTAGTGTGAAAGCTTGTCTGAAGCTATTGTTTTATATTGCTAAATGTTCCATTGTAAAGAAAAGCTGATTAATGCAGAAGCTGCAAGAAGGTTATTTTAGAACCTTTCAGCAACAGATCAGTGTCTTTTAGCAAGAGAGAGCAATGTAAACAATAGACATTCATAATTCAGAAAGATAAGTTTTTGTTCTATGTTCAAAGTTGTCTCCTACAGGAGAAAAAAAAAATGCAGAAAAGAAGGGATATTCCTTGCCATACAGGCAACTTCAAAAATTCATATCACAGGCAGATTGTCCACAGATTTAAAACAACAATAAAAGCAATAGCCTTTGTTTGGAGAAACTCTCTGGCTGAATTCTTGCCCCTTCACACACTAAGCTGAGAACCACAAGGCACTGATATTTGATACTTGTTTCACCTTCTATTTGCAAAGATTTATATCAAGAAATGCATTTTAGTACTATGGATTTCTGAAGTGTAAAAAGTAAAAGTATCATCCTTGTTGGTGTTGCTCTATCAAATGACCCAAATCAAAATGGTGTCACCTTGAATCACCAGAATGTATTAAAACAGGAATTTTACAGCTTTTTCTCTCCTGTTCAAGCCTCCACAAGGTCACATTATCCTAGAGCTGTCACAGAGTTCTGCTTTGTTAACACCATTTCATTTAAAGCAGAGATTCTAACAAGCCAGCTTCATTTTTCCAGCTATGCTTTTTACAGAATATATTCTATTTCCATGCAATTCCAGTTGAAGAAACTGCAATAAGAATTTCAGGCTCTTTAAACTGAAAGACATACAACTCCTTGAGAAACTGAGTAAGTGACACCTCAGCACAAGTTGGGAATAACCAGATCAGATCTCACTGAAGGCAAACACCAACCAATACCTTCATGCAGCAACAGGACACACACATGGTGAATATATGACAAAAGCAGCAGATACACGGAATTAAAACACTTTTCTTGGAATGCATTCTCCATACCAAAGGACAGGGCTAAGCACTAAAGTCACACTGGCTCCTGGCTCATTGCATTACACCAAAGGGAAAAATCCTCAAGTTATTTGTGACAAATAAGTTTCTGGTTTAAACATACTTGCACTATACTCCAAAACCACAGATTGCCATCTCTGTCACAAACTTGGAAGAGGGAAAGGAAGCTCTGTAAAAAATATACTGATTTCTGAATATCAGAGCTCTCTATAAACCCTGCCTACAAACGCAGATGTGAATTAGGGCAGTTTTTCCTAAAACACCTGCAAGAGATGAGGCAACATTAACACACCCTGTCAGAGAAATTCAGCTCAAGCAGTGCACAGAAAAAATTCACGCTGGTAACCCCACCCAGCTACAGAATGAATAGCAACTTTAGACACTTAAGGGGCAAATATACATAACAAAACTTCAAAAAGCTGGCCCTACATAACATTGATCCTCCAGTAACTACTTATTCAAGTGCAGGAATACTCCAGGGGTTCATCACATCCCGGTGGAAAGCACAGCAGCTGTGTCAGCTGCCATGATCACACTCGGCCAACAAATCCTTCAGAACCCCCAGTCATGGCTCAGCAACAAGATGCAGGCGATCAAACACATAGTTGAGACAAACCAGCGATAAATCTGCTTTGAAATACAGTGTCTTAATTAAAACGTCATTGTTTGCTCTTTCCCAGGTGAGATTAATTGCCTAGTGATCGTTCCGGAGATCCCTCAGTGCTCACCTTTCTTTCATTTGATAGCCACGTCTCAAAAGCAAAGGAGCCAATAAAGCATTACACCACAGAAAATGCCACGAACAAAATGAAAAAAAAAAACTTCAAATAAATAAAAATAAAACTTCAGCTTATCCCAGCTCGTTGAAATCTTTATCATTTTGCTGGGTTTACCCGCACAAACTCACAAAGAGCACAAGTGACTAAGTTTTCATAAGCCAATTTTGCTACAAGAGTTCATTTGAGCAATTAACCAAAATGATAGTTTAGATAATAAGAGCAAGACTGTCTTTCACTTTCAACAGGCAAGGACAGCCTAGAGCTGCACTTTTCACCTTTTGTTCAAACAAAAATAGATAAACAAACAATCCAGGCCCGAGCTCCTCCCTGTGGCTGCAGAAGGACAGGCCGCAGGTCCTAGAGGGGCACCTGCCTCCTCACATTTCCAGACCTTCTCCCAGCTCTAGAAACACCATTAAGATGTAAAATTAACAGCATTAAATTATGACTTATCTTGAAATTATCTGCAAATAACACAAGCTAAGGGGAAGCAGCCTGCCCCACAGCACTGCTAAACCCCCTTCACGTCTCCTCTCAAGCTCCACTCCCAACAATTTACCTTTCCTCCTCTCTTCCAAAACCTCAGACACAGCTCCGTGTCCAGCAGCACCATCCAAATGGAACACAGCCAGCAGCAGCTCCTGCAGATAGAGGCTGGCCTGGCCAGCCCACCCCAGGTGTTTCCCATTGCCATCTCCCACCCCAGGTGTTTCCCATTGCCATCTCCCACCCCAGGTGTGTCCCATTGCCATCTCCCACCCCAGGTGTGTCCCATTGCCATCACCCACCCCAGGTGTTTCCCATTGCCATCTCCCACCCCAGGTGTGTCCCATTGCCATCTCCCACCCCAGGTGTGTCCCATTGCCATCTCCCACCCCAGGTGTTTCCCATTGCCATCTCCCACCCCAGGTGTGTCCCATTGCCATCTCCCACCCCAGGTGTGTCCCATTGCCATCTCCCACCCCAGGTGTTTCCCATTGCCATCTCCCACCCCAGGTGTGTCCCATTGCCATCTCCCACCCCAGGTGTGTCCCATTGCCATCTCCCACCTCAGGTGTTTCCCATTGCCATCACTGAGTCTGCTGCAGGTTCAATCCAGCCAACTAACCCAGTAAATCTGCAGCAGCTCTGGATCATATCAAAGCTTTTTAAAAAACAAATCCTATCAGATTTTTAACTATAATGTGGCCCTACAGTAGCTCACTAATGACAAACCTCTTCCCCACATTAAGGACATAAACTCTTATATCTCATTTCCTTCATATGCCATAACCACAACTGCTCAAAAAAAAAAAGATTTATAATTGTTTAAGGGTGGAGTCCTACCTCAGGGCCTCACCCACAGGCCACACCTGAGCCTGATCTCTCCCATTCACTGAACCTGAGATTACTAGAACAGCCAATGGTGTAGAAATAACATCCTGAAATGTAGAAAAAATTAGACCAAACATAATAATTATAATAAATAGGAAATAGGCTGTGTTCATAGTATTCAAAATTTAAATACAATTTTTAATAAGGAAGAGTTAAAAGAATAGGGAATAACTGGGTAGTGTTCTGCTTCTCTGCAGTGCTTGATTTAACAATAGTGTGGAATAAACAATAATTGCTCAGATTAGCACCTCTTCAACACCTTTTCAAAACTGTGTAATTAAAATAATGAGGGTGAACTAGGGGAGAAAGTTTCTTTTCTCACTATCTAATATTAGGTATATGATATCAGTCAGCAGACCACAGGATCTGGGGAAGGCAGCTGGCCTTTTTTAATATTCATTTCAGTGTGGATGGTGTCTGAAGGAATCCGAGGGCTGGGTCACTGTGGGGCTGTCCCTGTCCCTCTGACCAGATCCAGGCCAGGCTGGCTGGCAGACACAAAAGCAGGCCTCTCCCACTGCAGGATGGGCTTGATTTTCACATTGCCATAGCCTGAACACCAGCAACAGCAATTCCCAGGAATGGCACTGTGTGCCAATGGGATGCTAATTCCAGCTGGCTGGGGATGCTGGACCATGTGGAAAAGCACCTGAGTGCCCCCAGACAAGCACAGCCTCTTTGCTGCCTTTTTCAGAGAAACCGAGACACCTTTGAGGCTGCTGGAAGAAATCCTGGGGGGAATTCTTGTCAGCTGGGCTGCTCACTGCAGGAAGCACCACCCTGTGCAGAGAGAACTTTTTATTCTCAGTCATATTGAAATGTCAGGGGAGACAAGAGGGGTTTTTGTTTTAGTTGTAAAATGATTATTTTTTTATCCTTTCTGAAGAGAAGTCATGTGAATACTTAGTGGGGTTAGGGTGTGTGCAAGCACTTGTTATGTCATTATGCACTTTATAATGTTTATATTTCATAAAAGTGTAAGGCTTATTTATTTTGACAGTTTACCCAATGTCTGAGGGAAGGGTGCCAAAGCAGCCTGGTTTACAGGGAATGAAATGGGATGGAATGGAATAGAATGGCTCCACAATGTCTAATGCTCATCTTTGCGAGTAAAACCAGGGATGAACAGCCTGAATTTAAAGTTGTGGTCACAGTCAGTAAAGGTTCTAGTCATAAGTAAATCTAAGGACTAATTAAGTGTTAGTTCAAGAGCCACATTAACAGAGATGCACAGGCCAAGCCTCAACCCCGTGGGCATTTGGTGCTGACACACATCTATGGGTCACATCCACCTGATGGTCCCACTTCCAAGGGGCAGAGAAGCAGGTCTAGAACACTTTGGGCTCACAGAAAGAGAAGAGTCTTGAAAATGGAAACTCATTCTGCCCAAAGCTGATGGATATTATGACCAGGGTGGCTGCCAGGCCAAGGAATCAGTAATTCAGATAAGGTCAGTCTGCTGTTAGGCACTGAAAGATGCCTGAAGCAATGTGGGACATCAGCAGTTTGCAGAAAGAGCTGATACTCATCCCTTTACCATGAGATGTAAAGTTATGATAAATTGGGATAAAGGAGCTCCACACAAAACTCAAACCATGTCTCAAATGAATTAAAATAAATGTTTATTTTTATAGGCTTTGATTTATGAAGATGAGAATTTTATTTGCTCTGAAAGTAAATCATGTTTGCAAGACTGAGGTCTCTGTCTCAGTAAAAATAGAATTATCACAGTTAAATCTATACATCATGCTCAAGTCACATCGTGTATATGTGCCAATGACCAAAAGATGTATAGATAATTTGTGAAAATTTAATTACTTTAAAAAGCAATCCAAAGAGTGGACAAAACACCAGATATATTCTGCAACTCTATTTCTTTTTCTAATGTATTCATTTAGATTTATGAACAGGTTATCATTTTTTGATCTAGGACTGGATTTCAAGTTATCACAGTATCTTTTGGTCAGTGAAATTTTTCTTAACATTCTCAGGTCCTTCCTTAAAGTCAATTTCACAGTAATACCTATATGTGAAAAATGTTTTTATTTTGTAGCAGAATACTCTTTCTGTAAAGAAAGCCAAACTAAAGTTTCTAAAATCTCCCTTTTTCATTTCTGTCACAGGGCTCAATGAATCCCCATAGATTACATATCCCACTGATTATTTATTTGAACTATCTTGATCAAATAGATGTGTAGTCACATAACAAATAAGCTGATAACTAACATTGGAGACATTAATTTTCCAGAGCACTAAATCTTCATACAATTCAGTTCTTTCACTCAGAAAAGAATGCCCTATTATATATGGCACATATCTATATAGAAATCTCCAGGTAGTGTAATTTCAGCTTTCAGGGTGAAAAACTTCACTATTTATGGAATAAATGGTAGGTCTTTAAAATCACCAGCAGACATTCCTGCTCACTAACAACTTGAAAACCAGGCAAGTCTCTGTTGCCACAGCAGGAATGGGAAAATACACCCAGAATCACGTGATATTCATGAGCTCAAAATTTACTCATAGATCAAATCTTTGGAAATCCTATTAAGGGTAGCACCTTGAGATGTCATGATTAATCCATACTAGTCCTTCAGGAAATCTTTGTGTAGTCACTTTGAATGCCTCAGTAATTAATTCCTCAATGTCATTTGGCTTGACTCAGGAACATGATTTAGGCTATGCTGGAAATAATGTTGTCCTCCTCATTGTAGATGAGAAGGATATATGACAATTAGGGATAATTTATGCCCTTTCCTTTTAGAGGCAATTATACATTTTCATTTTTTTTAAATTTGATTGAGATTTTGATACTTTATTGCATAGGTACACACAGAGAAATACCAGTTTTTAAAACTTTTGACTGTGGGAAAACATGGCAATATTGTTCATTATACATTTCTCAGTGGGGCAAAGTGCTAATTTATTTGGTCCAGAAGATAATATACCTCTAGTCACAGATATAGAATAGAGAAAAATCTAAGTACAGGGGGGATTTATAAGTTAATATCTCCACTAAAGCAAAAAAAACCAAAAATTCACTTTTGTACATCATACAAAACCATTATGGTCTATGGCAAGCCCTGTCCAAGGCAGGCATTGAGACAAGACCTGTGAGAAGCCAATTAACGGGGGCTGTTTGGAGCCTGCTCTGGTTGGAATTACCCAAACTGATAACAGGATGAAGATAAGTGGTTGATAATGTGCATTTCTCACCCTCATTTCTGGATTATTTTTTTTTTTTTAATTTTGCAGGCTAAGAATTTGAAAGAAGAAAAAATTAAACGTTGGCCAAATGAAATCTGTCATTGAAGTAGATACCCAACTAAAAGAGGGAGAGTACCAAATGCAACTTTTTTTGTCATTGATTACAGATGAACTCAAGATTTTAGGTATTTGGGGAGAGAGCACATCTTTGGAGGAAATCTAGACAAGATTTCCTAGATATTTACCACAAGAAGTATTTTCTTGAATTGAATTTACATGCAGAAGAGAATACATACCTAATTAAATATGCTTTGTCCATCTGAACATCTCAAATCCATTCATCTATGCTTCATCTCCCCTCATTTTAGTGCATTTAAGAGCTAGCTGGACATTCAAAGCTACTAGATGAAAGTTAAATCTTTAATGGTGTGAATCTCAGATTCAAATCCCTTAGGAGGTGAATCATTTCACTTGTAAAATTTGTTTATATTGAAAGTAGCACTTGTAGTACTTTAACCAAAGTCACACACAAAACTAGAGACTACTCATGGAAAATAAAAGCATGGGAGATAAAGAGGCAAAAAATCAACTGCTGACACAGAACCCAGAGTCTGTTAATTAATTAATAACTGAACTTCAGGAGGCAGCAGATACTTCTGCTAGAAAATTCTGTGGTATAGCAATTTCAGTACCTATTCCAATGCTGTTCTTTTTATGACACTTTCACCCCTTCTAACTCAGATATTTGTGTCCTACAAAAAAATGGAAGTATTGGCCTACATTAAGGGTACTTAAGTAATGATATCCTATCCCTAATATTAAAGAAGAACTCTTTATGCAAGAAAAAAATAACCAAGGTTATTGTTACTGTTCCTTGGCAGAAGGATTCTAATGTTTGGGTCACCAGTCCCTGAGAGACACACATGTCACATGAGATTTGAACTATATTTGAAAAAGGAAAAAAACAAATAGTGTGATTTGAAGTGTAAAGTCAATCACACTGGAAAGGTAACTACCTCTTCTTCAATAACAGCAGTAGAAAAACTGAGGGGAGCCAAATGGTGACACACTGCTGACTTTGCACAAACAGACTGTATCCATGTTTATTTGCTTTTGCTCCAGACTTTTATTACATTTTAAAATTTATCTATTTCTATTCTATTGATTCTCCATAGCAGTGAAGGCTAAATTAATTTTATTGTGTGGGTCATTTGATGTATCAGGAGACAAATTCTGCCTGCTAGACATGGTTTAGAGGAGACAATGCAAGCCTAAATGTCTGAAGTTTGGCAGTTTACAAATCAATTATTTCTGTTAGAGAGCCAACTGTCGCAGCAACTGGGAAAGAGATTATATCAGATTACTGCACTTTTAATTAGCTGATCGTGACAGGCAAGGCTTGGAGAGGAAAAGAAATCAATCAGGAGCTGCCACGCTTGGCCAGCCAAGTACACAGTGCCATTATTGAATCTTAGACATTGTTCTCAAGCAGAACTTGATCTCCAGGGCTCTGCCAGGGGACCTGCCTCGCACAAGTGATCCATCTTAGAGCCAAAGGTTATTCTGGAGCAAACATTTCCAAGCATTTGTTATAATTAGCCCCTGACAAGGTCTGTCTCAAAGCAGAATCTCGTTAGAGAGGAAGGAGGAGCAGAGCACGTTCACCCCAGTGACATGGCAGAGCATCAAATGCTGCTGCAATGGGAGATGTGTGTGTAGTACATGTATGTGGGGATGCACTTTGGGGCACAGAGCAATGCATTCTGGCTGACTGAGCTGAGAGAAATTTCCTTCCCCTGTCCAAGGGACTGGAGTGCTTCAAAACCCAGCCACTATTTGCTTTTCTATCTCATTGCCTTTATAACAAGATATTTCCAGCAACCCAGAGTATCCTGTCCTGTAAAGCAAGATTTATGGCATTCTGTCTTAGAGCCTAATTTTCTCATGCCTTCACCTCACACAGTGATTTGCTCTGTAAACTACACATGCAATGGCCTTACATCAAGATGGTCCCTCGTTGCACAGGCAAAGGGAAGTCAAGGTTAGCACAGCTGAGTTATGGTAAAATCTCCAAAACATCCAGGGACATAGAACAAGTTTTTTACATTTTGGCAGGCATAAAGACAGCAGGGTGTCTGGCTCTCCCAGTGTGTCAACTTCAGGTTAAACTTTAGGAAGTTTTGAGCTTTAAGTTGTACATAGGCACAGCTCTTTCCAAAATATTGTGCATGAACTGACGGAAGGGCAGTGAAGCTGGTGAAAGGTCTGGAGCACAAGTGTGATGAGGAGTGGCTGAGGGAACTGACAGTGTTAATTCTGGAGAAAAGGAGGTTTCAGGGAAGACCTTATTGCTCTCTACAATTACCTGGAAGGAGACTTCTCTCAAATATAGAAATGAAGCTATGAGAGAAGTGGCCTCAAGTTGTGCCAGGGGGTTGAGATCAGCTGTTAGGAAAAACTTCAGTGTCAAATGTCAAACACGGGGACAGATTGCCCAGGGCAGTGGTGGAGTCACCATCCCTGGAGGTATTTAAAGCAGGTATAGATGTGGCACTGAGGGACATGGTTTAGTCATGAGCTTAGCAGTGCCAGCTTAATGGTTGGAGTTAAAGGTATTTTCCAACCTAAATGTTGTGTGGGTCTATCATGCTCCTGCAGGTATCTGGGTGACAAGGACCTGGTAAAGTCCTTTTGTCTCTCCTGTGCCTAGATTCTGCCAGAAGAGGATGTTCAGCCTCAGTCTAACAGAACATTTATTGATGCCAATTATGTGGTTCGCCCAAGGACTGGAGTTGATTCAAAATCCAATTACATACACACTTCAGAAATCGTTGGATCAGAATGACATTGTTCAGCCCTTTGCAACATCAAACCATTCCTGCTTAACCATTTAAATACCTTTAGTATTTCAGCTGTAAAATATATTTTCTTCTAGAGATGGAGAAAATGTCTAAGCATTCTTTATTCCATGAGCACCCTACAGCATTTTGTTGTTCCATTTGCTAAACTTAGAGTCCATTTCCAATCCTATTTATGTGCCTATATATGTGCCTTTCTTTTACTCTGTTAAACAGGAAGAATTCTACCTAGCAAATAAATTTTTTTAAAAAGGCATAGGATATGATAAGCAAAACCACTGCATGTCACTTTTGTGGATTCTGTGGACTTCTGTGCCTGATGTTTGGCACCCTGTAGCTCCATGGGGGAGGTTCTGTTTTGTCTAATCTTTCCCTGGGTTTCATTGATTAGGTGGGTGCAGAAGCAGAACTTGTTTGTCACCTCACTGGAAGCTGCTGGATGGCTGCAAAGCATATCATAAATCAATTCTGCTCAGAGGACGGCTGGCAGCAAAGTCAATAACAGAGCAGGAAAGCACACATGCTATCAGGAGAGCCAGAAAGAGAGAAGGGAAAAGCCTAGTACTCAGCTCAAAGAAAAGAGCTGAGCTGCAGCCAGCTTTTGTCTAACACATGCTGCAAGGCCACTTGTTGCTTGTTTGCTTCCACATCCTGTTTTTTGCTAACACACCATCATGAGGAGAGTTCAGATTGAAGCAAGCATCTCCTCTGAGCAGCTGAAAAGTAGAGGGGTTAGTTAATCTTTCAAAAATATATTTCTAATTTCACCCTAGTGCAGACTATCCAGAACCTGGGGGATTTGTAGCTACATCTTTTATTTTTGTAAAAATTTTGCTTCTCAATTCCATTGCAGCCTTCTTTTTTTCACTTTATGTATTGACAACTGCCAAAATCATTCTTGCAATAATAGTTTATGTCTTAAAGCTGGGATAAATTTTCTTTATGCAAAACCTACTTGGGTGACACCATCTTACTTCCTATTATTGTTTCTGGCCCTTCCACCTGTTATCCTTCTACCCAGAGTGTTCTGATCCTGGCAAACCATACTGACACCCATTATATATGATCTATATGATATATATGATGATATGGAGGAAGAAAAAAAGAAGAAATTTGCAGAAATTGATGATATTCTGTTAAAGTCAGTGTCAACAATCATTTGTCTATACTAGAACAAGTAAGTAACATTGAACAAAGTGGGTTAGAGTTCAGATAAAGTCTTAATTTAAACACCAATAATTATCTTCCAGTTAGAGACACAGTACTGAAATCATTAGTGCAATTTGCCAATGGTGTGAAACCAGTAACAAAAGTCCTCTGGGTTTAACACAGATTTAAATTTTCTTAGAGTTTGTTTTCATGATGAATATTAATACTCTGAGTCTCCCAGTTTCAAGTTGCTTATTTTTTTATTTTGGTCTTTAATAGAGAGGTTGGTTTTCAAAGGAAGCTTAGTGCTTTTTTTCTGGTCCCTTTGTTCAAAAGTTTAAGGATTTTAAGCAATTCCTTTGAGAGTCATTAGTTTTAACTTAAGACAAATATGAAAGTTAATTAAAAGTTTAGTTCATTGACAGATAAAATAAAACTTTACACTTATTCACTCTGGAAAATAATGAGCAGGATTAGCTACCAGCTAATAAGTAAAGACTGTGACAAAAACACGATTTAACTTTTCATCACTGTGGTCAGAAGTTATACATTTCTGGGTTGGTTTTGATCTTTGTCTATGCTTATTAGCTGTTATCTCTCCACAGTCATTTCCACACCTCCCCACTTGATTACCAAGTCCAAACAAACTTCTGAGAATGGCTAAAAAACAACAGGAGTTCATATCACTAATGATGATTTTCTTTAGAAGCAAAAGTGGAGATGAGGCCTGTGAAGGTGTAACCTTCCCCTCCTGCAAACAGTCAAAGAAAGAGAATTAGCTTTTCATTCTCTGCTGAATTTTTCCCATCTCCCAGAATAGCCTGAAGGGAATTTAATTTTTTTGCCTAACAAGCAGAGCATTTGGCAGCTTTTTTTTTTTTTTTTACCTGGGCAGTTCTACCATTTCTGCCTTTAAGAATTAACTATGGAATTTAATGACTGCTCCAAAGATGTTCTGACCGACAGATTATGCAAAACAATCTTTCCCAGCACTTCTAGTTCTAGGACAAACAAGGAAGACAGAGACAGAGACTGCTGCTTTTGTCTCTCTGTAACCTCAGCACTGCTTTCCTGAGAGCAGGAGCTCAGTTTCTTATTAAAACAGACACTGGCAAACCATGGAGAGTGTTTTGCTTTCCCTGCACTCCACACCTCAGTAACAGATTCTGCCATCTGCTCCACCTCAGCTGAGCTGTACCCAGCAGTGCCTGCTCTTCTCCAAACACTTTTCTTCCTCATCTTATTGCTAATGCCTGATGAAGGGACCATGAATTTTGAATGCAGCAATTATCATTCAATAGATAGGTTTAAATGCTCTAAATGCTACTTAAATCCACAGAGGGAAACTTTTTTTCATGCTGGTGGAAAAAAAGAAAAAAAGAAAAAGAAGCCATTGAAATAAAGTGGAATCATCTTTTATAGAATTATAAAAAGTCTCTTGAATTGCTGTTGTGGTTTGACTCTCATTACTTCTCTTATTATACCTTAAGAAAAAATCCCTCAAAGCTAAAGGTCTCTTTTTTAATTGTTTCAGCTAAAAATGTATTTCACATATGTCATCCTGTGCCTGATGCTGACCAATGCAGAGAGACACAGAAATACACAGACATCCACTATGGACCACAAAATTCCCTGACTTTGTTTTAAATGTGGAGCTCGAGCCATAGCCTACAGTATCAAGAGATTTGCTAAGCTACAGAATTGAATTAATTTCTACAAATACATAATTCTTTCTGAACTCATGTTGACTTAGGATATATCATCTGAGGGCTAGTTTTCCTCATCAATCCCTCTCTGAATGCATGTTCTGACATGCAGGGTATTTTGAAAGGTGGGTTTGAATGGAATGACAGGTTTTGCAAGTGTTGAGGAATCACTGCTCATTTATCACATCCCAGGAAGCCAGGATAACTTATTGAACCTCATGACTACTGCTACACAGTGAGGAATCTTGCAGGGGTTTACCAAAACCTGCATCATTTGCTTGTCATTTCATACAGAAAAACCCTTTCTAAAACCTTTGCTTACACAGTCAGGGTCCTGGAAGAAAGAAACACCTTGAGCTCATGAGAGAGACTCTGCTGTGCTTCCCCAAGTGACTGAGGAGCACTGGAGACTGCCAGGCTGTGATACACAGAGAACCCAAACCAATTACCAACCCAATTGTGTACCCAGGACAGCACAGTGATCCACAACACACCTGCAGTAATGTTTTAGTGGGGGTAAAAACACCTTCTATCACATCAGGCAATAGAGAGGAGCTCCAAGCCAATTAGAGAAAATGGACCACGGTGAGTCAACATTCAATAGCTCATGATTTAGGAAAGTATTCACCTTGAAACAGTCAATATGTGCATTACACATGGATATTTAACCAAATACCTCACCCATGGTTTAATTAACTGTGCAAACAATTAGCAGTGCTCCAGTACAAAGAGTGAAAATGCTCTGAACAGCTAAAGTGAAATTTTCCAGAAGTGAACTCTGTGATATAGCTGGTTCCACAGATTGTGAAAGGATCCCTACAGACATGCAGGGAATCCTGCTTTTATGTCACCATCTTATTGATTTGTGAAAATTTTCCACAGGAATGGAAGTATAAGAAGCTGAAATAACAACCAATGCTCAGTGGCTGGTGGAACACAGAAGCTGTAGTTGCATGATGACCAACAATTATAGAATTGTAATCCCACTCATTTCCTGGAAGGAAAATGAAGTCCAAACTAAATATATGAGTTTTCTGTGCATCACACTGCATAACAGCTCTGTGGCTATCTCTGCAAAAAGTGGAACATCTCTTTCACTGTTCTCTGAAAATTACAGTATCACTGGAAATAAAACTGGAAAAATGCCATGGAGCAGAAGGCTCTTACTCAGAAAATGCTGGGGGAAAGAGAGAAAGCACAGAAATATGGATCAAATGGCAAAATTTTTGCACTTTTGTTCTATTACAAAAGGCTCCAAGTGCAGCAAGCTTCCAGTCAGCTCAGCAGATCTTAAGCAAATGTAGAAATATTCTCTTTCACCAGCAGTTTTCAATTTTTATTTTCATTTGAGTTTTCTTATTTATTTTCCTGGGAAGATACATACAGTAAGTATAAGCCTGCTGTCATTCAGCTTCAGTGAACTTTGTGGTCCATGGTCAACTTCAGAACCTGTGTGCCAGAGGTTAAAAGCTCTGATCCCACACCCTTTTGAAGAATTGATTTGGTAAAGCTTGTCATTTTAAGGGATGGATTGGCTGCCACAAGTGTAAGGATGCCTTTTGATTTCATTACTCCTGTTCCTATTTAAATCTGTGGTCAGACTGGATGAGCAGAATTCAAGCTGTAAAATGCCAGGTGGGGCTGGGAAGGCTGTAATAAGAGCATCCCAGTGGACAGTGCTGGTGAGGTAAATGCTGCATATCAGGGGGTTCAAATACTGCTGGTGGAGACCACAGGAAGAGAAAAATTAAAGTGTAAATAAAAAATAATTTCTGTCATTGTAAAACTCAGGTTAAAAACCATTTATTTTCATAGCAGCTGATCTACAGGAAAATAGACTCTGGACAAAGATGTAACAGCAAACCTGGCTTAGCCTTCTTAACCTTTGCCAATTCTTTAATAAAAGTTTAGCTACAGCTGCCTGTCTGCTGTGGACCTGTGGAGAAGACACATCAAGTGCTGATACAGATACTGTGCAGGCAAGAACAGAAGGAGGAGGAGGTTTCCAAAGTCAGACACTGGGACATGCAGTACCTTCTTTTCTCTGCCTGGCCATGAATTAATCTTTTATAAAATAATAGTATTTTCTCCTGGAAATCACTTTCTTGTGGTAATCTGCCAAAATAAACTTCTCATTCCTCAGGAATATCCTTACAGACCTGCTTGGAAGCACCTGTAATAGATAAATTACAAGATTTTAAAAAATTTGCCTTTAAATTAAATTTAGCAAAGCATGTAAAGAGGGATGCAGAGCCAAAAACATCCTGAGCCACTGGGGGCCAGGGCTGTCCTGCCACTGCTGCTGAATTCCCCCCTCCTGCCTTCCACTTCTGAAAACTAGAGGGTGGCATTTCCTTATTGTTTCTTGCAATAAAGTAAAAATGGGCAACATCTGAGAACAAAAAGAAAGCAACAAGCTACTTAGTGCATTAAAAAAAAAAAAAAAAACCAACAAAAAAACCCCCCCCAAAAAAACAGATAAGGTGTTTTTCTTCCTATAAGAAACTTGAAGTCTCCTTTCAGAAGAAAAGAAGGAAAACCCCAGAGATATTGAACCAGATGGTGAGTATGACCTTGGTATGGCTGGGGAAAGTCACACAGCCCTAATGGCCCAAATTCCTCCTTTTCTTCCAGAGTGGTTCTGAAAATGTCAGTAAACTGAACGTCATTTTGTGCCTGTACCTGAAGATGTATTTAGACAAAAAACAATTTATCTTTGCAAAGAAGTCTCTCCCACTAAAACTCTGAAGTGTATGGACTAATAATTTACATCCTTTTTATGACCAGAAAAGATCCATTTATCTAATGTTACAGTTCATTAATCGACTTTAATTTCTTCATAACAGCCAACTGAATTTTTTGGTGACTCTGTTTTGTCTGATTTTACTTTTGGTGATCGGTAAAATGATACACAATCTGAAAAAGTCATGGATGCAAACTGCCCTTCAAGGTACATCAATATCAAAAAAAAAAAGTTTCTCAGTGGCTCAGTTTGTGTTCTGAGCTATTCAACCATAACAATATTACAAAACACTGATGGGGCAAAGCTGCTCTTATGTAGGGTACTGCCTTATCACAGGGATTAGTTACAAATTCTCTAGAAGTCTGGGGATCTTGAATTTTTAAATGAAGTGCTAAGGACATGGGAGAGGTCACAGATGTTGAGATCCAGCCCAAAGCATAGTTTAGGAAGGTGGTTTTCAGTGGCAGGCTAAATTACCTGAGCAGATTCCCCTATATACTCGCTTGTAACTATGTACCTCAGCACAAGTGAATCATAAATGCACAACCTTGAGACGTCTCTCTTGTTTACCAGCTTCTTGCTTTCTTTGTACAGTCTTTTCAGGCTACTATAAATCAAGTAGATTTGCTGGCCTCATCATGGGAGTCCTGTCTTCAAAAAAAGAAAGAATGTTGAAACCATTACTGCCAAGAACAATCACACATTTGGGGTGTTCTCAAAGGTGAGGTGGGCTCTTATCAAGCCACCTTTCTTCATTGGGCTGCTCAGATTGGATTCCTGCTATCTCAAAGGGAGGACTTGGAGTTGTTCCAAGGGACCATCACTGTAGTCTTAACAAGACATCCTGCAGGGATGGGAACACACCTCAAACAGTATAGACATTGCTCGAGCAAGAGGGAGAGAACAAAAGGAAGACAGCTGGGAGAGAGGAAGGACTGAATTGAAGGTACTTAACAGCTTCATATAGAAAAACCTTCATCTACTGAGTTTGAGGAGTAGAAAGTTCAAATTCAAAGTTTGATAGCCATTGTTACTTTTTATCTTGGGTGATGAGCATTACTTGGTGCTGGTGTTATTTGCCACAATGTCTCAGAGGGTGATGAGGATAAGAACTCAGCACATCTCAGGAAAAACAGTTTTTTTCTGGCCACCTGCTCAACCACCAACTGTTCACACTTTTTTTTCCCACTTTTTTAAGCAAATATGCCAAAGGATATCAAAACATATTTATCAGAACAGTAAAATAATAAACTATAACAAGGTGTCAGATTAAATAGGAAATGTAGTGGAAAGATATATTAAAAAGGTTTGAAAAAACACTCCTCTTGCTTCTGTCCTTGAAAAGTAAGTTAATCCCTCCAGTATTTCTTCTAGCTCAGCAGCTCCCTGAAGCTTCCTGGGTTTTACAGCCATAGAAACCCAAAGCAAAGGCTCCCTCCTCCTGCCACCTTGAGACTTTTGCTCCTGGTTCTCCTCTTGCCTCTGCTGCTCTCATATCCTCACATTCCCCAACACCTTTCCATGCTGGGCACACCACCAGAGACAAGCTGCTCCCTTCCCTCCACAACAACCACACTGCCCAGGCCTTTCCCTATTGCCCTCACCCCATCCCAGAATTCAACTTAAAGGTCACTCAGAGTCCTTGGGCACAAACTGGAACAAACCAACATAAAAGCACATCTTTTGTTAAAGGGAGGAAGCTTCACTTGTGCAGACCTACAGACTGTAGATATCTGAAATGGAATTTTCAATTCTATGGAAAGAATTTATTTTCTGCTATTTCTGCCATTTAAACTCAGAATGAAAATCAGAAAATGCAGCTTCCAACCTGACAGAAATTCCAGTTTCTACCTACTTAAAATAATTCAGAATATGCTGCAGCAGATTTTCTGTGTGGAATAAATCAGCACATTGGGTATTTTAAACACACATTGATTTTTAAAATTAAAATATACATGATTTCAAAGGAAAATTCAAGCATCCTATTTTAAAAAGGCTTTTCCTTTTGTTTGAATAAATTTCTCTTGCAGCTTTCCTTATAAGAGTGCCAATAATTTAAATTCTGTTCAGGAGAGAAACAAAACAGAATGCTTTCAACAAGCAACAATTCAAATTGTTTATTATGTTAAAAGCCAAAACCATTATAATAAACTCTGCATCCAATACTCATGAGGAAATAGCTACATTTATATGGTAGGTTTTAATTTTCAGAATCAGTGTGTAGCTGGTTTCTCAGAACTCCTTAAAATTATTCCTCCTTTAACAGGCCAGCTGAAATCATTAGGTGTGTTCCTTTTCTTTTCTCTCTTGCCCCCACTATTTTTAACAATTTATTTTATTTTCAAGGTGAAATACTTTTATTCAAGGCATCTTTATCTACTGAGGACAGAATCTTGTAAACTTAGATTTTTGAGTGCTAGAGGAGACTCCCCTGTGCTGCATTCCCTGTCAAAGGCCACCAATAATTCCCAAATTGTCTCATGCTGGAGCAGTGGAAACCTTTAGGTGATGGTACAGTCTGAAGCTCAGCAATTTTCTAGTTTTAAGCCCTGAGTATAGAAAACCAAGCCTGAGGCTACTATCCATGCTGTACTCCAGCTGATATTTATTTCTGGAGATGCACTGGCAGAGAATCTCCAGGTGTGTTAAAACCTCCCCTTTCTGGGTGAAAGTGCAATCTGTGTCTGCACCACACAGCTAAAACATTCCATGGCTATGGAAACAACCACATTCCTCTTAGGATCACACAGGGCATGGCCAGCAATAGCACCAACATCCCTGGTTTAAAAATGGAGCCTGGGAGGAGTTGCTGAAGACTTTTCAGGCTACTATAAATCAAGTAGGATAGCTCATCTCCTTATGGGAGTTCTGTCTTAAAAAAAAAAAAAAAAAAAAAAAAAAAAAAGGTTTTTTCCCCTTTCTCCATTTCCAAAGATATAGAAAGAATGTTGAAACCATTATTACCAAGAACAATCACACATTTAGGGTGCTCTCACCCTGCTTCTTCCAGCCTATCAAGTTGGTTGCATGGATGTTTCCTAATCTGCTACAGAATTTAGAGTTTACTGTAATCAAGTCAAAATAAATTGGGTTAATGAAGATCTATTCATTAAATTCTTAAGTAAATCTGTTTGGTTTTGAACCTGGCAGCCAAAGAGCTGAATGAGAGGCCGAAGTACAATATACAGAGGAGGGAAAATAATGTCAGGCAGGTAAAGATGAAGAACCTTAAGCTCTGCATTTAGCACAGGGATAGATACCTGTGTCAGAGGTGGATTCTGCCAGGTCTGCCAAAATTATTCTTCCCCTTCTTCAGGAAATTATGGATGTTTGCAGACAAAAAATTGCAATTCTCCCCTTCCTTGCATCCTCAAAGCACATTTCTGGTGATACAAGTATGGATTCTTGAGCATATTATCTAGGGGATTCATTGTATGTAATAAAAAAGGAGGCCAAGATGAAGCAAAGAAAAAATGTGCTCAGATCCCAGCAGAAGCCCAGTGTTTATATTCCCTGAATTCCCTCTCAATGAAAACCATGGTGATTTGCTTGGAGAGGTGATAGAACAGCACAATGAGCTTGGAAAGAATTCTGTGCAGTAACTACAAAAACAGTCCAGCAGCTGCTTTTACAAGAAAAATGGTCTAATTATTTATAATTGTCCAAATTCTATCATGGTCTTTTATTCTGGCATTCATCAGTCCCACTATCTGTCATATCAAGCTGCTCAG
The DNA here is from genome assembly GCF_903797595.1 of Erithacus rubecula. Classification (NCBI taxonomy): domain Eukaryota; kingdom Metazoa; phylum Chordata; class Aves; order Passeriformes; family Muscicapidae; genus Erithacus; species Erithacus rubecula. Next base: position 8,987,364 of record NC_136659.1, on the reverse strand, counting down.
AATAAAAATCCATATCCCTTCAGCACCTCAGCAAAGTGTCACTGGCCAGGGTTCTTGTCCTGATGGATGATACCAGTGACAGCTGCCAGAAAACACACTTAAATTGCTCACAGATACCTTGAAGGTGTATGCAGCAATACATATTACCTAAAATGAACCAATATATATCTTTCTGCTAGTCAGTTTTGTACTTGTACATTCTATTCTTTAATGCCAACCCTTAAATCCAATTTCTCTGGAGTTAGTTATTCAGACATCACTGGTATGATTAATAAAAACAGAAGTGGAATTGACAATGGCTAGATTAAAATGCCAAGCCTAACCATCAGAAGCTCTGAATTGGTGGAGATGTATTGACAGAAGTGTGCCAAGGGTTTGGGCACTGTTGCTTTTAATGCCATTATGTCAGTATCAATGTGTTTTGGGAGAACATTCACCTCCTAAACCTTACTACTGAAATAAGCCTACAATTTTTATTTTTTTTCCTAAACTGTGAGCTGATTGAGGATGGGTCATTTTCTTTTTTCTTCTATGGTTTTTGGCTAGCCAACTGTATGTACTTGATTTGTAGTGAGGCTGATTTATCCTAATTTTTAAAGCAGATGCAGCCTGCAGAGAGTTTAAATGGATCTGTGAGACTTTGTAGACATGACCCATCAGTGGATTTTGGAAACACAGCTCCCAGCGTCCTGGGAATTTGTATTTTTTGTTTAGCTTTTGGTCAAAACGAGACCAACTGCTTATTTTTACTGTATTCAGCTAATTTTGAATTTAATTAACCTGACCAACCTCTTTTCCAGTAAAACCTATTCTGTCAAAACATTTCTAATCAGCTTTAACAGAAATGACAAAATCTATTTTTCTCAAAATTTATGTTTATCACCAACGACCTTCAGCTCTGCACAAGCTTTATACTACTGTCAGTGCCAAAAAACATGGATGAAAACAGTGTTGAGAAAGCAGAAAAACTGGGGAGAAGTTGTGAGATCAACGTACAGGTCAGGTTAAGAGGCCCCAGATGAGCACAGGTCTCTTAGCCCCTGGTCTGGGGCCAGAGGTGTCTCTAATAAGCAGTGTAGAGATCCCCTGTATTAATGTCAACAGTATTTACCTACTTAAAGCTGTGACCACAGTCAAAGAGTCACTGAGGTTCCCTTGAAAATCCAGGTTGTTATTTTATAATTAGCATAGTATATAGACACACTGAATAAGGCAGTCTCAGCAATAGATTTAATTCAGCAGCTAAGCCTTGGCAGGCATGTTACATCTTAAAAATACTCTAAAGTTGTTTATTTAGTTCCTGTTAATTTTAGCATAGAAGAACCTGACCACACATTTGTTTCATGGTACTGCTGTATCCCCAGCAGGTTCTGCTCTTTCTTGGAGATAAATACAGCTACTATTTTTAGGTTTCCATTTTAAAATATATTTAAATTAATATTTAATTAAACGACAAATGAAGTCTTCAGTCAGTGCAACATAGACATCATATATTAAAACTATTCCCATCTCTTAAGGTCTCTAACAAAAATAAGGAGAGACAAACCTGTTTCTTTTTGAACTGTGTCATTTCATGCAGAAGTAGATATTTAACTGTATATTTTTGGGGACCCCCCCAATGTAATATATTGTTTAATAGACTTCCATTTCTGTTATTTAAACAACCACAGAGCAATCAGGATATGCAGTGACACAAAACTAATATCATTAAAATAAAATTAATTTGGACTGGATATGCCTGTCATGAACATGCCACACTGGAAGACAAAAAATTATTCTCTTCCTTTTTTATCATTAAAGTGGCTGGCTCATACTTTGGGAAAGAGCCAAGACTAATTCACCTTCCTGTCTGTTAAAATTAGAGGAGAGGATTTTGACAGCAAATTAATATCCATCAATGATTTTTGAAAAGTCATTTAGGAGATTAAGTATTCTGAAGTGATAGAAGGGTAATTTTTAAGTAAAAATAACACAGATTGGTTTGATAGCAAAGCAATAAAATATTTGTTTAAATGGTAGAAAAAATAACTGTTACTTTAAGAGGTTGACTCCGTTTCTTTGCAATATTTATGTCTCTTACACCATCTATTAACAAAATACTTGTAAACAATAAAATATGCATACAATTTTTGGAAGAAGCTTCCTTTTTAATAATTGTGTAACTCGACTTTCATTGTTTTAAGATGAAATTGTGGGATAGCTCAGTTTAACTTTTATTTCTTTTCTATACAAGAACTCAGCCTAATATATGTTTTTATTTCCTTTCTATCCAATATTCATACACACAAAGAACTTTGCTCAATGCAAACATGGAGCACTGGCATTTACACCAGTTTGAGCTCAAGGGTGTGAGCAGCAAAGACAGAAAGCTGTCTGAGCATCTCCCAAGTGAGCAAATGGAATAACTTATTGTAATATACTTAATTATTTTCCTTAAAATACATGGTAGGCTAAATAAGCTTCTTTATTCTTTAAAAAAATTGTTGATGATTGAATACTACTAAATATGGTTACGTTTAAATTTGGATTCTACTCAAATAAATGAGATATTAAACAGCCAAGATAAGAAAAGCTGCAGTATTTTGTGTTTGATGAACTTGTCAGTTGTATAGTAGGAAGAGGCAACATAAATAAAAAAGTTACAGAAAGTACGTTTTCATGTTTAAAATAGTTGAAAAACAAGGTCCAATATGGTATATTCTAAACACCTGCAATTACCACCTGCTTTTTCCTTTATTGTATGAGGACTATTTTGAAGTTCCCTTGTAAAACAATTTGTTCAGTTCTCATTTCACATTATGGCAGACTAGAATAAACTTGTGACCCATCTTGGTATGGGTATTGCTGATACATATTTTCAATTTCTGGTTTTTATGTTCACTTAGAATTGTATTGACAAGGTAAAGGTTTCTGGCCAAGTATGGATTAGATTTGGAGCCATGAGAGATGACTATTAAAAATAGTGATTTTTTTTTTTTTTTTTTTTCCAAAAGTGCTTCAAAAGCTTGAAACTTAAATTTACATTCAAAGTTAACATGAACTGGAAGTATTAAATTAACCACCAAACAAATTAACTTTAGCTAGTACCTTAAACCTTATAAACTACTAATCAAAAGATCAAGGTGAAATCTTGGCGTCTTTTTCCCCCAGTGACAAAATTCAGTGAGGTCTGTGGAGGATTTCTTATATGCAGGTGAAACTAAAACTCCTCTCCAAAGCTCTGTTGGAAAGACAATTAAATGCAGTAGACAGTGATCCAATAGCATATTTCACACATAAGAACCTGCAGAAAGAAATGTTTACATTTCTGGATATGATGTAAGAAAACTAATTTCCCTGGCTAAGGAATCAGACTATAGAAACCTGAAACATAGTTTAAGAAGCTGGAAGAAAAGCAATTTTTTTTTTTTAACTAATGCTATTTCTACTTGTAGATTAAAATTTACTGCTCTGTCTTTGAAACTCAGAGCTATCTCATGCTATGCTTGATGTTGCTGTGTGGAGATACCTGAAGTACTTCTGGAAGTGGATATGATCAGGCTTGATCCACATGATGCAGCATCTGGCCTTCCTACCTAACCCAAGGAAAAATACAGTACTTATCCCTGGATGTACACAGCTTCTGGCAACCCAGCAACTCCCAGGCAGAGGGAGCTCCTGAAGAAAGCTCTATTTCCATTGGTGTGCTTCCCAGAGTAAGGGATTTTAAGGTGGGATTTAGTTATCTTTGTAAAGGTGACATAAAAACTGAGAGATAGAAAATTCCAGTATCTAGGCCTGCCCCATGCCCTAAAGGCAGATCGTGGATTCCCAAGATTTTACTGATAGGTGTTTACCAAGAGATTTCACAGCATTCCCAGTCTATTTATTACTTACAACAAATCATCTGAAAACAAGCTCAAAGGTACAAAAGGTAAATCAAGATTCTGCTTAGAACCCTCAGACAGGTGCCTTGGGGAAATCATTACCTGCGCTAACAAATCGTGAACGCTATATATGTAATTCTTGAAATCCATTGTGTATGAGATGTATATGTAACAAACCGGTAATGCCGAGGACCATTACCAGGTATTGCACATCACTTAAACACCACTCCTAGCCTTGGGCTCACTATTAGTTCCAGTTCACAAACACGGAGACAAACCCTATTAATGGACTACCAAATCAGTTATGCACTGAGTGCAAGATCCCAGGAAGAGAGACAAAAAGAGAACAGGTGGGCAATGTTTAAGATTTCAAACAGGGAGGAAGCATTCAGAAGATTTTACTGGAATCATGGAACAGAATGAAAGAAAACCAGAATTTTCTAGTTATATGGGGATAACTATCAGCAAATATAAGAGACTTGGAAGAAAAAACATGAGGATTTTTTTAATGGGAGTCAAGCAGTACAGGAAGCGGATTATATAATCCGGTTGAAATGCCAGGGAGTCCCTCAGTTCTGGGCTCAGAGCATACTCAAGCCGGTCCTTCTAAAACCCAGGCTCCTTGTCCCCTTCAGCGTGCTCAGTATTGTGAATGCAGCAGGGCCAAGGCCTTTATTAAACAGCTTTTTATTAGAGGGGGGGGGTCACAGGCAGCAGGCCCTATGCCTGCTGCTGCTGCTGCCAGGCAACGCTGGGAGGAAATCCTGCCGATCCCACCACACGTAAGGATGGGAATCTCAGCCTCACGGACACATCCAAGATGTCAATAGCGGCTCATTGGTCTGGGGGTGTCATTCTTCTTAACTGCCCTTCAGGCTGTGGTGATTAAACAGTTACAAAGGACATATTGCAGATGACGTGGCTTGTTAGAAAAGATGATCTATGAACTTGGGTTCGGTGTTGGTTGACTATTTTTGTGAATCTTTTCTTCAACAACAACTTCCGGTAATGGTGGTACTGGGAAACTTCTGGGGATTTACATATAGGGTGTGGCTAACTTGATAGGCAGGCAGCAGCAGGCCGGAAATGAGGTAAGGGAAAGGGCGGAAATGGTAAGGCCGGAAATGAGGTAAGGGAAAGGGCAGAAGGAGGAAGTAACTGGGATAGGGGAAATACAATAACCCGGGGTTTGAATTACATAGGGACTACACATTTAACTGGGGAAAAGAACATAACAACTTGATTAAAGAACCAACAAACGAATGAGTGGATAGAACGATAAGGTAAGCAACAATCTTTTTAACTCTTCTAGCAATGTTGTTTTATGGTTTTCAGCTAAGACTTTTTACCACACTCAGCACCACCTTTAACCCCACAGTGCTGTGCAAGGGGACCTCAGGACAGGGACCTTTGCAGCCTCACCTGCCTGTCGCTCTCTGTCCGTGCACAGAGCACAGCGTGGAAGAGAACGGCAGCAGGGCCCTGTGTGTGCCAGGCCTCAGGTTTGGCGCCGCTCAGGCTCCACAGAGACATGGGTAACGTGAACAAACACGACTTTATTGAGGGAAGGTTAAGCAAAGGCGGGGGCTGAGAGGCAAAGCTGGGGATGGGCAGGGCCTGAGGAATGGGGGGAGGGAACTGCCCGCAGGGAGGGCGATGGCAGGAGGTCCTGGAGCTGGACACCGGTGACTAGCAGAGGTGTGCCCGGAGCTGCAGCTGGTCCTGTCTGCTTTGCAGCTGCTCCTGTGGATCATTGGGAACCAGAAGGACCCTGGTTCTTCTGACCATGCAGATGAAGGGTGGCAGATCCTCTGTCGAATGTCATCTGGATCATGCCGACCACCTCTTCATCTGGGTCAGCCAGCTGCTCCACCAGGTGTGGGTACAGGCCGCGTATTCCTCCGCTCTGTGTGCAACACAAGGGTGTGCTCAGAAGCCCTGGAGGGCTGCAGCACCAACAGGGTCCTGGCCCTGCACCCACACCCAGCTGCCTCAGAGGCCAGAGGCTGTGCCGAGGCACTCGAGTAGCAAAAGTGGCAGGCAGGAGAGTTAGGAGCAGCTGCCTCAGCTGCAGAATCCCGGGCAGGCCCAAGCAGCTCGCTCCCAGCCCCACGCTGCCAGCGCGGCTTCAGCCACTGCCCCCTTCTCACCAGCGAGGGCTCCTTGCTGAGCGTCGCAAGGCCCCTGAGCTGCAGGCGCAGCCTGTCCCTGCTCTGGCTGGGCAGGTTTCTGGACAGGATCAGCTGGGCACGTTCCCCGTGTTGGCTCAAGTCCAGAAACTCCAGGACCTGGAAGGCACAGGGCAGTGACAGGGACCGGCCGGCAGGAGCGCGGAACCGCCTGGGGCCGGGCCCGGCAGCAGCAGCGGGCGCGCACCGTGCCAGGCGGCTGCGGCTCCGGAGGCCGCAGAGCTGGGAGGCAGCTCAGCCAGGCAGCGCTGGCCCTCAGGCTCACCTCCACCAGGAACGCCAGCGCCGGCAGATCCCAGCGGGGCTGTCCCCAGATGGGCAGGTTCAGCAGGTGCCTGGCGATGCAGGTGCGCAAGGGGCTCAAGCCATGGCACATCTCCCTGGCAGGGGAACAAAGGCACCATGGCCCTGAGCCAGGCAAGCAAACCTCTGCCAGGACTGACTCACAGAGGAGTGTGATCTTTGCCTGGCACCCTGCGAGCGAGGGTACTTGGGCCCTTGGGAAGGTGGCTGCTCCTGGACCCCCTCCTCTCCCAGCCTTTTCCAGTCAGCTCGGCCTTCCCTCGGTGCCAAGGCCCTCTCGCCCATAACCACGGCCACTGTGTGGGGCACTGCGGGCACAGGGCACCAGTTCTGGCAGCATGGAGATGGGGGGTCTCACCTGGCCAGCAGCGCCACTCCATGGTGCTGGGTGTCTGCGTGGAGCAGGGTGTCCCAAACCTGCTCGTTCTCCAGAGGCAGCAGCATGTTCTCACCTCCCAGTCGCCAGAGCAGAGCCTTCATGGTGTTCACTGCAAACCTGTGTGCAGAGCAAACGCCAGGTCACGCTGGGAGCTCTGGCCCTGGCCACGAGGGCAAGGGAAGGACAGGGCGACTGGCACCTGCTGGGGCTGCTGGGAAGGTGGTGCTCCTCCCGGCACACTGCCCACACGCCCTCCACGCCCTGTGGCATCTGCTCTGTGCTGCTGACAATTTGGAAGAGCAGAGCCACCAACAGGCGGGGCGAATGAAGGAGCAAGGCAGTGTGCCACTCGGGCATGTGCACAGTCACCCACAGCACCAGAGTTGCCTGCAAAAGACAAAGCACCCCGAGGCTGAAGGGCTCAGTGCACAGGTGTCCGTGTGGCAGGGCCCCAGGGGAGACGCAGGGGGAGCAGCCGGCCTGCTGCCCCTGAGCCTGTCCCCAGGCCAGCTTCCAGCCCAGCGCCCGAGGCTGGGAGCTGCAGGGCGCTGGGCAGAGCATGGAGAGCTGCTGGAGAGGGCACCCGGAGGGTGAGCAAAGGCCAGTGGCAGAAACTCACAGCCAGGGCAAAGACGGCCTCGTTGTCCTCTCTGGGGAAGAACATGCTGGATTCCATGACAGAGAGCAGTGTTGCCAGCACCTCCTGCACTACCTGTCCCGATGAGCCGAAGGTTCTCCACATCAGGGCGGCAGCGCTGTGGGACCAGAGCTGTGCATCAGTCTCAGCCCTGTGCAGCTGAGTGGGGCCGGGTGACAGAGCCCCAGTGCCCTGAGGGGCAGGGAGGGAGCGTGGCAGCAGGCTCAGCAAACAGGGTGGCCCGAGGGCCCCGGAGCTGTCTGCCTGTGTGGCACACCCCACTGGACAGGCTGCACAGGGCCGTGACCCTACAGGCCAGTGAGCCCTGAGCTCTTGAGACACTTGTGTCCTGTACCTGTCACATGATGGGGCACAGCACAGGAGACCCATCACCACATGAACAGGATGTTCCTCAGCCAGCGTCACAAGGACATTTTGCAGACCAGCATCCACAGTGACACAGGACACCAGTCTGTGGTGAATGTCCCTCAGCATGGCTGGCACCTGGAGGAGGCACGGGGAGGACTTGGCGTGCTGTCCATGCTCCGCAGCTTCCCCCAAGAAGCTCTTGCCTTCCCACTGCACTGTGCTGGCCTCAAAGGCTGAGGGGGCACAGCAGACGTGGCTTGAGGGGCCACATGATCCAGGGAGACCTTCAGCCCTGGCCCCAGGGTGCCTACCTGATGTGGAGAAAAAGCATTCTCTTCCTGGGAAAAGTCCGGAGGTAGAGCAGGAGTGTCAGTCAGGCTGGGCATGGAGTCAGCATCTGACATGCTCCCGGAGAGGGTGTCAGTGCTGGCCATGCTCTCAGCCCGGGCCGATCCAGCCATGGCACTGCCCTCTGCCATGGCAGAGTCTGCTGCGCGTGCAGGGGACGCGGTGCTGGCGCCAGGCTCTGCCTGCAGCTCGCTGGGCCTGCAGTCAGGCTGGGCTGTGCCCTGGCTTGCTGTGGCCGTGGTGTTCCTACGGCCAAGGCGCAGGAACCTGCGCAGCAGCTGCAGCAGAAGGAAGGGCGGTAAGGGAGGGACACTCCATGGAGTGCTCCAGGCGCGGTGCTGGGCCCGGCAGGGACAGCAGGCCCGGCCCAGGTGGGGATGGCCGCAGGTACCTGCAGAGCTCGTCGGGAACGGCCACGGGCAGGGTCCTGCTCCTGTGTTTGGTCCTTTACTGCACCTGGCACAGAGCACAGCCAGAGCTGAGTGACCCCAGGAGAGGGCAGAGAACAGAGCCCAGCCCTGCACTGCCCGGCCAGGGACAGCCAGGTGGCCAGGGGATGGAGCACAGCCGCCGGGAGAGCAACCCTGGCCAATGTGCGTAGGCATGTTCATAGGGATGGGATGAGATGGGATGGGGTGGGATGGGATGGGGTGGCATGGCGTGGCGTGGCGTGGCGTGGCGTGGCGTGGCGTGGCGTGGCGTGGCGTGGCGTGGCGTGGCGTAGCGTGGCGTGGCGTGGCATGGCATGGCATGGCATGGCATGGCATGGAGCCAAGCTGGCTCTGAGCGCCAGCCCTGTGGCCCTGGCTGTGCCACTCACCATCCTGCAGTGGCTGCAGTGTCTCCGGCTCTTGAGGCTGTTGTGCTGGGGCAGCTGCAGGGCCTTTGTTCTTCTTGCCCCGAAGCCTGTTAAAGAGCCTGACCACTCTGCCCGCCATCTTGCCACGAGGGCACGGACCGCAGTGATGGCCGATGGCTTAAGACAGGCTTTGATTGCCACGAGAGCAGTCTGGCCGCAAGGCCAGCCGCACGAGTAGCGCTTGGGAAAAGCTCCGGGTCAGAAACGCTCGAGCTCCGCTCTCTGCGTCCTGCCCCGTCGCAAGCACCAAGCGCTCTGGCGTGGCTGCGTTGCTGCCAGCACCTATGTCAACGCGTGTCACAAAGGGCCCTTGGACACCCTGCCCCACACCGTTCCACTCGGCCCCACGGTCACCGTGCTCCACCGTGTCACAAAGGGCCCTTGGACACCCTGCCATGGGCCCTGGGGCTGCCCCCAGCCCACCCAAATGCCCCGGTGTCTAAGACAGCCCGGGACACACCCAGAGCAGCCAAGTGCTCTGGGTAGGACTCTACACCGTGCCTGGCCCTTGCAGCCAGCTCGCTGCTGGCCCTGGAGCAGCTTCCAGCCAGCATGAGGCAAACACATCTTGCCCAGGGTTAAAAACACACCAGATAGGGAAGACAACATTAGTTTGTGCAATAAAGGTCTTTGAATTCACATCTCTCCAAAAGTGCTTTGGGCTCTCAGCTGGGCAGAGATGATCAGCCTCACCCCAGACCCTCACCCAGCGTGCAGGCACTGCCTGACAGCGCTCCCTCCACTTGCACGGCCGTGCCTCTGAGTCTCAGCCACTCCGCCACTGCTGCTGCTGCTTCATTTGCTTTTAGGCACACCCCAAGCTCACTGTTAGACCCCAATTGCCTCTGATTCTGCCCTCTTCCTGTCCCTGTGTAGGGATGGAGAATTGCTGAGCTTTCAGGAAGCTCTTTGTGAAAACTTCCAGCACTGAAACCTCCTTTGTCCTCCATGGATTCTTGCCAGCAAGTCCCTCAGTTCTGGCCTCAGAGCATACACAAGCTGGTCCCAGGCTCCTTGTCCCCTTCAGCGTGCTCAGCACCACCTTTAACCCCACGGTGCTGTGCAAGGGGACCTCAGGACAGGGACCTTTGCAGCCTCACCTGCCTGTCGCTCTCTGTCCGTGCACAGAGCACAGCGCGGAAGAGAACGGCAGCAGGGCCCTGTGTGTGCCAGGCCTCAGGTTTGGCGCCGCTCAGGCTCCACAGAGACGTGGGTAACGTGAACAAACACGACTTTATTGAGGGAAGGTTAAGCAAAGGCGGGGGCTGAGAGGCAAAGCTGGGGATGGGCAGGGCATGAGGAATGGGGGGAGGGAACTGCCCGCAGGGAGGGCGATGGCAGGAGGTCCTGGAGCTGGACACCGGTGACTAGCAGAGGTGTGCCCGGAGCTGCAGCTGGTCCTGTCTGCTTTGCAGCTGCTCCTGTGGATCATTTGGAACCAGAAGGACCCTGGTTCTTCTGACCATGCAGATGAAGGGTGGCAGATCCTCTGTCGAATGTCATCTGGATCATGCCGACCACCTCTTCATCTGGGTCAGCCAGCTGCTCCACCAGGTGTGGGTACAGGCCGCGTATTCCTCCGCTCTGTGTGCAACACAAGGGTGTGCTCTGAAGCCCTGGAGGGCTGCAGCACCAACAGGGTCCTGGCCCTGCACCCACACCCAGCTGCCTCAGAGGCCAGAGGCTGTGCCGAGGCACTCGGGCAGCAAAAGCGGCAGGCAGGAGAGTTAGGAGCAGCTGCCTCAGCTGCAGAATCCCGTGCAGGCCCAAGCAGCTCGCTCCCAGCCCCACGCTGCCAGCGCGGCTTCAGCCACTGCCCCCTTCTCACCAGCGAGGGCTCCTTGCTGAGCGTCGCAAGGCCCCTGAGCTGCAGGCGCAGCCTGTCCCTGCTCTGGCTGGGCAGGTTTCTGGACAGGATCAGCTGGGCACGTTCCCCGTGTTGGCTCAAGTCCAGAAACTCCAGGACCTGGAAGGCACAGGGCAGTGACAGGGACCGGCCGGCAGGAGCGCGGAACCGCCTGGGGCCGGGCCCGGCAGCAGCAGCGGGCGCGCACCGTGCCAGGCGGCTGCGGCTCCGGAGGCCGCAGAGCTGGGAGGCAGCTCAGCCAGGCAGCGCTGGCCCTCAGGCTCACCTCCACCAGGAACGCCAGCGCCGGCAGATCCCAGCGGGGCTGTCCCCAGATGGGCAGGTTCAGCAGGTGCCTGGCGATGCAGGTGCGCAAGGGGCTCAAGCCATGGCACATCTCCCTGGCAGGGGAACAAAGGCACCATGGCCCTGAGCCAGGCAAGCAAACCTCTGCCAGGACTGACTCACAGAGGAGTGTGATCTTTGCCTGGCACCCTGCGAGCGAGGGTACTTGGGCCCTTGGGAAGGTGGCTGCTCCTGGACCCCCTCCTCTCCCAGCCTTTTCCAGTCAGCTCGGCCCTCCCTCGGTGCCAAGGCCCTCTCGCCCATAACCACGGCCACTGTATGGGGCACTGCGGGCACAGGGCACCAGTTCTGGCAGCATGGAGATGGGGGGTCTCACCTGGCCAGCAGCGCCACTCCATGGTGCTGGGTGTCTGCGTGGAGCAGGGTGTCCCAAACCTGCTCGTTCTCCAGAGGCAGCAGCATGTTCTCACCTCCCAGTCGCCAGAGCAGAGCCTTCATGGTGTTCACTGCAAACCTGTGTGCAGAGCAAACGCCAGGTCACGCTGGGAGCTCTGGCCCTGGCCACGAGGGCAAGGGAAGGACAGGGCGACTGGCACCTGCTGGGGCTGCTGGGAAGGTGGTGCTCCTCCCGGCACACTGCCCACACGCCCTCCACGCCCTGTGGCATCTGCTCTGTGCTGCTGACAATTTGGAAGAGCAGAGCCACCAACAGGCGGGGCGAATGAAGGAGCAAGGCAGTGTGCCACTCGGGCATGTGCACAGTCACCCACAGCACCAGAGTTGCCTGCAAAAGACAAAGCACCCCGAGGCTGAAGGGCTCAGTGCACAGGTGCCCGTGTGGCAGGGCCCCAGGGGAGACGCAGGGGGAGCAGCCGGCCTGCTGCCCCTGAGCCTGTCCCCAGGCCAGCTTCCAGCCCAGCGCCCGAGGCTGGGAGCTGCAGGGCGCTGGGCAGAGCATGGAGAGCTGCTGGAGAGGGCACCCGGAGGGTGAGCAAAGGCCAGTGGCAGAAACTCACAGCCAGGGCAAAGACGGCCTCGTTGTCCTCTCTGGGGAAGAACATGCTGGATTCCATGACAGAGAGCAGTGTTGCCAGCACCTCCTGCACTACCTGTCCCGATGAGCCGAAGGTTCTCCACATCAGGGCGGCAGCGCTGTGGGACCAGAGCTGTGCATCAGTCTCAGCCCTGTGCAGCTGAGTGGGGCCGGGTGACAGAGCCCCAGTGCCCTGAGGGGCAGGGAGGGAGCGTGGCAGCAGGCTCAGCAAACAGGGTGGCCCGAGGGCCCCGGAGCTGTCTGCCTGTGTGGCACACCCCACTGGACAGGCTGCACAGGGCCGTGACCCTACAGGCCAGTGAGCCCTGAGCTCTTGAGACACTTGTTTCCTGTACCTGTCACATGATGGGGCACAGCACAGGAGACCCATCACCACATGAACAGGATGTTCCTCAGCCAGCGTCACAAGGACATTTTGCAGACCAGCATCCACAGTGACACAGGACACCAGTCTGTGGTGAATGTCCCTCAGCATGGCTGGCACCTGGAGGAGGCACAGGGAGGACTTGGCGTGCTGTCCATGCTCCGCAGCTTCCCCCAAGAAGCTCTTGCCTTCCCACTGCACTGTGCTGGCCTCAAAGGCTGAGGGGGCACAGCAGACGTGGCTTGAGGGGCCACATGATCCAGGGAGACCTTCAGCCCTGGCCCCGGGGTGCCTACCTGATGTGGAGAAAAAGCATTCTCTTCCTGGGAAAAGTCCGGAGGTAGAGCAGGAGTGTCAGTCAGGCTGGGCATGGAGTCAGCATCTGACATGCTCCCGGAGAGGGTGTCAGTGCTGGCCATGCTCTCAGCCCGGGCCGATCCAGCCATGGCACTGCCCTCTGCCATGGCAGAGTCTGCTGCGCGTGCAGGGGACGCGGTGCTGGCGCCAGGCTCTGCCTGCAGCTCGCTGGGCCTGCAGTCAGGCTGGGCTGTGCCCTGGCTCGCTGTGGCCGTGGTGTTCCTACGGCCAAGGCGCAGGAACCTGCGCAGCAGCTGCAGCAGAAGGAAGGGCGGTAAGGGAGGGACACTCCATGGAGTGCTCCAGGCGCGGTGCTGGGCCCGGCAGGGACAGCAGGCCCGGCCCAGGTGGGGATGGCCGCAGGTACCTGCAGAGCTCGTCGGGAACGGCCACGGGCAGGGTCCTGCTCCTGTGTTTGGTCCTTTACTGCACCTGGCACAGAGCACAGCCAGAGCTGAGTGACCCCAGGAGAGGGCAGAGAACAGAGCCCAGCCCTGCACTGCCCGGCCAGGGACAGCCAGGTGGCCAGGGGATGGAGCACAGCCGCCGGGAGAGCAACCCTGGCCAATGTGCGTAGGCATGTTCATAGGGGATGGGATGAGATGGGATGGGGTGGGATGGGATGGGGTGGCATGGCGTGGCGTGGCGTGGCGTGGCGTGGCGTAGCGTGGCGTGGCGTGGCATGGCATGGCATGGCATGGCATGGCATGGAGCCAAGCTGGCTCTGAGCGCCAGCCCTGTGGCCCTGGCTGTGCCACTCACCATCCTGCAGTGGCTGCAGTGTCTCCGGCTCTTGAGGCTGTTGTGCTGGGGCAGCTGCAGGGCCTTTGTTCTTCTTGCCCCGAAGCCTGTTAAAGAGCCTGACCACTCTGCCCGCCATCTTGCTGCAAGGGCACGGACCGCAGTGATGGCCGATGGCTTAAGACAGGCTTTGATTGCCACGAGAGCAGTCTGGCCGCAAGGCCAGCCGCACGAGTAGCGCTTGGGAAAAGCTCCGGGTCAGAAACGCTCGAGCTCCGCTCTCTGCGTCCTGCCCCGTCGCAAGCACCAAGCGCTCTGGCGTGGCTGCGTTGCTGCCAGCACCTATGTCAACGCGTGTCACAAAGGGCCCTTGGACACCCTGCCCCACACCGTTCCACTCGGCTCCACGGTCACCGTGCTCCACCGTGTCACAAAGGGCCCTTGGACACCCTGCCATGGGCCCTGGGGCTGCCCCCAGCCCACCCAAATGCCCCGGTGTCTAAGACAGCCCGGGACACACCCAGAGCAGCCAAGTGCTCTGGGTAGGACTCTACACCGTGCCTGGCCCTTGCAGCCAGCTCGCTGCTGGCCCTGGAGCAGCTTCCAGCCAGCATGAGGCAAACACATCTTGCCCAGGGTTAAAAACACAACAGATAGGGAAGACAACATTAGTTCGTGCAATAAAGGTCTTTGAATTCACAGCTTTCCAAAAGTGCTTTGGGGCTCTCAGCTGGGCAGAGATGAGCAGCCTCACCCCAGACCCTCACCCAGCGTGCAGGCACTGCCTGACAGCGCTCCCTCCACTTGCACGGCCGTGCCTCTGAGTCTCAGCCACTCCGCCACTGCTGCTGCTGCTTCATTTGCTTTTAGGCACACCCCAAGCTCACTGTTAGACCCCAATTGCCTCTGATTCTGCCCTCTTCCTGTCCCTGTGTAGGGATGGAGAATTGCTGAGCTTTCAGGAAGCTCTTTGTGAAAACTTCCAGCACTGAAACCTCCTTTGTCCTCCATGGATTCTTGCCAGCAAGTCCCTCAGTTCTGGCCTCAGAGCATACACAAGCTGGTCCCAGGCTCCTTGTCCCCTTCAGCGTGCTCAGCACCACCTTTAACCCCACGGTGCTGTGCAAGGGGACCTCAGGACAGGGACCTTTGCAGCCTCAGCTGCCTGTCGCTCTCTGTCCGTGCACAGAGCACAGCGTGGAAGAGAACGGCAGCAGGGCCCTGTGTGTGCCAGGCCTCAGGTTTGGCGCCGCTCAGGCTCCACAGAGACATGGGTAACGTGAACAAACACGACTTTATTGAGGGAAGGTTAAGCAAAGGCGGGGGCTGAGAGGCAAAGCTGGGGATGGGCAGGGCATGAGGAATGGGGGGAGGGAACTGCCCGCAGGGAGGGCGATGGCAGGAGGTCCTGGAGCTGGACACCGGTGACTAGCAGAGGTGTGCCCGGAGCTGCAGCTGGTCCTGTCTGCTTTGCAGCTGCTCCTGTGGATCATTGGGAACCAGAAGGACTCTGGTTCTTCTGACCATGCAGATGAAGTGTGGCAGATCTTCTGTCAAATATCAGCTGGAGCATCTGGTTCGAGAAGGAGGGTCTCTGGTCTTCCCTCAGGGCTTGAAGGGCTGGAGGAGAGAGGAACAGAGCCACAGTCAGAGGCCAGATTGCGGGAATGCAAGGAAACCTTCCCGCCAGGGCCATCCCAGCCAGCGCCCGCCATGGGCACGAGGGAGTGGGAGAACAGGGCACGGGGGAAGGTGGTGGCCACGAATCCCCCATGTCCCTGAGAGCCCTCGGTGCTGGGCCCACACCAGCCCTCGTCTGCACAGGGAGAAGAGCCCTCCGCAGCCCGGGCAGCGATTGCAGCTCCGTGCCTGGCATCTGCAGCTGGTCTTTTCATTCCCAAAGCAGCGCTCCATGCCAAGGTGCTCCTGTGGCAGGGCCCAAGGGGACACATAGGGTGGGCACCCAGCCTGCTGCCCCTGAGTCTTGCATCTGGAAAACTGAGAAGAAAGAACTGTCTCTAGTTCTCGTTCTTAGCAATTTTTTACTTTTTCTTAGCAAACTCTTCTGTTGTGTTATATAATGACACTGTTTTGGATCACTATTATGCTCACACATTGCATTTATGTAGGAGTGATTATGTTAAAGGAAAATAACTTTTTGGAGCTTCGCCAGCCTTAAAATATGCTGATTACTGCGTGTTCTAAAGAAACAGCTTTGCTCAAATAGTATTTTTCAACCTTTTGCTTCTCAAATACTTTCAAATTTCCTGTAAAAATCACAGATACATTTTTCTTCATACCTTTTCATATTGTATGACTTAGTCCCACTATAATATTGGGCACTTTAAGTCCAAGTTGCAGAAAACTGTCAGCGAAATTAAATTTATTAATATGAAGAAATGATAGTAATATGGCATTGTTGCTTATTTTTCTGCTGCTATTGAAGCAAGTTAGTCAGTACTCCAAAAGCATCAAACTATTAAGTTCTCGCTTGTTATTTTCACTGGCAAGGAAGTGCACAAGTGGGGGAATAACTCTAGAGAGGTTTCTTTGCACCAAGGAACTCTACAAGTCTAAAGTGCCATGTGAATCACAATAATTTGGCACAGGACCAGCATCACAAACACAACATTTTTACTCCTGGCTATTCCTGCTATCTGACAGAACTGGATGATAAAAACCATATTTCCATAAAGTGATTATCAAAGAGTAGATATTTTCAGGCCACACAGGCTCCAGCCTTCCTCCTGATAGAGACTGATCCCTGAGCTCCCAGTTGTTAATGAAGAGTTTCTGTCCTGGGTTCTTTGCTGCACTTGTTTACAAACAAATCACAAACTTGTTGTTTTGTTTTAACATACATTTAAACATGCATTTTAAACAGTAAAGCTCTCTTCATTTTAACAGAAAACAGGCTGCTTCAGTCTAATTGCTTTAGTCTGTAGAATTATTTGCAATTCTAATTCTAGCATTGCTTGCAGCTTGGAGAAGCTGATAAACTGGTTTGATCCCTGTGTGAAACAGAAGTTAATCCTCTGTAGGGTAATGGAGTGAGAATTTTTGCTAAAAATCTTATAAACTGACCTATAAAATTTCATCTTTACATAGGATAACTCCCTGAGCAGTTTTCTATTGAAATACCAACAACTTTACAATGTGAAATATATTACACCTGTGTCCTCACTCTTCCATATTTTGTCAGGTTCCTGCCAGCTCCTGCAAAGTCAGTGCCAAGGGACTACATTTAATGGTGTTTCTATTTTGTGTACACGCCCTTATTGGAATTGGGCCTTCATGAAAAAGAGTCCTTTGAGGAATTTAGTCATGTTTAATTTCACTTTATAAACTTCTACAAAAGTTTTTTGAAGCAGGACCCTTGGTGACACCTCTACTTGTTTCTACTCCAAGACAAATGAACTTCAATGACTTTACTCAGCAAACAAATTATGCAATTTTTTTTCAAAGCACAGCTCTCACCACTTTGACTTCACATTGTGCCATAAGTTGAAAGAGTGCATAGAAACACTGTTAAAGCCATATCACCTCCTGAGTTGTTTAACAAATTGCACGGTCAGCAGCTCCAAGATCCCACTTTGTGCATAATTAACATCAGTAGAGGTTAATTACAGCTACCCATACAGCAATCAAGCAGAGAGTAAAACTAATCTGAACAGTTTAATTATTTAAAAAGTTATGTTATGTAGTCAACGTGATAATCACCATGAAATAGAGTTTATACCTTTTTAAAACATATTCTGAAATTTGACCTATTTTGCAATATTTATGTGCAGGAAATTTTATAAAAGATGTTGTAAAATGAGGTAGATGTGCTGTAAATACTCATAACCACTAATAAACACAAGCAGCTGCACAAATAATGCAAGAGAAGAACAGGTCAACAATGAACCTTTATAATCTGAAAAGAAAATTTATCTACATTTAGTTGTGATGATTCAGGGGTTTTCACTTCACTGTTACTGATCTCTAGAGTGCAGTTGCAGTGCTTTATCTATTAACCCCCTTCATCCCACATTCTTCAGCCCAAGTTAGAAGACTTGCAAGATCTTCCTGGTTTTTTCCTGTCACAAAACATAGCTTTAAATTTTCCAATGAACGGTAAAAAACAGTGCTGTATTCCTTTATAAATGCTCTTGAAACCCTCTGTACATGGAGCAGGTAAATGTTACTCTAGTAAGCCATTAGAGTATCTTCAAAATTAATTTAATGCTTTATATCTTCACAGAGAACAAAATAAGAACAAATGTGAGAAAAATGAGAGGAAGGAATATGTCTTGCAAGTCCTTGAAATTTTTTAAGACTAGATGGGCTTCTTAGTGTATGTAATTTTTACATGGTTTTAATTGTCATCTGAAACTTCCAGTCAGTCTGTAAAATTACCTGGTTCATCTAGATGCAGGCATGCAAGGTGCTGTGCTCCAGGGTTTACAAAATGCAGTAATTCTATATTGCTATTGAAAGACTTCTTACACTAAAAAGGTGAAATTATTACAGTGCTGCAAGATCCTTCCAATGGCCCTTCCAATTTGCCATTGTATCTCTCTTGTCACTAACTTCAAACACTGCATTTTGAGAATGTTACTGGATACAGAAAAAATGAGCCTGAAAGTCTCTGAGAAAAAGGAGATAACCCTTCAGATGTCAGATAACCAACTCAAACATTTGCATGTACCTCGTCAATTTTGGCTTCTGAAGTAATTGAACCAGAGAACAGAAACTTCAGAAATAGCACTGTGAAATACTGAGGCAGATTTCTCTGCAGCATACTGAAGTGGAAACACAAAATAGGAGCATTCAATCCATGTTTACATAGGTTTTATTAAACAGAGCATCAATTACACATTTAACAGCAGGATATGGTGGCTCCATGGCTGCTGGAGGTGGGGTGCAGTGCCCTTGTATTGACCACACGTGGCAAAACTTTACAGAAATTATCACAGGGGGGAAGGCTCTAAAAGAAGTGGCTCATAGAATTCCTAAGGAAACACTATTGATTGATTTGTCTCTGTCCAAGAGACTACTTCTTTGATATATATTTATAGCAGGAAAGTTTTTCTGAGAATGCAGAATTTACTTTGCTGACAATGAGATTTACTACAAAATAATCAGCATGCTTCTGCTTATTTTGGTATTTTAAAAGTGATGGTTAATGGCATACTTATGAAATACTCCCTCTGTCATCTGGACTGATCTCTAAATTTTGTGGTCATATTTATAAAAAAAAAAAAAGCTTTTTTCTTCCCTTTGTAAAGACCAGTAGCTGCCTTGAATGTGAATAATGCTGCTGGCTCCAGCTTTATGGCTACTTGTTGCTCCTGGAAAAAAGTCTGCATTTATCCTTCCATACACTCACCATATAATATAATTAAAAGGCATTATTCTCTCCTTTTTTCCCCAGTTTTTGCATTTCACAGGAAGAATGGGTTAGCGGACATGTAGACCACAGGGAAGTCAGCTTATGGTAGAAGAACCTAAATTTGTGTGATGAAGAGATCTTCCTGTTGGTTGAATAAAACATAACTTTTTGTATGCTAACAAAATCCTAAAAAAAGGGACTAAAATTATTGAAACGAAATATTTTTATCCAACCCTCAGAGATAAAATACTTTTATTTAGGTGATATGCAAGAGAATGCTTAACCATTATCATTGAAAGGAAGCACAGGTGCTTTTTCTAATTCCATAAGAGAAAAAATGGAACAGTCGAACATTATGGAATCTCACATTTTCCATGATGAGAAACATGGTCGGGTTTTGTTCTCCAGCCAACATCTTTTCCTACATTTTTCTAGTCCGTTGGAGCTTACTTTCATGAAAGAGTAGATTTATTCCACAGAATTTGGAATTTAAGATGTAATTAACTGACAAAATTACCACATTGTATAGGGCACAGAAGCAACTTACAAAACTGTTAAAATTGCTAAGAAAATTCCTAGCACAAACAAAGCACACTCCTAAGTTCCTTTTTGTGCCATCAAGATAAAGGAGGATGTGATTTACAACGTACCATTTGTTATTTTGGTTTTTATATTTTATTTACTAGTTGTATTTGTTACATTTAGATAACAGGTCCGCTTCCCTGTCTTACTGCTTGTTATGTTCTTTCCTTAGAAAATGCTACAAAACCTTATTTCAAAGGATGACTTTCCACTCTGAGTAATGCTTCTCGCTGCCACTTCCCAATTTAATTATCACTCGCTAATAAAAAAGTAAACACTAAAAAGTAAAACAACAAAACAGTAAAAGCCCATACTCCAGACAAAGTTTTTACAGCAAAAGACAAGAGAAGTAATAGAGCTCTATAACATTTGCTGCAAACTTTAATATTGCTTCCGGCTAAGTGAAAGGAATCTGGATAACAAGGTAAACTGAGGCAACCTGAAATCTTCAAGTAAATTAGGAAACACGGGGTTAGGAGCCTGCAAATAATTTCTAATAAAAATCAAGAACAAACAGCAGCACTGATTCTTTATGCAAGGAAACAGAGAGCTATGTGTATTTTGTCAAATTGTCTTCAAACACCCTTTAACTCTGACTTCACATAGTGTTGGCTGAGGTTTTCAAGCATGGAAAAGAACATGTTGTGGGGTTAGGCTTGGGTAGTTCCAGCCCGTTCACGATGGGTCTTAAAGGCAAGGTTGGCTTAGATACCTGCTTGGCTTAGGGCCCTAATGAGTTAATTAAGCAATTCATGGTGGCTGCACTTCAGGAAAGGACAAAAGCAGGTATTAAACCTTAGCTCATTTTAAATGCTAGGAAGAAATTAAGGTCAAATGCAGTAGTTAAAATCCTCAGTGAAGAACCGCAGGGAATGCAAGGTCAATGAGTTCCCTGGATGTGCTCACATTTCCTTGAGGGTCACCCCAGAGCTGTGTGGCCCAGAGCTTGGAGAAGCAGCTCCTGCCAAGGCACTGCAGCTGCAGCTGGGGATGAGCTGGCCAGGACAGCCCAAAGCCATTTGCTCAGGTAAATAGTGCTGCCCAGGGAAGCAAGCATTCAGATGGGGAGGAGGCAGAGCATGGAGCATGACACTCCCCAGAGTGCTGGAGGCACGTTCACCACAGCAGGTTTATAATAAAGCCAGATGGACACATGATATAGAGGACATGGCATGGAATTCATCCTCAGCTCTCAGCAATTAATAGCTTACCTAAATTTTGGGGTAAGCAAATAGCTATCACTATCACATTTTAGCATTTCAAGCAACTAATATTTATTTATTTCTCTCTTCCACTTCCCCATCCATGCATCTTGTACCATTTTCTAGTATGTATTTTTTATAATATTGTATTTTTAAAAAGTAGTTCTCTCTTACCAGACACACACAGAAGGCAAACCCTATGGGCAAAATGTTAATAAAATTAAAATGAATCTAAATCGAACTTAATTCTCTGAAATCATTTGTTCCACTGCATTTAGCAGTCTGAAATAAAAGAAACCATGGTTTATAATTAAAAAGGAGATCTAATGGAAATTGAAAAACAGCCTCAATTTCCATCAAAAGGGAGGAAAACCAGTTTCAGATATGACAATTTGTCTTTTATTTGTATCATTAAATAGCAAGCACTTAATAGGATGTTTTGTGGAATGATCAAAGTTATTTGGGACACAAATAATGCATGAAACTCATGCATGACCTTCCATGAAGAATATGATAACCTGCTTTTTGGTGCTTAGCACTATGTAGCTGTCTAAATGAGCAAAACTTTAAAACATTCTGATGGACCATGACATTCGGAAGAAAAGTGAACTTAACTCAAAACTTCAGGAATTTTATAAGAAAGGGTGTTTGGTGAACAAAAGGCATTTCTAGGATGACAGAATGGAGCCAGGATGCAAAGCTGGAGGTCAAGAAATGCCACAGATTATATATGTGAACTGAAATGGAATATGTGTCAGAGAAATGGATACGAGCTGTTTGGGATTCCTCAGCAATTCATTCTACCTGTGTTTCAGGGACTGTGCCAAAAAGCTTTTCATTCTTCTATCTCCTAAAAGCCCCAGAAGCTGTACCTTGGTGCTTGCTCTGTATTAGATACAGCTAACAAATCTCTGGGCAATGGGATGGGAGGGGAGCAGGGTGGCAGGAGAGAGATGGGATTTCAGGAAGCAAAAGGAAAAGGCTATACCGAAAAAAAATTGTCAAAAAAATAGCATCAGTGTTTTCATCAGGGCTGCAGAAACACATGGATTTTCTCATGGCACAGTGACAAGATCCCATGCAGAGGGAGTGGAGCACACCTTAGTGCCCAGAGAACAAATCCTGTGAGAAGGACTGAGATGGTTCATTTCAGTTTAAAATATGCTAAACTTTCTTTTCCCATCATAATAATAACATTTGCTGCTTCACCTGTCTTAAACTGGTAAGATTCTCTCCCTGCTGGAAGACTCATATGAGACATGCCCTTACTCTAGACTGAACACTGTAACACTACCCAAATGTTGTGAATTATAATAATGACCATGATCTTGGACCCTTAAATGGATTCTATATAGTGCATCAAAATCTTCATTTTTTTCTATTTGAATTTTTCATGGTCTTGTTACAACCATTTTGTGTTTTTCTGGTTCTCTTTCATGTTCAAAAATTCCTGTTAAAAAAAAAAAAAAAAAAACCAAACCCAAAACAAACCAAGCAAAACAACAAATTAGGATTTTACTCTTCATGAAAACAATATTGACCTTTCTTTGGCTTTTTATCCAAAACATCATTACTTTATGAAGTCATGACAGATGAAGAACTATTAATTTCCAGAGGGGATGCAGAACACCTTTTGCAGATGTGACTGACTCTGTAGCAGAAGAAGCCATGTTTTAGATAAACTAACATATTCCAGAGACATGGTTTAAAAGCCAACTCTTATGATTTTGTAGTTCTTTCTGTTGACAGCCACAGTGGTCTAAGCCCATAACTGACTTGGCTGTGATATTCGACAGCTTTCATTCACACAGTTCACAAGAAATAAAAATTCTTTGTGTTTAGCAACACAAAATGAAAATGTTCATTTCAAGTTTCAGAGCTGCTTCTCCCCCTACCCCTACCAGACTTCCTATATGCCCTCCAGAGTAGGAGCCAAGTGACTTATGAACATCTAATTCCTGCAAATTATGCTTTTAGGAGTCAGCAAAATAAATCTTACGGAAAAAATTATGAAACAGTTCATTTCTGTGCCTCTTCACAGCCCCACAGGAGGCACTGAGATCACACCCCACGGCTTCAGAATCACCTCCCTCCATTTGCATTTTATCTCATTTTCTTTCCTCTGTCTTGGCACTTATCATAATTGCCTTGCAATGATTTTGACAGCTACTGTGAATACAGGGAATATGGGCAGTACAGTGGCTTTTACAGGCCTAAAATCTCAGAGCTGCCACCAGGAAATAGTGTGCAAAATAAGAGAGGAAACCCTCTGGTTTGCAGCAGAGAACCTCAAGCTAGCAGGTGGTTTATCCATCAGCAATTTTTTTGGTTTTACCCCAGGGTTTCTGGATGTTCTCATTTGTCACCCCTCATTATTTATAGCCATGAAGTTTGATGCACAGTGCAGAATTACAGTTCAGATTTGCCTACTAGAAAAAGTTAAAGCCTGTGGTTTGCAACATCTTCCTGAGGAAACAGCAGAATTACATCAGTGAAAAGTGATGCAATGCTTTTAATAACATTTAATTGGTAATTGGATGTTCTAGAAGTAAACAACTGTTAAATAATATTGATGAAAGGTCTGTCAAAAGAATACATTGTCTGATAAGCAACTGTGTGAGCAAATATTTCAATTGCTCCAGTCTAGTCAGACACGCTGTGTCTGAGTAATTCCTGAACCTGGTCTTTTAAATTGAGCTGGGCTGGTTTCCAGACAAGAGCAAATCTATCCTCTGGGTTGCACAGCTAAAGACCTCAGTGCAGAGCTGTGATCGTTGTTCCTTATGTCATTTCCCATTCTTTCAAATCCTGACATTTTGTGTTACAACACTGCTTTTGTTGCTGTTGCTTTAATCCCCCAGACATGGCTGTATTTAGAAAGCAGTGCAATAACTAAACTACTGTACAGGGCTTTGCTTCTTCATTACATATTAAGATTTCTGAAAGCTTCATATGTGGGATACATCTCTGCAAGATTTCAGAGTTACCCTTCCAATGTTTGTAGGACTCAGTCACAGATTAACTGAAATTTTCTTAGTCTGTTGGCAAAATTACTCACTATGATCAGTGCCCTTAATGGAGAAGAAAAAGAGTGAAAACTTTCCATAAGCTTTTATGATGATCATATATGCATGTTTAGTGTGATTTCCTTTGAAGGGTTTATCCTCATGTTTTACAGTTATAGCATCTTTGCAGTACTAAGGCCAAAACTTTCTATTTCCCCCTCAGGGTTACTAACCACTAGCAAACAAATAAACAAAAGTCTCCAACCTCACTTGTTACTGGTTTTATGCAGGGAAGGTCAAATACCATTTTTGTTCACCTAATGGATATGGGAAAGCTAAAGTACCTGTGCCTTTACATTTGTCATTGTTGCAGAAACTCTGTTTTGAAAATTTGATTTTTTTTACCTGATCTAAGATATTATTTGAGTAAACACAGATATGTTTATATTACATTTAAAAATACTTCCTATTATTGCTGGTAGCTTTTTTGGCATTTTTTAATTTAAAAGAAGCACAACATACTCTATAGGTGGTAATTTCAGTACACATTTTTCTTGATAAAATTACTAGAACTAGCAAGTAAAGAACAAAAATCTGGACTAAATATGTTCTTATGCTTAAGGATATGTACCCTTCCAAAGTTTTGCAGGATCCAAGTGGCTTGGGTGTCACTATTGGAAGTGAGTCAGATGTTTAATGATCTGTATGTCTTAAACTTCCAGGAAGAGTTGATGTACTACTACCCAAAGATACATGCAATTTTAATATTTCCTTTATCACAGAGATGCAACTCTACATTGTATTAACATGCCAGTAAGACAGCATCCAGCTGGGATGCAAAATAATCTTCTCTTTATTTCTAAGATTGGAATTAATCCCTGCGTTAGATACTGACAGAATTTATTTTGGGGATTAAATTTGCTCAAAGCCTTTGTTCATAGGAAATGCAGCTTGTGATACGGAGATGACACCAAGCATTATCATAAGCTAATAAAAGACAGAGATAATAAGGACCAAATCAGTAGAAACAAATTTCAAAGGTAAAATTCCCTCTGCCTGCAATCTTCTTTCTTTTTCTCTCCCCTTTCCCTTGTACCCTTCCTACTTTTGGATTCAAACTTCTTTCTTCACCATGTTATTTTAAGAAGTAGATGAAAACCTGATAAACCCCCCCTTTGCTAAGGAGGCAGAAGAACTAATTGCTTTTTGTTCACTATCTTGGCTGATGGGTGAGAAACTAAAACCCAATTCATCCAGTAATTGCTACGTTCATGAAAAACAGCATCAAAGCCTTGATGTGTTTTACTGTTGTGTCTTGGGAAGGCTCACGTCTAATTCTTATGCTGATATGGCTCATAATACAGTCCTCTGACTCTTCTATTTGCTCTTGCAATTACAAGGGTTCTTATTCCATTGTGCATATTCCTCTGAACTAAGATTAGCTTAACTGAACTTCCTTTGAAAACCTGGCTACCCATCAAATGCATCAGGCCTAATGCATTCTGCAGCCACACAAAATCAATGAACAGCACAATTTTCTGCTTCCTGCAATGATCAATAGGATGCACATAATGGGGGGAAAATTTTTAATCATGACAGCCCAGCATCTAGCTGGCATAAATCTTCCCTGCATTATAACCTCTCCATTTCCCACTCGTGCAGATTTGCAGGTATTGAATAATATTTATGTAGCAGATACATTATGAAAAGCAATACAATTAGAACTTCACACTTCAGTGATGATAGGTTGACATCCCAGAGGCCCATTTCCTAGACAATGTTCTGGCTCCCATGTTGCAAGTGCAAAATCCTTTTTTTTTCTCCTGAAACTATGGTTTTTGCTGAAACTGTGCTTCTCTGGATCAAACCTGACATGGCTCAGGAAAGCGTTCATTTAGGTTGACCATCACAAAGAAAAAGTACATTTGAATGAGAAAATAATCTGCCACCAAAGAAGCAGCTCCTGTCTCTGACATAGGTTGCTTTTCCTCCTCTGTCCTGGCTCAACTCATAGAGCTGGCAAAATCTCTTCCTGTGGAAAGCCACCAGGGGAGAGGGAAATCAACTGGTACTGTCCCCATTGCCAGTGTGACCTGAGGCACACGTGATTTTTACAGGTCATGTCAGCTACCACAGGTGCAGAAATAGAGGGAAAATAGGTAATTCTCCTCTGCATTTTTTAAAAAACAGTCTACAGATAAATGCAGATCTGCAATGTTGGCTCCTAGCAAAATTGTCTGTAAGTCACATGCATATTTCTAATTTACTGTTTTCTCAGGAAAAGCACTAAGGAAACTTTCTCTGTTAAAATCCAAAGAATTAGGCCTGAAAAAAGTTTCTTAATTTTAAATGTTAGGACCACCCCTGTGTTAGGGTATACCAGTCCCTTTTACTGCTCCTTGAGTCTACAGATCTCAGGCTTGGCTCTTAACTGAAAACCAGAGGAGTAATCTGTGGCACAAAGGCTTAAAAGGGTGAAACAGCAGCTGAATTCTTCTGTAAGTCACCCTGAGACATAACCCACCCTTCTGCCTGGTTCTGCATCTCGTGGGTCCTGCTGCCAGCAAGAGCAAGCAAATTACCTGTTACAGACTATAGTTAAATAAATCTTTACAGTCTTGGTCTAGGAATGGATTTAATTTTCATCATCTGCCATTATGTTATAATCACAGCCCTATATATGGTTTAGTGCCAAGCTATTTTTTTGCCCTTGCCAGAGAGTTGTAAGGATATCTTTATGACTCCTTATGCTCAGTGAATCAGAATAATGATTCCTTTTGATCTTAGTACAGAGCAGGTTTCACTGGGTATGAACAGAAGTGCCAGCCAAATGTGAGCTGCTCAAAACTTGCACTGGTAAATAATATTCAGAAAGTCCAAACATTGTGTCACTGCTCAAGTCTGACATTTGCTTCTGTCATAAAAATAATAAATTGGCTAGGGACAGCATAGTTTTAGACCATTCTTATAATAATCACAAAAATACAACTGAGAAAAGCAAAGGGTGTGTATTAAGCACTATATTATCACAGTATCACAACTAGAAATAGTTACATATTTGCAGAGCTTTAGAGGAAAGATTCTCTCCTCCCTAATTTCGGCAAGATTTTTCTGAAGGACAAAGTATTAACTGGCAACTTACAGTGAAGACCCATGAATATAATTACTCAACATAGATATAGGATTATAGAATGAGTCCACCAAATATCTACAGAAAGCAAAAGGCTTTTTAAATATTAATATGGGGAAAAAAGAGAGAGGCAGAAACTCAGTGAATGTTTGACAATGTGTTCTGCTGTTACTTCTAAATTCTCAGGTGTAGTTTGGAAAGAGAAATGAAAAGCCTGAGTCCATCTTTAATCAGAACATTGAATTAGAACTGTACAACCTCAAAGTGTCTCCTGGAAGTGAATGCACTTCTTGGCCAACAGTCTGTATTTGAAACTGGCAATTTTCTCACCATTGCTCTCTGTTGGGATAGAGCATGGGAAACCAGAACTGACCGAGCCTTTTCTCTGGACTGGGTGCAGATGAAGGCTGAATGGCTGCAGGAATCCACAAAAAATTAAATATGCAGGTTAAAGTCAATATAACAAAGGAATGTTGGATTCCTGCACACTGTATTGATGGCTTGTCAGTAGCTATTGTTTATACTGTGGTGTATATACATGGTATTTAGTCTCTTCCATTACCTGTTTTTCTCCAAAAGCTCTTTTCTGCAAATCAGGCTAACTTTTAGCATGAAAAATGAAATATCCACAGTACTAACCAAAAGAAATACATCTGACTGTCAATGCAAGGATGCTCCTGACCACTTCCTGCAGACATTTAGGCTAGTGCAGCAGTCAGGCATTTTCTAATGCCATGATGTAACTGAACCTTCTTGATCTTAAACTTGGCAAATTAATGACTCTAAACAGGCCCAAGATGATAAAATCTAACCATCTGTTGGCAGTGACAAAAAATTTTCTACAATATTAACTGATAAGTTACTCAAGAAATGGGCAAGTTTAGTACCATTTAAATTGAAAGGTGTTAAGCTCTGCCTGTTGTCAATTTTGATATATAGATACAGCTCCAAGCACTAATAGCACTTAGAAATGTCCTTTGTAACAATGACTAATTTCAACTTCACATCCTGTTGCTATTTAGCTGACTAAATTATTAATGTTTGAATAAACATGCACAAATACACACAGACATGTATAGTTACTGGGGCTACAAACATACTAAAAACAATGTGTCTGTCTCCTTCATGTTTAATTTTCTGTATAAGCTTTGCAAGGCACTAGTTCCCTCAACATCAAGAAAAAAAAAATTGCAATGTTATTTTAAAAAAGGGCAAGATTAATATGCTAAAATACATTGCCAGCATCATTTCTCTCCACACTCCAAGTAATCAAAATGTTTCACCCTCTTTTATGTTGCACATTAATTGAGGTTCCATGGGAGCTGCAGAGCCACAGTCTAGACAATATAAAACACCACCCAGAAATGACAGTGCCTGCTGGAAAGGCTTTATGTTCTGGTAGTCCTTTTTGTCATTATAACTAATTATGTAGGACCAAATAAGTCTGTAATATTAGCTCAGCACACAGGGGTTCCTAGAAATGGATGCTCCCTGTGATGTTGTGGATATTAGAAAATGGAGTTTCACAGTTTTGTTGTCAGCAGGGTCAGGTGGTCTATTAAATGCTGTCAAGGAGGAGAAAGGACAGGAAAAGAAGAGCAAGTTTTGGTGATACAGCTTGGCTCTCAATGGCACTTTCTACTCTTTTCAGTTTTATTATAGTTTTTTCCTAGGTAATGATTTATGAACAGAAAGAAATTCCAGTCTACAGCCAGCTAGTTGTATGAGATGTTTATAGCCAGTCTCAATATACTGGGGACGGGGGGAAGTTCTTTCAAGGAGAAGAAAATTTCCTGTGAATACTATTCTATAAAAACTTCAAAAAATAGTAGTTTAAAAAAGAAAATATCTCTGGGGGAAAAAAAAGAAAATTAAACCTTTTCTATTTATATGTTTCAGATTTCTATGAGTCTTCAAATACTAATTAAATTGTTTCCCAGGAATTCTAATATTTTTTTATAAAAATCAGGTTGTTTTCCCAGAAACCTGATTTTCTTTATTGAAAATGTTTTTTGAAGGAAAACTCATTCTTGTCAATAACACAAAAACATATGAGACTATGCTGAGTACTGAGAAATATATAATGGCTTTCTCTTTCTTAGATGTTTTGTCTTTGATAGAAGTTAAGCTGCACTTCCAGTAGTTTCCAGCAAAGTAATGGGTTTCTGTGGTATTGGTATTGCCAGGAGTGCTGTTATTGGTGATACTTTCTATGAAATGTTAAAAACTACGTTTGTTCTCACTAATAATCTGGAAAAAATACATTCTGCTGATGGCATATATAGAGTAGCAGCAATTGTACTGAGTGTTGAATGCCCACATTTCCTTGATTATAGTGTTGCCAGTTTCGCAACTGTAGATGAAGCTGGGCTTTCACTGGCTTCATGAGCTCTTGAAAAGTGAGAAGCTATGAAAGAGATCCACAGCTACATCCAGGTTCCATTTAGTGCAAAATGCAAAGATGCTTGCACTATAAACCACATCAGTGTGCTATATAAGTTACTAGCAGTACAGACTCTGGTACTGTATTTTTTCATGGCTGGGTGTGGGGAGGAAGAGCTGATTGCTGTCATGAGTGAGAAATCATCTAAATCTGCAGAGAGCCCTGCAGATGCTGGTAGGCTCTGCATAACTAGTGGTTCACACTGGTTGAATCAAGCAGGCAAACCAATCTGCTCCAAGTTGAAGAACATGTGCACCACCCTTCTGACAAGAATATGGCAATATTGTTTACCTTCCTTTGTTAAATACAGATTTGTGGCAGACTTACTGTTTATTCAATTCCATTTTGGTTTTGTCCCTCCGGGACTTTCATCCCCACACTGCTCTCTCTCCCTTGTGCATCTGCAAGGTCAGCTTCTGCTCTTGCTGAGCACACCCTTTCCCTGGCACCTGCCTTGGCTCCTCGAGCCACTCCCCATTATTTCCAGGAATTCATGGAAAGGAGCCTTGCTCCTGTCCCTTGCCTGACCACTGGAACAAACAAGCCGAGGTTCAGCCTGGCAAGCACAGCCATGAGATGATTGTTCAGCTCTGGCATTTTACATTTTCATACACTAGGAAAGCATCTATAAATAGCCTTTGAGAAACATAAACGTTTTAGTATAATGGGATTCATGTTTAATATGGGCAATGACTTCCCTTCCCTTAGGATGGCAATTAAAATGTTTAGACAAAATTAAACTGCTTCTTGGGAAGATACAATGATGTGGAGCACACTATTTAAACAAGCTCCCAGTGCCTGACAAAAAATGGCTCTTTGCAATCAAGCTCCAAAAGAGGAGGCAACATAGCTGTTTATTATTGCTCCATATGCTGATGAAATATGGGCACTTGAGCACCAGTATCACAGAGGCTTATAGAAAAGAGGGATTTCTACAGAAAATGACATTATTTGTTTCTGAAAAACAAATTGGTAGTTGTCTGAGGCAAGTTTGGGACATGCTTTCATTATTAACTAGCATCATGTGATTAGTCAGCTCCAGCTTTGGCAAGACAGATTTTCATGTGCAGAGCAGTTTGATAGAAATTGCTGCTTGCCTATTATTTGGAAAAGAAAAAAGCCAAAAAACCCACCAGGTTTTAATCACAGCGTTTTCTATCCTTGTAAGATCCTTGGCTCTGTCTGTAAAGCTCTTGTGCAGAGCTCAAGCAGGGAGAAAAGATAATTATACAGTGCTTTTATGAAGCCTCAGTTAATCCAGGAGCTAATCAGGGATTGTTTAGCCCTTGGCACAACCTGGGATAATCTCTGTGCAACTCTCACCTGTGCCCTTTTCCAATCCTTGACAATAGTTTTTTACAGCATATCCAAAATCAGGTAATATTTTAGGAAGACAACTTGGAGTTTTTTCCTCTTTGCTACCCTTGCATTTAGGAAGATTAGGGAAGGGTGATACAACATGGGTTTTTCAGAACCCCTTTCATTTCAAGAGATGAGTGGCAGGAAATGATGGTGGCTAAGAACAAGCACAAAGGATCCAATTCCATTACATATCCAAGACAAAATTCATCTATGTTGAACCATCTCAAAAGGACTAGTTCACAGCTTCCAAGTCTTATCTGGAAGTCTTTGCAACATAGTCACAAAAGATATCTGCTATTCAACTTTAGCTATTTAATTAGTTTAAGGCTTGCTATTCTGGTCACTCTAAACTGCAATTTTACTTTAGTTCTAGTTACTTTAGTTTTTTACATTTCATTAAAATTATTAGGCCTAGATTGGTGACAATATATATGATTGCTGGGAACATAATAATGCTAAAGATTTAGATCTCAGAGAAATTCTGAATTTTGTCTATACTACTGCCAAGACCTAATGAGAAGAGGAAACAGACACAGCAAACAGACATTTCTGGTTTACTGGAGCTTTTTCATCTAAGCATCACTTGGAAAAACTGTAGTCTTTATATTGCAAATAAAGGATTTCAGGACCTGTTGATTTCTTCTCTTAGTATTGCCATGCTGTCAAAATCTATGCTGCCCTGGAGATGTATACTAAACACCCAAGTGAAATATGTGATTCTGTAAGGCTTTTCTGTTTCCACTTCCTTTCCTAATTTTGATTTCGCTCATTTCATGCTGTGTGTGCAACCTGTCATTATGTATCTGTGGTTTCTGTCATTACATATTCTTCTTTAATTAATGTGTATGGTCATGGTGAGATACATTCCCAATGCCAGCTTCTGACTGACTGCCATGTGCATTGCCCTTGTTGACCTCAGCTACATTTCCTTCCCAGCTCTTTACTGCCAGATCACTCCTAACACGCTGGAGCCTTGGAAGCATGGTGACATCTGTTTTTACAATTTTAGTTGTCTTGGCTCCACCAGAACTAGAAAATGGTATTTCCCCCTTGCATGTGTGTCTTGGGTTGCAATACAGGATGTGGCCAGAAATGTATATTCTAGCACCATCTGCTGAAGCCAGGTGGGGCAGTGATTCCTTATCTCTGTGGCACATACTATCTGCTAATGGGCCATCTTTAAAACCAGCTGGGGCAATCATCTTTAACTTTTCTACAACCCATCCTCCCTCCAGGAAGATATCATCTGCTGCTGGCCCATTCAGTCTCACTGTGTGACTGATAAAATTACATCATCCCACTGAGAGATGCTCCAGCCAGGGGCAGGAGCCAAGCCTTTCCTACCTTGAGAAAAAATGAGGTTTTGAACAACAAGGTACCTTCTTTCCACTGGATTCCAGAGGAAAGCCAGACCTTTCCACATCATCCCTGGACCTTCAGAGGAAAACTGCACCTTCTACAGGAGCACTGCTCCAGCTGAACCACATCTGCCACTGCAGGGGGACTGTAGCCACCATTTAATGGGACTGCTACCAACACCCTGACTGACTGACAGTGTGTCAGGTTGTATTCTGACTCTGTCAGTGTTTTGGGATTGTTCTTTGCAATACTGTATTTCTATTTTAATTTTCCTAGTAAAGAACTGTTATTCCCAATTCCCATATCTTTGCCTGAGAGTCCCTTAATTTCAGAGCATAGCACAATTTATTTGTTACTAAAAACCCCCCAAAACCTCCAGCACAATCTAACTTCCTAAGCTCTATGGCTTTTAAGTGACTCAAGTAATCTGTTCTTCCTAGCATATAAAAATGAAAATTTCATAGTATCCATGTAGGTAAAAGGCAAGAAAAATTATTAAAACTAACATGACAAGAAATCTCTATCTAAAAGTACTGAAGAATCATTAAAAATTAAAACCTCTATTTTGAAATAAGGAAATATCTGTATAATACATTCACTTTTTGTAATATTTTAGACTTTGTTCAAGTACACAATGAATCTTTCTTCCTCAATATTTTCCTGAAAATCTTAAACTTCATAGTCCAGAAAAGCATTTTTAAAATTCTGATAACATATGCAGACTGTATCACAAATACTTTTGTGAACTCAATCATGAAACACCTTGCATTTTCCATGAATAAATGCAAATCAAAATATAGCAGTGAATTTTGAGGACAGAATCTATTAAAACTACATATATGCTCTCACTTCCAAGCAAAGTATTTAAATGATTACCCAATTTGAATTGTTCTTCAGTCCTCATTAAAAGAGGAGAAAGAATTATGCATGCATAATGGGCACAGCCTAAATTGTGGGTTACCAAATAGAGTCACATCAGCAAAGGAACCCTGCAGCTTGCTCATAGCACAATGCAGGTGCTCACTGGGTACCCAACTTCTGTGGCTCTGCTGAATATCCCTGAAGATCTGCAGCCATCTGAGTTTTATGGGCTAAGATTGAGGGATTTTGAAACTAAGATGTGGGTAGGAGGAGCAGAGGTAAATTTAAGAGCAGAATCATTCCGAGCTGTGGCTGTAACCTGTCTGATATATGAATTCATAGATATGAATTTTATTTGAATTACATGAGCACACATGCTACCAGTCCCTTCCAGAGTAATCCCTGACTCAAACACACACTGGCACATCCATTCCAGGGCTGTTTGTGAGGTACAAAGTAAATACAGCTGTCAAGACAGGAATTTCTTGTGCTACCAGCAAATCTCTCTGGAAACTCTTCATGTCAGCCTAGTGGTTGGAATCTGCTATTTACTAAACTCCTAAACATGCTATGAAAACAACAGCTTGTTTACAATAAAAACCACAAAATGCAAAACTCTGAGGAATCCTTCATATAGAATAACTTCATTTTCCATCTTCATGATACTTAAAAAATTATATGGATGTTCTTTAACAAGTCTTTGTGAAGTGACAGTAATGATTTTGCAAAACTATTGCAAGACAGGTTGGATATTTCTATGGTCAAAGAAAAGATGCTACTTTGGAAATAATTTGAGTTATAAATGTCTGCACTGTATATATAATTTCATTCATTTTAAAATGCAATTTTATATGTTAAGTAAGACACATAAGCTAAATATGCTAACAAGGAATTTTCATGTATGTAAAATTAAATGTATTGCTGCAATATAATTTTTAATTTTACAAACAATATATACAAAAAAGAATGACATCTCTTGACAAGCTCCATGCTATTGTAGACATTGCATCGGTCTTTGGTCATCTGTGTTGATCTAATGATTTAAAAAGACACATTGGTATCTTACAGTATACGTTCTTTAATATTATACATCTCTACTTTTAAACAGATTGGATCCCTTATAAACAGAGAACAAGATGTTACTAAAATCTGAACAAAAAAGAAGCCACATACTATAAAAGACAATTTTTCCAGATTGCAGGAAACCCCTTTTCCCATATTACTTTAAGATGGAAGAAAAATTTGGTCAGAATCAGGCTACAGCTAAGATTGACCACAACATTTCTAAGTCAAATTTGGGATGGGGTCTGCTAACATTGTCTGTCCCACTGGTTTGCATTTGACTCATCACACCAACCACCTTGTTTTCAACAGGAACAGATGGGCAGAGGGGAAGAAATGAAAAGCAGGGCACAGTGAAAGTAAGGTGGCTTTCCAAAAGGAGTAAACTGTCAAACACAAGAATATTTGCTAACATTGCTTCTCCAGATGAGCAGCTGTGTTTGGCTGCTACAGGGACAGTGCGCAATCAGGAGCCCAAGAGAAGGTGACACTGCAGCCCCAAGAGCCCAGAGGTGTCACAGTCCCGTGGGAGAAGGGAATGCAAGCACAAAGTTCATGGCCAAGATGTGTGCAGTGCTGTGCCACTGTGGGCAAGGAGCTGTGCCACATTTTACACAGGCTGGGGGTCACACACCTGCCTGTGTCAGTGTTTGGGAGACACCCCACAGGGATGTGCAACACCACTCAACTCCTGTCAAACCTACACCTGTCATGGTAAAATAAGGAGGGCTTCAGAAAGAACTAGTGCTAAAATAACTTATAAGAAATGCTACAAGAAAATACTGGACTAATTTTTGAATGAGTCATGAGGCTGCTGAGGAACTAAAACATATTTTGTTTTCACAACATCACCTAGATACCATCCTGATTCTTAAACAGGGCACATATTTGGATGAAGAGCAATCATAGTTGCATAGGGTATATTAGTGTTTTCTGAGAAGGTGGAAATACCTATTTTTCTCTTCAGTCTTACATTCTTCAAGAGTGACTCTCCTTACATTAGCTTGATTTCAACAGAAAATAAATTTTCTTTGGCTCCTTGGGTTCCCCCAACCCCCCAGAAGAAATCTAAGTCTACCTCTTTTTGAGTCATTAAACAATAGTTTGAACTTTTTCCAATGGCCATGCCACAGCTAAAAACTGAATAGGTGTGTTTGCCTCTTGCAAAAAAATTAGGCCACAATTGTCTCTGCCCCTAAAAACTATTGTGCTAATCTACATCCCATAACCATATTATTTATTACTAACATGGGTAAGAAACCTGAAAACTGAATTCAGATGCTCAGAAATACCTCCTATTGGAGGGGAATAAAGAATTAATGTACATGGTGAAACTCTGTGCCTTTGCCTCAGCAAACAGCAGCAGCAGGGATGGAACCAGCCTATTCCTGCAGCCATGAATAATTTCAGAATTCAAACTGCTTTTGCTAGGTAAGAGCAAAGAAACAACTCTGATTCTAGGGACAGGTCTGAGCTGAGAGTCAGGAGTCTCTTCTGCTTCCTCCACACTTGTCCAGAGCCAAATTCTGATACAAGGTGCAGTCTGAACCTGTCCCAGCCTCCAGATGCAGAGGGAATGAAACAACACCAGATAAAAATCTAACATGGGTCATAAATACAGTCCTCTCATAAAATTTTAACAAGTACAGAATAACACCACCAGAGGAGACTGAAGACAAAAGATTAAACTATTTATAGAAGGAGTGACAACAGACTACAGGGGAAAAAAAAAAAATCAAAATCCTGAAACTGTACTACATTAAAAAAAGCTTGACATATGTACATATTTTGCTTCCAAAAGTCAGAGCTGTTAAAAATCAGACAGAATAAGCCTTCCAATATGTGAATGTTATGAAATTTAATTATTATATCTTAAAGGCAGAAAATACTTTTATGTTATTGTTAAAGCATTGCTAATGCTGTTTACTCAATACATAAACATTGGTCTGCTTGCACTGGCATAGCAATCTTATGCATAAAAGCTTTGATCTCTCAGTGATTGCACTTAATATTACATCTACTGAACTGCAAAGGCAGCCTGCCCAAAGCTTTCTCAGTTGTTTTCAGTCAGAGAATATTTTAGGCCAAATTGAGTAATGCAGATTTAGAAGACTGGAATTTTAGTTCACAAAAAAAAATGCTCAAAACTACAAAACACAGTAAGTGCAATTTTCTGGCAAGTGGTGACTGTGTGCTTTCTTTCTTCACATTCTTCTGGAAGAAATTTGTTTAAATCAGCCTGAATTTATTATTTGAGCATTACTCTGAATATTGCATTTCCCCATCACACCTGAAGCTGATAGACTGATTGGCCCTTTGTTTCAGCTGATGATCTTCAAGCAGTGCTTCACTTCTTAAGGTTTTATCTAGCACAAATATAAATTGGGAAGATGAATATACTTCACACAGGAGCAGGGGGATGTAGGTGGGAAAGCCATCAGTGAAATATGCAGGAAGAATATGCTTGCTTATTTTATTGTTTCCTGAGGGTTGCTACTCTCCTCCCTTCCACTCCATCAGTACATAAATTATGCTTGTGCTTCCTTACACCCATTGAATACCAAATCTCCCACCTCCTTCCTTCTCATGAAGATCATGAGTTAGAGGAGCAATAATAGCCACGTTCTTAGGCTACAATAGCAACATTTAGAAGTATTTGTCTTTTCCGTTTTCTGACAGATCCATTACCAGTTCATTAGCCTTTAGTGGGTAGACACATTCAGTAAACGAAAGTAACTCCATCTAAGAGCTAGTGAGCTAAATACAGCTCTCCTGCTCAGCCTGCTAATTACACGGAGTGTTGCAAGTGCACACAGAAGCAAATCCATCCTTTAGCTGCAATTTTAGAACATCTCAGAGTTCCTGGAAGCCAAAGCTTTCCTTTGCAGTCTCAGAGGCTACAAAGATGTGAAATGGAAAACTAGTCCAGCAGCATTTTTGCTGCTCCATCTTGCTGTAGTCCAGAAGATATAGAGAATATGTATTCCTAAATTCAAAAGATCTTTATCTTCCACTCTATTCCCTTGTTAAGGTGACAGACTGCACCAAGTACTACAAAAGCACAGTAGTTGAAAGGCCAATTCTTCTTATAATTTGAAAATTCTTCTTAAAATACGTACAGGAGGAGTGGCACATGAAAGGCCAGTCTCTGTATGTGTGACCCAAGTTATCCTGGAATTAAATAGCCTAGTATAAAACCACCATGCCAAGCAGCAGCATTACTTCTCCACATCCTTTTGTCTACCCTGCATTCAGGTTCCTGTACAGAAACCAGGGAGCCAATCACTTTCTAATGCTTGGACAATAACCTCTTAAAGATAATTACATTAAAGTTCATGGACACAACAGGACTCTACCATGGCTAGAATGGGGGTAAAAATGACATTTACCTTTTCCACCTGGTGCACAAGTCAGGAAAAACACAATTTCCGTAGTAGAAATCCAATGCCAAACCCATATTGCTAATAGCCATATACTTTTTTTTTTTTTTGAGTATTTTTCTTACTAAGTTTTTGTGCTACACCAGGGCAATGAGCAGGCTGCTTCTCAGAGTTTTAACAAGGAGGCAGGTTCACAGCTTGTTTTCCCCTAAGAAGTCATTGAGAGTAAGATAGTTACTATCCAGAGCTAGTCTAAGCCCGACTCAAAATTAATTAAATGGCAAGAAATTTCAAGCACTTTTTTAACATAACTGTTTTTATTTGGGGTGAAGTTGGAGGCAAAAATGATGAACCAACACGAGGCTTTTCACTGATTTCAGAAGACTGAATAATGCTGTTGGTGCAGATGCCAGCTGCACTTTGACAAAGTATGATGTAAATGTCAGAGATACACATTTTGGGAAGATATGTTATTGCAGGGCCCCATTGTAAAGATGCTTTTAAGAAGCTGTTGTCTCTTTTCCTAATTGATCACAGGAAGTGCATCTCTTGGAGAAGCAGTGAGAGCTAGGATCAATGACAGGCTAGTTTAATGCAGCTCTTAACAACAACCTTGCAGAGATTAGGAGGCTGTCAGAAAGATAACACCAGAGATTTATAGATTGTTTTCTGAAGCCATTCTCGGCCCTCCTGGGTGCTCTGTTATGTTTCTCTGTGCTTGGATATGTAATATGTACTCCCCATATAGATCCAAGCCCTAGTTCTCATTTATGGAGAAAATAGCCTTGCACCTTTCTGTGCTGCTCCACTCCCAACGCCCTGGGAGAGCAGGAAGATAGGTGTCTGGAAGCCCAGGGAAATCTGAGTTATAGCTGCAGTTTCTGCTGTCACTTGAGTGGGGTATAATGGGCCTAATTCAGCTCCTGTGACACCAGGAAATCGATGGAGCAGCATTATCAACAAATGAGCCCCTGTGTGCTGAGTGGGGCTCAGGTGCTGAGGGATGTGGGTTTGAAGGTCCAGCTCCTGAAAGGCACTCACATCCTCAGGGAGGAGCTGCACTCCATCAGGGCAAGGAGAGAGTCTCTTTCCTCACATCCATAGCTTGGGAAGAAGTCAGACTGAAGTGTGCCAAGCAGAAGGGGAAACAAAAGGTGCTCTGCAAACACCAGAGGGGAGCAGCACTATTGATCTCTACAGAATTAGCTTGCCCTGAACTAGCTGAGGATCTGGTCCCCCTTCCCTCTGAAGCATTGCACTAAGCTTTCCCAGCCCCTTTGACTTCTACATAGCAGCCTTTCAGAGACATTTATACATTTATGGGATTTGCCTACTGTAGCTTTGAAGACATTGCATGTTTTACCTAATACGAATGAGACAGGACTATTCATTGTAATTATTCCTGAAGATCATTTCACTTGTCAGAAGTAGCCAGAAGAGTGGAAAGTAAAAATGAATTACCTGAACAGTCACTATTTGAACAAAGGGCACCATGGCCCAGGCAGAGGAGAAATTCTGGATGTGCAGGGAAAGGTTACTCCTTCAACAGCATATAAATCATAAAGATAAAACCAGTTAACTACTTCTTTATGGAATATTAGGTAGACTTTCCAATGACTTTTGGTTTGTTTTATTATTGTAAATCAGGAGTAGAAAGACCTTAAAGACACAACTATAATGCATTGGGCAGTCTCAGCCCACAGATTAATCTGCACTTTTCCAGCTCCTCAGAGGACCTGCCATCATTTTCATAAATAGATGACAAGGACAAAGATGGACAAAGCTAATTAATTTTGTTTCTCATGAGCTCAGAGCAGTGTACAAGGTGATGACTTAAAACAAAACCTCAGGAGCTAAAGATATATAGCAGCTAAAGTGGCCTGATGTGATTTCTTAAGAACCTGAGGAATTGCTACCAACTTCTATATGAAATTTGGATTCTGTTTCAATTACAGAGTACAGAAAAAGAGAACAGATACTTACACACTATTTTTCTATTTTTAAAATTTAAATCAGAAGGGTTTAGCTGAGTTGGGGCATCAAACTAAAGTGTATTTTTAGTGAAACTAGTACTGAAAAGCAACTGTAGGAAAGATGTGAGTCAGTAATGAGTCTCATTATGTGGACTAAATGCACAAGACAGTTGTTTCCTCATACAGAGAGTTGGATTAGTTTTAAGGCATACACCTTACAGGTGGTATTTTGATCTGTGAAATGAACAGCACCACAAAGTACTGAAGGATCTAAATCCATGAAGCCAGCTATAACTTAAAATACAAGTTGTGTGTACCATAACACACTTGAGAGAAAATTTAATGGTTGCTGGGAAGATGAAGGTCATCCCTCCAGCATCCCCTACTTCCTCCTCCTTCCCCAGCTGTGCATCCCCACACAACTTCTTGTTCAGCCTTCTCAGTGGGGGTAAAAAGCAGAAAAGGCTTTGACTCTGCAAACCTTGCACAGCAATAACAAAACA
Organism: Erithacus rubecula; assembly: GCF_903797595.1. Lineage (NCBI taxonomy): Eukaryota > Metazoa > Chordata > Aves > Passeriformes > Muscicapidae > Erithacus > Erithacus rubecula. Next base: position 8,947,510 of record NC_136659.1, on the reverse strand, counting down.
TCCCTGTGTTACCAACTCTGTTTCCAGCACAAATCCAAATCCCAGCCTCACAGCAGCTACTGCAGAGAAAAGGAGCTCAGACCAAAACCAGCATGGTGCACAACCACACAAAGATGCCCAAAGACACAAATGTCTAATAGATGTTGAACACAAGTCCTTCACAGCTTGGGAATCAACTGCAAACATCTAGATCAGATGCTACAATAATAAACATAAAACTAATAGTACAAATGCAGTAGATAACATCAAACTTTGGGCAGATGCCCACTTCTTTCAGCCTGGTAATAGGATGGAATAGAATATGGAACAGAATATGGAACACAGGCAATTTAAAAACCCCAAATCCCTGATCAAACAAAACCAGCAAAACAAAAAACCAAAGCTAAAAAAAAACCCCAAAGCCAAAACAAAACAAACAAAAAAAGACAAACCAAGAAACAACTAAGCCTGTTTCCTGGCCATAAACAGTTGGATTTGAAAAGATGGGAGTACTCAGTTCAGCTGAATATAAACCATTAAGTCTTTGATAAAATCCATGAGGCAGACAGATCTGAAACAGGTGTTTTTTCCCTCAGCCTTAGTTATATATTGAAAGCAAAGATTAGGAAATACTTCTCTACAGCAGCTGGAGAAATGCAGTGAAGAAAGTCTATATCCGCACTATATTCGCATGAATTTTCTGTGAAAGAATTCTCCAAGGCTAGATAAAAAAAGAAATTGTGATTGTGAGAGCATCTGCCCAGGAAGAGGCCCTTCAGAACTGAATTAAAGCAGCAAGAAATACTGTGTTGGAATTTAAGTGGGGAACTTCAATGTTAAATACAGTTTTACTTTAAGACTATAAGATTATTATAAATGTTGCAGATGATGGAGAAGGCATGAGATCAAATCATCCACAAGAAGTTCAAATACTGCTTTTTATATTGAATTCAGATTAACAACAATATTGAGGAGTTGTTAAGGCTCATTGTAGGCAATAAAAGAAATATATAGAGCAGCATAAATGGAAGGAGTTCGTGTTAATGCCACATGACTTACAGAAGTATAAAGACAAAGAAAGATGGACTTCTAATGCATCAGTTCATTGAAATCACTTCCCCAGTGTCTACTACCAACCAGAAGCTTGATCACACCCACCAAGCAGGTTTTACCTGGCCTGTGATGTCTGTAATGCCTCTCACTCACCCAGGGTTTATAGCCCAGTGTAAAACTGCTTCTGCCCTGGAGGCACCACCAAGGCAGCTCCTGAGGCTTGACCCCTGCCACCAAAGCTGCCTGGGAATCAGGCCTATATTCCAGCAGAACATGAAAACAGAGAGCCATTGCTGTTTTGCTCTGAGTTTGTGTGACTCTACTGGGCTGTTTAGAATAAGAAGTGAATATAATAGACAGCCATTGCAGAACAAGAAATATATTTGGCCATTTGATGGCAGTGTTAAATTGTGCATTGCAATGTCTTTATTAGGTTTAGGTTTTGCTCTTAGGACCATACCCATTTCTTTCCTGGGCTTTGGATTCACAGCTCAAACCTCCTTTTTTAATATAGAGATGTCATGAAAAAAACCTCAACCCTAAAGGCAAAAACCAGTGAAGATTAGGCACAGTGTGGATTAATTTATCTGGAAGAATGTGTTGGAAGCATTGCTACTTAATATTTGAAGATATATTGATGTTTTAGATGACTTGAAGTCCCTACTACAACATTCTGGATCATTCTATCAAACAAAAAAACCCAACATTTAAGTAATTGGTAGTCAGATAAGTCCTTATAAGAAATTCCAGCTGTATTAAAGGAGGCTTTTTTCTCCACATCTCCAACATTATACATATCAACTGTAAGGAAAAGTCTAGTAATAGATGGAAAATTTACATTTCACTCTTTTACAACTCCAAGATACCAACATCCAGGACTCAGGACCAGTTGCTAGATCTGAACACATCATGTCTCATAAAATATCATTCATTCACTTCTAGACAGTCTCTAGCTACATTTCCAGCTCTTACTCCTGTCAGCACATCATTCAGATGAGGGAATTTTTAAGCTGCACGTTCCAATTTTTGTTTGGTTGGTTTCTGCACATTTATGGCAGGCAGCATTTTTTCAGATTTATTAATTGCACAGGACTACTAGATGCAGGAAGTGATGCAGGAAGAGGTTTATATACAGCCTGCAACATCTAAGAGAGAAGTTACCACATTCACTTAGTTTGATCTCACTCTGCATGAGGACTCCCATCCTGCAGGTGAGTGCAGCAGCAGGTTCAAGTTTTATCCCATGCTTTTCTTCTGTCATAAGGGATCCAAGCAACCAGAATTATTCTACAAACATCCTGAAGGTTAGAGGGTACTCACTTTGTGAAACTTCCTCCAACATTCTCACTTGTCTGTAACTAAGTGGCATTAAATCCATTGGCTCTTATCTACAGGAAACCAGGAACAGCAAAACCAGGCATCTCTGACTTCTCAGTCTGGACAATGAATGCAATGAGCAAAACTCTAAAGATGCAAAGGTATCTCTGAAGTACACAATTTTGAATTGGCTGAGTTCTACCTGTGGTGGGTTGACCTTGGCTGGGTGATAGAGTCCCCTCCAGCCAATCTCTCACTTCTCCCTCCCCAGGAACAACAGTATTAACAAAAGTTCATGAGAATAAATAACAGGGCAATTAGCTATTAGTTACCATCAGGGCTAAACACACTCAATTTAAAGAAAATTAGTTTCCCTTACTGACAATTAAAATAGAGTTGGACAGCAAAAAAAAATGAACAGAAGATATAAAACACTTTCCCTCATTCCTGTCTTTCCAAGCTCAATCCCACACCCTGTTTTCCATCTTCTCTCCCTCCCCAGGTGGTGCAGTGGCATTGGGATGAGGGAAGAACACAGCAGTACCTCTCTGCAGCTCCTTCCTTCTCCTCAGGATTTTCTCTTGCTCCAGGCTGGAATTCTGTCCCTGGGACATGGAGCTCCTCAGGGAGCAGCTGCCTGCTGTGTTACAGAGCCCTCCCCAGCCTGTGAGGAAAGAGAAGAGAGTGAACAGACCTGTAAAACAGCTTCTTCTCAAGCTCAAGCCTTAGTGATCACACTACTTCTTCTTTTTATTATCATTGTTTTATGTTTTTTCATCTTCCCCCCTCACACTAGAGCTCATGGCTTTTTGCCTCATTATAAATAGGCCACAGCACCCTGTCACAACCAGATTTCTGCCTCAGACACCCACCACAGATGCAGCTCAGCAGCACAGGCACCAACCACAGCTGGGGCTCCAAAACCTACAGAGTCCCCAGGAGCCTCTGAAATAACCCAGGCCAGTGCTGGCAGTGATGGTCCTCACCTGTTGATAATTAGAGCCCTCATTAAGGGAAGCCACAAGACACAGGGGGTGTGACTGTTCAGTTTAGGCTCTCTTTGAGGGAGGAAAAACCCTGCAAGGTCCTAGTTCAGCTATCCTTGGCTGCACAAGTTAATTTGTTAATGAGGAGATGGTTTTCTAACTCAGCCTCCTTAATACCTTAAATTTATTGTCTTAAGCATCAACTCATTATCCACTAACGTGAAACATGGGTTGGGGGAATATAATAATCAGTTTTCTCATTTTGAGTTTTTGCTGAAATAAATCTCTGAATCTGTCATGTTTCTGAGTATCCCCTGAATGTTTGCTGCTTCCTACTGTCCACCTGAAGTGACCTACAAAATCCAGCTGCAGTGATCTTCCTAGCTGGTAAACTGCCTTCAGTTTTAGAGCTTCCTCTTTTTCCTGGAGCATCCAATATAACCAGATAGGACACTGACCTCCAGCAGTTGTGATGAACATGGGAAGACACTGCAATCATATTAGCAACCCCTAAATTATTCAGAGAACTTTCTGCTAAAACTGTGCTGCAGGACAATGAAAGCAAAGAACAATTCCCAGCAGATTAGATTTTTTTCCCTGTTGCTGTCTGTAATTATTTCTATCGGATAAGTTATTTGCTATGCAAGCTTACCTTCAAAAGCATGTTTGTTTAAAAGAGAAAGAGGAAGAAATCCTTTGTAGGGCCTGCACATGATTAAATGGCTTTAACAAAGCATAATGAATAATAATGACAAAGACCTGTCAATTGGAATTTTAAGCATTTTGGCTCATGATTTGGAAGAGCCCATGATATCAAGATGACTTCATGTAGCAAATAAGTGGGTATTTGCCAGTGCTGCCTATCAGTGGTTATTACAGATGAGTTGTTACTAGTTTGCATATTTCAACAAATAACATTTCTTCTGTAATTTTAATGTAATTGCAGTACAGGGAAAAACAGTTTGGAGCTATTGTCTTTATCAATATATACTGATATCTGAGAGCAGATCTCTGAGAGCTTGTACAACCCAAAGAATAATTGGGGTTTTTTGGTTCTCTTTTTTAAGTAGCCAGACAAAAGTAGAAGTCCCAGCACTACTACAGGAAGAGTGGCTCAGGGAGGGGTATCTGGGTTTCTTTGAGTGATGGATGGTGATCTTTGTCATGTTCTGTCCTCAAAGCTCTATGCAGGAAGGCAAATATTTGCATAAAAGTGCACAGAATTAACACTTTTTAATTTCCCTATTGTATTATTATCAGTTATCTGGTAACCAGGAATTGATATAAGGTGTGCATTAAGATAATAGCTTCTTTAAACTACTCCATTGTAAGCACTGCTTTCTTGAAAACATCTTTTTGCATGAAAATTTTGTTTTCTTCCAGAAATGAATTTGGGAGGAACTGATTTTTTTAATCTCTATTTTATTTTTTTTATATTCAGTTGCCTAAGGTAATACAACCCTCTTAAATATGTGGTTTAATTTTTCTCATTTCACTGACAGAGATAGGGCAATACAGGTGAAATGAATTTGAGGAGTTTTCCAAGTTGTGCTTATACTTTTCATCACTGCCAGCTTCAAAATTAAACTAAATATGAAGCTATACAAACATTTAGATATTCTACTGTAGCAGCTGAGGAAAGGACAATAAATGTCACAAACCCTTAGTTTTCCATCCAGTTTTCCTTGACAAATATCCTTTTTTTTCCTGAGCCTCTGCTCAGGAAGGCCCATGGAGAGGAATGGCTAGGCATCTCACTTTATCACTCTGATGACATTTGTTAACAATGTCACCTTTCCTTTAAACCCAGAGTTTGCTCTAAGAAATCTATTTTTTGACAATATACTGTGTGGCCAAGGCAATTTTTAACATCTATTACTCCTGTGTATTGTGTTTGAAATTGATAGTGCTGAATGTGTTACATTTCTACTATCAGATACTCATTGTGGCAGATAGAAATGCTGTGAAGGCCACTAACATCTCATTGAAGAAAAAGAAGAGAAATCTGATGGCTTTCCATTGAGGGACAGCTGCTCTAAGGGAGGTTAAGTAAGCACAATATGTTGGATACTGCTTTTTCCCCACTGGAGAAATGTGTACCAAAGCACTCCAGGGCTCTCCATCAGATCAGTGTTCTGGTGTCAGTGCTGTAAACAATTTCAATAGGATGCTGGCAGGGAGAAGTGGAGAGGGAACAGAAAAGAAAAGGAGGAAAACAAAAGGTGAGGATCTTTTAAAGAAAGTGACAATTTATTTTTTTTACAATCATGAACAAGCATACATATTCCTCTTGAATACAAATATTTAGCTCTGTATAGACATGTTTCCATTAATAACAAAGCGCAGCAAAGCAACTGAATATGTGGTGAGATTCTGCCATGTGTTTTTAATAAATTGGAGCAGATTCCCTGAGTTGAAGCAATAATACTATACTGACTTAGTTTATTTTCTAGTGTGGAAAATCAGCCCTACTTCAGCATGTGCATCAGTTGTCAGAGGAGCCAAATCAATCAGACAGTCAAGGTGGATCTGCCCAGATGTCCATCTCAAAGTGAACTGCCCAGAGCTGCCCTGAGTCATTGACTCCACAGCCTGGTGTCATTAACAGATGAACTAGGGCTCCTCTCTTGCTAATCAAGGGACACTTGGCTGCCTGGGGACACTGTGTCCTCCTGTGACTCCCTCATCTCCTGCCTCAGCCTGAAGCCTTTGGCAGGATCCACCCTCTGCTGAACTGCTCTACACAGGAATAGCCCATCTCCTGTTCTTCCAGTCATTCCCTTTTCACAGGGAAAACCTGCAGGCTGGGAACTACCCAGTGGGGACATCCTTCACAGAGCCTGATTAATGTTTCTACAGGCTTCTCAGGAGATAAGTACTATTTTATTAAATTCTCACTCTACTAATATCAGAAGTTTTTTTAGGTTAAACACTGGTTTATGCAGCTGAGTATATTTACTGCACCCCTCTAAATTTTTCTTTTATTAATTTCTTTTTTAAACTTCTTAGGCTTTTTTTAATGGGAAAACTTTTTAAGACAGAAAAAGGAAGAGAAAAATGACTACACCCCCTGAAATGTCAGCTTAAATACCAGTTTAACTCCACAGTTTAACTCCATATTCTATCTTTGGGTTTCATGCTTCTCAGTTATAAAGAGGTACCACTATGCTATATATCATGCAAACCTCTGAGACAGGAAAAATAAAAATGGTACTCGAGTGTTGATTTTCATTTTCTCTTATCAACAGCTTTGTTCTAAGGTAAAAGTAAAAGCCTTCTGAATTCTGGCTACTTACTTCTGTCTTCCACTTGTGTTTCTAAGATAGAAATAAAGCAGCTGAAAATGGATCTGAAATACACACTCTGACAAGGAGTGGTGATGAGCATCCTGTGGTACAAAGTGAAATCTTGTTTCTTGTGAGTTGATAGGGTGTCAGAGACTTCCCCTGGATCATGGAGTGCAATGGATCTTTCCTTAAGACAGCCCTGACAGCTTCATGTAACTGAACTAATTCCAAGTGATGTTGATTTAATTCATTGAGATGAGAGTCTGATAACTGCCTTCAGTCTCGTGTAGAACATAACGCGCATTCCTGCTGCTCTACACAAATGTTAACAACAACATGTTGGAACACAAGCTCAACAAATCATTTAAGCATTTACTTTAGCCTGTCCCACTGCAGCAAAACACTTAAGCACATGCCTAAAGGTACAGACATGCTCAAGTGCCATTCTGATTAATGATAAACTGGAGCCCAAGTGTCTAATTTCAAGGCTAACATTGTGTCTTATTGCTAGATTGGAAGAATTACTCATTCCAGTACTATCCAGGGAGATTAACATCACATTTCACTTCCCTTTCTCCATGAATGCTGCTGGTACACAGTGGATGAGCTGAGCCCATGGGCTGGAGGGGCTCTGAAATATTGGCACACAATCAGACTCGCCTGAGAGTGATGTCCTGAGTTCCTCAACAGGCAATCAGGATGACCCTGCCAAAATGGAATTTTACAAACTGTTACTTCATCATTTGAATGAATGAATGAATCCTAAAAATCAGTTTTCAGGAAATGGTGGGGAGGAAACTGTTGAAGTGCTTTAACATCCTGTCAAAATGTCACCTATTTGCAGGAGCAGCATGTGTTCATTTTAAAAAGAGATAAATGCAGAAAAACACATGACAATCAGACCTGAGCTAAGGAAAAAACCCAACCAAACAACCCACCCAGAAAAAAAAACCCCAAAAATCAACCAAAATGACAAGAGAATAACACAAAGGATAAGGGCATTTTCTTTGCTGTGAATTCTCATTTCAGTCTCCAGAGAGTGAAAACAAGGTCAATGTCTCAGTTTAAAGAATGCAGCCCCCCCCATTGCCAAGGTACCAGAGACAATGTCAGACTTAATTGACAGATTACTGTCTAATCAATGATTTCTCTGATTAGTGACCCACTGACAATACAACCAAATCAATGTGTTTATTCCAGACCTTGGTCCTGATGCTCTAAAAGAGTGAAAACCAGAAAAAAATTACAACATTAAGTAACCTGAATCCCCTGCATACCAATAACACCTGTCATTTGCCTTGCTTATTTACAGGGTTTGAAAGGTTTAGTTGACAACAGAAGGGCTAATAAACAGAATCCAAGTCATGTTTAATTATATCAGTTTTATTATCTTAATTAATCAGTCCACTGCTCTGCACTCTAATATCAAAATGTTGTCTTTTTTTTTATAACAGGCTACAAAAGATTTCTTTATTTCTTTTTACTATTTTTGGCCCATATTTATTGTGGCATTCTTTTAGATGAATTCACACTTATAGACATGAGGCCAGTGTATTAAATCTTTGAAAACTGCTGTTTAGGTGGAGAACAAAAACACCCTGAAAGCTGAATGGAATAACAAAAAGACAAGAGAGTCTGTACTCTAATTAATTTTAGATGAAAAGAGAAAATTAGAAAAGACAATAAGGGATTTAAAGCCCAGAGGTATCTGGACAGGAACTTGGAAAATACTGTGTAACTGTGCTACTGATGAATAAAAGTCCATACACCAGTCCTTGATTACAACTAGAGATTATATTAAAAAAAAGTAAATTATGACTTAATCTATGCCATGAGTAGATAGATATGCAATATCCTCCTGATAGCTGAGATGAATGTGGAAGGGGGAAACTGGATAATACTGATTTCAATTTTAATTCACATTTCAAATGCAAACTGTTTAATTATGTGTAATTGAAATGATTTATTGCCTTAAGTAGCAAGGAAAAAGACCTGAACTGAAATTCAACTTCTTAATCTTTGTGCCACGTGTTGTTCCTGTTCTCCATTTGTTCATTGTGTTGAATGAGAAATGGGAGACATGTCAGTGTCATGCCTTTGCATATTTAGCTTTTAGAGCTGAGTTGAATCATGATGCAAAGAGAGGATATAGCTTCCATAGTGGAGACCCAATGATGTGAAAAGGTGAACCATTTAAAGATGCACTGACAGCCTTCTTTAAAATAAACACAGCTTAAATTCCCAAACTAGCAGTAGATGTGTAAGCAGAAAACACCTCAAAAAAAAGCTCAAAGGATAGTCTGCAAATAAAGTTTTCTTTTTCAACTGACTAAACTTCATTTTGGAGTGGATTATTTTTGTGGCTGTAGGAAGTGCTGCTGCCACCACCAAGAATTCTTCCTGTGTTTCATAATTTCATCCCCAAAGACAGGACCTATGGATCCACCATCACAGAGAAGTGAAGTGGCTACAAACCTGCCCCAGTTATCTGTGTCTTCTCATCTCTCTGGGCAAACAAAACTCTGCATTTTTGGGACAGCCTCAATGGGCAGATAGAGTGGGATACTCTATCTTCCCCTGGAGGAGTTTTGGTGAAATCGTGCAGTTGCAGGGATTTTGGGGAATGCAGAAGTTCTTTCAGAGTACTCAGGATTCTGAATCCACAGAAGGAACCTCTGGAGGTCAGCTGGACCAACCATCAGCTCAAAGCTGGGCCTGGTTAGATTACCATTGTAAATGGCAATAATCCCTTTACTGAACAGCTGTATCAGCCTCTGGCTGTCCATCATAACAATATCAAGACTTTGTGTCTAAGCCAAGGGGTGATGCAGCTCCAAAAGAGCATTCCAGTTCTCCAAATGCAAGCATATCTGCCCCACTGCTCACCCCATAACATCTCCTGGCTGGCTTGAGGGAAGGTGACAGCCAGGCCTCCAGGGCTTGGAGGGGTTTTTTCTGTTCTTCAAAGGGAAAATTTGGCTATATATACTGAGCATTGAACTTTATTCTGTTTGCCTCTGTGCTGTATATCTGCCTATAAAGCAAAAAATATGGATTATTTCTGTAAGAATATCCATTGACTTTAGTATCGATGAATTTGCTGATTGAAATGTGCTTCAGGAGAGGTACTGAAAATATATTGAAACTTCATCAAAATATATAGCTTTTCTGTCCATTTTAAATTTTCCATAAGAGGGATAATTCCTTGTTCAATTGGTTCAAAAAAAGAAAGAAGCTATAGAGGCATTATTTTCTAGTACAATCTGTAAGGCTTTTTTAAAGGAATGGAGGTGAAAAAGCAGCTGTGGAGTTTTGTACATGGTACACAACTGACCTGAGGGAGAGCAGCCTGCCAGGAACCTCTCATGAGAACTAACTATCCATATAAATTCCCATGCTTGAGTTGATGTTTGCAGACAAGCCCAGCCTGATGTCACATTCTGGAGGCCAAATTAAGACAAAGTTTTTCTAGGTTTCTTTGAAGAGCAAAGCCTTTTGGACTGTCTTTCAGTTCCTCTAACTCACGTCTCCTTGACAGCCCATTATTTGTTCAGTCATTACATTCTCTTGATTCTTTCTGACAAAGTTATCAAACACCCCACTGGGACCACAGCCAAAAAAGCATTCACCTTTATACAAAGGGCCACATCCTGATAAAGAATGCACAGCTGGAGTAAATTCACCATTTGGTCAGAAAATAGAGCTAAATGGAGATTTCTGCTGCACCTTTGTCACTGCTGGTGCAAATCCAAGCCATGGGAACTACAGGATATAGGGAGGAATAAAATCTACAGCTCAGCAGTGCAGGTTTCTCCCCACACTAACACTCCTGTACAAATAGCCACAGTAGAGCTTAGATTCATTATACAGAGGTGTGCTTTTAGTTTCCTTTTATGGGCTCTCTATTGTCTATTGCTCCATCCATAAGGAAGGTGGTATTTCGTTTTTATCTTGTTCACAGCTGCAATGGGAACAATTAATCCTTCTTCCACTGTGGATGCAGTATAGTCAGTCATACCACCTTTTTTCCCTAATGCTTACAACTTGTTACTTTTTGATATGCTTGTTGCTTTTAATTTTATTGTAATTGTTGCTCAAGTTTTCACAGTCTTTATTTTAATTATCTGGGGTCTTTTGGTTTTTTGTTTTTTTGGGTTTTTTTTTATTTTTTTTATTTTTTATTTTTTATTTTTTATTTTTTTATTTGCATGTCCAGAATGCTGAGTTCCTAGTCATCCTTCATTCTGTGCTATATTCAGATCTGAAGTATCAAAACAGATATCACCAGTGTGCATCCTCTTATGAATTTCTGAAGAATTCAGAGTGACTCCTGGAGAATTGAGATGACCCTTGCTATCCATCCCAAGCCAGAATTAATGATTATAGGTGCCTTGCCATTCCACTGGTGCCAAAAATGGGTACATGAACACAGTAACCAAAACCACAGTAAAACTTGTGCTGTGGATTAATCTTATTTTAAGCAGAAAATCTCCCTCTTTGTTGCAGCATACTTGTACTTAATCTTGCAGTGCAGACATTCTATAGGTGGTCCATAACTGGTTTATTTATCTATATACCTATATAATTGAATATATATGTTTGAACCTACATGCAAACACACATCTCACAGACCAAGGAACAACTGAACATGGTGAGTCCCTTAAGAGGCAACTGCTGAGAGAAGGAGGTGAGAGAAGAAAGAAAATGAATTTATTTCATTTTACTGGAACATTTGGATCCTCATTTTCCAAGGTCCCATAATAACATGGAAACATTCCCTATTACTCACACAAAAGTGATAGTTTCGGTCAGTGCAGCTTCCAAACTTTCCACCACTGAGAGAGAACTCTAAACCTGTCGCTTCCCTTTTCACAGGGTAAAATTCCTCTGCTGTGCATCTCAAGAAATATGATTCACCTTGTAAAAGGCAACAATCTGTCAGCTCTGGGTTCAGCTACCTGCTTATCTCAACTGCTAGTGATTTTCTCCAAGTACAGGAGTGCAGGCAGATAAGAAGGAGTGTCAGCATACTGCAAACACACCATCATCTTCTGCTGAGACAGACAAACTAGGAACACGTGCTCTTTTAACCTGAAGCCAGCATTACATTGGCCATTAGGAAGATGGGCTTTTAAATTGAAGGATGACTGCTGGTTACTGATTACTTTGTGAACAAGACTATTTAATGGACTCTAATTTCCTGTAACTAATTCATTCTTTGGGCTCTGGAAGTAATTTTGGAACAATGTAACAGGTGATGCAAATAATTATCTCTCTCTATAAAATCTAAATCTCTAAATCAAGATATGTGTTTTTTTTTTCTTTTTGTCTTTCCTGACACTTAATCCCTATAGTACTTTACAAAATAAGGTAGCGCAGTTACAGAAATAAAATAGCAGGAGATGGAGATAAATTGAAATGAAAAATAAATAATTGATGAAATGTGTATTTTCTTCCTGTGCATTGGAACAAGATAGTGGAGTCACTATCCCTGAAGGTATTTAAAAGATGTGTAGATGTGGCCCTTAGGGACATGGTTTAGTGGTAGACTTGGCAATGCTGGGTAAACAGTTAACTCCATGATCTTAGAGGTCTCTTCCAGCCCAAATAAATTGTCTGATTCTGTGTTCCAAGGTGCTGTCAATTATTGCCCCTCTGTCAGTGAAGCTGCCTTGTCCATGGTTGGATTTTAGACAGAGGAGGTGCAGCCCAGCTCAGAGCACAAGTGCTCACTGCTGTTTTAACAGCTTTTGCTTCTTTGCACATCAGGTGGGGTTCACCATTCAGTAAGGAACAGCACAAGTGAGTTGTGGGTGTTGCAGCTAAAGCAAAATCCAGGCAGCTCACACAGCAGCCAGGAAGGCCACCCCTCTTTACCTGCACTGCTTTAAAACTGTGTGTGTCACACACACAGTGCAGGTTAATACCCAAAGCTTTTCCCGCACCTGCAATTTGGTATTTGTATCTGATCCAGAACCCTTTCCTTGCATCCAATAAATTCCTGCTCCTTTGCAGCTGTTCATCAGCTGAACCCTGGTGGGAATCTGTGCAGAGGTGAAGTGATGTGTTCAGGCAAGTGCAAGGTTCTGGCTGCTGCTGGTAAATCTCACCTTGAGTCAAACTAAGCCATTTCTCAAGGCCCTTTCTTTACCTTTTCACAAGAGAGGAGTTTCAGCCAAGAATTCAGTAGCAAAGTAAGAGTAAGAAACCATCACCAGCAGGAGTACAAAAGTAATTCAAAAGAAAAAGGTACATGCTGTTCCATTTATTTAACATTTATTTTTAATGCAGCTCCTTGGTATTTATTTGAATTAGAGTGATGTGGCAAAAATCTAGAAAAAATATGAAATACGATAACTATTATAGTCCTTATTCATATTTCATATTTTAATGTGTAGCTACAGTCACAAATATAAATATTATTCTCTTATTTCTACTTTTACAGCTTGTATTTTTTTTATGAAAACTAGATCCTCATTATAGTTGCTGGTTTTAATCAGTAATGAGATTTCCTTCTCTGTGCCGGCACTTTGTGAAAAATGAGGCTTTTCCTGAACAACTCTCAGCTATAATGTTTTAGAATCAAAACCCCTTACCTTAATTTCATAGACAATGATTACTCAAACTTATTCCCAGAAACAGGCTGGCAAGAATCTGCCTTTTTTTGATCTTGGATGTATGTTGTACCAACTGAAAACTGTTGGATTTGTGCAGTTCAAAGCAGAAGCAAAGGAAAATGATTTTTAAAGGATTTCTGAAAGAGTTTAATGAAAGGTAAGACAGTTGTGGTTTTTTGGTCTTTTTTCTTTGTCCTTTTTTTTTTTAATTTCTTAAATTGTTTTCCTTTTTCTACACTACTTACAAAATCAGAAAAACTTGAATCCAGCTAAAAGTACTTAGCCTGTGAAGGAGAGGAACCTCCACAAAGGACATTTGTGAAAAGTGACAACAGAGGGAAAATGTGTGAGTGGCACACAATCTTAATGGGATATGGAAGCAAATATTTCTGTTTGCAGAAACCACAAATAAAATAAATCAGATGTAGCTTTTATAACAGTGAAGGACTCAGCTCAGTCACTATTACCACTTTCACAAACAGGACATGATAAATTCAGGTGACAACATTTTCTGCAAAGCAGTACTTTTAATAACTACTCCATAGTAATTTAAGATTATCATATTACTGCATGGAATATAAACAGGTAAAATAATCACTCTGAAGATTAAACAAGTAGAAGACTGTTCAAGTTCAAGTTAGTTTTTCTTCTTCACTGGATATTGCTGCTCTTGTTATGTTTGTTTCTGGCAGATGTAAGGTAGCTCACTTGAAAAACCACTGTATTTCCAAGAGAGCTCTGAATGCATCAAGTACTCTTGCAAATTTAGGCTTAATTGTGAATTTTATGCATTCAGAAATTTAGTGGTCACCAGCTCTGAGACAGTAGCTTCTGCCAGTAATGAAGAGAATAATGCAGATTGTATTTATAAGTGTGCCTATGCAACTTTCCCAAAGTAAAGGATCAGTATTTGCCAGCTGCTTTGTTTCAGATGTTAGATGTTTCCAAGGGACAGCATAAAAACTTGGTAATAGATGATCACTTTAGTGACTACTGGGAAATGAAAGCATTTTATGGCAACTGCTCTAGCTGCTGCAATACACTTTAATCTCTGACCTGAAATACAGCTGCTACTTCAGAGCAAACAAAAGAGGCTTACAGAGGACCAAGGATCAAATTTCTTTCTGTTCTGCATCTTGTATCATCATTTACCATTGTGAAAAGAGGAATAAATCATCTGCTTTTCAGACCTGATTGTACTGTGTACCCACTTTACAAGAGGATGAAGGATGACACAGGTAGGAAGACAATGGGGAATTTGCCCACAGGGATTTATGTCTGCACTGTTAGGCAGTTTGGGTTTTGAGCTCTCATGTTTTTCCCTTTGGACAGAATGATATTTAGGGAAGACACTTTATGCACATGTAAGAGAAACCAATACATTATTGAGCAAATCTGTGTTGCCATGTGCTGATTGTTGTTTGCAAAAAATATGCCATATACTGAGAAACTAAATAATTCAGGATGGCTATCCTGTTCCCATATACACATATTGTAAACAAAATAGGAACTCTGTTTGCTGCCCTTGTCAGTAAAAGTCAGCAAATGTGATTTTCAGTGATGTATGGAGGCAATGTGGCAGAAAAGTAAGAGTTATGAACACTAAAGTAACAAAATTTGGCAATGTATATTATATGATAGCCAGTAGATTAATAGATAAGTAATACTACTGACACTACTGGACTCTTACCCTGGATTTTTCAAAAGTGCTATATGTGAATGTATACCTTAAGTATTTCTGGGAGAAGAAAAATCTCAACTAGGTATACCATTTTGGGTTTTTGTAACAAATGACAGAATATTCAAACTCTAAATATTTCTTATATGTTAGCTGCTAGAAATCCAGACTACCATTTCAGATGTGGCGAATTTATTAAATGTCATCCCTGCATTGGTACAAACCACACAAAACATGACACAAAACTGACAAAAATAAAATATGACAGATGTGTAAGTGTCAAACCAGATTTGTGCAGTCTGTTGGTAATGTGGTTTGAGGTGTAGGTTGCAAGATACCAGAATTTAAATCTGTTCTGCATCTCAGGGTGTTGTTATGGTTCACAGTATTTGTGTTCCAATACATTCACTGCCTTTGTACTCCAAGGGAACTTCTAGTTCCTATGAGAGGAGCCAGATTTCCACAATCCTGCTCAGAATTGACACACTCCTACTGACCATGCTGTGTGTTCAGAGCTCCTCCACAGGATCAGCTGTAAAGGTCAGTGGCATTGCAGGGGCAACTCAGGCACTGCTTTTTCTCATGTCCACTCGAGTGTTTAGTACAGTCATTCCTAGACTTAAAATTTCCAAGCTAATGGCAAAACTGGTTGACACTCATGCTCTAGGAGAAGTGAAGTTTTTCAGCCAGACAGTATGTTTTCATTGTAAGATGAAAAGGTGAAGTTTTCAATACTTCTAAGGGAAGAATAGGAGAAGAACAGGCAAAATCCATAACACCAAGTGTGTTGATGCAATTGCATCATGCTGTATTTTGGAATGGAGAATTTAAAGACTTTTAAATTGCTAAATATGTTAAAGAATTAAAACATATGCTTGCAATAAAAGATAAGCCTATTTAATAAATGAAAGAATGTGAACCAGTCCCTGATTTAAAAAAAAAAAAAATTCTTCAGAAAATTTTCTCTTCAATCAGATTTTTAAAACAGTTAATTCTTTCTCCCTACAAATTAAGGCAATGTAGACCTTTGAGAGGGCTGGTGCAGCTTTCCTCCCCATAGCCAGTATTTCCATTCTCTGCTGCAGTGGGGATTTCTAAACAGGATGGGAAGCAAACTTCAAGGGAAGATGCAAAATAGTTAATGCTGTCATTCTCAAGACACTGAGGAAGCATTCAAACTGGTTTGTTAAATGAAAGTATTTGGTCAGAATGTTTGAACTACATCACCTCTTTATCAGGCTCAGTGGCTAGAATATTCATGGGGAATATCTCCTTAATCATTTGCTTAGAGATAACAAGTATTCCACTTGGCAGTGCAAAACAGAAATAAAAAAATCCCTGAAATAGGTGATTTTGAGGTCACCATTGTCAAACTGAAAAACGTCTGACATGTTTGTTGGGTAACAGGAATGAGGGAAAGAGGGTACAGATCTCTAGCAAGGCAGAAAAGATAATGAATAGTGAAGGATTGTGATGATTGTCACTCAAATAGTTTTCAGTAATGAGATTCAGCCTGTGTGTTCCTAGCAACAGATGCTCTCAAAGCCCCTGTCAGGAATGACCTTTAAGCACAGTATTTGTTGTAAAAAACCACAATATTAACTGCCTCTCACACATTCAGATATCCCACATAATGCTCATGTTCTGCAGAACAATGAGATTTCAGGGTTTATTTCTTCAAACCTTCCCCTCTCGTTTCCCCCTCCAAGGACTGTAAGAAAATAAACAGGCTGGAGCATGAGAACAGGTTTGCTGTTATGGTGGAATACAAGCACTAATATTTGTTTATCCTATTATCTGGAAAAAAAAGGCTGTGGAAAACATGGGCAGCTCCACAGCAGATTGAAATATTTTTTGCCATTAGCATCATTCAGCCATTTAAGCAGGAGTAAAAAAGGTTCCTCTTTAACCCTTCAAGTTGAAAATTCTTTCCTGCTGTAACAATGGATGAAAACTTACTTTTCTCTGCCAGACAACCAGCTAGAAATTAAAGATAATTAACACAGCCACAAGGAAAACTCTTTAATCTCATTCTTTCCCTACCCACCCACTCCCTTCCTTCTCACATAATATCTTAGAAAATAAGAAATCACATCAAATTCAAAGCCTTATCCTGAGTTTCTGGCCCCCACAAACATTAATGCAGGTTAGAATGGGGCCCAAATATTCTTAATTTTTGAGTTAATATAATTTTATATATATATATCTGACTTGATATTTTTGAACATAGCTCTATTATAGCATAAACAACATAATTTTCTTCCTTTTTTTCATCTAAGAAAAATTCCCCATAAAATAAAATTTTAGAATTCTTTTCACTCTCTCCAATACTTCTCTTTCCTTCACATATCTTGAAGTGTTCCATATACCTGGAACTGCTGTGGATTTGTCTGGAATTAACTGCATATATCATATCACAGACACAATTTCTGCACTGGGTACAGCCCCCTAGCTGGGAGTAGTACCATTTTTAACTGCATTTATTTATCCTGAGGGGTCACTGCCACTTGTGCAGTCATTCTGTATTTCCAGAGCTAGTATTCCATAAATGACACAACTCCAACTAGACAAAGTGTTGTGTATCAAAATGAAAATAATAGCACTGTTAGGGAAACAATGGAAGGACAGATACCTGAATGAAAACTTCCCAACAACCCATTTTAATGTCTCCACCTGCTTTTGTCTGGGTGGGGGCCAAAAGGAAAAGTGGAACAAGCTTTGATTTATTAGTTTGGGTTCTCATACAGAGGCTGTAGAAGTAACAGCAATATTTATTAATGTTTTCAAGAAGTATAATTTAATATTGATTCTTCTTTCTCAACCTTGTTTAGCTACTAGCATGTGAAGACCTTGAAAATATAAGAAATATTTATAATATTTACTACTTCAACATCCACAACTGCAGCATTCTTTTGGCATATATAATCTACTGAATTAATTCTTTCTTCTCTTTGGCTGATAATTAGAATTTATGTTCTTGTTGTGACACCTCACATATTCTCACTTTATCAGCAGCAGCTCAGATTAATACTACAAAACCTCGGATACTCTGTGCAAAGATCCATGCTTGACAAATTAATCAAGAAAAGAGTTTACTATTATTGTTGTTCTGTATTTTGAGCAGGTGTTAGCTAAACTTTTTTGCTTTTTTTTTTCTTTTCCCCTCTGATTTTTGCTCTGAAGCCCTGAGCCTATGGTAGAGCTCTTCTTTGCATCAGGAAGGGTCTCCTGGATTTATGTTCTTGAGTTTCCCCTTTACATATAATTAATCAGACTATTGCTTTCTCTGAACTTTTGGGTGTTAATAAATTGAAGGGAGTTTTGTAGCTATGGGAACAGTGAAAGAAATAGAAAATACATTTAACAGAGGAGTCCAGGTACTCAAGCAGTTCTGTTAATCAAAGAGCCTGTTACAGAATTATGGTTGTGACAGTGAGGATAACTAACCTGAATGTGATTTATCATAGACAGCATTGGATTTTCCCTCAATGTTCATTTTCAAAATTGTTTTTCATAGAAGTCTTTACCTGAATGAAAGAAAACATAATTTGGGGCAGCTCTATGTCCTGTGTGATAGGGGATCACCCCAACTGTTTTACATTTTCTGCCTTCTATACATTATGAATCACCATAATGCTTGAATATTTTATTTTCCTTATGGTCTGGGAATTGACAGGATGTGCACATTTGCCCTTGGGTTTGTTATTTCATCCTCTTGCTTACCATTTGCACGCATATTTTCATTTCATTGGCTCCCTCAGTTCCTTGCACAGGAAACCAGTCTGTTTGAAGGAATGCAACATGGTGGCCTGGCCAATTGCAGAGTGAACTGTGTCGTGATACTGGTTTAATAATGCATGACTGAATCCCCACAAGCCATAACTCATTGCTAGTACTATTTATTTCTTTATCATGTGTCAGTCCCCTTTCCTGTCAGGATATCAAATGGCTGCAAAGTGCAGCGTGCTGTTTTCCTTATCTTTGAGCTAAATGTTCCATTATATCACATTTTAGGCTTTTAGGGTTGCATAATGAAGCACACATAGACTCTCAAGTGATCCTGAGTGGTGTATCCACAATGGAATATGCTGCAGCACCAGGACTGAGTGTTCACTGTGCCTGGTGGGAAGACACACAAATCATTCAGTCATTAGAATAGCAGATACCCTGCTCTTGGTTTACTACAAGATTTCAGGGAG
Organism: Erithacus rubecula; assembly: GCF_903797595.1. Classification (NCBI taxonomy): domain Eukaryota; kingdom Metazoa; phylum Chordata; class Aves; order Passeriformes; family Muscicapidae; genus Erithacus; species Erithacus rubecula. The sequence continues at coordinate 8,928,394 of NC_136659.1, read as the reverse complement.
ATTTATACACATCCATGGGCAGTTAGAGTTCAAGGAACTTAATTGGGCCAAGATAGAGTCTTTGCAACTCTGGGATTCACTGTGAGAAAATGTTTTCTGGCTTAAGCTACCGTGTGTGCTTGCTCTAACAGCTTTGGGCTTAACCTTTGAATTTTTACAGCATGAGAAGGTTAATCTCTTTCTTTTGCAGTATTCCTCCTTAAATGGGAGATGCCACACTGAAGATGTGGCATATTTTAATCTTGCTGTTCTTTTGGATTTCAGTGTCAGATCTGAAACTCCAAATTTTTTAATCAGAGTGGCTCATGTGGTGTTAGCATAGCTATAAAAAAACCCCCTACTTTTCTTCTTTAGTGGAGCAAGTGGAGGAATAAATAAATTCACTAAGATGCCTCAGAGAAAGGTGTATATTTGAGATGCCAGCTTCATATGCTGTTTTTTGATATTTTGCTTTTCTGCCTAGCAATGGCATATCTGTTATATCATTATTCTTAAAATAAACAATCTGATAATAAGTGTTCCTCCACAGTATGGCACTGAACAGATGCTCAAAAGAACAGCAGCAATTCAAATGAAAACAAAACAGAAAGCCTAAAAGGTCATATCACTTCTGGATATTTTAGGTGTCAAAATTCAACTGAGCATAAATATTAAAACTTAAATGTGTCAGTTGTTAAAAAAAAATTCCAGAACTTGCAAAAATATCTGAGTCACTTAAACATTTCTGACTGTGCTATGAACTTGAAAAAGTACACTAAAAGTTATTATTACATTTAAATTGGATTTCATCTAAGGTATACAGATTCATTATGAGAAAAAAAAATCCAACAGTGATTAAAAATAAAATCTCATTTACAATTTTTGAAGTATGTAGTTCTTTACAAATCCCAAAGCTACAACAGTGCAGCATACAAGCACTGCAGCAAGCGTGGGGCTCCAGCTCCAGTTTGGGGCACTGCAATTTCCTATGGAACAATTTCCTCTCCTGCCCTCTCCCCTCTGTACCCACAAATCTGCTTTTGCCTCATGATGTGCCCATAAGCAATGCCTCCTTTCTCTTGTGGCTGTGCTGACCCCTCAGAAGGATTAATTAGCTAAGGGGCAGCTGCAGAGCAGAGCAGGGCAGTGATCTCACTGCCTCAGGTAGGATCACCCCCCTGGATGTTGGCTTTATGATCTAGTTAATAAAATATTTAAACACCTCATCGTTCTGGCCACAGGGAGCACGGTTGTAACCACAGGCACAAAGTGTTGCTTGGACAGCACGAAGCAGAGACAGATGAGTGGGTCCACATGCAGGCTGCCTTTCCCAAATGTGCTCCAGGGGCAGAGACAGGGACTGATGACTCAGGCTAAGCCTCTGGTCAGTGCTGAAGGGGTGAACAACCCAAACATCTGCTACCCCAAGCATGACCAATGCTGCTGGGAGCATTGCACTGAGATCTTGATTCTGTTTTTTTTCCACAGTCACAAGAATACCCCCATTGCTTCCCCCCATTAGTCCTGACATATTCAAATCCATCTATACCACAGTAGAATTAGTCTTCATTCAACTTTTTATATTTTTAGTTCTTGTTTGGAAGTATAACCTCTTAGAGGCTTGCAGTATCCTGATGAAGTGAACCTCAGAAAATGGAAAAGCACAGGGGCAGCTGGGATATCACACTTGCTAGGTTTACACTTGGAAAAACCAGAGGTTTCTGGAGAGAGGGTGAATATAAAGAACAGCAGACTCTCTCAAGAGGGTCAGCTCATTTTCAGCTTCTTTACTGTTTAGAAGGTTCCACAGGATCACAAAGCCAGCCCAGTGATGAGAGGCAGGAGCAGCTGATCTCTCTGCTGCACTGGCTGGGAATTTGCTGCAGCCTCTGCTGAGATGTGCAGGGTGGGGGCTCAGGCACTGAAACTGCCACTGCAATGCTCATAGATATGATCACACACCTTTTACACCAGCACCATTTGAGCTAACCCATTAGCCTTGCCTAAATTAGCCTGGCTGCTTATAAGATATTAAATGCACTACAAAGCCTAACATGTTTGTTATGCTCTATAATCAGAGCACCTGTTTAAAAGCCCAGTGCAGCTGTACTTCCAGCAGATTGCAGGCCATTAGGCAAGTTAGCAGCACCTTATTTTTATAACCTAATCTCTCTTCCTCTTTCACATTTGAATTTTAGAACCATAAAAATGAGATTCTTCCCCCTCCACACACTTTCCCCATGTCCTTCAATGATTGAGATGAGGAGAGTAATATTAATATTTATACAATGCTCAGATGTAACTTTCTGTTGCTATGGTAAAATATTGTCATAAAATATTTCATTAACTTTTAATCCTATTTAACACCGTTTTCCCCTCTAGACACTAGAGTGAAACTGGATACTCGTGGGACACAATTTTTATGAGAGAATCACAGAATCATAGAGTTGTTTAGGTTGGAAAAGACCTTTAAGATAATCTAGTCCAACCACTGGCCCAGCACTGCCAAACCCACCTCTAAACCATGCCCCAAGTGCCACATTTATGCATTTATCCCCAGGGATGGTGACTCCACAACTGCCCTGGGCAGTCTGTTTCAAGGCTTCACCATCCTTTCACTGAAGAATTTCTTCCTCATATCTAGCCTAAACCTCCCCTGGCACAACTTGAGGCCATTTCCTCCCACCTATCACTTGTTACTTGGGAAAATAAACAGATCCTCTGGCTAGGCCCTCACTCCAGCTGTTATTTCTTCTCAAGAGCTTTCAAAAGAGAGTATATCATATTGAGACTTGCTATAACCATCCTTTAGTACTTTGATTATACAGAAATTTTATATCAAATAGAATAATTTACAACAGTTAAAAATTATAATAAACCCACTTATCTCCAGTTCAGTATGGCCCATGAGAGAACAAAAAAGGCACAACCTAACATATAGTAAGACTGTGATGCACACATTGCCATGTCACTGAAACAGCTTCTCCAGCCCCAGAGATTTCTTTTACAAAGATTGATATAAATTACAGCAATAGTGGAAGGTTAAAATCCTTTTGTTACCAGAGTTGCAATCCATTTGTACAACTGAGCACAAGTAATTTTAATGTCCTGCTGTGGAGCACCTCTTTGTGAAGGAAAATACAATCTGTCACAGAACACCAAGGTCCAAGTTGCAAATAAAGTCCCTCTAAGCTCTGTCCAGGCTCAGACAGGGCTGGTTTTGTGATATCTCTCAGGCACAGGGGCCAGGATGAGGCAGGGTTAGTACTTTTAAACCTGCAGTTTTCTCCAGTATGCAGCTGGGCTCTCTCCTGCAAAACCTCCCCAGGTAAATATCCACAGCTGCAGACAGAAACTCTATAATGCATCAAAACTAAAGACCTTTAACTCAGTGATTCTTTTTTAAAGTATGTGTCTACACTTTAATTCTCCCTGAAAGCCTGAAGAACCAACCAAATCAACATCGGTGTGATCATCTATGCTGTTTAGATTAGGACAACTGAGCTCAAATCACCAAATCTCCAGACAACACTTTGTTTGGGAAATCTGGTTATCTGAGTCAAGGTTTATGACTAATTGCATCATCACTAGCATTTTAAATTTGTTTCATTGTATTTAATTCTTTTTTTGAAAGACAGAAAACCCAAACTAAAGTCAATATTTTGCTTTCTTTAAAGGCCTGCAAGTGTTACAGTGGTATCTTGAGGCCTTTCTGAGGTCTAATTATTCCTGCACACACATTGCAGTGCTCATCATTGAAGCCAGACATCCAGAAAAGAAAAAATGGTATTGGAAATCACACTTTAGGTTCCAGACCACGAGCATTTGAAGGCACAATGACCAATCCCTCTTTGGTATGTGCCAGGATGACAACTGAATAGACTTCCCTGTTTTAATTCAGTGATTATCTGCATGAACACAGATGTCTATTGATCTGTTGATACATGTCTATCCACTACAATAAGTTTCAGTCCTTGCTGCTGGAATTGGGTGCATTATCTTTTTCATCCTAGTGATGGAGCTTTAAATTTTGGCTTTGATGGAAAAGAATAGTTATGAGAAGCATCAATTCTTTAACCTTGTGACAATCTCCCCTGAATTAAGAAGAGAGTATACTTTTAATGACTTCTTTACTGTGTTTTCAGGAAGATACATGTAAACAAACCCCCCTAATTAGCTCTGCTGCTTATTTTCTATATTTGCAGCAATCTTTCTGAGTGTTATGCAAATTGTTGCTGAGACAGTCTACAAATAATCCAATTGCAATACATTATCTATTTATTATGTCAGAATTTTGATGTATTATGTTCTGCTTTTTACTGTGTAAATAGAAACAAAACCAGACAAATCCAAACTCAATCACCAGCGGTTTTTAAGACAACAGAAAGATCATTAAGTGATAGTCAAAGATAGTTATGATATAAATGCATAACATAACTACAATATTCATTCAGATAATTATTTTTCTATGTAGGAGTGAAAACAACATCACTGATTCCTGTTTCATGGAAGCCACGGGAGGGCCTGGGGTTCATGAGGAAAATTAGTTTTCCCTGTCTCATTTGATGGTTTTGGTGGCTGTGCTACCTTTCCTGGGTTAGGGTGTGCAAGGAGGGATGGCAGGAGCAAACCAGACCTTACAGGGTGCAGGAAGTTATATGACTTCATTTTTGCTCTTGCTTTATAGGACTTACTAGCACATGTCAGTGCATGCAGTGTACCAGGACTGACCTTAAATCCCCCCTCAGAAAGAGCCTGGTATTCTTTTCCTCACTCATCACTGTCATACAATGAATTTCACTGCCATTTAGCTGTTCAGACAAGAAATCTCTGACAAATGGCAAATTTAGCATTTCCTGGAACACGTCTAGTGGATGTATTTACCCTGATTGCCAGTACATTCCTTGCTCTGGAGAGGGGCTGGCCCAGCTCTGCCAGCTGGGCTGGAATTCTCACCTTCTTTTTTTCTCACTGCTGCAGCTCGTTCTACCACAATGGTTTGGGAGATGAAGAGAGAGTTCACCTTCTGTGGAACTGTTCCACCAAAGTCCCAGCAAAGAGGGTCTAGTTTTGTAAAGGTTCTGTGAGTTTGTTGTCCTTAGCAATGCTATTGTTTGCATAAAGCTTGCTCTTATCCTTCTAATCTCATGTTTCATATCTTACACACCATGAAACTAGCAATTATAACAGCTCAGTTTATCATTCTTTTTCTGATGGTGGTGTTGCTCATTAAAAGGCTATCTCAGTGCTCCTCTGCCAGCCCTCTGAACCCATGTCAGGATGAAGCATGTGTAAACCATGTAATTTTATGGAAAATGGCAATAAACTGCAGTGCCAGCTTTCAGTCAGATCCCCAGCATGGGCAGTGCACACAGCATTGCCTGGATCCTGTTCCACAGCACCCATCACCTGGCCTGAGCTCATATTCCTTTTGGTTTTGGTGCCCTCTTTAGAGGTTAGGTCATCACAATGTTTACTGGTGAGCCTTTCCTGACTGGAAAGGTCAGCCTGGCATTACATTATGTGGCCATCATTAAAATTCCTGTGTGGAGTCAAGTCACAAGCAAAATCTTGACAAGCCTAATGGTCATCTGAAGCTACTGTGATTTATTACTTTGTCCCCTCAAATAAACGTTTTAAGTTGATTGTGCTCTTCAATAACAGACCAAGTGACATAATCTGTCTCAAATGTACTGGAGTGGCAGCCAGAGCAGGACCTTGCTGAGCCCCTGCATACGTGCTGTCTCCTGAGTGCTGCTGGAGAGCTTGAGCCAATGTTTCCTGGGCTCAGGAATGCCAGAATGCCACACCTGCTCTGCAAGGGCCAGGGCATGGCTTTCTGCTGAGGAACTCAGCCTCAGTAAATACTCAAGAGCATTGAGACAAACAAAAAGGAAGGATATTTTTGCTAGTAAAGAAGAAAAAAGAAAGCAAACTAATTTTTTGGAAATCATCAATCTGTTGAATTCCAGAGTTATCTGTAAATGGATCTTAATTTGGTGTTACTTTTCTCTGAATTATTTTATTTTAGCCTACAGAAGGAGCGCAGGGATTATTCCATATTGTGATCATGATTTGCAGTTTGGGATCACATAATTAAGTGATATTTCTGTTCCTTGATTGGATGAGTACCTAATTAAAAGTTTTCAGGGAATACTTGTGAACATTTCATGTGTTTTGCATATTCATCAGAGTATTTGCCACTCTATATTTTCATGCATATTCATTAAGTTATCTTTACCTACAAATTGTTCAGAAATAATTGATTCTTGACTATTCACTTAAAGATAAAATTCATTAAATGGGATATAGATTCACTTGTTCACCAGATATTTGCATATAGCTTTCAAAATAGATTCAGTAACGTACTGGAAAAGCCACTGACATGTGTATATTTCACAATTAAGTCCCAGTTGATGGGCTGATTTCAATGTGCCCTTTGCAGCATTGCTAAGCTTTCTAGTAAACTCACTTTCAGAGTTGTTTCCTAAAATTCAGCCTTCACTGGAGGCTAATTCTGGTTTTATTTCATTAATTTTCGTGTAACACAGTAAATAATTATTATTTCTTGCCTAAGCCTTCTTTGATTTTTTTGTGGGCTGTTGTTGTGCTTTTCCTTGGTAATTGCTTTGTTTAGTCTTTTTTGGTGAATTCCATGCTGTGGTTCTTTCACTGTTTTTGATGTCAACACTTTTTTTTGGAAACTCTGTTTTGTAACTTTGGAAAATAGGATTTCACCATGAAATTTCCATATCCTTTTTTGCCTCTTTTGCACCTTAAAATGTGTATTAAGCACTTTTTTTTTTTTTCTTGGCTATATTATTAATCCATGTCTGCATATATTATTCCTTTCTGTCTTTCAATATCACATCTTGGATTTTCATCTTTCAGCTTCTTTCCTCTTATGGTTTGTTTGCATTCTTTGATGTTCTTCCTTTAATTATTTTCTGAAAATTTTAATCTTAGGTAGTCTGCTGTGTTGTCTCTACCCTCACAGTGTTTAGAATTTTTAATTTAGTACCACCTGTGAATTACATTGGGGCAGTGAGAGGTTTATGTTTGTTGTATAATGCTGTTATGAGAGGTTTGTACTTTAGGTGAGCAGTGGATTTAAGTTTTTGCTTGAAACTGTATTTCAGAGGAGCCACCGTAGCTGGACTCTGGCAGCTGTGATATAACACCCTAACCTGACTGCAAAAACCTAGCACTGAACCCAGCCAGGAGTTTCAGCTTGGGAGTTTATTGCATGGAGGTAAAGAATGGGGTGAGTCATTTAACCCAGGCACATAAAGGAATACAGATGAATGACTGTGGATTTCAGTGGGAAGACTTCAAGACTGGCAATTGCACCTGAAATGGTTGTTGCTCCCTTTAGCTGATCTCATTAAGTCTCTCAGAGGTTCCTGATTTCATCACAGGGACTGGAATGCTGAAGGAAGAGTCTTGATAAAGATTTGGGGCCACTCCTGAAATCAGGCTGATCTACAAATCTGGTTATTCCAGGTCTGTGGCCATAGTGGTTGCACCATATTTTCAGGATAATGATTTTATGGCTGTTATCAGAACTTGGTAAACTTGGTAACACTTGCAGGAGAATTCATTGCCATGTGCATAATGCCCTCCCCTCTGGCAGAGGGATACTGCAACAGCAGTGCAAAGAAAATGACTTCTAAACACCAATGTCCATTGGCTCAATGCTAGTTGGATTCCTCTCTGATTGATAATGATTATAGGAACCTTAATTATCTTCTAGGGTTTGGGTCCTGAATGAAAAGTAGAAATGTAGAATTTGGAAATCTGTTTTTTTGTTTGATGAAGTCTGTTTTGCATTTATTTATTGGGGAAAAGTGTTAAAGATTGGCCATTAAAGATTTTGTTGCACAATACAGTGTTAGTCATGAGTAATTCAAAAGCTGAATGTCAGATAGCAGATTTCAGGATTCTTTAGCACAATTTTATCAGTCATTCTATTTCATTAAAAAAATCCTAAAAAAAGCTGTTCTGACAGTGAAAACAGAATGGTGAAGATTAAGATGGTTGAAGGCTTTAACTGAAAAAAGCAAAACCAGTGAAAACATGGCTCAGCATACTGCTATCCATGTGAACAGAGAAATAAAGCAACACAAATTATTCCTCATTAAAAATTCTCACCACTGTGTTTAAGCAAATTCCATTTGATACTGTAGAGTTGAGAAAGCATTTCTGAGACTGCCAGAACTTGAAGATGTGAGCAAAGTCATACTGACAGTGATTTGAAATTTCTACTCTAGCATTTCGAATTTGATTAAAGGTTTGAGCTTTTAAAGCTAAAGTGCATGCTTTATATAACACAGTGGGGGCCCTATTGTCAATTGGTCTGAGGAGCTGTGAATTGACAGCTATCATCAAAACAGCCCAAATCCACCAGCAAGATCTCCTGAAAGACTATAGGGTATTATTATAGCACCTAGTGAAGTATCAAATGTTATTTATTCCACAGGCATTTTTCCTACAGCCGTCACTCCTTTTGTAACAAAGGCTCTGTCAGAAAGAAGAGCACACAGTTTCTCTAGGGCATGTAAGTCCTGGTTAAAGAAAGTTCTTCAGTGTTTCTTGTGCAAAATAACAGCAGAGACAAATTCATATTGTCATCATACCTCAGTAGCTGGCACGTGGTGTTTTTTAATACGTACAGGAGTACAGCCCTCGTGAGGGGACTGCTGTTACAGTTTTGGGTGTTGTTTGCTCTCTTGGTATTGATGAGGAGACACAGGTTTTGGAGAAGGAGGCATTAAGGAAGGGAAAAAAAAGGTGTCTAAATGCCCCACACCTCCTCACGGTCTGGTAAGACAGACTGAAAGCTGGAAAGCATAATCCAGTTCTGGCTATGGTGGGTTATTTTTCTAGAAATTCAAAAAGAAGGCTGAAACAGAGAGCAGTGTTTTCTCAGTGCATTATTTGGCTAATACAAGAAAGCAGAAAATGGGTGAGAATTTGACAAAATTTCCTTCTATTTCAAATGAGGCCAAAGCAAGCACCTGACACTTGGCAAGCAGAGGCTGACTCAAATGCAATGAGTGGGCACTCAAGCACCTTCTCTGGTGGCACTCCTGTCTCCATTTCCTTGTCTTTTGAAGAAAGTTGGTAGCTGAAGTTAACATGACAGGCACATCTCATGCCCCGCAAACGAAATAATTCACAAAGTAATCCTTTTGTGGGTTTTCTTTGTCTCTGCTTTCTAGCTCTCTTCAGCAGTCTAAATAATTAGGAAATATTTCCTGCTTTGTCAGTTCAGATTTATTTGTTCTCTGCTAGTATCCTCCACATGGCTGGAATGCAAATCATTCACTGGAAAGAAATGATAAGTGATGAAGAAGAAGGTGATTAATGACCTAACATTCTTTTTTACCAGATAGAACAAGAAGGGTTTCACTCAGTTTGCCTCCAGATAATATTTTGTATTCATTTTGCAAACACAGTTAGAACTCAATTGTATCAAAAGTGAAAATTCATAAACCTACAGCAGTTTGTGAAATGTGAATGATTGCATGTAGCCAGAAAACTTTTGAAAAGATAAACTAATTCTGTGATGAACAACGCATTTCATACTCAATTAATTATACAGTACATTTTGTTTCAAAATATTAAATGCCTAGAACAGTCTTCTGCCTGAAAGCGTCTGGGCTTTGTAATGAGACAAAAGTCTTGGGTTCAATCATCTGTCTGTGTGAGAGTTTAGAATGACTTATGTCTGAATTAGAGAGGTTTAGGGCAGTGATTTCCTGGCAGGAAATTAATAATGAGCTAAATTAGAACATGCCTAGAGATGATTTAAACAACTTTGCTAGCATTGCCTGTGACAGCCTGTCAGGTTTTCCCCCAGTTCTAGTAAATAATCAAAATCATTAAAAAGTTGGGAGTGTACTGTGACTCTTCTTTCAAAACCAGACTCATTCATAACAATTTCCAGGCAATTTTTTATGGAAAAGAAAAAAAAAAAAAAAGAAAAAAAAATCCAAAGGGAAGTAGACTTTCATATTTGAGCACAAGACGGGAGGTCTGGAGATTGTGTTCCTGCAATGCACAGGGTGCTGTGGTGGAGCATGGCAAAACACAGGCCTGCAGCTTTTATTGAGACAGATTTTAGTGCTGCTCTGTAATTTGTCCAGTAAGTCCAAACATCAGAGCAGATCCAGGTCCTCTCCACTCTGCAAAGGATGAGGAAACTGAACCAGAGGGAAATAGCCAATGTCTCTGCCTCTGTCAAAAATAGTATTGTGCTCAATCACCTTTACTGCCTTTAAATCAGTGCACACCAAAGAGAATTTAAAAAGAAGCAGAGCTGGGGAGAGGGCTTCAAGGGTCAGCATTCAGGTGTTTCAGCTTGGAGGCAATGAGAGCTTTTCCCTAAGCAAATTGTCAGGAAGTTCTGTTTGCCTGGTCAGATTCTGTCATGCCAAGATACATTATTTCTGACCTTTTTCTTATTTCAAGGTAAAACAAAACCAAAATCATTTATCTTACTGTCCAGTTCTTAAAAGTTAATATCAATTCTACAACTTCAGGGAATGAATCAAAGAGGGCATGAGTAGTTAAATGATGGCCAGTGACATTAATCTGCCTGCTGCGTGCTGAGAGATCCTGTTCAATAAAAATGACAAAACAATACAACCTCTTATTATTCAAGTGGCTCCTGAATTGCAGGGCTAATGATATGACTGATAGTCTTTTCTGAATAAAACAAACACAGAGAATGAACAAACCGACCAAATAATAACTAAATAATTAACAGGCCCTCCAACAAAATAAAAAAAAAACAAAACAAAACAAATCCCAAACATAAACTGAAAAGCAAAGCTGTCACTATAAGCAATTTCATCATGGAGGCAGAAAGAAAATGCAGATTATTCATATGAACTTGAACATGGAAGAACTGTCTAGCCCTGTCTTGGAAGTTTCTAAGACACTAAAATGTCTTATTTTCTGCTCCCAGAGAGAAATTGAGAGAACGTTTAACTGGAAGAATTCTCCCAGGGGAGAACCAGAATTGTGGCAGGAGCATGCCCAAAGGAGAAGGTCTCCTTACAGCCTCTACTTGGCAGGTTGTGCTCACAACCTGATTACTTTAGACTGAAATTTAAAGCTCAACTGGTGCTTGCTTTTTTGTACATGAGTGGATCCCTTAGGACCTAAAATGAAAAATTTTTGAGTCCCTGGGGAATACACAAAATAATGTAATACTAGTCACCTCAAGAAAAATAGATTGGCTAAATATATCAACACCAATACCTTGCAAAAAAGTAGTTTTGCAAGGATATCTGGTGAAACATTTTTCATTGAAATACCTTAACAAGCATAATTCCATTAACTTCAATGAGGCTTGATCAAAATAGATCATGACCAGTGAGGAGTTTTCACTCTTGTTCATAGCAACTTAGATTGTAGAAACTGATTTGCCAAGCATCAGCATCTTTCAAAGGATAAGGAAGACAAATATTTATTTGGGGGAAAGTTACAGGAAGGTGACAAAAAGTATTTCAGTATTGCTACTCCTTTCTTTGTGGTCCTGATTTCTGTTTAATTCAGTGGTATAATAAATGCATAGTTCTGTAGAAATCTGTAGCTCTGGAGAACTAGCAGAACAGCAGATATAAGTAAGGGATTTGTAAACATTAAAATTCTACTATTTGAAAACTGGGGTGGAAATTGTCATGGAGAATTGGAGATAGAACCAAAATGTTAGAGTGTTTATTTTATTCAATTTACTGCTGTACAGCTATATTTTAATGGGCTTGTGGAACTTAGGGAATTATTCACAGGCACTGTACATTTATGTTAAGTGAGGTGACTTAAAATATGACTGACTAGTCTGCAAATGTACAGAAATACAAATGAAGTAAATACTACTTGTTTGTTTTCTGTCTTCTCATGTTAATGCAGAGTTGATTTCATACTCTTTCTCAAAAACATTTCCTTTATCTTAGCAGATAATTAAAAGTATATCTACTCAGTTTTCTTTTTGGGAGAAAACAACAATTAGAATCTTTTTATAAAGTGCTTCTAATCAGGAAATTGCACAGCAGTTTTTGTGGCGATTCCAACAACAATTAGAAGATCCAAAGCTCCAAGACTAATTGCAGTTATGTTCCTGCCTTTTTTTAAAGCATAAAGAGACTGCACACACATTGGAACAAAGGAATGCAGAGTGTGAGAGAGATTTGTCTATGTGAGGTGGATCCAGTGCATTTGGATATTATCTTTGTTTGCAGGCTGTATCCCCTGGTGCTGAAAACAAACCATAGCTCAGCTGTGGGTTTTCAGAAACACACCAGGCTTGGTGGGTTCATCATGACAAGGTTTCAGATAACAAAGGTGTAAGAGGAAGTGAGATGTGACTATAGAAATTGCACAATCCTCCAGGAACTGCACATTACAATTTACACTGGTCCCAGTTTCCAAGTACATTTGATATGGGTTTAAAAGTCATGCTAGAAACCAATTAACTCATCAGATTCTTAGCAAAAAAAAAAAAAAATCTATAACAAATCTATAATAAGACATTTTTAAGGATTTCCAAAGAACAAAGGAAGGACAGAGGAAGAGTTCAAGAATCTGAAAAAAATTAATTTGATAAGATAAAAATTGAAATAAATATGCTTGATTCTTTCAGAGTCTTGTTTGCCTCATCTCCTTAGCTCTGTCTTTCTGTTTTGACCCAAGTGAAATTTGGCAGAAATTTTTCTACATTTCTATCCAATTCTTGGCTCTCTGCTAAATAGCTTCTTTTTCTGAATGTTGCCTATTTAGTTGCTTTATCTTGATAAAAGGCTTTATATTGCCTATTTGCTTACAACATTTGTTCAGTGCTAGTTAGGGCATCTTAACATCTTAAGATTTTCTCTGTACCATGCAGTTTCTAAGAGCCATACACTTCCTATCCCAGAATTGTAATATTGACTGGTTTCTAAATTAGAAAAACCCAAAAACCAAACAACAACCCCCCCTCCACACACACACAACCAGGAATTTCATCTGCTTCCTCTTACACAACTTGAATATATAGGCAAACTAAAGAAGGCATTTAAGTCTTGAAACTCCAATAAGATTTAGATCATTACAGAAATCTTCAAATTACTAACACTAACATGGGATAAATATTAATTCAAATTAAAATATTAATTAATTAATTCAAATATAAAAATATTTGGGGGAAAATTTTTGTTCCCATGTTGACTGGGTGTATATTTTCAGTTCAAGGTGTTTTATCACTGTGACCTTGCTGTCACAAGCCTTGCTGTCCTGCCATTGCCATTTGCAGCTGTTTCTGTTCTCTTTCCTGAGTGCTGGAATCTCTTCTGGTTAGGGCAGTCACCACATTTTTTACTGGTTTTCAATTACCTTCCAAACACTGCTGTAGATTGAGAACATGGATTAGCTAGACAAATGATTCAGAGCTAATTAGTTAAAAATAGATTCTCTTTTCCCAAATACTCTTTTCGTCCCCTTCAGCTATTTAGCACTTTATAATGAGCAGAATTACAACAGTGGGCCACCTTTTAAATACATTTTCTCCTTAAAAATCAATAAAGACCTTTTAAAAAAATTCAATAGTCAACACCCATGACTTATACAGGTGACTAATTCAATACAATCAACATATCAAGTGATTTATTTCTACAAGTGAACACAAATTGTCACTGTTTACCAGAGCACTTCTATTAAAAGTTCATCCATGAAAATTACAGACTGTCATTATAATTTTTATTTTTGCTTATGTAAACCTCTTGGAGAATGATTTCAGCTTCTACTAGAAACAGGCCCTCTTAGAATACAAATTACTCTTGAAAACAAAATAAATCACTCCCAAAGTAAATCTTAAGCAGAACCATAAATTTCAGTTGATGCAGCAGCATGGTTACAAGACCATCAGCTGTGTAACAAGATACACAACTGGTTTGCAATCCAAACAATGCTATATAAAGTTAGCAAGCAATGATCCATTAAATGAGCCCTCATCTACGTGATTTCAAGCCTGGTTTAGGAGCAGTGCTACGACCTACACTTGATTCAATTACCCAGAAATTAAGAAAACAATAAATTAAACCAAAAAATAGCATTAATGTTATGGGGAATAAGAGGAAGGATACCTTGGAGAAGCATTCCTTAGACTTAATTTTGGATTTTTGGGGGTGGTTTGGGGCAGTTTAGACTGGCTGTGCTGTGTGAGTGTCATCAGTGGCAGACAGAGGGGATGACAGAAGCCATGAGCAAGCAATGCTGATGTCCTGGCTCCTGCAGGGTCACAGTCTCTTTTTGGCAGGGCCTGCTGTGGGGCCAATATTTAATTCTGAGCATTGAAATCAGATGGTAACATGCTTGGGAGAGGGAGTGCTTACATTTTTAATAGCTTGGCACAAGCAAATATTATGGTTCCTGTTTCCAGTAAAACTGTGGGGACAGAAATTATTGCTTTTGAAGTTTCAGTGAGTGCACTGCTGTATCTTTCACTGAAAGATATTTTTCTCCCTGCCAAGGAAATCTGAAATCTGTAAGGTAACTAAGCTTTATGTGGAGTTTGATTTTCCTATACACTTATGTTTATTAAATGCAATGCATCACTGTGTGTCCTATTATCTTACATACAGAACATCTGATTATTGTTGGAATAATTCAAGGTTTTTCAATTCTTTTCTTTATCCTCTGTTAATGCATGATTTAGAGTTGATGACCTTTAAGATTCCCTTAATAAAGTTAGAACATACTATGCTGAAATAAAAGGAATATCAAAGTTTCCATCTAATTAAAGGAAAGGGAGTTTTTTGTGTAAGTTTTACACAGATCACACACCTTTACAAGAAATATGAGTTTAACATATCCAGGAAAGACAATTTTTTGCTTCTTTATCATATTTTAGAAAGCATCTGAAGAATATCCCATGATGGCAATCAGATTACAGTTTTCAAATTGTCATGAAGATGGATTAGATTTGTTGTACCATTCACTATTCTCATTACAATTATCATCACAAGAATGAATTCATAATATGTCATTTCCTATTCATTTCAGACATTGTCACTGCAAAATGTGAAATGAGCACTGAAATGCCTCATGCAAACTGCACAACATGACAGTGCTGTAAAACAGACTGCTTTGACCTTTTCAGTGCTCAGTTATTCCCTGCACTGGTCAGCCCTGTCCTCTGTTTCCTTGCAATTAATTGGGAACTGCTGGGAACCCCTGGCCTCCTTTTGAGGTACTGGGATTACAACAGGTGAAGGTGGAATTGGGATGATGGGTTGGGAGACCAAGTGCTGAAGTATTTATCAAGTTATGGAATGCCAGGCTAGAATGGATTGAGACTCAGAATTATCACTTTTGGAATACAGCAAATTCCATGTTATGATATAGTAACTGAATAAATGCTAAACATTCTCTACTGTTTAGCCAAAGTCTTCAAAAATAATAAGAAATTTGATGTTTTGCCCTAAAGAGGAGGTTTCCAGGAACTTGTTGTTTCACCCTTTATAAAATTCTCAGTTAGCATATCTAAATTTAAGCATCTTATCTTTTCTACACCCTTGCCATCAATAGTAAATCTTTGGTCTGTTGTAGCTATTTCAATATTTTTTATTTCAAAAGATGAAAATAAAGTATCAAAAGTATAAAAACAGAGTTAGAAGAAGGGTACTTTTGCTTGACAAATTGAAGGTTTAAGCTAGTGAGCAATGAAAGAGGCTAAAAGAAAATATATTAGTTGAATGAAATACATATTGGTGAGAATATTGGTAGATTTTTGCCTTGTAGAGAAGCTCTTTCAGCAGAGTATTTCTCATTCACTTTATCTGGATTGAGAAAAATATTAGGGGATTTGTGCAATTATAACATGCACCAAAAGCCTTTGAGGGTGGATATGTAGAAATAGGAATGATAAAAGGAATTGGAAGATCATTAAAAAGAATTTCATCAAATATAGTCCTATGGATGAAAATATTTTGGAAAACCAGGCAAATTAACTGAAATTTTTGAGTTTGATATTAAAATCCAACCAAATATAAACTGCTGGTCTTTTTGCTCAGTCTAAAACCTTCCCCCTGCTTGACTTGGTCCCAGGAGTATAAAAGTCATTTTAGAAGAACAGTAGTTCCACCTGTACCATACCAAATGGATCCAGTGTTGGAAGACATTTTCTGAAGAGCTCTGCAATTGTTTTGGGTTTTTAACAAGCAAGTCCTTTTGAATTCCTGAAGGGTACATGTGACTTGTGTTACTGTACTGACACATATAATGCTTACTCACCCAATGTCTATTATTGGGTGCAAAACTTGAAAGTACTGAAGGAAATTAAAGTCTGTGAGCAGCAAAAGATGAAATTTCTGGGTTACTGAATTCTCTCTGATTTTTGTTTCAACTGTGTTAAAAGCATTTGAAATAAAGAGCAAAGTGTCTCCAGATCAACTTATCTAATATCAAAATATGGAAAATGTCTCATATCTTTTTTGATAGCTTTGAAATTAGTCTCATAAAGGAAATTTCAGATGCTGTCTGTCGTTGTCAGGAACTATGCTGATTTTTTTCTATTTTTTTCATTTTTCACAATTAATTCATACTGCTGCAGGCTTTATGATGCCTCTGAAATTTTCTCTATACCTTCAGCACAGGAATATTTTGCTCATGCTTAATTTGATTTAGGATTTTTTTTTTACTTTTCTCTTTGTTCTTCAGGAATTGCTGGAATTCATCCTGGCTGCAGGAAACATATGGAAACATAAAATGCCAAGTTTCCATTTGCATTTCTAAAAACATTTTTCTGGCCATAATTTTCTTTTCCTTTGAAGAAATATTTTTTTCTTTTTCACTTGAAATTGCTTTTTATGTATTAATACATTAAAACTCTCACAGTCAGGTTCACTCTGGCCAAGTCCTATCTGCCAAAGGAATGAATTCAAAGGGAGGATTTTAAGACAAACACACATCCTGGCTCCTTTATAGAGAAAATTTAATGCTTTTCAAGCATTAAATTAAGAGGAAGCTCTTAAAGCTATGCAGTGTTCAAGCACTTAATATACTTGAATATGATGTGAATTAAGTCAACCTGTCTTTTTGCATACTTAGATAACATTTATTGCAGCAAGCTTGTAGCACCTGGAAAACTGGTCTTATTCTGAACAATTAAAAAAAAAATTAGCTTCTGGTTGCCCTCTCCCTCCTGGTGCTTTCAAAGCAAACCTCTGTTTGTGTTGTGCTTTCTCCTCCCTTTGCTTTGCTGAATTCTGGCCTTTTATATTATTTTTCTGAAGCTGACTTTGAGAGGGAAGTCAGTGGAAATACAGAATAAAAGCCCCAAAATAAACAACAAACAAACACAGCTTGCTTGGAGTTTCCATTTTGTATGAGTAGAACGAACAAATGATTCTTGGTAACTAATTTTGTCCAGCTGTGCAAAACTCATTGAGTTATGTATTAGTGTTTACAATTGCCCTGACTTCTGGATGGTCTTTTTAATAGAAAGTGAGAAGCTGATACAAAATATCTCCTGGGTGTACATCTCTTAATTTCTCTGCATGTAGGGCCTTGATCTTGCAAACTGTTAAGGGCCACATTTTCCACAATTCTTTTATTTTTATACTTTCTATCTAGAAAAGACATCTTGGAGGTTCATTTCTGTTGGGAAGAGGGTTGGAGTGTATGAAGAAGGAGCTTAGGCTGAAAATTGCAGCTGTCCTATCTAGATGCTTTTTCTCATCCCATCAACATTCTCAGTAGTTTTGTCACATCATCACCAGAACTTAAGAGTTGAAAGGTTCCTTTGAAGAGGGTTTAGTCAAAGCCCCTGGAGTCACCTTCTGAGCACCCAAAGTCACTGTGTCCTATCCAAGTGTGTAGTGGAGGGCTGAGGAGGCCCTTCTTGTTATGATGCACTGCATTATAATCAGCTTTTTACTGTGCCATTTAACAATTTATAGATGCATTTTACAGCTCAGGATATCTTATGATTCTATTTTCTTATATGAATTATTCCACTGTTATTGGCATCAGTGGCCTGATAATTGTTCTAAAGACATTAATTTCTCACAGACATGTTGTTTTCTGCTTTTGCTTCAGAACAAAGCTGATGTGCTGTGAATCATTCTCAGTCTGAATGTTGCTTATATCCTAAATTACAGCTATTTGGAGACCAGTATCTCTCTTGCAGGGAAATAAAAAAACAAACCAAAAAAACCTAAAAACTTTCACTTCACACAAGTATAATTTGGACTAAAGAAGAAACCACTCACATAGTTTAGGTGCAGCCATCTAATTTGTAAATGTTGGTTGTAAATAATCCAATTATATGGTTTTCACTTGAAATGATGCACTAAGTTCATTGTGCAGAAATTGCACACATGGGCTCACTCACTGGGCCATTGATTAAATTGCTGTTCTTAAGGCCTAATCAGCCCTTCAGTTTTTTTGGATGCAGAATATAAATCAATCCTATTGGAGTAATGAGTCTTGGAGATAAAAAATGCCTTACAGATGAATAGTTCAGTTCAGGATATTTCTGAGATCAAAATAAATACATCCTGGGTTTGATCAAAGTGAGACCTTGTCTTTCTCTTCCAAAAATTATATATATACCCTCCACTGCATAATAGTTACCGTGGCAAATTCAAATGCAACCTCTTTGGTTCTTGCAAGCCTGAAGTACAGGAGAAGTCAAAAAAAGAAGATGAAATGCCTTTTGCTCAGGATGGTTGTCCCTGGAGTTCCAAGAGTCCAGTTCAGGAGTTAGTCTTGGGAGCATGGCTGTTGTGTTAGGTACCAAGGGGGATGGTGCATTATTCTGGCCTGTATCCTACAGTGTGCAAACATCCTATGTTGGTGTCCCAGTGGAAATATTGTCCTATTTATCCTGCTTATCACTATGTGCTTAAAGCATTATCCTAAACCAAGTTGGTACTCTTTGTAATCCAATTGGCCCTGATCTTCTGTAGCCTTGAAAGGAGTGTATATTGACAGTTCAGATTATTCTCTGTTCCTGTATTAAAAGTCAAAGGGAGGGATCTTTCACTTTTTGTTGAGCCATGAGATTAGCATCTCACCCCTGATTCCAAAGTCATGGCTCAGCAGAAGAAATTCTCTGTGCTCCTCCTACCCTGGTTATCCTTTTGTTACAGTTTTATGAGGACAACTCAAATTCTTGAGCAGTAATGAATTTTCAAGACTGTGAATTGAAATGTAGTCAATTAAAAAAGTAACTGAAAAGATTGAGCACTGCTTCAAGAAAACTGTTCCTCAGGTTGGAAGAAGTAAGATTGCTGAAGAATGGGACAAACTATTAATTCTAGGTAAGTAATAGGGACACAATGTTGTGTCAGGCACACAAGTGTTCAGTTATAAAGTGTTTGTTACCTACCTGGAAATCTCCTGACCTACATCTTGTTAGAGTCTGAAAAACAATTTGGAAGAATACACTTCATTATAGGAAAGACTGGCAAAATAGACAAATAGTGTATTTTATAGAATGACAAGTAAAACAAGGAAAGAAAAAAACTCAAAGCTGGTTTCACAGCAAGCTGTGGAAGAATTAGTTTTCTAGATGAGAAATGCAGATGAATCTAAAACATATTAAACACCCCCAAGGAAGAAGTTTCACCTTGACAGCAGCATTAGGGAAACTACCTTCAATGATACTGTGTGTAGCAAGGGGTTGCTCATCTGTGCAGAAGGTGCAGAGGTGAGGGAGCTGAAGGAGACTTTTTAAGTGAGGAGTCAGGATATTCAGAAATGAAAGGTTCTAAAACATGTGTTGTCAGAATAATTTTCTGTGAGTTTTAGTGCACCTTCTCCATCCTTCAGGGCTTTCCATGAACAGCTGTACCACTGAGAGTGCTGCATTCTCATCACAAGCCACTCTGAAAGGGCAGAGGATCAAACTGAGGCGCTGACAAGTCACTACCCTTACTCTGGAAGGGAATTAATTCCCAAGGAGGCAATTTTAACATATATAAAGGTGCAGTCAGATTATTTTTTCCTACTTAAACGTTTCCCTCTTCAATAGTGACATATTTCTACCATTCAAAGTATAAAGAGATACCTAACTGTGAAAAACAAATCACAGCTGCTATCAGAGGCTTCTCTCTCAGCTGCCTTCATATCAAATACATTCAGCACTCCAGTGCATGGCTTGGCACTAACCTTTGGTGTGCAGTGAGCTGCACTGGAGCAGAAAGGCCCTGTGCTGGATCCAGGGCTGAGCTCCACATCCACACTTTGGGCCATGCCTTTGAGAAGTGATGCCCTCAGAACATACTGTGTACACCTACAGCTTCCATTACACTGTCTAAACAGATATTTTAGCTTTTAATGTCAGATTAACATTTAAATGTCCCTGCTGGAGCTGATATTAAAGTGTGAAAAAAGAAACCCAAAACAGAAGAAACATTCAGTAAACTGGTATGTTTAAAATAGAGAAGATTTGAAAACATTGTAAAGAACTGCTTTGTGCATGTTCTCAGCAACATTGGTTGCCACAAAATGGATAATTTTCAATGCCTCACTTGAAGATCACCTCATTCAACTTAATGTGCTTCCTCACACATAGAGAAAATGGGGATTTTCTTTGCCTTCTCTGGGTTTTTATTTTCCACCCCTATTGCCCTCTCAGTGCAGGCTTAGGTACAGAAGAGGGCATTTACAAGACTATCTTGTCTGGTGCAAATATTTTTCTTTGATGCCTTCTTTCCCCCCACCCTTTGTTACAGAGAACCACAATTTTTCAAGCAAGTAGTACAAAAAATTATAGCCAAGAATACACTTCTACAATCTGAGCAGGGTCTTGGGGTGAGTGTGCACCAACATACAAACTGAACCTGCAAATTATGTGGATGAGACATTTAGAAAACCAGGCTAAGTATCCAGCGTATCTTTTATTTTATTTATAACTCAGAAGCCTTCAGCTGAGCTGGGTGAATTATGGAAATGGTACAACAAGCTGATTTTGCTTCTGCTGGTTAATTTTCCTCAGTGTTTCAGGTCAGTAAACAATTTGAGGTTTGCTTTTTAAAAAATTTTACAGCATTAATATTTTTAATTTAATTACTGTTTCCTGAGGTCTTAGAGATACCTCATAGGGTCTTAACAAAATACATCTGCACTGTTCTTTTTCTCAGCTAAATTGCTGTATTACAGTAAGTTGCTAATAAGAGAATTTCTTAATTCTCCTTGTCCAGTCATAAAATGAGTGCATCTCAGCTGTTAATTAAAATATTCAGTATTTATCAAGGTTTTCCTTGCACTATGTAGAAATATTTTGCTAAGATAAACTTACATAATAAAAAAAAATTAAAAAAATAATAAAAAAGTAGCCAAATTAAGCACCTATAGTTTTATATGTTATTCCTAGAATATTGCCATTACTATCTATGGGATGAAATTATTCCTGCAGCCTGGCTTCATCACCCCAGAACATGCCCAGTGTCCAGCAGGTGAGGCTTCTGTCCAGGATAGCAGAGATGCTGCTTCTGCCTGTGTCATACCAAGTAGGGAGGTGTGTAACATGAAATAATGCAGCAAGATAAGCAGCAAGAGCAATTATTCCAGGGAGGGCCCCTTCCTTCTAGATCATGTTCTTTGGGTGTGTGGCAAGTGACTAACAAACTGCATTTTCACTCAAAGGGGAGAGGAAGTACAGTAGATACTGAGGAACACCTGAATTTTTTCACCCTGTTTTGCAAGACACTACATCTCCTTAGCTTGGCTTTGCAATTAGAAAAGTGGAAATTGAGGATTGCTGTCTCTGCTACCTGGAATATTTAAAAATTTTGATGAAACAATACACCTCCACACTCCACAGGGGAGGTAAAAAAGTCCCAGTTAACATGGAAGGAGCCTATTTATTTTCATGGTATAACAAAACTCTGCTTTGTGTCCTTAAAGTGTGTCTGCTTTATACTATGCCTGCACCAAAAACCCTTTTTCAAAAAGCAGTGAGGGCAGAGGCTTCCTTTACTGGAAGGAAGATATATCAAGATATTTTCATGTGAACATGAACCTATGCCCAAGTTAAATATCACATAGATACATTTGAGCACACCAGGAAGAAGATAAATTGTGATGATGTTCTTGAGGTTACAGGATTAAATTGTGGGCATACATGCATTGAAACAGACATTTCTAATGCTGTATCACTGTCAGCTTTGTGACAGCGTGTAGGACAACCTGAGAGTGGGAAAATACTGGATTGAGTATTTAGGATATTTACCTTTTCCTTAACTTCTCACCTCAGGCTTTGAGACAAACACTCACACCTTGGTGCACAACTGTCTTTCCTCAGGCATACCCTGGGTATCTGTGTTTATGATCACCTACAGAAAAGCTGTATGTCTTGGGGTTTTCTGTCTTATTGTGGCCTATCTGGGTAAGTCTATCACAAAAGTTGCCTTGGAGCTGAACGCTCAATAACAAAGGGATTTTGATATCAGTGTCACCCAGTAATTGGAGGCAGCCAGCAGCAGGAAACACCTGCAAGCTGAAGGTCCCAGTGAATCTTTGTTCCCTACATATTGCTTCTTGTGTCATGGTCAAAAATTATGAGAATTATGTAAGAACAATGGATGCTGAATGCCAGCTAACACCAAATGGAAGCGTGCTTTTAACAGGTGGAACTCAAAAGAGTCTGTCCAAAAAGGAAATGACCAAGTGCTCTGAATGGCCTGAAGCACTCTGTTCAAATAGTAATTTCCTGGTGCTGGTGGATAAATGTATTTGTTTCCCACTAAAAAGGTGTCTGGGACAAAAGCAGATCTGGGACCTGGTCTGTGGCAGCCTTCTTACCAAGTGCTCTTTGTAATTTCCCAACTTCAAAAACTGTGTTTGGTAGAAGATTCCTAAAGCTCAGCTAAGAACTGTCCTGAGTGTGCTGTGAGACTGAATCCAGACTGGCAGAGCAGCAAGGATCCATTAATGATTAAAATCACATACCTTAATTTCAACCTAAAGAAGTAAGTTCTTGACCTTTATGGGAAATCTTTTCCTCTTTCCTACCCAACCATTTTTGGGATAGCCTATTGCCTAAAACTCCACTCAGATTGGATTGCTGATAGACTCCCTTTGAGGGGAGTGAAAAGCTGTCACCTGTTTGAATGAATATGAAGATTTATGAAATTATGGAAGAAATGGAAAGCATAGGGTTACCCGATTTGTAGTGAAGGATCCATTTCTGCCAATTACACAATCTCTTACAGAACTTGAATTATTTACTTTTAAGAATTTGCCTGAGAAATATAACTAGAAGTTTTGTGATAACAGTGGTAAATTTCTACCCATATTGTGTCGGTTTTCCTATAATTTTCCCTTAATAAATTTCAAATTAAATCAGATTAATGCTGATTTATTTTATTTCATTGAACCATTGACAGTTCATTAAACTCAGAATATTTTAAGAACCTTAGGGCATTTTAGAAATTCTCTAGTTTCAAAATAAGTGAATTTTTAAGAATCACTGATCAGAATTGAGACTGTCAGACTGTGATTTAGAAGACTTTTGATCAGCACTTTCTTATCCAGGGTCAATCTTCTAGGGGTTTTCAAGGAAAAACATCTGTCTAAATGCCAAAGAGAATTAAATCCACTGAGCTTCAAGAACCTTGCTTATTAGTTGCTGCCTAACCACCAGTGAACCGCTATAGAAATGGAGGCCATGATTGTGTTAATTTGCTATCAAATGGTGTTACTTATTTTTGTCATAGTTTTCTGTGTAAAAAGCTATGTAATAAAACCAAATATTCCATTTGGGCAGCATTTTTACAGCTTTGTTTAATCTCTTTATCATGGCCTATTGATGCATCTTACAATGAATTCCAAAGAATAGAGTACCAAAGGAAATGCTAAATTAGAATCTTTTAATAACTAAATTTTTAAAACTATTGAATTAAACATGGCAACATTTCTTTCTTAGCTGAATTAATGTTCATTCATGCAGAAAATTTTGAATGTAACATTATTTAAGCAATATAAAAGTGAATTAGAGATTCATCCATTGTATCAGGTATCTGACTTCAGGCTAACATTTTAATCTCAATCATTGTTACAGTGTCTGCCATTCAAAAACTCTGAGAGATAACGATGAAGGTTAATTCGTGCAGCATGGAGACTCAGCTCCTTGTGGATAAGTATGGTTGGCTATCAGGAAACTGCAAAATATGCTAATGGAATTATTGTTTACCTTAGCACATTAGGCAAGTTACACTTGTTTGGGTAATTGTTTTTATGTTTTGCATTTTGGATTTATTTTGTGTTTTCTGCTGTTTTCATAGCTGCTCCACTGACCATAGAAGGACTGCATTTTTTTTCTCTGTTGTAAGCAAACCCAAAGATCCTATTAGAACCTTTTGTAAGTATTTTTACAACAGCATATTGAGAAACTTTTCCAGGGGGATTTTTTTTTAAAGAACAAATAGCTGTCACTCTTTAGCTTTTTTCAATTTGCTAAATTATTGTCCTTTTCTGATGTCTTTTCATCAGCAGACCTGATCCATCTCCAGGTTAAACACGTGTAATTTCTTCATCTAAGTTACTCTTGAATTTTAACTAGGAACAGTGAACTCGTAGTCAGATTTATTAGATAATGTTCAGACATACTGAGACATATGTGAGGAGCCTGTGATTAGGATACATGTATAAAATGGCATGATAGAATATGCAGTATATATCTCTGCACATGAAGAAAGTTCCTACATCCACAGAGTTTCAACAGGTAGGAGCAGTTCCCACCACTGAGGTCAGGTGCTGCTTGTAACACAGAGGTAAATTGTACCTGGGAAACATTAATTCTATAGCTGTGGACACTTTAAAGTCAGGCAGTGTACTTATTTTTTTGGGTCATGGCAATATCACATAGCAGGCTTTCACTTCTCCCAGGTTTACATGCATTTTAATACCTGTTCTAATTAAAACACTGTTTTTTTTTTTTTTTAATATATAGTAAGGAACTACTATTGGTATCAACCATACACTTAAATATCACCAGATATTTGTGATTATCTTTTCCTTTCCCTTGCCTAATTTAGAAGCAAAATATTCTTTCCCTTATGCAAACACTGGTAGGCCTGTTTCTCTACTGTTCTTCTGTAATTCTCAACAAAAACTTGCTGTCCTAAGAACTAAATGTAATGACTGTAGTTCTTACTCTAATTAGATGACCATGTTAGGAAACCAATTAGTCATTCACTTTAGTCTAACTACAGGCAAATTCCACTGTATAATTGCATACTAATGCACAGCTAGGTATTTTCACCATGTTTTGTCAGATTCTGAATTCCACATCCTGTTTATAAAAAGTCCAGGTGTAGTGATTAGGACCTTTTTTTCCTCATGAGGGAGAAAGAGCAAAGATTGTGTAATAATCCACAATGTGGGAAACAATCTGGATAGATATCAGTGAAATCAGGAGACACTGATATTGCTCAGCAGAAAAACCAGTCTACAGCATTGTGAACTTTAACTCATCTAATGAAGTCAGGCTATATTAAGATGTGCAATAATCATTAAAAAAAACCCCACCAAACCCAACATTTAATTGTGAAAGAGTTATAAATATGCAAAAACTCTTTATTTATTTTTTTTATTAATGAAAGGTTTATTAGAAACTAGTTGAATTTCAGTGGGTGGGGAATTACACAGATCAGAAGCTACAGGGGTAATTGATTGGTATCAGTAATTACATGAATTACATGGTCTGACTAAACACTTTCAGATTCCTGGTGTTACTGTTTCTTGTATCCAAGTGATTGTATTCTAATTAATAATAAAGAAACAAAACCTCAAAACCTTCCCACAAAGGCTCAAGGTTTAATTTTTTTTAAATGTTTGACTACAGATATAGAACACCTTTAATTACTGATTGCCCATAGTACATAGAACTGGCAAGAAGAAAGGTCATTGAAGTTTTCCTACACTCTCTTGAGTGTTTCTCTATAGTAGTCCTAACTTACAGCACGGAATGTGGGTGGTTGTTCTTAATATTTACTCTTCTGATCTTAGTCAAAATGAGTTCTGTCTGCTTTTTACATGGCTGGAAGTAGACTTACAAATGAAGATGCTGTGTCCTCTATTTTCAGCATTGGAGAGGCCAGACAATCTGTTCCAAGAGCCAAGAGATGAGTGTCACCTTTGTGATGACAAAATATTTTCCTTCTCCCACATTGTATTGAACAGGAATACAGGAAGAGAATGTACAACCACTAAAAACAGAATAAGCTGTGTCATTCATTGAGATAGGCAGTATTAATTTATATTCAGAACCCAGGAAAGCTTCTGGTCCAAAGAGGCAGAAACCAGCAGCAGGACTGGTAACAGACCTGACAGTTACTGGCAGCTCCAGTTATTATTTAAAGATGCAGAATAAATATAAATCTTTTAGAGGCACCTGATTATGTGGTTAGACAATGACAGCAATAAAAGTGATGTGTGCTTGGAGCAGTTACTTAAAACATAAAATATATCTAATATAGAAACTGAATTTCCATTTTTTTCCTTTGTTAACCTAGAGATTCCAGTAAATGAATAATGTGCATGGGAGTTGGGAATGAGCACATAGACATATAATGTGAATACACTATGCAAATAGCCAAGTCTGGCTATTGAACTCAAATGTAATTTGAACAAATATGTCCAAATTGACTCAGAGAGTAGTAAACTAAGAAAAATTAATAAAAAAGTCTTGGGATGTAAAAAAGATTTAAAATTAACTGGTGAAGCATGAAAAGGAAGGAAGGAAGGAAGGAAGGAGGGAGGAAGGGAGGAAGGGAGGAAGGGAGGAAGGGAGGAAGGGAGGAAGGGAGGAAGGGAGGAAGGGAGGAAGGGAGGAAGGGAGGAAGGGAGGAAGGGAGGAAGGGAGGAAGGGAGGAAGGGAGGAAGGGAGGAAGGGAGGAAGGGAGGAAGGGAGGAAGGGAGGAAGGGAGGAAGGGAGGAAGGGAGGAAGGGAGGAAGGAGGAAGGAAGGAAGGAAGGAAGGAAGGAGGAAGGAAGGAAGGAAGGAAGGAAGAAGGAAGGAAGGAAGGAAGGAAGGAAGGAAGGAAGGAAGGAAGGAAGGAAGGAAGGAAGGAAGGAAGGAAGGAAGGAAGGAAGGAAGGAAGGAAGGAAGGAAGGAAGGAAGGGAAGGAAGGAAGGAAGGAAGAAGGAAGGAAGGAAGGAAGGAAGGAAGGAAAGGAAGGAAGGAAGGAAGGAAGGACGGAAGGAAGGAAGGAAGGAAGGAAGGAAGGAAGGAAGGAAGGAAGGAAGGAAGGAGGAAGGAAGGAAGGAAGGAAGGAGAAGGAAGGAAGGAAGGAAGGAAGGAAGGAAGGAAGGAAGGAAGGAAGGAAGGAAGGAAGGAAGGAAGGAAGGAGGAAGGAAGGAAGGAAGGAAGGAAGGAAGGAAGGAAGGAAGGAAGGAAGGAAGGAAGGAAGGAAGGAAGGAAGGAAGGAAGGGAAGGAAGGAAGGAAGGAAGGAAGGAAGGAAGGAAGGAAGGAAGGAAGGAAGGAAGGAAGGAAGGAAGGAAAGGATGCAAAGTAAGGCAGGAAGGAAGGAAGGAAGGAAGAAAAGAGAAGATAAGAAAAAAGAAAGAAAGAACTAACGAAGAGACAGGATGGATTTACTGAATGTCTGGCAGAAGAGAGTCAGCCTGCCAACACTGCCCTATCAATTTCATACCATAAATTACATTTTCTTAGATGAGCTACTGGGGAATGCAAATAGTTTCATGTCTTGTAGTGCCTCAAAAAAGTGTATATTAGGTACTCAGCATTGGCATTGAATTGTATTCTTTTGAAGCTCTCCACCTCTACTCTGCTAAACAATATTTATTGCTATCATAGGCCTTTAGAAGTTAAGATGTTATTTCAAAACAAAATTATTACTTGCTCTTGGATTTGGATGGAGGTTTTATTTGTTTAAAAAAAAATAGATGAGTATCTGCTATCGACTTTCCAGGGTTATTGAGAAAGGCTTACTTTCCTATCAATTTGAATCTTAAGCATCTACCATGAATTTAAACTGGTTCTTAAAGAAGATTAAATTCATTTTTATTGCAAATATGGCTCTCTTCCAGCACCTTTGGGAGAAGAAAGGCAGATGAAAAAGAGAACATGATGTGAGCACTGAAAAGATGAGAGGCACACAAAAAATGTGAACTGCTGAATTTACTGTCTAGCTATAATGAGGTATTGCTTAACAATTAAGTTAAATTATGCAGCTGTTTCCTAGTATATTGTGCTAATGCATCTGAGAAATTACAATTTTCTGATTGAAGAACGTTATGTGGAGGAAACTGCAGCATTCCCCATTCCTGCAACAATTCATTTCATGATTAAAAAAGGAAGCCAGTATTTTTGCAGCTGTCAGGAATAGGCAATAAAAGATGACAATCCAAGGGGGCCTGTTAGTCACTGCCACAATGAAATAACCCCAAACAAAAGCTGCAGAAGGAAATAAGCTTGGAAGGGTAGCAGTGACTCCTGGGTTTCTGTGGAGAAGTGGCTGCAGAGCCCAGACTGGCAGAAATAAGGTTTGAATGTTTCAAAGAGAAGTGATGCCACTCATGATACTTCAAAGACAAGTGCTAAAAAATTCCAGGGAACTCTTAACTCAATGCTTTAAAGCAAGAATTGCACATACATCAGGGGTATGCAGCTCAGAAAGAAATAAATAAAAAGCAAAAAAACCCCACCCAACCTAAACTTTACTAATTAGTAAACCTTAATTATCTTTACATGTTAAAAATAAATTTACTTGAATGAGGATTAAGCAAAAATTGAAGATTTGTAAAACTAAATAATATTGAAAACATAAACCTAAGGAAGTACACTGCTGTTCCAAATTTTGCATGTGGAATGTGCTCATGGGAAAAATAGCTACATAATGCAGAGAAGAAATTAGGTATGTTAATTGGAGCAGGTGGCTTAGATTTTATTGCTTCATTTTTGACCAGCTTGAATTCTTGAGACTATTTGAAATTCCAGACTACCAAATTCATAGATAAATCTGTATTATCCATCGTTTAAACTTATTTATGCAAAAAAATCACAAACCCAAAAACTCCTGATGAAAACACATAATAGCTTTTGAGAAAAATGAAAGCTTTTCAGTTAACATCCATACTTCAGATCATAATTTTATTCTGATCATCTGTTTTGCACGATTCTTTTGTTTTAGTCAGCATTTCCTTTTAAAAAAGGTTGAATTGGGGAAAAATATAATTTTATTTCACATTTTACGAGTCTGAATAACATAAAATGAGGTTGTGCCATGCTTCATGACCATGAATATTTAAACATTTTCTATAAATACAGTTACTTATTTTTGTTTCAATCTTGTGAAAAAGCACTGACTAGAAATGATAATGAAGAAGCCTAATAAAATACCATTTGGAATAATTCTTGCTTTTGTTTTTACCAGTTTTTCCACGAAGGCAAAGCAGATTGGGCCTTTTAATTTCCTTGAGTGACCTAATTCTCTAAGCTTCTACTGTACTTAATTTTTACATTGAGTTACATTATTACACGTGACAAAATAAGTTTATGATCAAGTGAATTTTGAATGGTTTTTTTAAACCTTTTCCACTATTTGTCTAGTTTGTGTTTACGAGGGTGAGACTGATGGCACTTTCTGAGGCAATGCCTGAACAAGGTAGCTTTTATCTGATGGGAACTTTTATCCAATTGAGAAAAAATGCTGGGTCTGCTCTGAAATATTCAATGTCCTTCCCTGGAGGAACACTGTGAACAAGTGACCCTTCTCCAGAGGTTCCCTGTTGTCCCTGCAAGCTAAGGAGCAGCAACATGGTAGGTGGTGGATTGTAGGTTAATCTTGAGCACCTGAACTATGACACAATGCAGAGCATTCCTTTTGGATGTGTCTGTTTGCTTGGTACATTTTTGAGCTGTCATTGCTTTCATGCACTTTTCCATGAGCCCTCCAGCCAGCTTTGTTCTTTTGTTCATGCCCACTTGTGCCTGCTGCAGAGATGGAAGAGGCTTGGGCTTTGCAAGAGCATGCACTTGGCAAAGAGGGAAGAGCTGAGGGGGAATGAACTAAAATCAAGCCAGGTATTGTTGTTCTTAGGCACAGCAAAAAGAATCAGAATGGAAAAAAAAAAAATCAGCTATTACTACAGGAGCAAATCAGGGAAATGTTAAGTAAGTCTGCAACTCTGAAATACCTTTTCTTGTCAAAAGATTTTTTTCTTTCTCTCTTCTGCTAAACAGGATATCTGGAGCTAATTTGATGAGGATATCCCAAGTGTGGAAATGCCAAACAAGACAAGGAAATCACCACCATCCTTTGTGCCACAGCTCTTATGCTTCCAGTGACATAATTTACTTTGTGTTACATGTTTGTTTCAGGGCAGGGGTTAGACCATTGGCTGTAAACTCTCACAATTTTTGCTGCTTGTCTGCTATAAAAATGACTTTTTGTCTGTGAGGGTGTCACATCTGTGAAGCCAGGTCCTTCCTGTCAATGGAATTGAATAGAATGAATAATTACATGAGATGCACTTGCAGGAAGGGATGAGAGCATGTGTGAACCACATAACCATACAGATATCACACATGATGTCTCTTGTATAAATGAACCTTTTTATTTAGACACCTGAGTAGATAGAAATGTCTATAGCATATTCATAACCAGGTTCAAAATGTAATGCAGTGTGCATGTTGATATAAAAAGCATGAATAAAGGAAACTCTTTATGTGCTGAGTTCAATTCTGAGTCTTATAAATATTGCAAAATTTTACTAATTATTTGTGTTGTGGCCATATAATAACCACATAGAATTTATGCTTCTCAAAATGGGAGGTTACCACAAAAGTTGTCACACTCTTAACTAGTGTCATAAATATTCCTTTGTAATCTATACAATAAGAAATCTTTCACTGCCTCTCCCCTGAAGGTGTATTATTCAATTTTCAGAGTTATAGCAGAGTGATAAATTAGAGGTTAATGTTGTTGTGCCACTAAGCTAGCCAAGACTTTTTATAAACAGCTGTCCAAATGTTAAAAATACAGAAAGCAGTCACACTGGTGTGATATTGACTCCTTTCTTTCTTGCATTACCCTGGTCATTTCTCTTTTTTTCCAAAAGGCCAATAAAAGATTTTTATATTAATTACAATTTTTCAGCATAAATCATCCGAGTTTCTCAAGCAGTGCTTGTGGAAATTACTTGTGCCTTAGGCTCAGTTTTACAGTGAGCACAATATTCCAGGGAAACTCACAATACAAGTCTGCTGTTTGACACAGAGTGGTGTAGAAGTGATGTTGTGCCATAAACTAGGAGACATAGCCCTGGAAACAGGTTTCATTTTAAGTGAAGTAGGCAAAGCATCAACCTGAGCAACACTGAAGTCAATAACCAGGATAAAAGTCAACATTAACAAGCAAACTGTAGCATAAAGGAATTTGTAGACATTTCAGACTTTTAATACTTACCTACATGTATAAAAGTAGACCAAATTCTGGGGATTTTTTTAGGGACTAATTAATTTTATTAGAGAGTAAGTAAATTCAGCTGCAAATCCTAGAGAATCTAATGACTTCCAGAGATTCAGAATGAATTCAGCAATAAAAGCTAATTAGAAGGGAAATGGATGCCTAAAGTATCCCTGGTGTGCATAAAGAAAGAGTATAAAGACCATTAATTGAAATTAAAATTTAACAGTAGCCTAATGCTGCATGACATAAAATTCCATCTGTTGTGCAGAGCCACTAAACAAAGATACATGGGGAATAGTGCATGGAGTCTCAGCTCTGCAGCCAGTCAATGAATGTGTTTTAATGTCAGATCACTCCACACAGTGAGAAGTCTGATGTTCAGAGGAGTCAGTTTAAGGCATTATAATTTCTGCAGCTACTGAATTAGAGAGAAAAAAACTAAAAGTGATGCTGCATTAGTGAGACTAATAATTCTAAATTTAAATGGGAGTTCTTCCTGCTGTTTTTTATCCTTCCAAGTGCAGAAAAGGTATCCATGCATTTTAGTACACACGTTGTAAAATCTTTGTTCAAACCATTTCTTAGAGCTGCCACTGTGGTGCAGGCACAGAAGCAGAGCAAAGTGAGTGTCCTTTCTCACAACCTCTCATC
Organism: Erithacus rubecula; assembly: GCF_903797595.1. Lineage (NCBI taxonomy): Eukaryota > Metazoa > Chordata > Aves > Passeriformes > Muscicapidae > Erithacus > Erithacus rubecula. The sequence goes on along the minus strand of NC_136659.1, from coordinate 8,896,337 downwards.
TGAAATGGAAGTTTCTGCAGAGCACGTGTAGAGAAGTAAATGAGAGCTTTGAATAGCTTCTCCTGCAGTGTCTGACTTGTCCTGTCCACAAAATGTCTGGGAATGTCTTTTTTGTTTTTGTTTTTTAAAGACTGATTAACAGTGATTGCTGTAACAACTTTCAGTGCACACATCTCTGGCATGAATTGCCCTGAAACAAGTTTCAAAACATGGACTGATCTGTTGGTGAAAGGTAGTTATATTGTACTTGTATTTCCATGTTAGATGAACATGGCTATAATAATTCTAATGATTCCACGACTAGATACATACAGCAACCAAAACAGAGTCCTGTTTGCTAAATGATGCACAAATTGGTTTATTTCTAGAGGATTTATAATTACTGGGAAATTTCCAACACCATGATTTTACTGTCAGCCTTGTGTGTTGGACTGGAAAAGCAGCCTGTCTGAAAGTGAGTTCTAAAAGTGATTGTATCATTCTTAGCACAACATGACTGTGGACTGTGATTGTTATGTGAATATTGTGCATGCTGAATAGGCCATAATACCAAATTAGATACTATTTGAGATTCACATGGTACATTTTCTGAATGCCTACATGTGCATTAGTAATTCAGCACCTCCATTCTGGGACATCTCTCAATGCAGAACTAACAGCTACCACAGAACACACACAGTGAAAGAAAATAAGAGGTTGCATGGAGAGTCACCATCATGTTGTGTGGATTCAAAGAAAAAAAGGTCCTTTAAACAAAAAAGTTATCTAAGCAGAGAACAAAATAAAGGCTGTCTACAACAGAAAATTCTGTGAGTTAGCAGAAAGGGGAAGAACTACAAGCAAAGATAAAAACAAATTCATATTCAGCAGTTTTAGGAGTACTTAGCTGAAGGTAATTAAACATTGGATGTAGCAGCACAAAATAAAAGAGGATGACCTCTGTTTTGGTCTGACACTGAGGTCCACTGCTGTTTTGGACAGTCCTTTTAATCATTTAGAATACACAAAATATAAGTGTAAACAGGTTGCTAATGAGGATATTTCTAACTTGGATTTGCAAATTTGTCCAAAAGAAGAGCAAAAAGGTTTTCACACAGGGTAGAAAAACACTATTATAGATTTAACTATGCATATTTCCTGAGAGACCCAGCAGTTAATGCAACAGTAATGATAAACAATGACATTAAAATGCAAAGGAAAAACAGGTGTATCAAGCTTTTGCCAGGTTGGCAGCCACTCTCTATGGCAGGCAAAACCAGGTAATTCAGCTGCAGGATGTTCTGTGAGTTACAGAAGAGATCACCTGGCAGATGGGGCAGCCAAGGCAGGGGTGGGATAAAGCTGCCTGCCTTTGATCTCCTGCTCCCTCCCTCTCTTGCAGGCCACTCTGTGCTCTTGGTTCCTGCTGGCCCATCAGCCTCTGCCCTCCCTTCATTGCTCTGCCCTGTGGGTTTGTGAGCTGCTAAGCACTACAGTGACTTTACAGTCAATTTGTTAACAAGAAATGGTGCACCTATTAAGTCACTCTACACCCACCTTTCACTAAGCATCCCTGTAAGAGCAATTCTCTGGATAGGCAGCTATTTCCATATTTCCTGAAGTTCTTATTGCAGCTCTTAGACTCAGCAGTTGCTGGAATATTTATCTAATTTTTGCTCTTTTGAGATTAATCTTTCATTCAAAGTACCTGTCACATTTTTTTTCCTATTCCCAAAATGTTAATTTGGGAACAAAAAGATAAGTGGCTGGATCCACGCAACCTTTCTTGACTTTCCAAATTGTGTTTATGCAGTTCAGTGCATCTATATGAAGCCTGTGAGACTGTGCTAAACCAACTGTCTTTAATTCTTCTCCCAGTAGTAATCTTCATTAATTGTAAGGTGTATGTATAAATAATATAGTCCATTAGTGAGATATCTGACAGCTTCCATATGCAAATGTCCCTCTCTTTCAGCCTAGGTGTAATCATTATATACATAGTATGTATAAACATATGGCAAATCATTTTATAGAATTAATTTCAGTATTGCATGGATACTTGGGAAAAATATTGTAAAAGCCATCTGCATGCAAGATAATGAGGGGTGTGACAGGCAGACTGCTAACTGTGAAAATCCTCATATCTGCTGCATTGTTATTGCACTTGTCCTTTCTTACCATGCAATGACAAAATATGAAATTGTTACCCTTTCTAGAGCTTCAGCTTTTGAAGCCCAGACATTATCAACATCAAATGGACACATAGGTAAAGCTAATAAAGTTCCTTTTCACATTTACTTTGCTTTTTAAGACATATTGATAGATTTAGGTACTTACAAAAATTAAAGGAAAATGAGATATTGCTTTAAAATTTGACAGCAAGATAGTTAACATCAGTCTGTCACATCTCTCCACAAGATTAATTTGCATGATGGAAGTATTTTCTGTGTCATTATGCAGGAGGAGAACTACGAAAAGAATACCAATTTCCATCTTTTTTTTTCCCCCAAATATCTTGTATAAAACCACAATATATTGAGACATAGAAAACCTAAATGTTAAACTGCAAAAAATCCCTAAGAATGAACATGAGTAATAGAGTATTTAATCTCAAAAAAGTTGTAAACATGACATTCATACACTTCTTGAGATGTTGGGAAATTGGTGTCTATGCTAACATCAACACAACAATCTTGTTTATCAAATAATTTTATCTTTGAAATGTTTTTTGGATATTTTTAGATATTTGTCCAATTTAAGTGTCACATATAGAATGATGTTTCCAGTTTTGACCTCACGGGTCATACCCACAATTTTCAAATCAAGTTTGTTTTTTTTTTTTTTTTAATACATTGTCCTGGGGAGAAAGCACTATTATCTGTGGCTGTAAAATGAAAACAATGAGATATTTCACAAAAAACCTCAAATATCCAAAGCACCAGGGAGACTTAGTTAACATTTTTTTCCCCCAGTAGATGTAGTCTTTATGAAAAGGCAATCGACTAGGCTGCTCTGAAGATTTATGCCAAACAAAATCTCCCTTTCTAAATTTATTTTCTCCAGCTAAATCTATGGCTAAATTTGGTATACTCCTAAAAAGATTTAAATTTTATGCCCATGTTTTAAGGCAATTGAGAGACCTATGGTTTAATATTTTTTAATGTTCTTTCCTGAAGCAGTTGTGTTTGACTGTTCTTCCAGGAATCAATTTTCAGGGATACACAGTCAACTCACTTTTATTGCAACCCATTTCAGCCATTAAGCAGCATAATTTCAGCTACTGTGGAAATGCTGATTAAATCTGCTGGGTTTATTTGGACATTTCAGCCACGCCTTGAGGACTAATTGCTAGTTTGGATAGGTGTCAAAGGAGCATTGAATTAATCTTTGGAGAAAAAAATGGAGTGAGACTGCATCTCAGAAAATTATGGATCACACTCAGCTGCGCTTGGGGCTTGATACACAAACATCCATGGTTGATGTCCTCTGTCCATCCATTTCTTCATCCTCTGAGCATGGTGCTGGCCAGTGACACTCTGATTAGATGGCAAGTGCTAACACAATTTAGGAGCAGCTTCTGTCAAAGTGAGGTTTGGGTTGAGGGGCTGCTTATCGATCTGGAGACAGGGTGGGACAGGAACCTTCTGTGGGCACCTTGGAAAATGGTTGGTGTAGTCCCCCGTGTGGAATTCCCAATGCCACTAGCTCAGCTGAGTGTAAAGTTCTAGAAGTGTAAATATTGCTGGGATGCGAGTTCCCAGCTCAGCCTGTGCCATGGCCCTCATGGTCGGTGCTGAGTCTGCGCGGTGAAGGGGTGGTGCTGGGGGGCTGCTGGGCTGCCCTGCCACATCCAGCCAGTTCCAGCCTGTTCCAGCCAGTTCCAGCCTGTACCAGGCTGCTCCAACCTGTTCCAGACAGTTCTGGCCTGCTCAACCTGCTCCATCCTGTTCCAGACAATTCTGGCCTACTCCAACCTGCTCTGGCCTGTTCCAACCTGTTACGGCCATTTCCAGCCTGCTCCAGCCAGTTCCAGTCAGTCCCAGCCAGTTCCAACCTGTTATGGCCATTTCCAGCCTGCTCCAGCCAGTTCCAGTCAGTTGCAGCCCCCCCTGAGCCCTCCACCATGGGCACAGTGCCCCAGGTGCACCTGTTGGAGTTCCACCCCTCAGGCCGTGAGGAGAGCACCTGGGAGCACCTGGAGGGGATAAATATGGGATGTTTGAGCAGAGCCCTGCTTGGTGAGGCTGAGTCCATATCAGGAGCAGTTTTATCCCAAGGGAGCTGCTCCTTCTGGGGAGGAATCCATGCTGGAGCAGAGCCCTGAGGAGAAGGGAGCTGCAGACAGGTACTGTGGTAAAGAGGTAAGAAAGGCCTTCTGACTTTTGTCTGTGTTTCTTGCTAGCTAACTCTATCTTAATTGTCAAAAGGAAAGAAATTAGTGGGTTTGCTCAGAGACAATGGGCTGGCTTTGCCTTGGCTCTGCCACCCTCTTGGGTGGAGAAAAGCAACCTGTGCATCCCCAGGGAGAGGGGCTGACATTCCCACCTGAGTGCAGCTAATGCTTCTTTTGTTTTCTTCAATTTCCTGCTAGTTTTCTTTTCTTCTTGAAGAGGAAAAAAAAAAAAAAAAAAGTCTCTATGTTTTGTCTCTGAGGTATTGTCACAAAGCACTTTTACACTTCAAAAGTATAATTTCTGTCACCTGAGGGGTTTTGGCTTTTCTTTTATACATTTCTATTTGTAACTACTTGTAAATGGGATGTAAAACTAGATTTGTATTAGTTTCTCTGTTGTGATAGCAGGATATCTTTAAAATTATTCAGAAAGGGTTTTGACTTGACTTTATCTTTCACTCTGCCTGCTGAGAGTGTTATTCAATTTAAGAAAAGTGAGAAAAGTGCAGCTCTATCAAATATTTCCTGTTCCTCTAAGTTTTTATCACTTCTGGACCAGAATATAATTGTGATAATATAATTCTGCTAGGTCTAACCTATTGCCTCATTGTTGCTACAGTAAGGGGTGAGGAGGCTGGAAGTTTGTTTGTTTTTTTTTTTTTATTATTTTGCTTTAAGCAGGCCTTTTTAGAGGTTTGTCTGTTTGCTTGGTGGTAGGCATTTGAATGAACCTGTAGTTAAATTGCAATTTATTTTTTGTTTGCTTCAGATACTCTGTGTTGCTTTCTAAAACATCTCTGTTGATCAGCAGTGTAGTGCCACGGGCATAAATATATTTTGGGGTTGCAGCCCACTGTTTATTTTCCTAGCTACTAAAATATTTTTCTTAGGCTCTCTCCCATAGTCAGTGTTGAAGTAAAAACAGATGAGTATCTTGAAAATACAGATATTCTGATAGCTAATATTTTCTCTTATTCCACTATTCCTGCCAGCTACTGTGAGTGTTTGGCCCCATATTTAATACTGGTGCCACTTTGTATCTACTCTTCATTGCAGCATTTGTACAACCTAAGAAAATGCCTTGCATTTTTGTGATGTTTCCTACTCATCTTGCCAAATAGTGAACAATCTCTAGTTAAACCTCACCTCCATCAGAGATTGTAGAATTATTAAGGCCGGAAAACACTGCAAAATGGATTCCAACTCTTAATTCCTAGTCTGAGACATAAATGCTGTGTTACTTGTCCGAATTGTATAACTTGTTGTGTTACTTGTAAAATTAGTGAAAAATGTGAAGAAATAATGTAAAAAAAACAAACCCTGGCTTCTGGTTATAATTTAATTTTTCAAAGCAAGTTGTTAATACTTTATGTATGTAGCACAATGATATAGGTGTTTTAAAGCATGAAGGTGGTAATGATGTAATTTATTTCATTCTGCTGTGGGTTTTTTGGCAGGAGTCTCACATGTCTGGATGTATGGGGTTAAAGGGGTGGTCTCTAAGCTGGACACAGCAAGCACAAATAAGTAAAAGCAACATTTTGATGGCCCTAGAAGTTATCTGATGGAGAGGGCTGCTACTGAAATCTCCTTCAGCCATGCTTTGAACCCTCCTGGCATGGTGCAGTCATGTTATTTGTATCATTAAATCATCTTGGGTACTGTGTGCTATGCTCTTGTATTTAACACCCACTCATTTTTGAAATGGAACCTGCATATTATAGTAAAGTTGAAAGGCATATAGTCTGTTCTGAAACATGCAAATAATACCCTTTAGTGCTGAGAGGAATTAAGCACATATATCAAGAGGAGAATATGTCCTAAAGTATAATCTGTCTAGCTGTTTTATCTACAATAAATTGCATTTTATCTGAATCAGTGCTGTTATTTTGCCAATAGGTATTCTGAAACTTGATACTACGAAAATTCAAGGCAACAAGAATTAAAGCTCTTTTGCAGAGTGAAATTTTGAATTTCTAGAAGCCTCACAGATTTCTAAATAACACCATGTGGTAAAACTGTTCCAAGAGCCAATACATTTATGGATTAACTAAGTACTGCTTGCTGTGTTTACACATACAAACTTCCTTCAGAAATTTAATTTACAAAACATTACAGCCTAGCAAATATTATATGAAGATCTGCTGCCTGGCATTATTTTTACTTGAGTTGTAGATATATTTTCATTTACTTGTCCCATTTGCTGTATGAAGCCTTTGACCACTTTGGGTGGTGATTTCTCTTCTCAAAATATCCTCAGTATGTTTACATCAAGGAACAGAATTTAGATGATGGGAAAGATTAGATTCAAAGTAATAACATAGCTGTTTTGTGGTTTTGGTGTTTGTATTTTTTTTAGACTGTGATAGCAAATATAGATTCTGCTGCAGCACCACAGACCATATGTGCACAACAACTCCTTGCTGTATATTTCTGGCTTATAAATACAACTCCAGGCTTCCTTTGATGTTAACTCTCAGTGCTTGTTTGATTTCACCTGTCAGTTACCACATTTACCTCTGCCATGATTGCTGTTCTGGAATGAACTTTCCACAAGGCAGTGAAAACTCTTTTTTAGATGGTTTACATACTGTAAGAAAGGCCCAGGTGTCTGGATTTTAAATGTTTCCTAATGTACTGTGTGTCTCTGTCTTTTTCATTCAATATTTGCTATAGTGCTAGGAAGTAACAACTTTTCTTGAAATGTGATGGCACAATTCTACCATTTATTCCCATATTTCACTATCTATGGTGTTTGCTACCATCTATATGATCTCTGAAGGGTTTCAGCCTTGAATCAGAATATTCTCTAACTTAGAGAACATGTTCTTTATAAAGCAAAGCTGGAGGAACTCTTTTCTAACCCAGCCTCACCTTTTTTGTTGTTTTTGAGTGATTTTAGTGCTTTAGCCAAGGCTTTCCTGTCTCTACTAATTTCTGAAGTGACAATGACTGTGTTCTCTTAGTAGAGGAGTTCTCCCTTCTTCTGTCTGTACTCCAAAGGCATGTGCCTGCCTAATTCACAAGGATGCATGTTCATCACTATAGTTGGGAACAAAACAGTAGCTAATGATGAGAATGAGCAATGTTGGATTATTGCTTTGAATAAGTTGTTAAATAAGATTTTTCCAGTGTTTTTTCTGAGGGTGTAAAACCCAACTGCCAGCCCAAATTGGAGAATGATAGTTAGAAGCTTGAGTTGGTTCTATCCCTCCTGTGTGCTCCTACAACAGCAGAGGAAAACTGGAGAAAAACTACAGAAGGGATTTCTCCTCATGTTTTCATTGTTCCTACTCTCTAGTTCTTGGTCTGTGTATGAATGTGTACATGCCAGCTTTTTAACAGAAATAATACTGCAAGGCACTTTCAGAGGTACTTTACTAGTCTCCTTTGTACTTGCTTTATTCCCAACAGTCATTTCTTTCACCTGTTAAAAATACTGGGCTAGAGATGATGTCCATCTTACTTGTGTTGGGTGGGAGGGTGAAGGGCTGGAATAGAGGCTTATTTTCTGGGAAGAAATTGCATCTTAATTATTGAAAATTTTTCTTGTCTAGTACACTATGGATACAGATGTGTTCATCACTTCCGACAAAAAAAAAAATTGCATGCTTAGAGACTATCATCATATTTACTGTATTCTATTCTTGCAGCTAAACAATTCCAAATAGTTCTGTCTTTTGTGATAGCTAATGAACCCTGGCTGTTTCAGTGCCCTGTTCCCCTCTCTCCAGTTAGTCTATATTTCTTGGAAATCAAAGTGAGGAGCTGCATGGCATGCTCCAGCTGAAGCTTTATTGGCCCTGCCTGGAGGGAAAAGATTGCCCGATGCATCTTGACTCTTGTTTCCAGCTGTCTGAGGGGGGTATTTGGCTTTTACTCAACAGTGTAACATTGTTGACTCATGTTCATCACTGATGCATAACAAGCCTCATCTCTTTTGCTGTAAAACTGCTAACTACTTGATCCACGTGCTACATTTGCATAGCTAATTATTCATGCTTAGGTACAGAACCTTGCCTTTGTCCCCAGTGAATAAACATCCTTTGTTTTTCAGCTGCTTTCCTACTTGCCAAGTTAATTTGAATTCCTAGCTTGTCCTCTAGCTTATTTGTAGTCCCTACAAGGTTTGTTATCTGCAGATTTAGAAACTCATTGAGATTTCACAAATCTGTCCTGAAGACAAAGGTCTTAATATTTGGTACTCATCCAAATCTTGAAATGCAGTGTAATCAGGAAATGCACTTAATCCTTAAACAATGTCTTTCTTATTGTGAAATTTCAAGTTGCCTATTCCCAAGTGATGTGAACATTAGGGGGACCATGTTAATTTAAGAAGATGAAAGAAGAATGCCTGCTCTGTTTCATAATTTACATTAAAAGATATCTCTCTGAAATAATTAGTAGCTTGGATCAGTTTCTTGAAACAGCAAGAAATTTTGAGCAGATTTTTAGGAAAATCAGAGGTCACATTTTAGGCAGACAGGTGAAAAATCTGTTAATTTGGAAATACACATGCATTTGATTATTTCAGTTTAAGTGAAATTTTAAGATGTTTCTGTAATTCTAAAAGTTTCAGATTGGCTTACTATTGCTCTACAATGCATCTGGGGTTCTAATGGCAAAGAAAGGCCTTTGGGATACTTTTCAAAAAGTTATTGAGAGGAGTTTTGTGGGTATTTTTGTTATTTTTTTTCCCTTTGGTTTTAGTTCTTTTTGTGTTTTTTTGGTTTTTTTTTTTTTTTTGGTTTATTTTATTTTTTTTTTTTTTTGCTTAGAGGTTTTTTTTTTGTTGATTTGGGAGTTTTTGTGGGGGTTTTTTTTGGACACTGGCAGCGTATATTTAGGAACAACCTCAGTCAGAATTTGAGTTGAGTATTGAGATGTTTTCAGAGTTTAGACCAGGATACAACTGAAAGAACTGAAGGGAGTGGAGCTTGAGACACCTCCTGCCTATTCCTGCAAAGCTTTAGTTTTCTCTGGGTTAGATTTTAACACTCAACAGAGGTACCTGTGCCACAGGAGAAGGGTAATGCAGGATATCCTGTATTAAAGATGTAGAGATATAAAAATATATCTATAAAGATACAGAGATATATAGATATATAACGATATAAACTGTTAAAGATGCGTTGTGCCATTAGCCAGGAAAATCTGCACTTCATGTACAGTGAATTTAATTTTTTATAAGTGTTTCTAAGGTCACCATGGGGATAGTCTGCAGAGCTGCTGAGGTGAGAATTTGAAGATACTGCACTGAGAAATCCTCCTAACCCTCCTATGAGAAACTGATAGGGATGGGCTCATCAGAAAATTTAATAAAGTTCAAAATCATTGTCACTGGCAATCATGCTTTTTAATTATTCTCAGATTCTGTGAACAGGGCCATGAACTAGACTGTGCATTGCAGGAGTTTTCTATCTTAGTAAATTGCTTTGTGGTACTTTTGTTTTGAAAAACATTTGTGTGTGTGATGAGGGGAAAGAAATTATATTCCAAATTATGTATTCTGCTCCATTCTAGATTCTTAAGTGCCAATGCCTCCTCTAGTTTAGGAAAAGCTTTTGGAAAACTCAGTTGTAGTTTAGAGCCAGAGTGTGTCTCCCCACCACCACACAGAACAACAGTTCTTGAGGAATGCTGTAAGGAAGAGACTCTTGTTTATTATCTGAATATTAATATGCTTACAGATGACATCTGTTGCAAAATTGGTCGTGGTTCCTTGATTCACTGCACTAGTTAAACAGTCCTGGAGTACACAGAAAATGCATCAAAGCCACTCAACACACCCCAGCTCCAAACCACATGTTGTGTTATCTTTAGGGTAGAGTACAAACAACACTAGGAGGAAGGTCAGACCTGCCAGGGACATTTGAAATCTACACTGAAAACTTTAAAAGAAGATTCCCCTGTTTTTCAATCCTATGATGAAGACCAGTATTCAAAATGGTTTTTTTTTCATATTGTGGGGTATTTTTTTTATGTTGTGGAGTGTCAATATGCAGCATAGGTTTGTAATGGAGGAATAAAGAAGGAGGAGATATATTTCAGGTGTTGGAGTGTGAGACAGAGAATAATCATAGAAATTGAATGAAAAAGGCATTCTGTACCTAATGTGTGTGCTGTCAATCCACCAGAAACATAAACAGAACAACTGGTTTCAGAGTAAAAGTTAAAACAGAATTACTGTAGCAGAAGCAATCTCTTATACCTCTAAGTATATGGTGGTGAATAATTAAAGAACTCAGGTGAGTCTATTTGATTTACACTGTTCCACAACTGGCTTCTTGTCACAATTTAATTCCTGCAGGGCAGTCATATACATAGGAGAAAAAAAAAATCCCGAAATTGTCATGAATGCTAATATACTTGCTTTTCCTCACTTTGTGTATGCCTTTAAAAAGTTGCTTTTGTAGAAGGGTTCCTCAAAGTATTGTCACTTAGAATGGTAAAATGGCTTTCAGCATCTATGGATGTAAGAGTTATAATAGCACCTGTTTCAAATTGTTAGTATATCATTAAATGCAGCAAGAGAGGCTTACAAGGCTTAAAACCGTGAAGGTGCACAGATAAATAATTATGAATAATGGGACTCTTCAGCTTCATTAACAGTGTGGGTTAAAGAGAAGTTAGCAGTCTCAACTGTTCCTGATTTTGGAGGAGGCTCAGCAGTGGTTTAGGGCTCTTTTAAGGAGGCTAGAGAGCAGTTATGGCTCTTTCTATATCTTTAGCATTTTACTTACTTCTGTAGTGTATGGAAGTGGGAATTGTGAACTGCAAATACCTTTTCATAAGAGTTAGGAGGGAGGAAGGGAGGGAGAAAGGTCATAGGGGGAAGGGGGAAAGATCAAAATGAAAATTAAGGGGAAGCATTTAAAGCAGACATGAAGGATGATTTGCTTTGCATGAAAAAAGGGAAATGTAGATATATGGTGATGCTTATCATTTACCAGGAAAGATTAATCAGTAATGGAGTTCTTAGGTTTGGTTCAGTATCAGAAAGCAGGAGAAGATGAGCACTATGAATCACCCTTAGATCAAGAATTAAGTTCATCTTTGTACTAATCATAAGAAATACATTTTTTCACTTTGATGTGTCTGTCACTCTATAAGTAGATGGACAAAACTTTTTTAGAAGTATTTATATTCTGTCATCTGCAGCAGCCTGCTTCAAACAGTAACAGCTTTTTACTGCTTGGCACCTTTCTGAACACTTATTCAGTTACCTTAATAAGGTAACCATGGCCTTGGTTGTGAATGAATTTTGGTCACCCAACCATTAGCCAAGGCAAAATACCTGACAATACAGCTTGACAAACTTAATGAGAATCCTAAGACTGCTTAATTTATCAACCTTTAACATTAGAATGCTCCTGCAAAGCTTCAGTTTTATGAATGTTATGTGCTGAATCTTTTGACAATACATAATGATCCTCATCATTGTGAAATATTCTGAATAATTTGATCAGTTCATTAAAACCAGAAAGTTCTGAACAAAACAATGATGCCATTGTTTACACTCTGAGCAATGAAGACTAAATTAATTTCTGGTGTAATTCCACAAACTTTAATACAGCAGCTCCATGAACACTTTTAACCTAAGAAAAAGAAGTCCTCCTTTGTGAAGAATGCCAAAGCTCCACCCTGATAGTCCTTTTTTGTTTGGTTACCATCTTGACTGAGTTGTAGATGGCTGGAGATTGACAGAGTGAGTTGTGTGTGCTTTTTTGTGTAGAAGGTGGATTTTGAATCACTTAAGTACTAATGAGGAAATATGTGGCTCATGTCCTTTGAGATGTATGGAGTGATCGTTTTGTCAATGTGACTTTACCTTGATTGTTTTTAATATGTATTCTAGAATGATACACATGACAGAGCTGTACTAAGTGTAAAGATAAAGTGTGAATCCAGAGAATGTGACTAAATCTGTTTGATTACCATTGCCCTGCTGCTGGAAGTGAAATGGAGAGATGCACTAAAGTGAGATATTTGGGAAAATCTACCCTGACCTAGAGAGCATGCACTGCTGTGCAAGGCTGCTCAGAACAGCTGAAATAGGTTCCTACTCTCAATTATTCAACATCTCCCTCAAAGACTGTTGAGAGGGTAAACTAGTAATAACTTACCTTCAGTCCACACACTTCTGTCTCTTCAGGTTTGATTTCCTACCCTGACACAGTTGTGATTTGAGCTGCAGAGGCTGGCAGAGACCTACTTGAGGAATTTTAATTGCTTTTTGAAGCTTTCTTTGTAAATTTGTTTGCAAGCCACCACGTAGCTCTCCTGCCAAACTGTACAGCTGTTTGTGTTAATAATAGCAAAATTCTGTGGTTTTTGGAACCTTGCAACATTTGCCTATGAGTGATACAATTGGTAGTTGAGTAAGCACCTTGTGATATCCTGGGGAAGTTACCATCCTGATCAATGTTACTGGAGTAAATATCAAGGACTAAATGAAACAGGGGTGATTATTAGATTGTCTTGATTTGGAGGTCTTAAACCCCTTAATACAGTATATGGTTTATCCACTTCTGAGAGATGTAGGATTTTCTGTATCTTGTTCAAAGGGTTGCAGAATCTTAAAGGTTCTGTTTAATTTGGAAAAATTGTGGGAGTTACTAATATTCTTCAAAGAAATACAGCCATTTTCTTTAAGGCTGCTTCACAGAAGAGTTTTAGACAGGCACTTTTCCATTCACAGTGTTGAAATTACATTTCTCTGCAAACAGAGGTCAGTGGAGCTCTGCCAATTTCTCTTCCAGTTTAGAGAAATAAAGAACTGAAGACTGGTGGCCCTTAGTGGAGGCAATTTCCTTTTGGCACTTCTGCCAGTTACAGGAACAGTCCCAGACTGTTCAGTTCTACACCCATTCAGTTAAAATTGACTTTATGGTTACAGAGCTGGAGCCATGGTTGTAACTCCTTTCTCTCCTCTGGTAATCAGAAATACAATTCAGCAAAAGATCTGGAAGCCTTTCATTTTGAGGGAATGATGGTCTGTCTGTTCATGTTTTCATCCATAATCAACCACCAAATCACTAAATTTGCACCTTAACATAGTATAACCAAATCACTAAAATTTCCAATAGTCTAAAATCTCTCTTATTTCCCAGTGATAGATTACAGGGGGATTGCATGTGATTTATAAATGTAGAATAAATAACAATTTTTTTGCAAGAACATACAACAATATATTTATGATTATATTGCTGCCTTATGTCATTACTAACTCATCCAGAAATAACTGACTTGAGCATTTCTTTCTTATCCTTAAAGAATCAAAATTGCAGCAACTTCTCTTTAAAAAGCACTGTGGTACTTCCAGAAATCTTCAGGTTTAAGGTGAGGAAAGCGTTTTTTTCACAGCACTTACAGTGAAGTTTTTATTGTTCCTAGTGCTTGTTACAGATTGTGAGTAATCAAAACATACTGGATTAGTAATCAAAACATACTAGATTGACTATTACTATGTTTAAGGATTTATTCCCTTTGCCAAGTTTTCAATAAAGCATTTGTTGAAGTGAGATATAAGCAACAGATGTATCAAAATGGGACTTTCCTGAATATCCCTGCCATGAGACATTTCTCATCAACTCATTGCTGACACTGGTAAACCTAATTATTTTTAAATTATTTCATATGTTTGCTTGTACATGAAATGCATTAAACACATCTTAGTCTAGTGCCTCTCTGCACAGAGTTTTTTGCAGGTTTCACCTTTTCATGAGATGTGATGGAACTATTTCAGACTTAGAGCCAGACTATTTGGAGGTAGTTATTAGCTCTCAAGTATTACTCTCATGAGATAGGGCAATTTGGTGGGTTTTTTGTTTTTAAATCATCATATTTAATCACAATGATAGGTGTAATTTGGACTGCTACCCAGTAAATCTGAGCTTTTTAGCATTTTTAATGGACTAAGAACTCTGAATAGTATTCTTAAAATTGGCTTTTAAGAAGTCTGATTGCTGTGTTATAATGCACTTCCATGATTAATTCCAGCACCAAAATTCCTTTGCTATGTTCTTAGTACTTCCACCAAACACTTGTCACCACACTTTTTCTCCATGTTTTATCCAGTTTCTAAAAAGGCCAATGGTAGTTTTTCTGTTCTCTTCAGTTTTTTATGAAATAGGGAAATCATGGTTTTATTTTTATCCTGCTTTTATTGTATTAAAAATATGATAAATATTCAAGTAAAAACCACACTTTATTAAGAGTTCAACAAATTCCCAAAGAGAGACAGGTGTTGATAAAAGATGCTACTGGCATATGGATGTTAATATCCTCATTCTTTTTCCACAGTCATAAGAGACAGAGGTTCTGGGTACTTGAATTACAGTCTAAATATACCTTCTCACTCCAGGTAAAAACAGCAAGATGTCTCACCTTAGCTTGTAGCTTGACCTTGTGAATGAAAACATTTTTTAAGTATTTTTGAGGAGAGTTATTAGATTTATAGAGACAAAATTTATCTGATATCGAGAACCTACCTTGATTCTGGTATGATCTTCATTAAGTAACACAGTAATTTATTTTGTTCTCATATGCTTTTGAATGTACTAATTTTAGGCAATAAGATGCTCAGCTAAACAGATTAAAATAGTTTTCTCAGTGTGGATCACTAAAGACTCTTTCAATTCCTCTTTCCTCACTTTACTCTGGTGTGAAGATCTCAGTTGGGTTGTCCCAGTACTGTTAGAGTGTATGCTCATTCAAAGATTTCATTCTTGACAGATAGAAATTAAAATGTCAATCTCTGCAGTCCATTTCCTCTTCCTCCCCAAAAATGACAGAGATGGAACACTAACCATAACCCAGATGAAATATGTAAGGGATTTTTAGTGAAACAAAGAGGGGGGGAAAAATTTTAGATGAGATTTCTGTAGACATAGTGTGAAATTTAGATCCCCCTTTTTTTTTCCTGGGCTTTTTCTCCTGAGAAATAGTGCTGTAGTAGGCTTTGTCCAAGACTGTATGACTACCACCCATGATCAAAATGTAAATATTGAAACAAAGAAGATGATGTGCTTCTTCTTTGCACAAAAATGAAGATAAAGCCTGTTATCTGAAATTGAATCATTTGCATGGGACTGCCTTACATTCATACTATGACCACAATCAAATCATGTATCAAAAGCCAGGGGTTTAATCTTCTCTCTTCTGTATAAATTAGGTTTTTCCTGTTTTATTAGCATTTCCATTAAAAGCTACTTGTATTTTCCACTGCTGCTGCAGTCTAATAGTGTATGAACACTTCCATTTCTAATCAATTTACAAAATTCTGAAAAACTCTAACCTGTTTTCCTCTACTATGCAGTGTCTACTTTTCAGCCAAGATTATCTGCCTAGGAAATGTATTTTAGGCATACTGTTAAAGGTTGCCTTTTAAACACACTACATGAGGTTTTGCCAGTGCAATATGCTAAACAAATGAATATTTAATTCATTTAATACCCAGAACAGATTCTGATAAAATGCTTCATATCAGATGTGATAAAAATGTCGCCTATTGTTCACTTGTAATATTTTTGTCATTGCATGTACCTATTTGGGTCAGATTAAATTGCAAGAAAAACAACAGCTCAAGTTGGACTCAATGATCTTTCTCAGAATATTCTGTGATTCAAATATCAGTAAGTGCAGTGTTTGTTCTACACCAAATTAGACTTCTGCTCCTGACTAGAAAAGGTTTTCAATACAGGAAGAATCTGAAGTTATGGTTATGCAAAAGGAAAAAAAAAAATCTATTGCATTGTGTTCTGATTTAAATTATCTTTTGTTGTAGAGCCACTGAATGAGTCTTTACTCAGCTATTGGATGCTGAACAATGAGATTTTTGTCATCCTTTATGCACTTGTAGAATTATACAGTTTGGAAGGGATGTCTATAGGTCATCCAATGCATTTTACACAACTTATCTGTTGGATACTTAATCACAGATAATGTCTTCAACAACATGTTCCAGTGGAAAAGAAGATTCTACACAGCAGGAGGGAGCATGTCTTTATTTTATTCCTGAACTAGTCCTTATTTGTAGAATTTTCTAGATGGCTCTTAACACTGAGATCGTTTTATACTAGGGTGGGCAATTAACTAATTATATCAACTATATGAGTTCTGGGGGTTTTTTTAATGCTCAGTTTCACCAGTGGAATCTCCAGGAGTCACAAAGGATAAATAAATTAGGAAAAATATTTGGCCTCTGGGCTTCATGTTTCCAGCAAAGATGAATGTCTATTTTCCTTCAATGTAAATATTGACCTCCTCTTTGTTTTGGTCAATACTTAGTTCTTGACTCAATTAATCTCAATAGATATCCAAATAAAGATCAATATTTACAGAAATTATGGAATAATGTATACATGGGGAGCAAATGGATTTCCACAAGTTTTGTTAAGAGCTTAAATGTCTAAAAAAACCCAACACTTTTCAGTGGAATATGTAGCATCCTGAGCTTTGCCAATGACATTAAAGCACTGGGAATTTTTCCTATTCTTTCCTTTAAAAGCTCCTGTATGGTTGGCCTCTTTGTGTTCTAAGAAATGCACTAAGATTTATCACAATATCTTGGGAAGAGAGGATAAGAGGTCTTTGGTTGCCTGCTTTGGCACCTGAAATGAATGTGTTCCCAGAATAGTCATGATTGGTTTTTTTCTTGTGTTCCTTGGCCCCCAAGAGAAGCCTTTGTATCATGTAAGAGCTGGAAGAGCCTCCCTCTTCCTTTCCTATGACCCTGCAGGTTCTTGGTGTGGATGGTGTTTCTCTCCCAGGTTAATCACAGCCCTTCTGAAAGATTTGCCTGCCTAAGACTGAATTTTGCCCTTACATGTCTCAACTCTTTTTCTCTTCTAAAGGTTGAATGCTCATTTCTATTTCCTTTTGCTTTCAGTAGAAGTGGTGGGAAAGGGAATAAATGAACTGAAATAGTGTCTGCTAATAATGGCACACATTTACCTCCATTATTTTCATGGACATTAAATATGCATAGAATCAGATAAATATATTTTTTAAATGTGAATAATACTGAGGATTGAGTGTTACACTATGAAGCCCCCCTCAGGCTGAAGCTCTGGGGGCTTGCCAGGTTTGCAGCCCTTTTCATCCAGTGTTTCTAAGAATCCTTTTTCATTAGAGGAGAATTACTTTCACTGTTTTCCAGAATTATTTTTAGGATAGGTCTTCAGCTGCATGTTGATATGTACTTTATCTTCCTAGCTCTTTGACCTACCTACAGAGAGGTGGGGAGAAACAAACAATACCTATAAAAGCCC
Organism: Erithacus rubecula; assembly: GCF_903797595.1. Taxonomy (NCBI): domain Eukaryota; kingdom Metazoa; phylum Chordata; class Aves; order Passeriformes; family Muscicapidae; genus Erithacus; species Erithacus rubecula. Next base: position 8,878,691 of record NC_136659.1, on the reverse strand, counting down.
CCATCTCCCCACAAGAGAAAAGAGCTGAGGTTGCAGTCATCTGAAGAAACAGTTAGTTAAAATGCAATTACAGGGACCCATTGCTTGCTTGAGTTGTGAGTAATAAATATTGAATGAGAGCTGATAACAAACTGCTGGTGGAAAAGTTCACTAAATAAATGTATTCATCAAAATAGGAGCAAACGCCTCAAAAAAATATTTTTCCCTTGTTAACAGGCTGAATTCATTGGTTGAATTATTGGTTGCTAAATAAATGTGTTGCTTAATGATCCACAGAGCAATTAACCTGTCACTTTGTACTCTAATTTACTAAATCCTTTCCAATCTCTCCTAATATTAAGTCCTTATGGTTAATTTGAAGAGATTAGACATTTATTTAAATATATTTAATGTTTCTTGGCAAAATATTTAAAATAAATCTGCTTCTAAACTTCATTGATACCAAAGAAATGAATCTGATATTATGATTTAAAGTGTTAGAATATAAGGGCCTTGTCCAATTGCTGAAATGTTACAAGCAGGAAATTCAGGGTCAGTCTGTAGTGCTAACTTTTGTGGTTCTATGGGATGTTGACATTGGCAGGAGTCTTTGGACATGGTCCACTCCCCTTACTCTGAGCAGGGGTTGTCCAGTACTGTGTTCAGATAGGTTTTGAGTATCTCCAAGGATGGGGACCCCAGCATTTCTGGGCAAGCTGTGCTATTGTTTGATCACACAGTGAAATAAGGGTTTTTAAAATAGAATTGGAAATGCTTTGTTTTGTGTTCCTTTTCCCATTGTGCTGTTATTTATGCATGTTGAGATTCCCCCAAACCTTCTCAAGGCTGATCAGTCTCAGCTTTTTCTTTTTTTTTTTTTTTTTAATGTTTCAATCACTTGAGCATCTTTGCAGCCCTTTGCTGGCTTGGTCCAGCATGTCCTTGTCTCTCTTGTAGCTGGGAGCTGATAACTGGGTGCAGCACTCCAGGTGTGTCTCAGCACTGCTGAGTCAGGCAAGGCTCACTTCCCCTCACCTTCTGGCAGTACTCTTCAGAATGCACACCAGGATTCTGCTGGGCATCTTCTCAAGTTCTTAGACTCTAGAATTTTCAATCAAAATGAAGAATAACAGGAAAATAACTATTTCACTGTGCTGCTTTTACTGTTTGCATATATCTGTGTTTACTGGTTTTGTATTAGATCACTCATGTAAGAGTCTTTGCAACCACAAACAGCAGTGCAACAATAACTGAGAATTAGCATTTTCCTCAGCTTTTGAACAGAGCCTGCAACATCGGATAAACATGAAAGAAGAGGTTTCTCACCAGGTAACAATGTACATTATCAAACAGGGAATCTTGTAATGCTTTTCAGGCAGACCCACATTTCTCTGAAGTGGGTAGTATGCTTGCTTACTGTGTCTCACCTATTAGCTACAGCTTAAGTATTTTATTTTAAAGAATTATAATTAATATAAAGAAGTTGATAGGAAGAAAAATTATGTGGCCTTGCTTTATCTTTCACATGGTATTTGGTCCTTTAGAAGCAGTAGCCATGCCTGTTTGTAAAAACTCTGGAGACTCAATTTTAAATGACATTCCAAATTAAAGGTAACAGCCTTCTGATGTGGTAAAGATCCCTATTCTTTAAATGGAGATATTACCTCTGAAAGCTGAATGATAAGAGGTATAGGAGAAGGTTCTGTCATTGATGTTTACCCAACTAACCAGCCAGGCTTTAGCACTGCTGCTTCTGAGCCCTGTGCAACACCACAAGGGCATTTCATTTGACTTAACAGATGATGGTTCTGCTTTTGGAGCAAACCTCTGCATCACCCACCCTCACTGTTCCCAGATCCACATTACAGAACACTGGGTGTGACCAGAATTCCTTTCAGCTGATGCAGAACTGGAACATAGACCACAAGAGAATGCCCAAAGCATTCTAGCTCTAAAAGAGATGGGACCAGGTCAAAAGTTACACAAAGTTTTAAGAAACTGTTAAGCAAGCTTTCCTATCTGAGCTGCTAGGTCAGTCACACTTGGGCACCTATGACAGGCAGAGGTCCTTGTGCCTTTGCTTGTGCAAAGGGTCATCAGTGCATGGCCTCTTGTCTCCAGCTCCCACCCAGAGCTGCCTGCACTGATGGAGTCATCTACAGATCAGACTGACACTGGGCAGAGAACAAGTGTCAGCAGGTTTTTGCTCATGGTTGGATAGTGAAAGGTCTCAGTTTGGGTATCAGAAATCCTTCCAACACCCTGCTTTGGCCTAAATTAACAACATTAAATGTTTTAGTTAATTGAGTTTTTTAAGTTGCTAATTTACCATGTTCTAATGAATGCATTTTGGTTTCATGCTTTTAAGGAACTACCATATAATAGAGATATCCAAATAAAGTATAGGAATTTTGCAGTCCCATATGAATACATGTTAAGCATGTCACCTCTCTTTAGATGGCTGATTTTTGAATTGATCTGTTTAAACTCTCTTCAGACAGCAATTAGTCATAGACTGTCAACAAGTAAAAACAAGATTGTAATTATTAACTCAGAGATATGTTGCTGTTCATAATCAGATATAGATATGAGACCCAATTTTATAATTTCATGAAAACGTTCAAGCAAATTACAGTCTCTTAATAACTCGATGGCAGTTTTATCTTTGATATTATCTCTGTCACTAGTTAATATTGACATAATATCTTCTTGTAAAAATGGTTGTCTTTCTAATCAAATGTGGCACATGGTAGGGAAGGAATGTGTACTAATGAAGAAGCAGAGCATACTGGAAAATGATTAAACAGCATAGCTTTCAAACAGAAAAAAATTGCAACCAACCAAACAAAATCCACCCACTGGACCCATTATTAGTCTGAGGATATTTGTGGACAAGCATCTGGCCACCCACCTACCAGTCATGTTTTGGCATTTCTTTCTGATGCTGAATAAGTACACTGCTACAATGGAATTTTCTCCTCAAGTTTATGGTATGGCAGGTACTGAATGTTCCGTATCACCGTGGCTGGTAGGCAGATGGTGTGAGCACAGCAAGAGAAAGTGGGATGAAAATCCAGCTCAGATGTGGGCTGGGATGCTGCTGAAGGCTAGTGCCAGATTGGGTCTTTTAAAGGACATCTGGGGTTTGTACAAAGGCTTCAAAAATTCACTGTGGTTGTTTTCATCTGAGCTCCAATGACCTAGCAGCCTTGCAAACAAGCTCTCTGCTTGTCCTCAGCTTCCAGAGCTGGGTGAGGCTGGACATGTCCAGCACAGCTGTACTAGACAATGCACAGGCCTTTCACCATTATCAGAGTGGTGGCAATGGCACAGGAGAGCAGTGGTGCTAGATGCAGCTGCTGATCATTGACACATCTCTTTAGCTCTCATTAGTACCACACCAAAACCACGATCCTCAATATTGGATGCGTTGGTAAGAACAGAAATGCGACCAAAAAAAAAAAAAAGTCTTGCAAAAAGCCAGTTAAATTAATTTTACTGGCCTTATTATAACAGATAATGACTTAGATTTGTATGACCTGTGGATGACTAAGAGAAGGTAATTACTATTCCTGCCAGGAAAAATAAGTATCCAGCAATATTTTTCAGACCTTCACACTGAAAGACCCATTGTATGGCCACCACAAAAAGTCTGAATAAATATTGTCCTATTCTGTTAAAAATGAAAGAGGGTAATATGCTGTAATACGTGGAAACAACATAGCATTGAGAGAGGGAAAGAAAGAGACAGCAGATGCTGTTTTCCAGACTAAATCTCCTCTAATGCACTCCAGGGACCTCATTTAATCAAGCATCATTCTCACACTTCATCACGTATATTATTCAGAAATGATGAAGAATTCTGGGAATAAATTAGTCATTTATTTCAGGACAAATGGTTTTTAAAATTTATTGTTATTTAAGCTATTTTGAAAATTTTAGTTTTTTTCCTTTATTTTTCCCAGAGGCTCCCAGCTCAGTTTAATCAGAAACTTCTATTTGCAAGGTACATCAGGATCTTGGCTCTCTTTATAAAAGTCATTTTTCTGGGTCATACCTTCTTCTATTATTGCATTCTTTCTACCTCTGATTATCAGATTTTAAAATGTTTCTTTCAGTGCTCTGTGACTTAGGGGAATAGGTTTAACAATCCTATGATAAGAAAAAATTTCTTTTTTTCCCTGGCTGTGTCCATTAAAGTGACTTAGCGTAGAAAGGACTCTCCATCAAAATCCTTTCCTTTTTTTCCTTTGTCTTGTTGGCTGCTGGTTTTCTCTGCCCTTTTCCATCATCTGCTGTTTACCTCTAGCACTTCTCTTGTCAATTTTATAATGATGGTGCAGCATAACCTGACACTGTCCAGGTAAATATATTCAACACTTTCTTGAAGAGTTATACAGACTGATGCTTCTCCAGGAAGGATTCTGTCATATTTAATCACCCAGAATGGTGCCTTACCTCACACGTTGGGGGGCACAACCCAGCTTCTATAAAATACCAGAATGGCTTTCATGGCTAGATCATGTATTTGTAAACAACACCTCCCTTGTTCAATTATTTTTGACAGAGGGATTTAAATTGGGCTAATGTAATTTATAAACCCTCCATACTTGGTGCTGTCTGGGTGATAAATTGGGCAGCCATAGGCTGGGTCTGCATTTATCCTGTACAGGGTCCCATCACTGCACATTCATCTACCCCTGAGCACTTCAGGACTTTGCCAGGGCTTGTACAGTCAGGGAAGAAATCACATGTTCTAAGTGCTAAATTGAGTTGGATTTAGCTTGGAAATGTAAAGGGAAGAACCATTCTTCTATACCTCTATGTATTTTGTACATAAGTGCATATATTTTTTTCTTTCAAATATAATTTTTTTTATGCTAAAAGTTGTCTAGCTTTTACCAGAAATTAAGGAGCACTCTCACTAATTTTTGAATATTTATTTTTAGTCAAATTTATTGTTTTGAAAGCCAAGAAATACTTTTATTGGTAAGAAAATTGTTTTTAAAAATCTATGAATTTCCTGTTAACATAAGAAAACACTCCTCTGCAAAATGAGAAAATATCTAGGTAGTTTTCAATCAAGTCATGCAATCTTGATGGGAGTTGAGGTGATGTACTACAAGCGATTCAGTCAAGCATCAGGCATTAAACTTGGGATCTTTCTTCTATATTGCAGCCCGTTTTCTTCTAGGCTTTGCCATCCAAGCATGCAGGTGAATGTTCATCTTCCAGCAGTGTGTCTGTGAGATCCCACGGGTCCCTTCCAGGATGTTAGCCCTGGTGCACTCCTGGCAGAAATGGAGGATGAGGAATGAGGAAATTGGCAATTCTTTGCTGTCAGGGTTTCCCAGAATCACAGGGGTGAGATGTGGCTAAGCAAGCAACTGACCCTGACAAGAAAGGTTGCAAAGATTGGATGAAAAAAAAAGTCTTAATATTTTCATTGTCAGGGTGATTTGTGCATATGACTAATAATCAAATTGTCCTGCCCCCATTACATTCTTAGGATGCTTGTCCTCCATTTAAAAAGTGAATGAATTAATGGGAAAAAAAGAAATTCAAGAAAGACTACTGAAAAACAACAGGAAAAGCCAGTATGGAAATCCTTGCAGAACTGTAGAAGTACTTATTTTCAAATAATCAACTACTGTATAAACCATGGTCTATTCCTGGCAGGCCCTAGAAGGGTCCAGTTCCATTTCATATAAATTTTCTCTTTTTATCTTTTGATGTCTCTTTCCCCATCTTTTTATTTTCTATCCTCTTTTAGGCAATAGGAAAATCTTAGTAAGTCAAGCTTCATCCAAATACAGTGATTTTTGTTGGTTGTTTGCAAGGTTGAATGAACAGGGACTTTAAAGCAGAATGAAAGACTTCACATTCCGGAGTGCAATGAATCACTTTATGTTCCATTCTTTAAAAATAAAACTGGATCTTTTGTAATGGGTTTTCTCATTATTATTTCAGAACAGCAAAAAGCTCTCAGTGTGAGAAACCAATGGGGGACTGTACCAGAGAGATACAGGAAAGCTCAGTCTCACTTTGCAGTTACTCATGTGTGCTGGGCTCTGATTCATTGCAGCAAACTTCACGAGCCAGAGATTTGTGTAGGTGAAACAGTGTTTTAATGAACTAAGTGATCACATTAAAAGATCACAGTTCCAATTCTCATTAAACCTACGTTCTACAAGGAAAATGAGAAGGTATTTAACAATATGTGCTGTGATAGTGTAAGAGTTCCTTCCAACTGCAGGTCTAGGATTAGAAAATCTTAGCACCAATTTGTATAGGACATGATAGGATATTTAATGCCTCAGTATAGCATATTTCTCCAGCAATTATCTAGTATCTAATGAAAAGCAAAATTTATGGAGTCTGAAAACCTTCTAGCTGCCAGATTTTCATGCCTGGAGTCCAAAGCAGAGAGATTTTAGGTGGCTTTAAGGAATATCTTTGTGCTTCAAGGTAAAGAGGGAACCAAATTTACTCTTTCTGGACTCAAGAGATTAAAATTTCATTTTCAAGCCATAAGCCAACTGCTTAATCATAGTGCATGGCTCTAAAGAATTATTTTCCATTCCTTCTAGGAGACTGTGCCACTAGGATAGGCAGTTCAAGTGCCATAGAGTAGGGGGGAAAAAATTACAGGAGAAGACAGTTACACAGCCTACAGAACAGAGAAAGTATCAAACTGGGAGGCACCAGTCTGCTCCAAACACTCTGCACCCCTGTGTGCATTTTAGCCTGAACCCAGCAAGTTGTATCTCAGCACTGACCATCACTTGGCATACAACAATGCTCCTTTTCAGATAAATATTCCCATCAAAGTCAGTAGCAATGCTGTGTTTAGAGAGTGCATTTCACAGAAATGCAACTTTCCCCCTTGTATCTGATTCTTCTCCATCTTTCTCTCAATGAAGCACTTATCAGTTATTTTTCTTATTTTTCTGGGGTTTGCAGCACTTTTAATTAAAAAATACTTTTATTTCCAAACATTTTCCTCTCTAAAAGAGACTAATGAATATATTAAACCATAAATTCTAAATTTAATATAATGAATGTTGCACTAAAATGAAACTGGTATTAAATAATAACACTTTAGAAGTATTTAAAGAACCATCCTGGTGAATTATGGGATTTCATGAGAATAGCACCTTGCTGTTGTGTACAGCTATAAAAGGGACAAAAGTAAGCAGAAACTTGAACTTTCACACCTGAAGAAAATTAAACCCAAGTCCTTCCTGTGTTAGGAGGAAAGTCAAACTGCATTTTGTTCTTACTGCACTTTACCTGATTCAATTTCCACAAAATACACAGAATGAGGCCAGTCCTTTGTTCTTGTCTATATAGATTTTGATCTTATGAAATTACAGCTTAGATTTAAGATCAAGAGGTTAGGGCTGAAACACTAATTTGTCTTCCACTGAGGAACATAACCCAGTATGGGCAGGATGGGATGTTATTTCCACCCTTCAGCTCATCAAGCTCACAACAGTGGCTATAACCACATGCAGCCTTCCCTCACCACTGTCTTGCTTTCTTCCCAGCCACATTATTCCCATGTCATAACAGAATGCTTAAGAATGACTTCATCCCTAATAAAGGAATGCTTCCTGTGTGGGTAATTCTCTCTCTGCCTGAGAACTGAGGCTCTTCAGCAGTGGGACTCCTCAGGGAAGTGGCTTTGGGGATGAAGTGGGCGAGTAAAGAACTGAGAGCAGAGTTTGGGAAGTCACAAATCTTCACTGGCATGAAGCAGTTGAGGTCCACTAGCTTCAAGAGGTCACAAGGGACTGCAAACATTTTTCAGAAATGAGTGCCTTAGCCCTGACCTCAGCAAGATATAAATAGTGATTTATGGCTGAAAGTTTCCATTTTCTAATACTTATTCCTGAGCCTTCTACTTGCACTTTTGAGAAGAGAGGGGAATGGGAGAGAAGAATTAAAACTGCCTGTTTAGCTAAGTCTGGGGTAAAAAGTTCACTTCATCTTTGGATATTCTGAGTTTCCCTAGGTTCAGAAGAAATCATTTTAAATGTGAACCAATTTGTCATAGAAAGGAAAAAATGTTAGGTTGTTCAGGTTTTATATACTCTATACCTCACTAGTAACTACTGGACTGATACAAATCAAGGGCTTTTTATTGTAAAACACCTTTGGCTTCCCAAAAGGCTTTTCAAGATTCCCAGAAATATAAGACAACAATGTATTACAACATTAAAGAAAGAAAATAGAGAGATGATGATGGTTAGTGTTGGGTAAATATTAACTGAGTGGTCAGTCTAGCAAGTCACAGCTTAGGTTCTGCTTAGGAGAGTCAAAGACAGAAAACTCAAACACACTAACACATTCCAATGGTGATTGCAAGGCTTAAACTTATTGGAATTTCTGCTTCTGATCAGGTCACCATTTTGCTTCATGAACTAAACAGCTTACAAATCTTTTTGAAGCGTTTCAGGAAACTGAAGATAAACATAACACTATTTTTTCTGGTCAAGAGAGGGGGGAGAGTATGTTGTGGCCATGGGTGTATAATTTACTCAGTATTGTTGCCAAAGTCAAGGCTGGGGATTTCTGATCCAGAATTTGTCCACTAGAATTTAAAATCAAATATCATGTGAGAGAAAGCCACAATATATGAATTAGGAATTAAATCACACTTAGCCTGTCAAAATATTATGGTTTTATGCATTCTGATTTTCATCTTCAACTTTAATTTCTGAGAATCTTGTGACCAGCAGTGAAGATAAAATTAATATTTGGTATTTGTGAGAAAATAAACGAGGCATGTTCTCAAAGCAGTTCCCTTTCTGTGCAAAGATGCTCTTACTTATCACTGCCCACTCAAACATACCCTCACCTACTATATTTAAAATTGTGTGAGGATTTTGTGGGTATCCAGAAGTACTTTTCTGCTGTTCCCAATGATGTATCATGCTGAGTATAATTATTAAATGTAAGAATTATTAACATGGTGTATACTGAAAGCTCTTTCACTTAACAGATGGTTTATGAATATCTGGGACAATTTAGTAGCCCTAAAATGATTCATACCTCAGCTATCTGAACACATGGCTACCTTTCATCACTTGTGCTAAGACAAGGTTTAATAACCCAGTTTTGAAAAGAATTTCTGGTATTTAAACATGCATGTCACCAGCATGTTCTTAACAAGGAATGAAAAGCATAAATGCAAATTGTACTTTGAGCTTCCAGTGGCCAGTCTTTCTTTCTTTTAATAGAATTAAATCTAACTTTTGTATATATTGCTTGTCACATCAGTATCATTCATCTGATGAAGAATAACATCCTCTCATATTTCTATGAATCCTGTTAGAATTTCCAAAATGGGAATCCATCTGTGCCTAGAATTCCCATATTCCTCTTTTCATTTGCATATTCAAAGTGAATTGCTTCCTACTTTCTTCTTTTTGCTTTCTCGCTAATCTTCTCACATTTTCTCACTTTTTAAAAATTTTTCTCCTATTTCTCTCTTCTCCCCCTCTCCTGTTCTCATGTCCACTTTAATGGTTCATTTGTGCCCTTTCAGTAAGAAAATTTGCTATTAGCACAAACTAATAACCTAGTTTTTTCCTTCTTTCAAAAAAAAAAAAACCCATATATGTCATTTCATGCATATCTCTAACAATATGGGTATATCTAACAATCTAATTTTGTCAAGATATTTTTCTCAGTTTTCATGTTAAAGGCCTGTGCAGGTATTAGTGCAAGAATAGCAGCCCAAGAGTAAGACACTAAAAGGAAAGCAATTTGGGCTTAGCTGTAGATATGAAAAAAGAAAAATTGTTGAAGTCTGTATGTTTCTAATAGTGATTGCTGCAGGTCTGTTATTACAGTGGGTTCTAATGTTTCTCTGGAGAGATCAATTATTTACTCTACTTACCTATGTTAATGGTGTGTCAATGTAATTTATGACATCCAAGCACCAAATTGCAGGAAAGTGTGGTAATGCACTGTAAGTTGTCTGAAATTGCCAAGTGATACCGGAGATATTATCCACATCTCAATTGCAATCCCAGTTCCCTTCTGAGGCAGGAATACTCCTGGGAAAGGCCAGCTTCATCAGTCAGATGGTTCTGGCTATGATCAAAAGTAGCAAATTAGGTTTCTGCAGTCGGTGCTTTTGAAAGATAAAGGAGCAGATCCTTAGATGGTGCAAATTGTTATACATCCATTGATTTCTACAAACCTGTTGTGTATGATATCATTCTCAAGGCAAATTATGACTGAGCAGCAAGGACTCAGACTAGGAACTAAAAATCCAAATTTAAACATGGGGTGAAAACTGCAATCTGGATGCAAACTCTATCTACCAGACTTCTCTTTATCCTGCTTCACCCTTGTTTGCATTTAGCAAAATTTTTATTCCAGGTTCATTTACATGATCAGTATTTAGGAGATAATCTCATTAGAATCTTATTTGGCTAGAAATTGTTGCTTTTTTTTTTCAGATGGGTTGTTTATTGCTCTTGATTTTAGCAGAATTTTCTTTGTACTTTTCCTTCTTGTGGAAATGTCACGTGTTGGATTTTGGCTAGGTTAGTGATAGTCAGTGATACTTTTAGTTGGTCATTCCACATCCTATGCTTATAAAATCTGCCTGGCTCTGAGTGAACACACACATATCTTTATAAAATGTTACAGTAAACTTAGCATTTGTTGATGATCACAGGGCTGGGGAAGCAAATCAGTTTCAATAATAACCTTTTCTTTCAGTATAAATATGTTCTTTTTAAGATTTATTCCTGGCAGTAATATTTACATATTTACACTTTTTGTAAATGTAGTGCTGAGGAACTTTTGTCAGGGAGAGAGATTTTTCTTGGCAGTTCTCCCAGACTTTGCCAAGGAAAAATTATTGCAATTATTCATGCAAGTTTTCACAATTTCTTGACATAACTTCTTTCTATTTAATGCATCGTATTAGAACAATTCATTCAAATTGATCACACAATTCTAATGATTTTGCAAGGAGCTTATGTGAAAATGACATTAAAGTTCCAGGGTTTTCAAAATAAGGGAGAAAAGTAGTAAAAAAAAAAAAAAAAAAAAAAGACCAACTAGTACTTGACAGCCAAATTTGAGGAATTTACCAAAATGTAAAGCCATAGACACTGCTCTTGTTCCTGAAAAACATATTTTTCCCATTTAAAAATCAGACTTAGAATAATATTTCACTGAAAACCAGTAACATTTAATTGAAAAAAAAAAAATAATATCACAGAATTCAAGAATTTAAGACAAGGTCATGACTTTAAATAAAAAGTTTTGTCTTAGTCCCATTATTTTTTTCCATTAGTTTATTAATAAACTTAACTGGTTTACATCTTAAGTGTCCTTAAGAGTTGAACACCAAAACTGAATTTCACTTGAATATGAAATCCCTCTGTAATTGATTCAATTTAATTTCTTTTAGTACAAAATACCCTTAGGCAAAATATTAATACTGAATATTAAGTACCCAGCAGCTAGAAAACTCAATTGTCTCTGTTTTAGGCAAGATACCCAGTGCGTTGCAATATCACCAACATGGAACCAGACAGGTCCAGCAGCTTGAGTAAAAAACAATGAGAGGCTCATTCACTCTGGAAAGGTTACAAGAATAATCTTTTCAGGAACAATATTGAACGGATTTTCTGCCAATTGACATCTCAACTCTATTACTATATTTATATTATATTAATAATTATAGTATTATACAAAGATGGCACATAGAACTATGTTTATATACACAAGACTGACCTTTACCATCAGTACAAAAGTTTCTTACAATTCCTTAGTATTTGCACTCTCAAACATCATAACAGATAAATTATAAACTATAGCTCAGTGTCTTCACAAACTTTCATTGCCAAAGACAGGAGAAAATTTGGCAAAACAAAACAGCTGTCTCATAATTCACAGCTCTTATTATTCACCAATTCCCAGACAAATTTTAGCTAATTAATTTTGCCTGTTTGTTTATCCTTAGCACACATGCTTGACACTCCATTTAATTGCTGCTATTGCCCATATCTCAACATGGTGCTTCGGGAGGTTTTCTGTTCTGAAAGGAGCTGCCTGCTTCATCTTCATCCCATTACAAACACAAGTTCTAGAAAAGAAGCTAAAAGCCTGTGCATTGTGCCTGTCTCACCCTGTCAGTCTGCATATGTGTAATTCCCAAATGGGAGTTGCATTCTAAGGATCTAATTCTATTGTGTGCCATAAGATAGGTAGACAGTAATTAAACGTTTGTGATGAGAAAAATCACTGACAACATGCGTTTTCAAATCCATGCAGAATATAAGGTGACATGTCCAGATAAACAAAAAATGAAAAGGATCGCGGATAATTTGACTGGGATGAAAGTGGCATAAGAAAAAAAAATAAGATCAGCAAAGACATTGCATGAAAGGGGAGAATAAGTAACTATGGCATTCAAATGAAATACTGAAATATTTTATTCTTTATATATATTAGAAGCTACTGGCATCACAGTAAAGCACAGGGTCACACTTAGTTTTCTGTTTGAGGGAAAGGGGATTTCAGCCTGTGGGAGTGAGCACAGCCCCTTGGGACAAGCCTGACACTTGCCAACTGGCTGCCACCAGCCTGGTGAGCATGGCACAGCTGGATCCAGGCACACTCTCCCATTTCTCACTCATGTGGATGATCTGCAGGGCATTCCCTCCAGCTGCTGTCCCTGGATGAGCACAGGTACAGCAGGATCAGATTCAGCCACCTCCTCTCTCTTTCTCTCCCCCTTCCTCAGAGGGAAAAAATCATATTTGCTTGAAATGGATTGGAGGGACAGTCCCTAGCTGTCATGTTTCATAGAGTACATAACAAGCCTGGATCTCTTGTCAGGAAAATGAAATGAACTTACTGTGTCTGGGTGACCTTCAGGACAATGAATAACTACATTCTAAGCTTTACATGACATATACCTAGTATTGAAAAATAGTGGTTATTCCATAAAATAAAATTAAAGGAAAAAAATACTGCTCTGCTCAAATCCTTTTAATTTTGTTCCAAATTTCACTTAGCATTTGGATCATTAGAAACACGTGCGCCTATGTATTCCTCTATATTTCTCTTTCAATTTTGCCATTCGTGTTTGTTGTAAAATTGGTGAAATTACAGATTCTAATGTAGGATTTCTGTTTGTAGTGTTTGAACTGAAATGGAATGTCCACAGTTCACTATTATACAGCAAGCATTTATTTTATAGCATGATTTTCTGAAATGTATGTTGTTTGCTTTGTTGTTTTTTTTTTTAAATAAGAACGTTATATCACCATTAGTACCTTGTGTTCCCAGAAATTGCTACAGTGTTCCTGATGGTAATACTGAAATTAGATGAATCAGATCTGATCGTGAGCTGCAGTACAGGGAATAATACATTAATTTCAATTACTCCTTTGCTTGTCTTTTTAACACAAAAAAATGGAGAAAAGCAAAGTACCCCCCCAAAAGTTTCCCAGGGAGGGGGCTAGCATCAGAAAACAGGAGAACAATGAAACAGTAAAAATTCAATACTAAGAGAATCTGTCAACTTTAGAGCAATTAAAAGATTCAGAGTTCGCACAACCATTGTCTGCCACTTGTACATCAGGAAAGAGGTAAATCAATATTTGTTTCTTGGAGAGTTTCAACCCCAGCATGTGGTATTGATATTTTCAACAGTGTAGAAAGACTTTTCTCAACAAACCTTTCACTTTTCTACTATTAGAGAGGGTTTGTGAATTGGTTTGAATGTTACCTGGTAACACTACTCTTATTTAATGTTTTATTTTGGGGAGTTTAATATTATTTCTATTGGCATTACCAGTAAAACTTTTTGCATTCCTATTGCTGTTTTGGCACAAATGAATGCATAAATTAAAAAACCTGCACTAAACAGGTGACAGCCCATGAGAAAATTTGCAATCAGAAAGTGCTGCAGCAAAGTCACACTAGCTGGGTGACAGGAGCTGCTTTGTCCTCAACAAAAGCCTGAGGCATTTGCAGGCTCCAGCAGTTTCTGGTGGGCCCTTTTTATAATTTTCTGATCTCATTGCTATCCTGCAAACCCCAGAGACACATCTGTGGAGGCATGGCCAGTCCTGACTTCTAGTTGTTACTGAACCTTGACACAGCTGGGACCTCTTTACTGGCAGATTGTTTTCTCAGTTTCAGCTCTGAATGGGAGGAATTAATGTGAAAATGAATGTATCCTGAACTGGTACTGTTGAAAAATACTATCTGTGTTTCTTTGACTCCTGTTTTCAATGTGTCATATCACCTGATTGCTTTTATACAGCTTCTGCATTATCACTCAACTAAGTGCTGTGAGTGGGATAATATCTCACCCCTCAGGAGAGGGGGGAAATAAAAGGCTCCTTACTGTGTTTGCAGGAGAAAAATAACCAACCTCTGTTAGAGCAGAGGGAATAGGAAAGGGTATGCTAGAGTTAAACTCCTACCTATTATCACTAAACTCTTCTCTACTTTTCCAGAGTAAACTTAGAAAAATCGGCAAGTACTTGCATGAGGTTTTCAGGTAGAACCTCATGTTCTCTCCAGCAGGTCTGAGCCCTGCTAATTGCTCTGTGGCTCCCTCATCCTTCCCAAGAGAGTTGTAAATTGGGCTACTGGAACCCACAGCACATTTCAGGATCTGGTAGCAAAGCAAATCTCCCTGTCCTCCTTCCCCAGCTTCAAGCATTCTGTTTTAGACACCATTGTTTTATTGGGTTTGTGCCTCCCAGTGTGCTTCAGGCACTCTTGAACATCCTCTGATTCAGGATGATTTTTTTCCATTGCTGCAGGCTTGCAAGATTAAGTGTGAGTTATATTACCTTTTTTTTTCCAGAGGACTGTTCTAGGTTGGACCAGCAAAAGACTGCTGTTTAAAATTCCAAAGTCTGTTTAGCATTTCTTGTCATCATGGTCTGTGACAAGCCACACTGGGTGAATTAGTGGAATTTAAGCATATATCTTGCATGAAAAATATAAAAATAAGCCAGAAGTACACACTCAGTCTCCTTGTGATACCAAGTTTGATCCACATTAGATTGTCTTCTTTTCAGGGAGAGAAAGATTCACACAGAGGCAGACTCTAAGTTTTCTAAAGCTGTCATTTTTGCTTCAGCAGAAATAATTCAGTGAATAATACTAGAATTGAAGAAGAATTCTAACTTCCCCAATACAGAATTATCAATGAAGAAATTATGTTCTGGGGGGAAAATTTGTTCTTACTTCCTGGTCAAATATTTAGGCTTATGGGGGTTTTTGGCTGAAAAATGTGTTTCCTAGGAAATAATTTCAGATTCATCTCAAGCACAGGAATAAAACTTTAAGGATTCAGAAAATGTGAGTAACACTGAAACCAAGACTCTGCACACAGTGTTCAAAAAGTGACCTAGAGAAAGTGATTAGATTTGTGTGAATTAAATCCTCAACATAATCACTTGAACTTGACATCCATCTTAGTACCTGAAGTTCGATTTTCCTGTCAGACAGACATAAAAATAAATCTCCTAATTGTTAGAGATGATATTGTTAACAATTTCACCCAAGAAAGGGTGATCACAGTGAAAAAAACCCCCATCTGTCTGAAAAAATCATTGACATTTTGAAATTAGAATTAGGTGCCAGGAAGATGCTTCTGACCTAAATTAAACTAAAATAGTAAAAATGATGGAATGTTTTATCCCAGAAATAGAAGAGCAAGAAAAGTCACTTGAAAGAAAAATGTGGCATAGCCTTATAAGGCTAAACATCCAAGCATCCATAGGTCATCCACGTGCAAGCTATGGGAA
The DNA here is from genome assembly GCF_903797595.1 of Erithacus rubecula. Lineage (NCBI taxonomy): Eukaryota > Metazoa > Chordata > Aves > Passeriformes > Muscicapidae > Erithacus > Erithacus rubecula. The sequence goes on along the minus strand of NC_136659.1, from coordinate 8,862,903 downwards.
AAGTCCTAGAAGCCCCAGTACTATTTTCAGATTAATATGTTATCATATGTTTGTGGAGGTAATCTGTAGGAGTTTGATTTGTTTTCTTTTTTTTCCTTAAAAAAACCCCAAACAAATGCCTTAATATCTGTGGAATCTGGCCCTCAAAACTTGAAGGGTGCAAAGTCACTATGAAAAATCCTGGCTGTTATCTTATTGAAGTTTACATCAATCTTTCAAACCCAAATGCTGAATTCCTGTTGTCATTTGCCTTGCTAGAAATATTAGTTTAATTTCCTGATCCCGTCTGTCTATCGATTATCTACACAACTGATTACATGCACGCTCCCATCCCCACCCCTGGGTTTCCCTGTAGGAACACCAGTTATGGGAGAGGGAGAAAAGAAGTGGTTTTGTAGGAAATCCATCTGTGTTTGACAATTTCCTTTGCAGAACCCCACAGAAAGGTGCCTTAGGAAGAGCTCCCTCCTTGTCTGTGATCAAAATGTGTTTGCTGGCAGCTGCTCTTCAAACACTGAGCACAAACAGAATCATCCTTGATGAGGCACAGGGCACCTGCCACTGGCTGTTCTCTCATCAAAGAACACAAAGAATGGCCACCTACAGTGACTTCAGAGGCAAAACCAGCTGGAACCAAAGCACAAACCTATAGCTTCCCAACAGCAGCTGCAAGATGGGCTTTAGGGAAATGGGCAGCTCTTCCAGGTTCTCCTCACTAAAATCCTGAAGGTGGAGGAGATCTTGCTGACATAAGAGATGCTCCAGTGCCTCCCAGTTTAATCCTCAAATTTCTGTTCTTAAGGACTATGGCATTTTGTCAGCTTTTTATCCACATAAAAAGTACTTTATTCGACATTCTGTTTACACCCATGACATGCTGGCTGTGCACTGGAAAATGCTGCCCCAGCTCAGAAGTCTGATGGTTGTGTGCCCAGTTCCCTCCTCAGCAAAGGAAAGTGACTTTTGCCCTAGCCCAAGCACTCAAAGAACCAGGCTGGATAGAGCTCCCTGACAATGAGTTCATGCCTTGATCTGATGACATTTTAAGACTGGCATCAAAACAGCAGTTTGTCAGAATGAGTATTCACCTCACAAAGCCTCCAGTTTGTGACCTGGCCGAAAAGGGAGAGTAATTCATGAATGTAACTCTGGCTGTTGCCCTTGTTGAAGTAACCAGGGTGATTGTTTGTGCCTGCAAGGTCAGAAGAGGATGAGCCCAGGGTTAATGGCAGCCAGGACCTATGGACTAATGTCACCCTGGAAACTTTGCAGGCCATCAGCGTGACACACAGCACTTTTATGCAGATCCTGGGCTCCATAAGCTGTACAGGTCTGCTGTTAACCTCACAGAAGTCCCTGTGGCTGGCAGGGTGCAGCAAGGCTGGCTGCTCTGCAAGGCACAGGGAGCCAGGAGCCAAGTGTGGATCTGGCAGGTGGCAGATGTGCAGAATGGGGCCAGGTATGGTGGCAGCCCTGGGGCAGGTTCACAGACACACTGGTGGTGCAGAGTAGCTCAAAAGCAGCTCCTAAGGGAAAACTGGGGCCAGCTCTTGCTTCCAGCTCTCTTCACTCTGACTTCCATCAGCAGAGGAGTTGCCCCAGCCTGGTACATCAGCAGTGAGCAGGGCAACCCCTGGTGAGAGGAGAGTGGGGATACACACCCAAACTCCAGGTAACTTCATGCTAAATGGATAGTTTAAATGTGCGGGGCTTTTTTTCCTCTCTCCACCGTTCTAGAAATGTAACTGATTGTCTGAAGTGCAATCAGTGCACACTTGACTTTTGAGAATGATACACATAAAAGTGTTATAGAAGGCAATTCACTGAAGTCAAGTGTGCTTGAATCGCATTTTAGATAATTGGCTGGATTAAATAAAAACTGTCAGTAATTACAAAAGTATGGTTTGATTTTGATTCTGCTCTGCATTTTGTCCGTTTTTAAGCTTGATTCTTTTTGTACCTCGCTGGAGTACTTTATCTTTGCTTCTTTGTTTTCTACTTAATAGTCACTGTTTCCATTCAAGAAACATTTTTCTTCAGTTTTCAGTATGTTACTAACAATTTTGTTCTGTCTTGATCTTGCTTTCCCTTAGTAGCCCTCACTTGCCTATTACCTTTGGTTTTATTTATTCTTAATGGCCCCAATTAGAAAACAGTTATTACAGCACTTATTTAAACTCGACTTAACCATGTGTTGAGTCACCACCTGATTCAGCATGCTTAAACTTGTTAATTTACTTGAAGAATTGGGATAACAATGACTCTGTTATGTTCTCCAAATTAACTACATTTCTGTTTGCCATAAATGGTTTATTTTTTAACAATGGAGAAGTTGCTGAGGGGGAAGAGAAATATGAATGGCAGTACAGTTTACATCTAGCCCATTGCATGTTAGCAACTTGATGTCACAAAACCTTCTTGGTGAAGGTAAATGCAGCAGAAACAAAATATACCATATTCCACATCTTCCAGATTACCAAGGAATATACAACATAGAGCCTGGATGCATATTTGTGGTATATCCCAGTAGTGTGATAAGATTCTAAATATGGTCCCAGCAGAGGTGTCATCATTACCTGTTTGGACATACTTCTCTTACATTTGTCTGTCTCACATCTTTAAAACTCTCTGGGGGCTCAATATCATCATGAGATGTCACTCAAAGTTCCCTCTAAGGCTGAGCATTGGAAATGACCTAGGATCCATTTCATGATTTTATCTTATGACCAACTGTAGCTGAAGATCTTTATCCTTAATACTTTGGATATGAACAGCTAAATATTTATATGTACAGTTCTGCATACAATAGCCTGGGGGATCTGTTACAGTTTATTTGTATTCATGATCAGTGGCTCTATAAGTGAAATAATTTTGGTAGTATAAATTTTTTTCCCAAGCTCTTCAGTGGCCTCAAGTATTGTATTCACATCATTCTCACCCATATTATATGCCTGTCAAAGCAAGCTCAAGCAGAGAAAGCTGATGTTAAAAAACCATGGAAATATTAAAAGACTTTAGGATAAATAGGAGTGTTCCTCATGCAGCAAACTTCTTGCCTGAGGGAATATGGGTACACAGCTTCCCTCATGGCTGGCTTTGGTTAGCAAATTATTTGATACAGACTAATTGGAAGGACTGGGTGCTACAATAAGTGCTGTGGTAAATAAGAAGCACTAACACGTGTAAGTAAAATTCAGGGCCAGCTCCTGGTGGAAATTTAAAGTACATGAAGCTTTCCTCCTACGTACTGACTTAAGCATTTGATTCAAAAAAACTGTTCAGCTACACTTTGGGGGTTTCTGAGTATTTCTTGGTTTTACATGGTATTTATCAGGATCATTCTGTCGTTTGACATTTAAGCAAATGGGAGCATAATACGTTTTTTGAAATATGTAAATTGGAAGCATCTATGAATGGGTACTGAGTACTCAGTCACTGACTTGAATTTAGGCTGCAATTAGCTAAACTAACATTTATTTATTTTAGGTGCATACCTTCTAATGGAATGCTTCACACATAAGTAATTAACATTATGTCACAGGGACAAATGCAAATATATGCAATTCATTTTTTGCCACACAGATTTTTCTAGTGACAAAAAATATGGTTTGTCTCTGCCTGTCTCTATTAGAGTTTCCATTTTCTATACTCTGTTTACCGTTTGTTGCAAATTAAACCATGTCAAACTGACAAGCTACAGGTTTTTTCTAAAATTACTGGCTTGTTAGGGGTGAAAAAACTTCTTTTGGGAAAAAAAATGAATGTGCTTTTTCAGCAACAAGACTTAAATGAAAGCAATTCTCCATGTCGTTGGCACAAATGAATTTGGCTCAAGTGAAAAGCAAATTAAACCTATTGTGTGTACTTCTTTTATCAAAGGCAAAATATATATTTCTGCAAGCTATGGCTGGTGTTTCCTTGTATTTGTGTTTATTTTGCTATCCAACAGATTACACAGAGTTCAGTGCCCAAATCTGACCCTTCTTGAATCGTTCATTCAAATCTCCTGGGCCAGGTATCAGCTTACAGTAAAGTGCAAGGAAGCTTCTATCATTAGCCTAAAATCCCAGGGACAGAGAAATCACTCCCCTTCAGCTCAAGACTTGCATTTTTGGATCCCAGTGGTATGTTAATGCTACGTTTTCTCTATGTGTATGCACAAATCTATTTTCCCAGCATTTCAACTTGAAAATGAAAATATGCAGCTGCTAATGAGAGAGGCATTGTGAGCTGTGGGAAGACAGAGAGGAGGAAACATTCACTGCCATTGCTCTTGGGACTTTTCATGCTCTAGGACTTGGCTCAGGATAATTGAACGTGCTGATAAATGTCAAAGCACTTCCTGCCTTGGCAGTCTCACCTGAGATGGTGACATGTCTGAGGCCCTCACCAGTGCCTGACACCCTGCTGTTCTCTGCTGATGCCAGCAGCCTCTCCCCAGACAGGTGCCCTTGAGTTCACACCTGTGCATCCAGGGCCAGCTCCTCCCTGCTCCCCCGGGGCTGCTGCTTTCCACTGTGTGGCTGCTGCTGCACATTGATCTGTTGGTCACTGAAAAACCCATGAGCAGGCAGCTCTCAGGCACACATCCTGCCCACTGGGATGTGCTCACAGCCCCTGCCACATCCAAACACCAGCTGCCTTTTGGTTTTGTTCTGAGGGCTTTGTTTCCATCTCAGTGAAAACCAGTGTTTGGCCATCTGATTGCCCCTGCTGACTCTTCTCATTCAGCATTTGTGGATTTCACACATTTGCAGTTGTGCTGGCTGCTCCCTCCAGCTGCACAAGCACAACCAGGGTGGACCTTCTCCTATGTAAAATGCATTGCATGGGGGCTGTTGGGCTGGAGGTCCTTCTTCCATGATCTTATTGTCCCAATTCATTCTACTGAAAAGATAGTTGGATTCAGGCAGTTAAATCATTTTGTAGATGCTGAAAAATCTAATCTGTAACAAACCATCATCAAGTCTGTGGGAGTTAGTGTTCCTTTCTTCCTCCCCAGACTAGGAGGGCCATTTTTCTAAAATCCTCTAGCAAATGGCTGTTCCATACTAGAGCTTCTCAGCATTAAAAAATTGCACTGACATCTCTATGAAATACTTTCTCTGAACTTCTATTCTCTCGTTTAAACTCTCATTGCAATCTAGATAGAAACCAGTGTTGAAATGACAGAATTTATCTGCCAGTCCAAACACAGCAATTTGTCTAAGTGTAATTAGACTGAAGTTTGGTGCATAGCTACACAGGCCTGTGTAGGTAAGAAAAAGGTGAATATTGATTATTCCTATGCAGTATTGCGAAAAAAGAGTGTGTGGTTAAATCACATAATGTGCTATGTGTTGTTTATTAAACTGTAGTGTTAAATCCTGGTTTATTGTTTTCATACTAAAATGTCATTGACAGATACCTGAAAGAAAATACATAAAATAATAATTCAAATTAAAAAAGTTAAAAAAACCCCAAATTTCTGATAAGAATTTTTTAAGATTCACAGGTAAATAACAACCAGATGATACAAGAAGTTGGTGAAACTGCATTTTGCTTTGATTAGCTCTATCCAGTGATTTCTAGGTGTGGTTCAAATAAAGTAGCTTTTTACAGACCATACATGGAAACTCTAAGAGAGAGATAAAAAAAAGGCATTCACAGATCCTGCTATCTGATTTACTGGGGTATTTAGCCACGTGCACATGAACTGCAATGATCTGTGATAGGATTTGTTTGCCTAAAGGGTCTGGCTTAACTGGGAATGTCCAATTTGGAAAGAAGATTCCATGAACATAGATAATGAAGCTTTAAACACCTGACAACAGCAGATGAGAACTAGTGAAAAACTTTACTCAGAAATGAAAAGAGAACTTGCTTTTTTTTCTAAAATTATAAGAGCATATTTGTTTGTGCCTCACCTCTGCCTAATGCTTTCTGAGGTGCAGCATGGGGAGGCATCTTAGATCAAATCCAGCCACAGATGGATCTCTCAGATAATCACACCTCACCCCCTCTGTTCCTCTGACTCAGTGAGCTGCAGGAAGGAGTTGTTCCAACCTGACAAGTTTTCCTTTGGGAACTATTCCAGATTTTGATTCCAGTGGCTATATTTGGCAAAGGACATGTGCTCTGTGTCATGCCATGGTTTCTGTGGCATGGACCAGCCTCAGGATCCATCTCCTTTTACCTCTCTGTTTGATTTACTCAGCTGTGAAAAAGTAGGATGTGCATGTGTTTGGATGTACAGGCATGTGAGCAGATGGTTCATCTTGCTCACTGTGAAGGCAGGTGTGAAAAATTTGAAGAAAAAGGCTGCTTTTATACAAAATTCAATACTAATTTCATAGAAAATCACTAAAGAGCTGATTAATGAGGAAGATCACTTAATGCTCCCTAATTAGATTGATGGCATTTACCCAGTGCCCTTAATTCATTGTGCATTAAGGAGAATTGGCTAAGGTTTTCATTTGAAGGCTTTGTTTACTCCCAGTCCTTAATTTCAAGGTTGTCATCCATGCAGTGTAATTTCCTTTTGTTTCTTTGCATTAACAGTTCAGTGTAAATAATTTGGCTGGTTAAAACCAAAGTACAAGGAAGGCTCCAATGTTATTATTGTAAAGATCTATGGGCAGAAATGTCATTAAGGATGCAGGAAAAGAGGAAAACACCATCATATAAGGCTTGCAGTGTTGTTCTAAAACCAAGGGAATGAGGATGATGGCATCCAAAAGTGACAGTATGATTTGATGATTATGTAATTGCTGAAACCAGACATTACAAGAAGTGAAAAAAATCTGAAAGACCTAGAGGAAATGCTCCTGGATCTGAATCCTGATTTCCCCACTGTACAGCTGCTTATAGCCTCTGTTCTAATTCCCATCCATCTATAACAAAAGATGAAATTACCACAATAGCTTTATTTCCAGACTGATTAAATGGAGCAGGAAAATAGACAACAGAACTGGTAATACATTATAATTAGAAACTTGTTTCAATGTAATAATCTAAGGCATAATTTGTGGCATAAATCCTATTTCAGGAAAGCACTTAAGCATATATTTAAGTTTCTCTTTATTGACACAAGGCATTTAAACATATGCTTCAGTTGAAATGTGGGCTTAAAGTCAAATTAAATATAATATTGAAATATATATGCAAACTTACAATGATGTTGTTTAGGAAGGTTTTCCCAAATGAGGATAACTTTAAAGGCATTTTATTTTGTCTTGAATTAACATTGATTTCCTGCATAAGAAAGTTATCTAAGGTATATTGTTTCTATCTTCCTGGGAAATCCTTTGGTTAGACCAGGTGTTTTAACCCCTTGCTCTCAGGGATTTTAAAAAACCCTTTAAAAAAAAAAAAAAAGTTTTAGCAGGCTGAAAATAAGAGGAAATAAACATTGCAGAAGTTTCATATTAGTGTATTTCAGAACATGTAATTTACACCTCTGTGCAAACTGGTAAATTCTTTGGTTCTCTTTTTCTGTTTCTATTGCATCTCTGATTTCTACAGATCTTCACTGTAATTGGTCATGAGTTTTGACTACACCTGAAAATTTATGATTCTAGACAGGCACTGTGAGGTGTTGAGTTGGGGGTGGGGAAAAGTGCTTGTTATTATTTGTCAAATGTCTTCCTTTGAAAGAGTGGAAGGAAAGTAAGACATGTATGATATTTAGGAATCAGTGCCACAGACTCTGAGAAGGGCTGGTTTGTGGCCATATCCATGAAGGAAATGCCCTGTTTCTAGTCTCAGAGCACCATATAAAAATAAACATTTGCATGGCACACTGCTGGTACCAATTTATGCTTACAAGTCCCTGTCAGTGATCTCCAATTGCAGGTCCCCTCCTTGGCTCCTTATTCCCATGAACAAGGGATGTGCTGTCCTTACCTCTCCTTCTATCAGGCCTTTAACTCTATTTCCTCAAGTTTTCCCTCCTGTAAAAACATTTTAGAGGACAATTGCTTAAATGAATAAGGCACCTAGTAATCAAAAGCATGCCCTCAATCAGAGTTGTTTTTCTTTCAAGAGACTGATAATTTATTTTCTTTTCAAATCACATCACAGAACAAATCACATCAGAGGAAAAATCATGAAGTATATTCTCTTAGGCCACTATAACTTCCAATAATTTGTACATCATTCCCTGGAAGAAGTGATATTTCTGTGTCTTGACAAATTATTCTGTCTAATTCACTCATCTATCTCATAGATTCTCATAGATTCATCCACTCTGATTCTCCAAGTGAAAATGAGAGAGGAAAAACCTCTGAGGAGAAAAAACCCCTGAAATTAATAATCAATCTAGCAGAAAATAAAATTAATATTATGAATATTGATCATTTTAATTTGGAGAAAATACTCTGCTTGTAAATAAAGACACTATTTAGTGATTAGAAATGTGTGGAAATATTGCTTTTATATAGAAGAGCTAAACAAAACCATGAATTTGTAACAGTAAAGGTGCTTTTGATCTTATTTTCTTTCTTTGCCATTTACATTTGCAAGTGTAAAATTTTTTTTGCACGTCTGACATTATTATTTAAGAATCTCTTTTTCCTTTTATATTAATATTTTTTCTTGTTTTTTCCTCCACTTAGTTTTCCCAAAACTTCAAGTGGAAAATAATACAAAGAAAAAATAAGAAACTAAACTTCTACTGGTTCCTTTTCAAGCAATTATAGAGGAGCATCCAAAATGTTATTTTAAAGTGGTTTTTTTTCAGTAATTTATTATCCAGTAGGTTTCAGAGGAAAAGAATGACAATCTTCCATATAGTGCTCCAGCATTTCCCCACTCATTTTCATTGAGCTCTTGATGACTTTTGTGCTACTTTTTGGAAATTACTCATTCTCTGACCAAAAGCATGCATAAACCCTGCATACATAAACCCTGTGTGTGTCTTCAAAAAATGCTTTGTTGTTCTAACTTTTGTAGACTTCCCTCTCAAGCAGAAATACAGGTAAAGAATTTGGGAGCATTAAATGAATTCTTATTTTTATTCATAGATAATATTTGTTTTGCTCTCTAAGAGCAAGCAGTGTGAAGGACACGTTCAGAGAACAAAACATTCCTGTTAGATACTGATCTAAAAGACCTAACAGAATGTGTTTTGTTTTGGTTTTACAGTCATAAATAATTTAACTTGTTTTAATTATTCTCAGGAAACAATTTCAAAGTCTCTACTATGAAGATAGCACACACAGGACTTAGTTTTTTTAAATATCAAACAGATTTAAAGTGATACTTCAAAAGTCCTCTATTCAGCAGCAATCAATGTAATGTGAACTAAATAGTTCAGCTGTGCTCCTGTGAACATAAAAGCAGGAGGTTTGTAAAGCTGCCTCACAGCAGCAGCTAAACATCAAAACAATATAGAAATTTAAAAATAATTATGAAAAGTGATCGGTTCTTTAACAGATACCAAAAATATTTCAAAGGTTTCTTAAAAAAACATTTTGTCCTTACAAACTCATGTACCTGTGTGTATATAAGGTAAAGAACAGGAACACTGAAAATGCAACCAATGTATGTTTTATGGCTGTTAGAATTTAGCCTTGCTAAATCCAAGCAAGTTCCACCATTGATTTCAATAGTACCTGGCTTAGGTACTATTGAATTTAAGATTTACGTCTTTCATAAAATTCAGATTTTAATAACTTTAATTCCCTGATGGCTGCAGAGTTGCTAAGGAAGCAGCATTTGACATTATGTTATGAACTGCCTGAGGATCAGGCACTGAACCTGGGGGATTCTGAGTTGAGAATGTGGGAGCTGCCTTCCTGTGTGCATTTGTCCTGCCTCCTGTCACATCACTGACCTCACCTACAGTGAGTCCCACACTTCAGGAATGTTTTTTGCCAGCTTACCAACAAAAAGAGAACTTTAAAAACCACTAATTTTAATAATTAATGCCTTTAACCACTACTGAAATTTCAATTCCTGTTTGGGAGAAAGAGGTTTCCAATTGCTTTGTATATTGCTTGGGACACATGTTTAGAAAAGCTTTAATCTGCTGTCTAGAGGCTGAAGAGTTCATCTTGTCCTTGCAGTTGCTCCTGTTGGACTTCTTAAAATTTCTATAAATAATGCTGCATTCTGAATAAAAGGGAAAGGATTTGAGGGCCCTGTGGTAAGGGATCTTGCCTGACATGTAGGTGGCAGATGAAGGTTCACATCATTGCTCTAATAGGAATGAAATTGCTTATAGAGCCTGGAAGAGCTCCAAGACAAATGAGGTGGTCTGTGATTAGAGCAGTTATCTAGAACATGGATGGTGTAGATTAAGCTGTCAGGGTGAGGGGCTCATTTCTTCCTCTGAGCCACAGCCACAGGTTCTCTGATGTTCTGGCACAGAATCAAACCCTTGCTCCTGCCTCTTCATTTCAAAATGGAAAACAAAAAGGGTTTCTGCTATAACACTTTTTTTTTTTTTTTAAGCTGGTATTTCCCTCCCATGTCTCATAATGAGGTCACTGAGAACCTGCCTTTGTAATCTTTGGCCCATAGTGGGATCTAGATCAGCCATCTCTAAACACACATCTGTAAGAAAAGCTTATTGCAAACTAGAGTGACAGTATAACACCACTCATGCTCTGCCTGAGATGCTGCACGATTCGTTTTCTTTCTGGACTGTAATCATTTGGCAGACACCTCTAACACTAGAATGAGATCAAAACATCATGCTGTACTAGCTAAAACTTACAGTCATCAACCCAAACCAGAGAATGGTCAGACATCAAGAAAATGGAATTAATGAGGTGGTTCTGTGTTTCAGGAAGGAACATTATTAGAATTCAAACCAGCAGGGAACTGCACTATAGAAAGAGAATGGACCTATCCAGAACTGTTCCCATCTTGTTTCTATTGACTCTCATCACTGTGGTTTCACCACTTCTCAGGGTTCATGTCTACAGCTTCAGCTTCTTATACAATCATAAATGTTCCTGAGAGCCCAAGGTAGTTTGTTTGATATCCAAATGTGTCACTGGGCTATTTGGATTCAGAACAAAGCAGAATTCACAGTGTTTCTTTTCAGTGTTGTTTTTCTAATGTGGCTAAAAGCAGTGAACTGAAACACTTCCAAATGCATAACTAAAGTACACACACACACACACACATTCTTACTGTCAGCAAGTATGAAATTGTTATTTGAAACCAGAAGGTGGCTCTACAATCAAGCTGGGCAAGCTGAAACTATAGAAATGTAGTATTCAAAATTTTTTCTTGATCCTTTCAGTTCCCTTATTCCTCAGTGGAAACACCCCAGTTCCTGTAAGCAATGTAAGTGGTTTTACAATAACTCTTCTCTTTTAAATTTTTTTTACTCATGGTAAAGACTAACTTCCACCAAAGTCGTTTTTTATTAGGATAAGGCACAAAGACAGCAGAACACTCTGATGGTTTTAACTGGCTTCTGCTGAAGTCAGTTGTTACCTTGCTGCTGATTTCAGTGAGAACTGCTTAAATCTAAATATAAGGTGCCTGGAAGATCCTTCCCTTAGTGGCTGTGGGTGGTGTGAATGGCAGGTTCCTACACACGTCAGTCTGTTGTGAGCTGATTTTATTTTTAATGCTTGCCATAAAGATATCAATGGCTGGTCTATGACATTACACAGGGGTGTTGCCCAGAAATGGTGCTGAAGATGACATGGCATAATTATTTTGTCTTGAATAGCATACTTGGCTGGTGTTGTTTTAGTATTTTGTAACATTATGAAGAATTTATATTACAGCATATATCTGGTACCTGTCTTTGCCCCCTTGTTAAGCTACCAGCAGCAGAAGCACTGTTTGAAAAGGAGGTATGGGGTAACTTCTCACATTACTGACACAAAACTCTGAACAAAGCCCATGTTTGGAAAAGCAAACATATTTTCCTAATCATGGGTATTATCAAGAAATTCAGCAAAGCCATTGAAGTAACCCCATTGCAAGCCTTGGGTTAAATTTAAACAAGATTTACCATATATTTTCTAGGCATTTAATTCAGAATACTACTGTAAAAAAGTAAGAAGAAATTATAGGTGTCCTGTATTTTATAGGAATTTTAACATGGGGAAACCACTTGGTTATTGTATGCATTCTCCTGCTGTGTTAATTGTTTCAAAATTTCAAACCACCATTTATGGGGAACTGCTGAGTGCTTTTGTTTCTGTAGAGGGCTGCACACACAGGAGCAAAACCCCTCAGCAATTGCTTGAGTTTACATTAATATAAGAATCAACACTGAGCTAGTTTTGTCCATGGCCCATTTTGAAAATACTGAGATATGGGCCTAGTTAAATACTGCTGCTCTAGTCTTCTGCTGGTTGAAATCCATTTCAGTGTCACTTCTGTGGAGATATAATTTTATGAAGTAATCCAGCAGGAAATGAGGTCAATTCACTATTGCACACATGGAGTCTCAGACAAGACAGTGCTCGAATTTTTTTTTGTTTTTTTTTTTGGGGGGTTTTTTGTTTGGGTTTTTTTTTTTTTTTTTTTTTTTTTTTTTTTTTTGCTTGTGCTCAGTGTAATGCAATGGAATTTATCCTGACGTGCTTGTCCTAAAGGACAGGTAGAACTTTCAGGGTATCAAACTGCTTCCTTGTAATTTATTCATTTCATTACAAAACTGCAGCCCTCCAGGGGTTGTGACATAATGTAATAGTGCTCCTGAGTACTAGATTTTCATTTGGCTCTTTGATTTTTCTGACAGACACAGGGGCAAACCCCCCACATGTAACTGGAAAAATCCCCATGGACTCTGCATATGTGACTGCTACAATGCACAGGTTATTTCTGCTAACAATGGCATGAACATGTGTTGGAAATGTTCCCTTCTGATTTGGCTTTCTCTGGTGAAATGAGATGTTTGAGGGTTTCATTTCTGATTTTTCTTCCTGTAATTGTGTTCTCCCCAAACAAACATATCTCAGATCTCAATATCAACTCCTTTCACAAAAGATGGACGTGATGATTCTTCCATGAAGCTGTGAATTGCTTTTGCTCTCACACAAGTTGTGGAAACATAGATAGGGTCTACAAAAGTTATAATTTAATTCTAGAATAGAAGAAGATTACTAGGTGCTTTCCATCCCCCAAAAATGACACAAAATTTAAGCTTCTGATACTCTTAGGCTTTTAAAAACCCTTGAAGGTTAAATTTCCTTTCAGCCAGTTATGCTGAGACCACGAGGTTTCTTCATTCTGCACTTCCTCAAGGGTCACTGAAAAGCTCATCATAATGGAACTAATTATTGTGTCAGTCTTTTACTAGAGGAAAGCAGGAACTGGCTCACCTATTATCTTTTTATCACTAATATTTACATAGAATAATAATGCATTCATAGATAAAGAGTGATTGCTGTGAAACTCTGTCCATTAAAAAGTGCATCAGCAATTCAGCCTTTTGCTGGTTGCATATTTTGGATGGTGTCACAGTCAAACAGCCCCCTGTAAGACTCTGCTACTAAATTCTACTTAATATCACTATATTTCATAATATAAAATCAAACTTTAGGGCTTAGATAGACAGAATTTCTTTTAGGTTCCTCCTTTTTATTATTTTATTTTTTTCCCTTGGTGATAGAAATCACTGTCAATAAAATTAGAAAGGTACAGGGGGGATCAGTTCCCCACTCATGTCAGAGTTCCTGTTGAATAAGTCTAGCAAATTCAGTGTGATTTGCAAGTCACTTGCTTCACAAAGATACAAAATATGGATGAATGGACAAGAGATTATCTTCAGCCAGTCAGAGTACAGAAAAATGCCATGTTCGCCGTTCAAAAATTTCCTCAAATTATCACTGATTGCAATCAACACTTTCAGTCTGATCCACAGAGGACAACAGCCTTAGAGAGCACATTATTTTCTTCCTCTAAAAGAACCAAGTTCATGTTTGGTCAATCAAGAACACAGCTTAGGTAGGGTTTTACACCTGCTGCCAGGGTCAAATGTGATGTCTTAAGCCTCATGAGCTACTACGTTTTTTACTCATACTGCAGGGTAAGCAGTTTCTTGATGGTCCTTTTCATCCTTAATGAAGAAAAGTGTGTATGTAGAACAGAGAAAATTGCAAAAAAGCTAGACATTATAGACACTGAACACCCTAAATTCAAAGCATTATGGACTATATTGCTCACTGCAGAAGCTGGGGCTCTTTAAAAAAAAAAAAAAAAACCATAGGTATTTGTACAGAAACTGCTAATACTTGTTTTCTTCTTGAAACACCTGCTCAGAATATCAGGTATCTTGAACTTGTAACTTGTTTCAAGAATAGCAATTGCCATTTTCACCCCTCTTTTTGCAGCTTCATAGACTACTTGGAAGCACTTAGGTTCTAAAGTTGTTGTCATTACTACGAAATCATTCTGAAACTTTGCCATCTCCATGGCAACTGGCCTACATATGTTAAGGATTTTGATACAGCACCCATGTTTGATGGCATTGTTAATCTGAGATATTAATTTAATATATCAGTGCTTTACACTGCAGTTTACATGCTTTATCTTTTGGTCAAAATCGTGAGAAAACTTTGATGCTCAGTAATGACTTGCTAAAGCATTAGCTCACACAGTGAACACCTACCACAGGATGAATTAGCACTGACTAAGAAACACACAGTCTTGTGTTAACAAACAGGATGTGAAAGCACTGGCTTACTTAGCTCATGCAGCACAGGTAAGCTCTTTCAAGAGAAACCAGCAGAATCTTTCCCAGTTATATAAATATGGTGAGCAGAATTCACCCTGCTCAGGCAGACCCCACTGAAATCAGCAGCTGAGATCACTTGAGCCAGAAGTTCTGTTTTCCTAGCAAAACATGCAGAGAAGGGTTTGAGGCAGGACCAAACCCTGCTATGAACACCAAACACAGGGTGCAAATCCTGTAGAGCACATTCTGGTGTGCAGAGGAGCACCTAGTGCTGGGTCTGGTGAGCAGTGCCCAAATCCTCATGGTGTGACAGAGAGAAGGGGCTCAGGTGAACATGCTCCATGTTTTACAGATCAGCTGTTGTTCAAACAATCTCCAGAGAAAGTCAGGCCTAATGGAGTGGCACAAAAACAGAAGGATGCTGTCCTTAGAATTCACAATCCAACTGTCCACAGCCTGGAAACTATAGCCACCAGGGTTTTCCTGGAGCAAAACCACTGTACTCTTGCACAGCACTGTGAAAAAGCCTCATTGATCTCAAAATTCCAAATGCTTATTTTATCCGTATCTTTCTCAGTGAAATTGCAAAGAATGTGCAGTGTAGTGGAAATGTGAAATATTACCCTATTTGAAAGTGTATTAATCTTTCCTGGACTTTTTAGTGTATATGCTATTAATGCCAGGGTAGAGCAAAGGCTTTGTGCTGGTATAGGAATGGAGGCAAGGAGAAAACACAGCAGTTATTTACAAATAGATTCTGCAATCTCTACTTCAAAAGAGATGACATCTTCTGTAATTGCAGATGAGTACTTTCTTATTTGTTTTGTGCCAGAAATATATTAAATTATACTCACTGCCCCTAGCTAGTCCATAAGCCCTTTTTTCTTACTGGCCAGAGTCCCATTCCCAGCAATCCTTTAAATTTCTCATTTTTCATGCAACTACCTTGATTATCTATGCTGTTAGTGTGCTCAGTAGCTTTTTGTTGGTAGAATGGATCCCAAGGGTATCGTTCTTTTTATTACATTTCACCGCCGTGTGGATAGAATAGTCCTTCCTCTTTGGAGGTCAGAGAGAAATGATCTATTTACTTCCTTCTAAATGGAGGATAATTCTGTTCTTGCTTGGCACTGAAACTTTTCTATCAGACACCTTCCTGGAGACAATATTATAAAAGCCAGATTTTCAGCAGATTTGAACGCTTTCTGCAGCTCTCCATTGAAATATTGAATTAGATCTGAAATTATTTTCTTCTGCACTAGTATCATTTTAAGCGAGCTTTATGCCAGGGCCTTTGATGCCAAATTTCATCTCAGGGTGAATTCTTACATGTAGACTCTCAAAAGCATCCTTTACAATAGACCTGCTAACTGGCCCTTGGTTCCAGTAGTGCTGCTGGCAGGCTCAGTTAAAAAGCAGGCTTGATGGGTATAAGGCCATCAGCACAAGCTCTTTTTAAAATACAAACCTTCCATCTCCTCTGTAATTTCTACTCCCCCAAAGCTGCATTCTGCCCCTGCCAGGCCTGTACATTAAGAGGATGAGTGCACCTCTTATTGGGAAGTGGGAGTGGAATGAGAAGTGGATTGTGCTGATTAAGGCACAGGCATACATTTCTGTATGCTGCAGCTGATAAACTGGAATTACTTGGTGAGCTGGGGATTGGGAATGGATTAATACAATTGCCTAATTGAGACTTTGGTTTTTAAAATCACTTTGAAAATACCTGTGAGTCCCTCCTTGTGCCTCGTCTGAGCCTTGGTGCTTTTAAATGGTAACCAGTTTTGACTTGATACAATCTCACTGGAATCAGCAGAGAATTTTAATTAAACACAATAGTGTTTAAAACAGGATCCAAACGCTTAGAGTTGGGAAAAGAAATTAGGCAACTTCGCGTAGATGCAAATGAGTTTTCATTCCAGAAATGCACAAAACCTCTGAAACTGTGGGTGTTCTGCTGATAGGTATTTAAATGCCATCAGATGACCTTGGTGACCAACCTCAGGCAGTGAAGAGCTCATTTTGAACAGTGAACAATGAAGGCAATAGCTGATCCAATCAATAGTTCCTAGCCTTCCTCTGACCTAAGGCAGATTTGAATAAACCACCTATTCAAGAAATTGTCTGCTATTCTTTTTTTTGTTAAATCTGGGTTCAGTTATTAAAAATTTATAGTTAATGAAAAAGTGTGACTTTTCAAGGCATGCTATTTGCTTATTTTCATCTTTCCTGGTATGAGAAAACAAAAATCAAAAATCCTTTTTTTTTTCATCTACAACAGACTGTTCCAGTATTATTTCCCCTATCTTGGTAGATATGTGTACAGAAATTTTGAGAGAAAATTTTAGAAATTCAATAGCAGATTTTTAGATCCAGCAAGTAGAAACACACTAAATAAATAATGTATAAAGAAATTGCAGCACAGTTATCACGGGGTTGTGAGGCAAGTTAATCTATAATATGAGAGATGGGTCTGTTGCCCAGTTCCAGTAAGGCCAAACTATCTGCACTTGCTTACTGTAACCAGTAAAGAGCAGGATATAAATGGTTAGGATTCATCAGGGTGATGTACAGTGGAGCTGTGCAGCAGCTCCTGGGACTGCAGCCTTATCTCTGCTGCATACCTTCTGTGGCTCAAAAATTATGCTCAATGTTAATACCACTTCCCCAGGGAACAGAAATAGAATGCTATAACTAAGTAATAGCAAACATATTTATGAACTCATTTTCTTGTTAATAATGACTGCTTTTCTTTCATTTAATATTTAAAACCCACAGAAAAGTATGCATAGAATTTACACCTATTAAAAATGTCTTTGAGCTGTACCCAAAAATAATTACCAGTGTTACTATATTATTTTATGTTGAAAAGCTACAAATCTGAAACCTTGCATGATATCTTTGGAAATGTTTAATAGTGACTAGAAAGTCCTAAATAAAGACATGGCCACGAAGAGACGGGGCCATGTTCACAGTATCACAAAATCCCACTGTTTAAGTACATCTGGTGTACATAATTATATAATACTGATAACACTAATTACACTGTTAGTGCACAAACTAACCCTAAAATGAAAACAAAATGACCCAATGTTGTGAAAACTATGTCATAAGAACACAAACTTATTTTTTTACTTCAGAAAAAGTGCTTTTAAAGCACTTTTTTTTTTTTTTTCCACAATAAAGAGTGAGCAAAAATCTCCCTCTTAGGTGAGTCATTGTTATTTGATCATTCCAGTATGGTTTTATCACCTTGTAGATAGAGAAACAAAACAGGAAACTTCACTTTGCAAGCATAGTCATCTTGCAACCTTAGCAATTTTTCCCCATATGTAAGAACTTTCTGGTATTTGACAGCAAAAGGAGAGCAGCCAACAGATCAGACTTAGGGAGACAAATGGATTCTGTTACACCATGATAATTCATTACCAAATGGCAAAAAATTCTTCTTCAATGCAATATTCAAATATAGGGGCTGAAATTCTCTGAGAAAAAAAAATAAGGACATGACAGTAAGACCTGGTATGAAAAATGAAGGAGATATTTATAAATATTTGACACTGTAGCAAAAAATATGAGTCTTTTAAATAATTTGAACCATAGAAAGTCAGATTTAGATATGTCAATATTAGGAAAATGCACAAAATGAATATTGTTAGCAGAATGCAGGAAATCTTAGGGTCCACAATTAAAAAGTGTGGAAAAAATCTCCACAGAAAAAATGTCTAATAATGTGTAATTTGAACTGCTTCATGAAGATTGTTATATTAACAACTGCTATTAAGTACAGCAATGCTCAGGGCTAATTTTTGTTGTTGTTAGTGCTGAATATTGACATTCATTGTGCATGTTTTTCTGAAGTGCTGAAGGGAACCAAACCCCTGATTTCCAAGGTACTGAAGCAGCATATAGAGCATTCCCAACCCTGTCAATAATTATATATATTTTAACAAAGATCCTAACCCCGAAGTTGAGGTAATGCATTATTTATAATTACTTGGAAGTGTTTCAGAGCTAGGTTTCACCTTTTGTAGTGTTGAGTTGCACCTCTGAGTGGAGAGTTTGTTCATTTACAGCTGTCATCAATCAGCCCTGAGTGCTGAAAGGTCTCGTGGAGGTTGAAGAGCTCAGTGCTCATCAAGAGCCCAGCTCATACCTGTTTATTGGAGCATGAGACTGTGTTAGGAAAATACATAAATATGTCACTTCAGTGGCACTGCTTGCAAACTTAACTGGTAGGTGGACCAAAATCAGGAAAACTGAGCCTTCCATGGAGAAAATAACTAGGACTATACAATTAGGACTACAGAAAGAGCACTAATTTGCAAGAACACCCTCTGCAAAAGGACAACAGACAGCTTGGATGGGAGATTTCTCCAACCCACATTTGATCAGTAACTGCAAGGAGCAGTGTGACCTTGGTTCCTTCCACAACACCTCTTTTAGCTTCCCTCTTGTATGAAGTATTGGATGGCTTCTTTCTGCTTGTGACTTAGAAAATCTTAGAAAATTTATTAGAGGTTGAAGCCAAAAAGCAGTGATTGCAAACCTAAGAGTAAATAATAATTCTGAAAGTGAGCTTCCTTCCTTGCATATCATTTCATTGTATGATTTGTTCTATCAAATGCTGATCTCATTGCAACAGAACTTAACTTTTGCTCTGCTCTGTGGCAGGATTCACTGAAACTTCTTTTCTTGTTGCCAGTAATTAATGAAAGAGCAGATATGCTGAAATCCCAGGTATCAAACAGTTATACTATGGTTTAAACCAGAAAAATCAATTCAGTTATTTATCTGAATCTAACAGAGACAGCTGACTTCATATGCTGGATCTCAAACAATGTTAAAAATGAGAATGCATTCATGCAAACCAAGGGAGCAGTTATTGTGGTTTAATTGTCTTCAAGAGCAATAATAATTATCTGAAATTCAAATGTGGTGCTTATGATTTGGCCTTTTGGGGAAAGACACGTTTTAGCAGTCGCAGAAATAATTGTCTGGTTTTGATGCTGTATAAAGGCCAAAGATTTTTCACTGATAATGTATTCCTGATCTTTGAATGCTGGACTTCAGCCTATAATTGTTGACTGGTAATTTTTTTCAACTGCAACAACTCAAAATGCTTATGTATATTTCAAGAGTAGCTTCAGGAAAAAAAAAAAAAAAAAAAAAAAAAGGGAATTGCTTTTATCTTTGAATGAGTTGGTGTATTTTGCAAAGGAAGAACATTACACAGTAACTACCCATTTGAGAAGTAATTAACCTTCTTAAGCTATTTGCATTATTAATGTACTAGTTATCATAATGTCCTAATGTATCTGCATTTCCATTAATGTTTTCTTCACTAAACAAATAAAAGTGGATCCAGTAAAGAGATGACATTTGTTTAATTGCTCATCAGAATTCTCTTCTTCCCCTAATCCAAAGCCCTGATAGTTTGTTAAACAGAAGCCCTTAAATGGATACCATTTCATGATAGGTTTGGAACCTAATTATATCAAATGTCATAGCTTTATTTATTTAAAAGGCTTTTCAAGATAACTGTACAAGGGGAAAGATCTGTTTTCTTCCTTTTAAAGTGCTTAAAATATTCTATTAAGTCCTTCTAATTTGTTTAGCTCTTTAACAAATGCCCTCAATCAAGTTTAATTTTAGAATCCTATAAAATGTTTCCTGTAAATGTAGTTTTGTAAAACTGTTTACTGCTACTGCTTCTTGCCTTTATGAAAAGGTCTCCTAAACCAGGATCAGCATATCTTTATGCTTGCTCTGAAAACATTGGCATGGTTTGCAAATATTGGAGAGAAGATATGTTGCCACAAAAACCCCAAACAAACAAACAAACAAACAAAAACATGATCAAAGCAGTCCACAGAATTAAATAAGTTTCTCTTTAACTAAAAGACACAGTTAAATACAAAATTTCAGCTTTGTGCAAAACCTGTTTTATACATTGGTGAGGGAAGAAACTCGAGGTATTAGGATGTATACTTGCCTTAACCGGGTTTTCTACAGCTTTTTGGGGTACAAGGAGGGAGAAGAGGTGCCTGAAGCCCACGGAGCATGCAGGCATAGCAGGGCTGCTGCATCAACACCCCTGTGTGACAGGAGCAAGCAGGAGATCTCATTTACCTGTCTCATTTCACAACAGGTTAATTTCTTGATCAAGAATTCACTTATGACTAAAGAAAAATTAGAAAAAAAATAGGAGAAAAAAAAAAGTAATTCGGAATTCTAACAATTTTGATTGATAGCTAAAATGTCTTCTGCTTTGAGAAGTTAAAACTAATGATTAACCATTGAAAAATAGAATGTGAAGGGTGTTTTTCAAGAACACATAAACACCTGTCCCCCAAAAGTGATCTTACTACAAAGATGGGTTACTGACACACTCACCCTCTGTTGGAGACACTGCTGGAGACTTCACCCAGATCTACTGCCATTGCCTGCCATTTAATTTCTTATGAATCCCTAGAGCTTCCACAGGACATAAGCAAACAGAATTCAGGTGTCTTTAATCTTTCTATAAAGTCCTGCTCTGAATTTCCCCCTGGAAAAAGCTCAATTAACGCTAAACCACAGAAGCAATTTTTTTGTTGTTTTATTTGGAGGATTTTTTTTTTCTTTTTTGAATGGGCTTATGCCATTATCACAAATGCTTTTATTCATGATCAGCCTTCTCCTTGGGACAATACAGCATTTAATGAACCTTGATCAGCAAGTCTGGTCAAAAATTTGTGAAGGATCCATCTTCAGATCATTGGTTGACTGGTACAGTTCACTCCAAGCCATTTCTTACTATTGCTTTTTCCCCAGAGTCTTGTCTCTAACTGACGTTTCCCAGATTGTTCCTCAAATATTATATACTGAAATTAGAGCAGCTTTGCTGATTTATACCTGTTAATTCATCCTTTCAGAATGATATACATTATACCACACATAATGGTGAAAGCTAGATGAAATTACCTATTTTTTCTTAATATTTTGAGTCCTTGCTTGCTTGGAAATATAAATACTTTTTCTATTTCTCAAATCAGTGCCTGTGAGCAGAACATTTGCCACCATATTTTTTAGTATTCTGAATTTGTTCATAATGTCATATGCAACTATGAAATGCAGCCAGAAGGGGTCCCAACTGCAGGAGACCAAACACAGAATTGAATGTGTGTCTGTGTTTTGTTTCGGGTTTTTAATTTATTTTAACTTTGATGATAAGAAACAAGTCAGATAGAATCTAAATGTACCTGTTAAATTGCTCCAAGTATTTTAACTGCAGTAGGTGTGTGCACCAGAACATTTCACTTTTCAAGTTATGAATCTTTTGAGTTTTAGTTGTCATATTGCATATAAATGCAACTTTTATTTTTTTGGACATTATTCTCTATTTTTTCAAGTTTTGAGCAAATGCCATCCCCAAAAGATTTGAACTAGAGGCTGCTGCTCCAGTTGTCATGTTTGAATGTTACCCTGTGGGGAAAAAACAGGTTTCTGCAACAACCTTAGCTACTCCTTACCTCTCAGCTTTGAACTGTTACATATAAGAGTGCTGAACTCTTCAGCAAGGGAAAAATGCTCTTTCCAACTCTGTCTCACGTGAATCTACTTGCCAGTTGATACTAGGAATAAGCCACTACTAAAGCACTACTGAAAAGTACACGTTGAGCATGATGGTAGCAATCATGGGTATCAGTTTTAAATCCCTGTGGCTGTGAATGAACAAATTATTTGGGAGAACATGTTATTTGAACTCTTGCTAATTATTGCTTAACAGGTTCTGCAATGATTGGTGATTGCTTCCCTGTTTTCCTTCTCAAATGTCCCCACCTACCTTTTAGTTTCACACCTTCACCCTTTTTTGGATTATACCAGAAGCAAAAGTCTGTTACACCCTTAGGACATTTGTTCTTGTAGTAATTTTTACCTTGACTATAACATTGCAATTGCCATCTAAAACTGCCACTAAACTATCCTGCCTAAGTTGCAAATATCAAAAGGTATTTTAAATTATATTGCTAAATTTATAGGCAGACTTTAGTGTCGAGGGTTAAAAATAATTTATTTATCCAAGTAGAAATGCTATTAAGTTCCATTTGGCCAGTTAATGGTGCATTCTCTTTTGTAGGTTAGAATTGAGATAATGTAGAGAGAGAACAGCACTTTACAACTTCCCCAGCAATATGTGAAGGAAATTCTGTTGCAGGACTACTTGTCCAATTCTTTGCATTGGCTCTATAATTTAGATGTCCACAGAGAAATGCAGAGAGGAACTAAATCAGTGTATCTGCAACCATATTTCTGATGGCATAATTCTCCAAACCATTTGGTTCTTAGGCTTGTTAGACTTCCATTGAAGACAGTCATATGGAAAAAGACTCATGGACTTTTTTTTTTTTTTTTGTATTCTTCCTTCAGTCACAACCACACCAACAAGTGTTTGGCCCTAAATAATTGATTTTGATTTTGGTGGCAGTTGTTGTAAGAATGAAAGGCTGGAATATTGCATTAAAAAAGTGAAGAACTGAGAGTGGCCTGAACTTTAAATGCACACCAGTGTTATAGAGTTCTATGAAAACTATTCAGACTCTTCCAACAACATTCATAAATCCTGACATCTCAGCTTAACTACACCATAAATGAAATGTGATAACTCACCTTATCATATAATTTCCTCCCCCTGAAATCCAATCATTTTCAGATTTACAACTGGCAAGATATCTGTGTGACTTCTGAAATATCACAAGTATTTGCACATAACCATTCTCTCTGAACTTACTTACTAGAACAGATACAAGTTCAAATTAATTTCACAATAGTTTTAGATCAACATTTTAAAATCACAACCTCAACTTTACATAGTCTGTCTTTCAGAATCTCTTACAACAATAGTAGCAGGGATAATATAACTGCTGACTGCCACTGCAGAATAAAACCTAACCATCTGTATTTGGTTGGATTATTTCTTCCATCATGTACAATACATGAATCTCTGGGCACCTGTTGCTGATGGAAAAACTGAGGTGGATTATTTTTTGAAGTAGCTAAATAGGACAGCCAGTCAGAACACAACATCTTTTGGGTTTATGTGACATGAAAAGAGAAGGACTGTTTTTACAGTGAAATTTGTCATTAAACCAGCAGTAGCAAAGCTATACTAGAAAGGCCCTGAAAGTTATACTAGAAAGAACCTGATGAATGTTGATACCATACTGATTCTTTAGGGGTGAGTGCAGTTGTCAGTAAAGAGCTTTCTTTTGCTTTCTGTGCCTCAGTTTTATTTCTTTTTATGTACCAAGAGGAGAAAGGGTTATTGGAGACACTTAACATATTATTTCCCACTTTTCTCCCTAATTTTGTTCTGAATTCCATGTCAGAGTCTTCCATTTTCACACAAACAAATAAATTTCATCAAAGGTAGTAGCAGGACAAAGAGGAAGTAGAAATGCAGTTGAATCTCTAGCTGTGTACATGAAGATTCAAATGAAAAAAAACAGTGCTTTAGAAGCATTGCAAATGTTGTTTAGTCAAATTGAGATAAAAGATATATGTTGTATTATCAATCAATCTAATATTATTTAATCTAACCCAATTCAGGAATAGATACAAAGCTAAAGAATGAAAAGGACATCTGCATTGATCCTGACTCTCTAGGAAGCATTGATTTAGAAAAGTATGCAATTTTCTGTCATCATACTTGGGGATAAAGGTCTGAACTGTTCTCTGTAAATCACTGTAGGTATACTACTTTATGAGTTGCAATTTTTTTGCTTAAAAACAGATGTGCTCTGAGAATTCCAGAAGGTGTAATGTGAACCTAATAAATTTATTTTCTTTGTACAGATAAACTAGGCCAGTTTACCTGACAGGCACTCTTTGTATTCTGGTATTCCATTTCCATCACATCACATCTTTGCTATGGGGTTTGTCCTGATGTATAGTTTAGTGGCAGAGGTATTTGGGCTTTGCTTGATAACGAGGGTAAAAAACTGTAAGTAAAAGTTCCTTTTCTCTTTTTTTTCTCCAGTAGGTCCATCTTTCTCATACTTCAAGATCCCTACATCCTCCACAGGGAGATTGGTAGACTTGGCATCTTAATGTTCCAGGACTTTGAAATTACTGCATCCCTGTCCATAGCAATACACTTCTAAACTTCTGTGCCAGAAACTGTACCAAACTTGTACTAAATGGGAGAGGATGTAGAAAGGAAAAAGTATTCTCCAGAATTTGAATCACTTCAGATTAATTGTTATTGTTTTTCTTGGCCATTCCCAGAGATTTTATTCAGTCACCAAGGAAAAAAACATCAACCATCTCTTCCCCAAACAACCATTATTCTAGTCTATGAATAATGTAATGTAATAAAAAAAACCCCCAAAAAACAAAGATAAACCACAACACCTATTTCCTTGATATCTTGTGGACATGAGCTGCATTTGGGAATATACTTTGTACTGGAATTAAAGCTGTCATCTTTGAAATGTCTGTAGATCTTTCAGCATTGATGGATTGCTATAGTGTTTGCATATAATGCATCTGAGATTACCAGATAATGCAAAGCACTTCTGTGTGATGTCCCCACACCCATTTTTCACCTTTCTTGTCTTTTCTTCTATGGAGAGTAAAAATAAACAGACTGTACATAAAAGTATAAGAAAAGGTTTGGATTCACAGGTGATTATTTGAATGGAAGGGAATATTAACTTCTAAATATCCCTTTTAAAATTAGATTGTGACATGTTAAAGGAACTTCATTTGGTAGGTCTTAGAACCTGTAATGCTTTGAAGATGGCTGGGTTTGTAGTAGTGGTCATGCTTCTGTGTGGAAAAAGATGGCTAAAACTACTTTGCATTTTTACAATCCAGGCAGAGTGTATTTTGATAAATATAGATAATCTAAGCTACTGGTTTCCTATTTTCTTTTAGTCACCAGTTTCTGTTCTGTCATATTTTTGTGACATTCAGCAGCATCCCAGTGCCAAGAATAGCTCCAATGCTCCTCAGCAATGTTGTTTTACTGCTCCACCATAATTTGCTTCCATATGACAAGAAATACTTTTAGGTCAGAGTCAAAGCTGAGTCGGAGTGATCTTGTGCAAATTTGAATCTGATTTATAAATCAACATCCTAGGAAATCCGGAAAACTGTTTTGATGGAGAGCATTTCATGGTAAGACAGATGTAAGCACATGCATCAGTAGATGGAAAGTAAAAAGCTGACTACTACTAACATCTTTCTTCTAAATGATCTTTTGCTCTCCACATTAGACTTTCTGCACATAAGTTGCTTGCAATTATAACAAGGTTATCTGGCAATTTTGGTTCTTATACAATAGTGATCTGTTATCACACTACAAACTCACATCAATCCAAGTGGTGCATGCTGCAAGCCCTCGAGTGTGTTAAAAGTGTTTCTGACATGCTGTAACACAGCTGCCCTCAGCAGCTGTGACAATCTGAACATTTCAGTAGCTCATGATCAGAACCTTTATTTTGAAAAGCATTTCAGCACAGCAGTGTTGAAAATGGCTCATCCCTTTCTGCTTATGTTTGGTTTTCACCAGCTACTGGTCACCTGGGTTTTTCAACTAGAAAATATTTTCTGCTGAATCATGACTCCTGTCACAATGTGTTAACTACCCAAATCTAGTCAACAAATACCACACTGAGAGGGGCTAGAAATAAATTTATACTGCTTGTATTAGAGGAATTACTTCCATATATATTACAACACTTATCTTTCAGCCAAACCAGGCTGCCACACAAAGGAAGGAGGTCAAAGGCTTCTCTTTTTTTTGGCTATGCTTTTCCTATTCTTTTTTTGCTTTCTTTTGTCCTTTTGTCCCATCACAAATCAATATGGAATGAGATCGGTTTGCTGGACAGAAAGCTGGCACCTGATGAAAATAAATTAAATGAATGTGGAAAGCAGAAAATGGAGTGAAATTTCTTACATGGTGAAATAATTCAGTGCTCATGAACTGCTATTTGACCACTTCAAAGAAAACAGCTAAAAAATTCACCACAGCTTTCAGAATCCATCATGATACCAGAGCAGAACATATAAAAACAAATAATGCAAAGAAAATATTGTTTTTCTTTGGCTGCATTAAACAAATGTTAGTGGTGGAACAGCAGTTACTGCATGAAGAGAGTTGTCATATCCACGTGATAAATAAAACACCCACCCACTCAGCCTGAAATACCCACAGGCCCACTTTTGAGCAACTGGTGCCATGTGCTCTGTATGCATGACTGCTCTGCAGTCAGGTTTCTTGTGTGCCATAATGATGCATATTAAAGATGGATATCATAAAAAGATTAAGGGGGTCTGTCATGTGCACTGTTTTGTGCCTGAGGGATTGGTTGGTGCAAACTGTTCAGGATCTCCACATTTTCCAGATGAGTCATTGAAAAGAAAGCTGTAATGAGAGCATCCAGCATGAAACTCAGAAACATGACTGAAGGCTGTGCTGACTTGCAAAGTGGATGGTGCTGGTTTGCACTGTTAAAAACTTCTTGTTCTGTGGAATCTTTTTTTTTTTTTTCCTGACAGTGAAGTCTGTCATTGCTGAGTAGCAACAGGCTCACACTTCCATAGCAAAAAGGTACCACCATAGCACCTGGATTCATTTCCACTCAATCACAGTCAATTTACATCTCACTAAGCCGTTTGAAAGCTTCCTTAAACACACATTTTTCATCTCATTGCAAACCTATAGTATTTGTTCAAATAATTTAACTTTGGAGACAGAAAGATTTAAAAGTGACCCTCACAGCTGATGTTCTTTAAGTTGCTTGGAGCTGGTTACTGCATAAAGCAAGCTGCTGAGCTGGATGTCAAGTCCCAATATCCCCAAAGATTAGTAGATGATCTGGGTCCCAAGTGCAAAATAAGCATTCAAATGTCATGTATTATTCAAAGCATCAGATATTTCAAGTATAAAAAGACATAGTTAGCTGCTTCTCTAACAAAAAGAATTTCCTATCTTATGAGCTGGAGATGATTTAAACAATTTAGAAGTGATTTATAAATCACTTGCAGTGATTTAAACAGAACTCTCCACAGCTCACCCACAGCCTTCTGAAATGTATAAACAGTATTTAATGTATGAGGCCATTTGTAAAGAAAAAAATCATTTCTTATGTTCAATAAAAAAAAATCATTTGTTCATCATTTATAAAAGTCATCCTAATTTCACAGAACAATGGAAGTAAAATCAGAACAATATGCTTCTATTTACAATGGAATATTTATAAATCCTTTCCCTGCTAAGTCATATTTGATGGGATTTTTTAGCTGTTTCACCTGTACTTTCAGAATGCAGTCTGCTCAGCATAGTGAGTGACTTTCTCCTAATTCAATAAGCTGTTCAACCAGAGCACTGACAACTGCCTTTGTGAAATCCAGTATGAATTGACTTGTGAAAGTCAATTAGAATTCAGTATTTGGTCAGAGATTCTTATGCACACAACATCCAGACACCTAGTCAGTCAGATTGTCTCAACATTGGTGCATGTAGATTTGTTTTACCTGCAATTTGTTTATTTACCTTATCACAGAATGAGATCCCTACCAACTTAGAGACAAATTAAATCCACTGCCCTTCAGCACCAGGGGTATATTATTCAGCCCTCTGCTACCATATTTTTAGCAGCCTGCTGGTTTCCTGCTTGTAGATAATTGTATTACAATGTGCCATAAACCCATAGCAGCAGAAGTGGTGTAAACCCACTGAAATATTTCTGTTTCCCTGCTTACTAAGGGATGAAAAATTAGTTTCTCCACTCCTCCTTGCAGTCCTTTGACATCAGCTACAGCCACTCCTTGTCACATCTTATGGACACACAATGAGCATGACATGGCTGGCACAGCTTCCAGAAGTGCAGACAAAAACTGCACAGGGGTTTTTGTTGTTTGGTAAGTAAATTACAGTGTAATTTACTTACCAGTCATGATGTGGATTACACAAAAAAACCAACTGAGGTGAAATTCTAGATTTCCATAGATAAGAAAAACAAAAACCAAACAAATGTAAAAAAAAAAAAAAAATTAAAAATAAAAATATATATATATATATGGATTGGAACTTAAAGTTATCAAGAGACTAGACAATTAAAAATAAGCAAACAACAAATCAATTCCAGGTACACCTTTGCAGGATTCGTGCCTGACAAGCTGTGAGACTGTATGTTCTTAGGCTATTCAAGTCTTCTTTTATTCTCTGGACTGCCCTGGTGAAGTCATCCCTATTACTGCCCTTGTCTTTTTTTGCTTTTGGGTTTGGCAATGGAAGTGCAGCCATTCTGACCACTGTGATAAACCCAAATCAGATGGAGATCCCTGAATGCACTGCTCGTGTGAGGGAGCAACAAGAGCAGCCCCACATTTGGACCATATTACCCAGGGTAGCTATAGAGGTTCTCCTGAAAGAACACCACAGCAAATGTTTCCTAAATACAGGGTTACTATCTGCAGGATTGTATCAATGATGTTCTTGAAACTCCATCTGTCTTCCTCTGGTGTCTCCTCCTCCTTTTGAGTCTGAGAGTGTAGTAGGAAACGCTGTATTATGTATTTTAACAGGATCTGGATACATGATATCTACCTGCAGAAATATGAATTACATGAAAGATGCGAAGAGCAGCTTTGGCACCTGCCTGAGAGTGTGGAGACTAACCCAAACCCCTGCAGCAGGGTGTGTTATTTGGGTTAGCTCTAATAAAAGTGCAGATAACCATGGCTTAAGGCTGTAGGAAAATCCCTCAATAGTGGTGGGTAAAAAACCACCCCCAGAATCCTCCAGTTCTAGTATGCTGATCATTGCCAGAAAGTTCTCTGCTTCCCTTGTTATCATTGGTTCCTTTCTGCTGCAATAATTTTGGTATTCTTAATCACCCTTCTTTACTGGATACCCTCCCTAAGTGAAGCAGCCTATCCTTCATAAATAATACCCAAGTGATACACTTGTAATCTGCAGGGAATCAGGACCAAGACCCCTCACTTATTACTGCATGTCTGATTATCCATGAACAAGGCCAACCAGCACCTTAAAGCTTGTGAGAGAATTGCAGAGACAGGTCCAGGAATCTGGTGTGCCTTCTGAAAATGCTATACCTTACTTACAGACCATAAGTGCTACCTATGTTTCCACACCTGATGCCAGAAAAATAATGAAATTATCATAAGTAGGACACACAGTATGGGGTTTGGTTCTCAGATTACTGTGAGTCCTGCATGGCTAAAGAATGTTTGAGTTGAATATTAAAGGAACAGCAATTGACTTTAAAGCCTAGAGTCAGTTTAGCTACCTCACTTTAGAGGAGCCAGCTATCAAAGCTGCAGGAGCTCCCAGGTACCCTCCAGGTGCCAGGGCAAAGCAGGGAGCTAAGTCACCTCAGCTGTTACTCAGGTGATTTAAATTATCATCACTTTTCACTACTTAGACCCAAACCACTCTCAGGTGGGGAGTTACCGGTTTACAAGGGTGTAGGTGGGGTCACTGGGATCTGATTAGAGACCAGGGCCAGCTGGGTCTGGCTCTCTGTGCCAGGTGCTCTATCTAGCTTTGATAAGCATAGACCTTTGTGGCTGTGGTGGGGTTTGTTTGTCCCCTCGAGAAGGCAGAGAAGTTGTGGAAGAATGCAGAGCTACCTTCATGCCCTTTGTCTTCCTTGTCTTGTGGCCAGTCCCATGCTGGTGTGGCTGGAATAGCTGCAGTGCAATGTGAGCCCCGGAGAGCTGAGCTGGAGTCGCTGCCACCCTTTGCTGTGTATGGAAAGCAGAAGGTAGGAGCATTAGTGTTCTGTTGTGTTTGATTTTGTTGTTGGTTAAGATTGTAGTAAATACTGAGCATGAGCTGGTATGCAGATTGTAACTTACAAAGATAGATGTGGATACTATTGCTCTGTGCCCTGTTTGTTTTTTCTAACTCACTAATTTACTGCAGTAGTTTTATAGTGTCTTTATTATTATTATAATATCTAAATATAGTGGGAGAACATATATGTTGTGGTTTTTTCCTTTTTTTTTTTTTTCTGATAATGAAATCATTGTTTTTAGTCTGCTGAAGTTGGTACCTCCTTCTGTTCTGGTATAGAACTATGGCTTTGTATACATAGCTTCTCTCTTTTCTGCTTAGGCTTTCTTATCTGCAGTTTTTGGTGGAAAAGCAACAAACATTTGAAAGGCTAAACCTCAATATAATTTTGACCCTCAATCCATATTTCCTTCTTCCAGTTTCTTAGTCTCTTTGTCCTGGGCACTCAGTGTACTTTTTTCCTCAAAGCTCTAATGGCTGTCTTGAATGCCTATGTTGTAAAAGGTAATCCCTGATCTATCTGCAATTCTCTGTCCAGTGGAAGGGAGGCAGGAATGGCACTGGAGACCTGGCAGTTTGTTCAGGAAGCAAATTTTATTGCAATAATGGTAATGTGGACAAGGCATGCAAGTCAAGGTGGAGCTCAAATATGCAAGTACTTGCAGTTTCCCTTCAGCACCTTAAAGGGTATGGTCTCTTCTTATTTCTGTCTCTTAATCCTCAGTCCTTGCCACACTCCTTCAAGATCTTTTGCATTGTAATCCTCTGTATTTTTTCCTCTCTTCTGCTTTCTGTGACTCTCTATACACAACAATTAGCTTGTCACATCCTGTCAGCTTGCTCACTCACCTGAGCAGTGATAATGATCTGTGGAAATTGTAGGTGCACAGTAGGCAAACGTGTCATGCTTCTGTGTGCCCTCTGCAGGCAGACCTGCTTCCCAAACCTTCAGTCAAACTTGGAAACGAGGCTTGTCACAATAATGCTTTGTTGTGGTTTATGCACTGATATAGCAACACTTCCATCTCAGCCTCCTGAAGCCACTGCTTAGCTGTGGTGAGAGAAGGAATAGGGAGAGGAGTGGGAAATGTGTGTTACACAAGCAGATGTAGGTGGGATTTAACTGGTTTAGGCACTGCATTTTGTTGACTTGATCATATTTTGAACATCTGAACATTTAACTATGAGATAGGACTATTTTGTTGCTACTTTAAATGATGTATTTACTAATATGTAATGCAGCCTCTTGGTGTTTTGCTCAGAAGCTGTCTCAAAAACACTGAAGTCCAATTGTAGCCTTCATAAACACAAGTTAATATCTTGCTTTTTGTTTAAAACAGAAGCTCCAAGAATCAATAAATTTTGTATTCAGTAATGTAGGCATTGTAAAAGAAGTGGTTCTCTCCTGTTGATGTGGCTAGCTTTTCTTGTCAAGCTGGAAAACATTTCTGGGAGCATTTCCCTGCTGCTCCTATATCTCTATCCTCTTGGAATCTGATGCTTCTACTATATTCTTCTAAAATTAGTCTTAAAACCTTCTCTAGGCCCTTTCATTTTGTAATTTAAACCTGTCACTTGGGGGGAGGGGCAAGTCTGATAAGGTTTATTTTCTTGTAGGACTCTCAAATTGCAGCCCTTTGTATTTAGCTGCGAAATCCTTAATCCCACCAACAAGATGCCTGAAGTGGACAATGGTAGAGAGTAAAAAGAAAAAAGTGATACACATACTATCAACTATTTTTAGTTCCTGACAGCCCAGTATTGCTCTTACCCAAGGTCTATTCATGTTTTTCTCTTTTTCTTGCAGCTCTCAGTTCTGTGATGACTGAGAAACAAAAATACAAAGTAAGGGTATCCAGAGTAGATGGACATGGTGAGAATTAAGGGGCAATTTGACCATACACTGCTCTGTATGATTGCCCTCCTCTGTGGAAGATTGTAGTGGTGTGATTGCAATCATTTCTGCTGGTCAGTGTTTTTAGTGTTAACATAGCTACCCAGGGAGCCAACCAGGTTTTATGACTGTCTTTGGAACTGAAAGAAAAAAAGAAAATGTATCTGATATTTTACTATAGCAGTTCCACATGCTATTGGTGGCATGTAACAACCAGATTTAATATCTTGTAGCTACTTGTGTTGCCATCTTAAGTTGTGCTAGTTGTGAGAGCTGTTTCTGTAGAAAGGTGATTTCTGTTATTGCTGTGTTGATTCTTCCTATAAAATGAAAAAAAAAAAGCAACAAAAACCCTAAGCTTCCCAGTTGCTTCTGGTTGTTTGTGTTTATATTTATACCCCTGTTCTGAAGATGCAATGTTAAGCAATACTGAGTAGATCTTGGATGTTTTAATTCTGTCGTCAAGATAGCCAAAAGATGCAAGAGCTCTATACAAGCAAGGGTGTGTTTGGATGGTGGACAGAGTATTCTTCTCTATAGTTAAAACTGGCCAAGTTCAAGCTTTTAAATTTACAGGCATTTTAAACTGGAAAAGCACAGTTTAGGGTTAGTCTTGAAATCCCCATACTACATTATGTTAACATCAAGGATATTTTACAAGCTCATTTTGGGAACTGGCTGCAATTAAATGTTGTGTGTCTTAAGAAGAGAAATAGGAGTTTATGTGAGAGGAAACAGAAGTCTAGAATTTTTCCACTACACGAGGTCCTGTACTGAAGCTGTTGTTGTGAAAAATGCAGCCAGGCCCATGAAACTTTTCAGTCTGAAGAAACTGCTGTGCAGCAGCAGGTGAATTTCAGTGTGCTTGAGCCAGTGCTGCTGCCAGCACTGCCTGTGCATCCTGGGACACCTCCCAGCTCCTGTCCCTTCACACTGCTTTCAGGTGGGGCTGGGCAAGGAGTTTGGGTCTATTAACTGGCTGCTGGTGAGAAACTGGCTCATTTTTGTGAGATGAGGTGATGGTGTGCACGTGTCTCCATGGCTTAGTCTCCTTTGTGAGCTTCTTACTTGAGCCAGAATTTGTGGAGTCTTTAAAGCTCTTTTTTTCCCTCTCTCCTATTAAGAGAAATGAGTTGTTGCAATCCCTGAAATGTTCAGTTTTCATCTTTATGCAAGATAGTGAGGAATACATTTTTTTTCATCCCTTAGGTAATTATTTGCTTTAGTATTGCACTACAGTGAGATAGGATTAATGTAGGTTACAAGTAGTAACAGAATATGAAATAAGACAACAATAAGCACAAGAGGAAAAGATAAAAATAGTCTCAGGAATTAACCTAATAGTTTGAGAATTGTGTGAATATATAAAATGCTTGCAAGTATGCTTAAATCTATTTTTCTTTATGACAAAGAATGTATTTTCAAGTATTATGCATACAGGATTCACCTGGGATGTAAGAACTTGAAGAATTTAAGTGTTGAGCATCAGGAATGAAATAATAAACTTTTGACTTAAGTTGTCAAGCTGAATAAACTATTAACTACCCCACAGCAATTACAATTATAGCTAATAGTGCAATGAAAACACAGTTGCCTTTTTTTTTTTTTCTCCTTAGCATTTTCTTCCTGGACCTGTCAAATTTTTCTGCCTTGTTCCTCAGTTTGCTTTCCAAACCATACTATGTCCTCAATAGATCTTGAGAACTGTCTCATGAGTAGATTTGAATAATCAGTTTCAAATAGAGGAAATTAAATGAAGAGTCACACTTCATCAGCTTGGGCTTCTTGATTGAAAGCTTTAGATATTCCAAGTAGACATTGCTGAATGTTTAACCTGGTCTGGCAGGCTCCAGGCTCTGAAAGGTGGGCAACTGAAACCTGTGTTTGCACAGAAAGGCAAGTTATGGGATAGCTAGGAATTGGCTCTGGCCAGCTTGTGTCCCAGGTGCCATCTTTAATAGTTGTTTTCTTCTTATATTACTAATAACCAGACTAATGGGCCAATCATATTTAGTGTTTGGGATTTTTTAATTTTTAGAATCATTTTAGTTTGTTTTTGCTTCTGTGTGGTTGTTTTAGTTTTGGCCACTTGTGCTGGCAGGTGGCTGTGAATGCATTGTAGTACCCTCAGCTGCTGCCAAGCTCTGCTTTGTGGGATCTTGGCCATACATAAGTGCTGCTTATAGTAAAAGAAATGTTACCATGACAAGAAAATGTACATCACAGTGTATTTGGCTCACATTGGTGATCAAGTGCTTATATAGCAGCAAAGCATAACTATGATCTAACCACATGTGAGGAGACATTTTTTACTTCTGCTATGTAAAACATTTGGGATTAAACTGATTTAAATAAATTGAGGGCAAATGCAGTGTGGGATCGTGCTATATTGAAAGCACTAGAATGTGTTCTGAGGCAGATACTGTGATGCTGACTGATAACTATAGGAGAATTTTCTCGATTAAGTATTTCTGTGTATCTTGGTTATATCTGATAAGCAGGGAAGTGCTGTCCCTAAATATAACCAAACTGTATTAACAAGAGGATTAGAATGATTTGATGTAGAAACTTTTCTCACTAAACTCTTAAAGAAGATTATGTTTGCTTAATCTTATAATTTAAGGGCTATGGAAATTTGGAAGAGATGAAATTGCCATTAATTTATTTAAATGCATATGTTGAGACAGAATGCATTATCAGAGAGGCTTAATATTGAAACTACTTCTAAAAGTCTGAATTTTCTATGTAGCATGGTCAAAGTATGATTTCTAATCTACAGTTCTTTGCAAAACACTCTGGATTGATCTGTTGAATTAGATGCATCACTAAATTCTTATCTTCCTCATTGACAGAAGGTTGGGGTGTGGGGGAAAAGGTCTTCAGAGACTTCTCTCTGCACAGAGTTTGCTTTCCATGTTGGGATTTATCTCTTGATGATTAACTGACTCTACAAATGAGCATGAGCAGTTACCAGAAATTGAGAACTACAGAGCTTCACAGTTTAGGGCTATCTCTGTCAATAGTACCATTTCAAAGAGATCACTTCAGTCAAAACATTGATATTTTTCATTTTTAGTCAAACATTGAGCTCTGTTGCTGTTCTGTTTGTTTTGTAAATAAATGGCATGCTCATTGCTGTAAATGCTCAGTTGTTTGATAGCTGTTTGTTAATCTTTTCACTGTTAATTTCAGTTCATGTGTCTCCATTAGAAGGGACTGCTGTACTGAGAACTGATCTCCTTGGCTTATTGAAAAGGTGCTTGACAGCACCCAGGCTCTCTTAGGGCATGAGGAGTGCCACTGGCTGGAGTCCACAGCCAGTTTGGGAGAGTGGAGCTTGACTCAAGCTGCCTATAGAGCTCAGGTTGGGTTCCCCTTAAATACTTCACTGGTTGGGGGTTTACAGCTGTAAAAACTGTGTTGATGGACTACTCAGATCCACAAACTAAGCAAATGGGAAACACTCCTACTTAGTTATGCCATCTTGTCCATTATAGGGAAAATTCACATTTTGTTTCAAACTGTTCCCATGCTTTGTTTCAGTGTATCAATCTTAGCATTTTGGGTTTGGGTCTACCCATTATTTAAATCAAGAGACACTATCAAAGTGTGAGGCAGTTACTTTCCTATATTTTATTTCTTTGTGTATCCTTGTTTTCTTCCTCAAACATGTCTTTATGAAATCTAGTAAAATAATTCAATTTAATTCAAGCAAAACCCCAATGGTTTATGCTGTACGCACTCCTTTGTGCTCAAGAACCTGTGAGATAGTATTTGTACAAAGCTGTAACTTGAGTTTTTCTGCCTGAGAGCAAAGATAGACTGGAATGTTTCCTGGGGAAGGGGGGACAAGTTACTCCATATAATTGAGGTCCTAATGCACTTCTATACCTGAGCAAGTCAAAACTGTTGTACTGGTGCTTAGTATTCTAGTAGCTTGATGAATCTAAGAATGTTTTAGGATTCTTCTCTTAAAATTACCTTGTTGTTGTTAGTAGCAAAAAAACCTGAAACCCAACACAAAAATCAAAAGCCATACCCCCCCAGCATAAGAACTCCCAGGTTTTTGTTGCAGACTTGTGTTCACCCTTCTCTTGGGATAAGCAGAAATTCTTGTTTGAGTACTGTAGGCACAGGATCTACAGTGTGCCTCTGGATGTTCTGGGGTGACTTTATGATCCTTGTATCCCCAAATTGTCTTTTCTGTTGGTGTTGAATACTGAATTCTGCAACTTTAAGACTGGTTTCAGTATACAAGCATCATAAAATTCCAATATTCCTTCTTGAGGTTTAACTCCTCTGCACCCTCCAAGCCTATCCAAGAAGTAAGTATGGGGTGGAGATTAAAAAAAAAAAAAAAAAAGACAGTAGTTGGATAGGAGCAGAGAGAGAAGAGTTTACTTTTTTAAGATGACAGACTTTGTTGTCTGTCTGCCCTTGTAGATCTCTTGAGGCTGTCAGTAAAGGAAGGGAAGTGATGGATTCAAGGAGAAAGAAATGGAGGAGCACCAGACCCTGCCAGAGCTTTGCCACACTCCTCTAGTGTAACTTCCAGTACAGGGCCATCAGCTAGTAGGGTTTTGAATACTTAGTTTGAAAGTGGCCGTAACAAACAACCTCCTCAGCAGAACACTGGCTCTTTAAAACCTTTATCTTATGAGTCTTTGAAGTAAATTCGGTGTAAACAAACTGGCAATGCAAAGCAAACCTGCAAAAACCCTTTACTGGGATGATGTGAGTTGTTTTGTTGTGGATTTTTTTTTTTTTTTACCCTCTGGCCATTAGCCACTGTAATCTCAAATCAGCTAAGGAGAATACAGAATACTCCTTTGGGGGAGTTGTGTTTGGCAAATTTACATCTTGGTGGCAAAGACTTTGAAAGTGAGCTCATAGGGTTTAAGTGGTCAAGTCTTGATGTCCTTTT
Organism: Erithacus rubecula; assembly: GCF_903797595.1. Classification (NCBI taxonomy): domain Eukaryota; kingdom Metazoa; phylum Chordata; class Aves; order Passeriformes; family Muscicapidae; genus Erithacus; species Erithacus rubecula. The sequence continues at coordinate 8,825,639 of NC_136659.1, read as the reverse complement.
CTGATTTTGTTTTGTGGGTTTTTTCTCTTTTGTTTTGTGATCTTTCTTTCCTTGAGCCTTTTATCATTAAATGACATGTTTTCAATGTATTTAAAATCTGCCTCTGGACTATGAATTTACCAGTAATCTCAACAGCAGTGTATGCAAAATGTCTTGATTTACAAATTTGAAAAATGTGACCTTTAGTCTCTTCCACATTTTCCTCTAAAATATGAATTTCATTGATTTTAAAAACTGTTTTCAGTAAGAATGAAAATAAGCATATCCCTGAACAATGAAAGATTATAAAAGGTTATAATGATTTTTTTATACAATTTTGAAACAGTTAAAAATATTCTAAGGCCATGTATCAAATTTTAGTTTGAGGCAATGCTTAATTGCTTGTAGCTTTCATCCAATTAGCACTTGTTTGCTCCTTGGTGTCTTCAATGGAATGACTGGCACTGCCAGTAGATGGTTTGGACATGCTGACAAAAAATGCTGCTTAAAAATATCTGAGTGAAATAATTTCTTATCCTTGTTGCAGGGCTTATGATTTTTTTGGCTTACAGGAAACAAAAGCAGCTTTGGGCTAAGTGCAATCTTTGTGTTTTAGAGAGAGCTCAGGAGATTGTCCTTTACAATTGAGGACAGGGAGAACATTGATTCTGAGGTGTTACACTCTTCTCAAGCTGTTGGTTTCTTTTTTGTAACAGCTCTCTCAAGTGAAATTTTTAATGAATTATTAATTTTGGAAGCTAGTACATCCTGACCTCTTCCTTTCTGTCTGTTTCAGTGCTGCCCTCATACAAAGACATCTGAGTGCAAAGCTGTTGGCTGTTTATTAGGAATGACTTCTCTTGCTCAGTGTTGTGAAGTCTGGAAAAACTCCCAGTTGCTTGTGTGCCACTTGAGTTTTTCTTTGGAAGCCTTGCTTACACTGGGGTAACCTTTGGTTTTACCAGGGGCACATCAAAACTGGGGAGGAATACGAGTTTTTAGATTTTACCATGTGTACTGTAAGGTTCACACTAATTGCCATCTAACTTAAAATAGTTTATTTAAAAGGCTTTCTTCCATCCTGACAGCTCATTAGTATATTGTGGTGGCTTGTTTTGTAAGCTGAAGAAAATGTTTCCCATAATATTCTTTCTCTGCTGACGGACCACATTTATTTCAAATTTATCCAGCGATGCCTTCATCTTTTTATATCTGAAATGTGGTCTCATCTAGGCCTGGAATATGACTATAAAATTTAAATAGATGTAGAAATTAAATCATCCAATTTTTAAGTAATGAGATAAGGAATAATTTACTCAAATGTGCAAAAAAGAAAAAAGTAACAGCAGTGATTTCTCTCAAAATTCTACTTATCAGGCCTCAATGCCTTGATGGGACACATTCCTGTGCTACCTTATTGGAGCCTCCATTTAAACATCTGTGACTGGGAAGATACATGGAATGGATGCTTGTAAGCAGAGAGATGCTCCATCAAAGGGTAAATCACAATTTTGAAGGCTTTTTTTATATCAGATTGGCTCCTGGTTTTTCCCAAACTCTCAGAAAGGCAAGTTCTGCATTTCCAACATGACTTTTCTGTGCTTGGATGTGAAAGGTCATTTGTCTCTCTTTTTCTCTCAATAAGTAAAAATGTATTCACATGTCAAATCTTTCATGTCAGGGAGAATTCAGATTGTGGACTCAAAAGCTTTTCTTGTCATGTTTCTAATTAGGTCTGTGACTCATTCTCATGAATAATATATCAAGCTGCATATTAACGTCTAATCCAGCTACATCATCAATTTACAGCAAACCTTGGCTGCAGTAGCTCCATAAAAGTCAGAGGCTGCAACATTTATCCAACAGCTGTTAGAACTTCTGCAATGTCTCTGGGTACTAAACTTGCAAAGCAAGTGATTAGATTCATGTTTGCAGTATGTGAGGGTGAATGAATTTGATTAAAATAATAAAAGTGGATTTCTAAAGAGGACTTTGAGGTTAAGGCCAAAAAAAGCCCTTTATCCTAGGTAAAAATTATTTTCCTTTATGATCTGAGGAGAGTATTTGTCCAAGTTCAGACCAAAGTGCTGTGTATGGTTAGATTAGATTGCTTTTCTTTGTAAGAAACTGATTTGTTTCCTATCTCTGAGTGAGGAAAAAAAAAAAAAAAAGCACCAGCTAATAAATTATTACAAAGGTTTTTAGCCTGAAATGAAATCACTTGTCACTTGACCTCAGTCTTGCAGAGTTTTTTGAAGGATTGTCCCAGCTCCCTCATTAATATGCTGGATGGGGCTGTTGTGGATGTAGCTGGTGGTTTTTGTTTGTGATCATGCTGACAGTTATTGTCAAACAGCCTCACTCCATCATGTGGTGCTCATCACCAATTAGTCATCTGACAGGTATAATTTCTCAGTGCTGTGGATCACTATTGTAACTGTAAATTATCTTTGAAAGTGTCTTTAAAATGTCATCTTTTCCTGCTGTCGTCTGGTTTCCATCACCTATTTCATGATAGGTTGCTGGCACTGGTGTGTGCTTCCTTCCCAGTTTATTTTATAGACAGAATGATCTATTCCTGCCACTCCCTTTCTGGCTTTGCCTGCTGCCCAACTCTTTTCTTCAATTTTTTACTGGGCTTACAGGAGGCTCCACTTGGTGACTGCTACTTTTGTGTCAGAGCAGGGAGAGAACACTTTTCATGCCTGGCTTCCAGTCTTTCCAAATGCTATTCCACTGCCACATCTGTTGACTTTGACACAGCAAGGGAGCCTTTGAAAAGGATACAGCTTGGATGGAGCTCCTGTCAGAGCACATCAGAACAATCAGCTTTGAGAGAGACAGGTACCATGTGCTCCACTCCTGGTGCATATGCATCCTCCCTGCTGCATCCATGCCACTGAGACAGGATGCTGTCTGTATCATGGCTCACACGGTCTGCACAGCCAGCAGGGATGGGACATGGCCATGCAGGAGGAGGATTTGGAACTTGGGCTGTTCCAGTTCATCTGGCCAGGCTGCTGGGTTTGATCTGAGTGTGTGTGTGTGTGTGGACAACTTCTAGTGAGCACTGGGTATGGCAATGGGAGATGTCAGGCTGAGCCTGCTTGTCTGCTTTGAATGGAGCAAAGCTGGCTTCCAGATAGCACCTGGCAGTAAATAGGAAATGCACAGCCAGCACAGGCTTAGTTAAAAAGTTTCTACGGGTATGACTTGACAATGGGCTGCTACCAAAAGACCATGGAACATGGAGGAGGATTTCTTGGAAGACAAAGTTCCTATGCATTTCAGAAACCAGAGAAATATTCCCCATAGAAATGGGCAAGTATTATGTCTGTGCCACAGGTTGCTACCTATGAGCATGTCTGGTATAAATAAACTTATAGTACTGCTTGGTTGTGCTAGACCAGGATTGCAAATTGCAGCAACTTTTAGTAGCTTTTAAATTTTTTTTTTCATTATGATTGCCTTATGTATTCTGAATAAGAGTGATTTCAGGGCATAATAAATGGGACAGTCATTTTTCTGTAGCTTTCTGTAAGATGCCCTTAAAATTTTATCTATTTCTAATGCAAGGTTAGGAAAAGAAAAAGGAGTGCAATCATGGACAAGGCATTTAGAATCAGAGCTTCACCTATGAAGCAAGGGTGAGATTTCTAATTTGCTAATGTGTTCTTGTCATAAGTATCAAAAATTAGAATATTCAGGTTGCATATGGTTTCACCCATCTGCATTGAAGTCTGACCTCCATCATGCTGTGCTTCTTCCTCTTCTGTCAATATTATTTAAAAGATTAGGTTAATTATGGGATTTCAACCTAAGAATCAGAGTGTTTTATACACCTGACAATGACCTCAGCATCACTGCAAAGTTGCAGTTAAGAACAAGGGTAACCATTTTAAGTTAAGGATCAAAAGTGGATAACAAAAAAATGTGCTGAAAAAATTGCTTCCTAAGTGTGAGGGAAAGCAGCACAACTTTGCAGCTTGTTTGCACACCTGTTCAGACTTGATACACCTTTAAAATGGGCCTATAATAAGCCCCAGGTGTTACACCTTATACAGTATGAGTTGAACTAATTAGCAAGCTGAAAGGTTTAGATTGTTCTTGCAATTAAAGACTTTCACATGGCTTTATGCTCCTCTCAACTTGTAGAGCTTGATGCAGTGGCTGTTTAGCAGATATAATTCTTTGCAGTAGAAATTTTGCATGAGCAGGGGTTGCTTCTTGAGTATTTTTATCTACTTATAAAAAAAATTCACATTGTTAGCTTGTTGTACTTTTAAACAAATGGGTGAATCAAGTTCATGAAGCTTAGGAAGAGAAATGACACTTTCAAGGTTGCCAGCAGTTCTGCATAAACAGCTGGTGATTTTAATTGATCAACAGCAAAGAAAAGAGTGCCTGTGTTTGACTCCCAGGAAAGGAACAGAATACACTGTCACATCCACAATTTAAATTAAAAACTGTGTGGCAGTTGAGTTTTCTATTTCAATGACATCTTAAACTGCATCATGTGTTATGTACTACACAGAAATTAGTAAATAAATTAGTTTAATGTGGTGCTGAACATGAAAGGTAAGATCAGTTTATTTTGACACAGTGATGATTACAAAATACAAATAAGTACTTTCCTTGGAACATTTAAGTAGAACTGCTTTGAATTGAGAACCACATCTTGCTGTGCCTTGTTGTCACTTCAGTTCTGAAATACATTTTGCTTACATCTTGCTGATTTCTGCCTGGCTCTATAGGCTGTGTTGATGCTTTTTTATTTTATTTATTTTTTTTTTTAAAACACAGTTTATTTTCTTGGTACCATTGTTATGTGTGCTGGGCTCTTTTTTCCTTATTCTGTCTCCATAAGCATTTTAGTCTCTTCACTTTGAGTGGCTGATTTAAGGAAATTGAGAGATTAGGATAGCAGACAACTGAGATGAATTGAAGTAGTTCATCTTTGTCAGAAAAATCCCATCTCTCTCAGCTGTCCCTCTTGCAAGAAAGAGGGGAACTGGACAGAGAGCTAAACTTCAGAGGCATACATTAGGAATAAGCAAAGTGAGAGTGTCTTGAACAAAGCTGGAAAAAAGGGGCACACTTTGGACTGAATTGATGAGAGAAGAGTGTTCTTCCTCAATAGAAATAACAAAAGCTGGTTTTGGAGAAAAAATGTGCTGAGTAGAGAAAGATCAGTATTTCAGTTTAAATGTTTCCAAATTGTTAAGCTGGGATTTGAAAAAAAAAGAATTGTGTAGGCTCAACTTGAGAGTTATTAAAATAGTTGAATACAAATAAACTAATGGGGGAAGCAGGAGAGTGAGAATATTATACTTGGTGTCTTTTTGCTTATTTCATACATTAATACAATAAAGAGATTTTCATCAGTATTGGTGCTACTAGGTAATGTATTTCAAAGAAGTATTGAGCTGGCCAGGATCAAAGTCACCTGTACATGCAGAGTTTCTAGCTAAGGAGCTATGGGAGGATATGGGTCTGATAGTCTGAAAAAGGCAGAATAACCTTCATTATCTGCAAGAGGCAGAACAGCCAGCATTGATCCCCCTTCAGCAGAAGGGGAAGGAACCAAGGTCATAACAAGGTGTGTTCTCTTGATCTGCTCAAAACTCAAGACTGGAAGAAATGATTGATAACATTAAAGGTAAAAGGTACTTGGTAGCTTGCTCCAGGAAAACCGAAGACTTGTAAGCATCGAAGGATAGGAGAATTTTTATCAGCTTATTCACTTTGAGGTCTTCAGAGGAACTGGGTGAGGTCATGTCCCAGCCCTGTGCAAACATGTCTCTCCTCAGAATGGCCTCTGAAGCAGCCTCTGGATGTCTTTGAGTCTAGCAGAGGGACAGTTTTGTAGGGGTGGGAAGGAGGAAGGACAGAGGGGAAGATGTTTCAGAGGTGTCTGACAGCTGCTCTGGGAGGGAGAGGAAAGCAAGCGATGGAAGTCGGGAATAGGCTTGTGGTCCAGCTTCTCCTTGGACTTGGAGTCACAAATGTGAACACCCAGACTTCCTCTGATGCAGCTCAGGAACAGCCTTTGAGCTGAATGTGGTGCCTAGAGGAGGTTTTACTTTGCCTGGGTGAAAGCAATACACTGTGGGGCATGTTCACCCACACTGCTCCCAGCCAGGCAAGGAAAGGTCCCAACCTCCTTGGGTACTGCACTTACACAAGGTACCTAAAACTAGGAAATTGAAGGGACAAACAAAAATCAGTTGATGATGTTTTTTAAATACAGCTGATCAGTTTTGCTAAGCTGTAGAAGCTTGAAATTTCTTTGGTTTAGAAAAGTACTGAACGCCCCATAATTCTACAATGCAGTGGGTATTGGTAGATGTTCTTGCCTGTTGTGGGGAAGATTGGAAGTAGGTGATTTTCAAGTCCTTTTCCAACTCAAACTGCTTTGTTCTGTGATGCGAAGCTTTATCTGTAACTCATTGTTCAGTGAGTAGTGCCTTAGCCGCAAACCCAAACTCGGAACATTTTGTTTTGCTGTTGTTGCACTGTTTCACTATGCAAGACCTGCAAGCCATCAGCATATGGCATGGCTATATTGTCCTATAAAGAAGGAAATAACTCTGTGAGACTTGTATTTGGATGGTGAAAGCTGGGGAAAAAAATAAAATCCCAGGAGTTACTCTTCTCAAACTAAAAGCCAAGGTGTTTGATATGATGTCAAAGGCTGTTGAAATATGTAATTCATTCCATCTGCTGCATGTGGTGCATGAGAACAGCACCTTGGTGCCAGCTGCATGTGCCTGAAACTGAGAGAGGAAAGCCTTGGCAATCATTCTGTTTGCTCTGCTGCTTGTGAGGGTGCAAGTGAGCCACAATTTTGCTTTTTAGTCCATGTGTCCTGGTTTGCCTGGCAGGCCAAGCTTAGGGGTATGTGTGCTGCTTGCACTTGAGCTTAGAAGGCTTTCCCTGCACTGCCAATATTGGACTTCTAAAAATTCATACCCATTCACCAAGCTTCTATTGCCATCTGTCTAGGAATTAGGTAGCTTTGGCTTTCTTATTCTGGGCTAAGTATAAGGATTTTTGCTCCTTTTGTTGTTGATTAGTTAGTCCAACCAAGTTCAGCTACTGGTTATTTAGAAGCTTTATTTAACAGTGAGTTTAGTGACCTAAACAAATATTTATGGAAAAAAGAGCTTGAACAACATAAATCCTCTAATGTTAGATTCCTAAATAAAGTACAAGGTTTACAAGCATAACCACCTAATCAAGCTTCAGCAGATCAATTAAAATAAATTATAATTTAGTCATTCCCCAGACTTTAGGGAAATTTACTCCGGTTTTCTGTAGTTCTTTACCATGTGTTACAGTGGCCCAAGAACAGTCAAATGGAAGTGAAACTTAGAATTTTCCCTCAATGTTTTATTGATATAAGTAGTAGCACTTTCCTGAGGGTTTATGTAAAACTTTCAAGTTACTGTTTAATAGAAGGATGAAAAGATTGAATATCAATAAAATGTTCCCTTTTTTCATTTATCAATCAATTATTAAGGAAATAGAAAATTAAACCCATAATAAATTATGTTCAGCCCACTTCCCCTTTCCTGTTATTTATGCAGAGTGGTGCCCGGAAGCTGTGCTGTCTTTAACCTGTAGCCAAATGGCTTTGTAGATAAGACAGTGAAAGATCATGTAGTGAGATACTAAAATAACTGTAAAAAACCCAACAGGATCAAAAATCAAAATGCCCAAATGCTTATAGACAACAAAATGATTGCATGTGATGGAGAGCAATGACTGCTGGTTTATTGTATCTTATTTATTTTCTTTTTCCCCCTGATCTTGTCCTCTACTGAGGAGAAATAAAAATTTAAATCTTAAACAATATTTGTACTCAAATATTGGCATAAAAATTGTCTCAAATCCATGTCTAATTTACAGGATTCAAGTTGCCTGCATCCTTTAATGTAGGAATCGAGGCCAAATCCATGTTAGTTGAATCTAAATTAGGAAGGAGGGTGTAATAGCACTTCATGGGTAATTGGGAGTTTTTAATCTGAAACCCTCAAAGGTATTTTGGATTTTGTCATTGAGGGGATGGCCACTAATTGTCATCTGGTGTTGTGACATCATGCATCCCAGTGTTGTTCAGTAGTGACTGACACAGCTGTCTGTGGGAATGGAGCTAACTGGAATGGAGAGTGGGACAATCCCACCTTCTTACAGAGAAGGCATCAACTGAAGGCCATGGGGGTCAGGCACAGATACTCCAATATCCAATTAGAATCCCTCTTATTTGTGCAATATTGAATTGGATATCCCTAACAGGTGGGGTGAGCAAAGTTAGAGAAGATGTTAGTGGATATGCTAAGAGGCCTGCCCATATGAGTTGTTCCCAAATTCTCTCTCCTGGTTGCTTGTTGTTTGCATATTCCTAATCCTGATTGGATCACTGCCCTCAGATCCACCCCCAGTTCTGCCATATATATTGTGGAATGCACCCATTTTTGAAGCCTTTTGTAGTTGACCCCCAGAAGCCCAAGGGTAAAGTGGGAATGAAAGGAAAACTGTACCACTGATGTTTATTTCATTGTTTAACTCCAGAGGCAATCTCTGGATTGCACATACTATGTTTATAATGTGGAATCCATTTTAACAAATTAGGAAACTATTACAGGTGGAGAGGTGAGGCTGTGTATCAGGAGGGAAGAATAATATTGAAGGAACATATGGATTGGTTTCCTCTTGTTTTTCCCCATTTAAAAAGCTTTAATTATCCATAGGCACAGAGTAAAAGACATTTGAAAACACCCCTTACAAGTACATAATTCTTGAATTATTTGGTTCCTATGATTTTAAAATTACATAGATTATTTCATAGAATAAGCAAATGCAGGTTGGCACACTGAAGATATAAGTAGACATAGTTTGAACCTATTTTTTTTGAGAAAACCCACCTTTACTGTTTACCCAGATCATATATATGTTATTCTTGGCTTATACTTACTGTGATTAGTGTAACATAGTGTTGAAATTTTGTGAACTTAATGTGTTATTAGAGTATGAAATTAGCTGCTTTGAAAAAAACAAAAACAAGAAACCACAAAAGTCAACTCTTTGCACCTGCAGTTTTGGGCTTCATAAACTCATGGCCTAGTAAAATACTGTGATTCTGAAGACAAAATTTTATCTAATGTTTCCTGTAAATAATTAGATTTACTTGGGTGTCTTGTTGCAACATCCTAGTCTCTTCCAAAATATAGAACACCCCACAATCTCCTTCCAGAATGGAAGGAAGTCAGGGAGTGAAGAAAGGTCTGTTTTCTGCTTGAATTGGTGAATTAGTATCCAAGTGCTTAAAAATTATAATATTTTTAAAAGATGGGAATAATGCTTTAAATTTTTTAGCTCAGGAAAATCATCCCACAGGGCCTCATTTAATTGCTAAGGGAGCACTGGAGTAAAAAAGAGAGAACCCCAGCAACCTATCTTTGGGAGGAAATTTCTTAATTCAGGTCTCTCCCTAATAGTGTGGATGGTAGGGAGACACTGGAACTGGCTCTAAAGGAACTGTGAGAACCTTTCATCACCTGCTTCCCTGTGATGGAGTGGGATAATTTTTTGGCCAGAACTTCCCTGGCTGCAGGATTCCCAAGGGCTGCCAGGGATGTGTGTAAGCAAATAGTGTGAATAATTTTAGCATTGTTTATGGTGGGGTGTGTATTTGTCTTTTTACCCTTGGGAATGTATCCATTATTTCAAATTAGTACATTGACTTATGAGCTGCAGATCTTTCTGTTTGCTGTTTGGTACAATGCTTACCAAATTATTTTCAGATCTTAAAAATAATCTACACAAAATGTCAATCTCTTCTAATATTTATCTAGCCTTACCCTTACTAGAACTATTTTTTGTGAAATAATAGACTTGAAATAGAAATCCCAGATGTATTTTCTGAATCCATAAATTGCTCATTGTGAAGAAAATGCTTTTTTTCTCTAAAAATGATGGATTGCTGGAACATAATGGCTTGTGCTGCTGTTATAGTTAAATTTTCTTTGAAATTACTGAATTTCATATGGTTTATAAGTAGGTACAGCCTCCATAAGGCTAGACAGACAAGAATAGTGCACATATACAGCTGAAATGGGGCAGCTGTAAAGAATTCTAATGTTACATAGCTCTTGTGCTTACTTTTATTCTTTTTATTCTGAAATGGAGTGAAAAATGCTGAATGCTCCCTTTTGCGGAGTATTAGACATAGTCATGATTAACAAACTTGAGCATTAACACTCTTTGCAGTTCTCTTCACATACACAAGTAAAAAATAATCAAAGTGCAGATGCTATTTTGTTTGCCTCCTACAATAAAGACTCAAAAATAGGATTGAATTGCAGTTATCTGCAATGACACGTGAGAAAAGGTGTTTGTCTTGAGCTAGACACTGAAAAGTCTGATTTTATAACAGTTGGAATTGTGACAATTGTAAATTGCAGAGACACTGGTTTCATCCTCTTCACAGGTAACATTGATTATTTTCATTTATTAAGAAATTGGATGGTTACTGAGCTGAACTGCTCCTGGCTCTTGCAAAGGAATTACTTGTTAATGGTCAGAGATTTCACTGCCAGGCAAATGAGCAGGGTGAAACATTCCATGACAGCTCCCAAGATCTGAGCTCATGCCCAACATGTGTGTGTTGGTAAAAGGTGAAGATTCTCACCTTTCTCTCACTGTTCAAGAGGTGTGGAATTTGGATTATTCATATGATGGTTTAAAAAATTTTCATCACACACTGCCTTGTACCAGCACCTTACAGAATCATTTATAGGGAACTCTACATCCACTGCAGCTTCATCCACTTTATTCTTATCAGAAAATATCAGTAAAACTCAAGTTGTCTTCATGTTTCTTCTGGGGGAATGTCTGATCTGGAGAGGTTGCAATGGAGATAATGGACACTGAACTGATCATAAGGTTGGTTTGGGCTGTGATGTCTACCACCAGTAGAGGTGGAAGCTTCATTTGTATGACCCACACAGTACAGTACAGGAATGCTGCACCTTGTAGTAACCTCTGAGGCATGTTGGTGTATATAACCCTTCACCCTTGGAGGGTGAATTATTAAAATGAATTTCTGATTTCAGGCATGCTTTGCCCTAAAATGCAAGATCTAGTTATTTCAAAGCAGGGCTTCTAGTCCCTTTGGAAAGGACTCAACTATTTATGGAGTAAATTCTAAAACCTCCAAGAACATAATTTAGTTATCACAGAAATCTGGTAGTAAACACTGAAGTTCTTTTTAGTGATGTTTTTAGTAATATAATTTATTGTCTCTCCTTTGTATATGAAGAGTTGTTCAGGATAGTAGCTACATATAAAAGTAGGGGAGGAGACAGAAATTGATTCTTGCATCTGTTTACCCCAGTAAATTTGGGGACTCAGCTTTGAGAACTGCTTATACTAAAGTGTAATGAAAAGTATTTAGCTTTCTTTGATTCCCATAAGACTGCTAATCTATGGTGATAGTGTGAATTTCACAAAAATAGTGTTACTTGGACGTATTTTTTCTCAGAATAGCTTTTGTATGTTACTTGTTATGTATCTATTTATCTAATGTAATTGAATTTCTGTGTATTTACCTTGTTTAGCATATGACAAATCATAACTGATTTCCAGTGTGTTCTGACAAGGAAAGCACTCATTATTGAAGAGTTTTGTAAGAGGAGTGTTTGCTGATGGACAATGATAAGAAAAAACCTGAAAATCAGTGCCTGGACTTTATCCATAAGTCAGAGTATAATCTTTGGGACATATTGTCAAAAGTAATTGGTTGTTTTTCTGTTTTAGGTGTTTCTTAACAAGAAGTACTGGCATCTTGAGGAAGATAATATTGATAAATGTAACTAGTGAGGGAGAGGTAGCTAAGTAAAAGGGCAGTGATTGGTAATGCACAGGAAATCAGATGACTTAGTGAAATTATCCCATTTCAATGCCCTAAATTTCTGCAGCTCTGAGGTCAAACACTTCAGCTCAAAAAAGTGTTCAAACATATTTTTATAAGTCTCTGACATATTTTTTAATATTTGAATGTTTGACTTAGTACTGCAATGTTGGCACTTGTGTTTTGGTGGGGTGCTGAGGGCAAATTCAAAAGACATGGAAACACACGAGGGTTTGTTAAGTCTGTTCTTCACCTTCTCCTGCATAGAATCATTTAGGTTGCAAAAGACTGAGCTCAATCATTAACCTGGAAGATCCATCACTAAACTAGGTCTATTAAATACCATAAATACATGTCTTTTACACACCTTGGCCCATGGAAAAGCATTCTTAAGGGCTTAGGAGAATCAAAAAGCACACTACTGTCTGCTGAGCTTTGCCTTGTATTTAAAAGGTCGTGTGGTCTCCTTTCACATTACAAGTTTGCCCTTTTGCAATCAGAGTTAATTGTTACACATAGTGGTGTATCTTTATCTTTTACATATGTTCTCATAATACTAAGTTAGTAGTTCTGTGGAAATACTATGCACAATCAGCTGTATGTCCCTTTGGAGTGTTGGAGAAATTAAGTAGGCAGAGTTAACCATGAAACCATCTTCCTTCTTGACATCATGTTTGTTTGACTCTGTCCTTGTCTCATTTCTGTTCAAGTGAAATATCCTGGAGCTGTTTCAGGGCAGCTTGTGCATTTTCTTCAGGATGTCATTCTTTCTATTGTTTAGTACCTGGCTTTGTGTTTCTTTTAGATTTTAATGTATCATCATAGCTCTTTCCTCCCCCTCTGCAGTCTTTCACAAATAATTGAAGCAAACGTGATAGGGTTTTGGCGAACCATCTGTTATGTTTGGTATCCATCCCCAGCAAAGACAGAGTGGTCTCATGATAAACAAGTAGACAGATTAAGGACTTTATGTTCTTAAACCTTGGAAAAAACAGCTTTTTCCTTTCTTTCCATTCCAAATGTGTTGGTTGGATAACATAATCACATTTAACATTTCAGTAATCGTGACAATTATGTCAGAAGTTCTGAGTAAATAAAATGTCTGATGATCAAAACCCCACAACCTCATGATAGTAGATATTCATAATGCAGGTCTTGGTGATTTAGTGACTTTTCTGGGTGAAGTGAAGCAGGAGAGTTTTTACAGTAAACAACAAACTTTTCTGCAATCAGCTTTAGCAGTGTTACCAGTTAGATGCAAGAGCAGGTATACTATCCAATTACTGTCTAAAATATTGTTTATTAATGCAAGTGGTACTCCTGGGGGGTTTGCATTTCAATCTTCTGTTATTGTTCAAGCTTTTAACACTATAAACAAAGACTGTTAAATCTTGGTGTTAAAAATTTTTTGATTTGTCAAAAAGAAAAATTCATATACTTTTAAATTGTTATGGCAAGCTTTTGAGTTTATTTTAACAGGTTGAGTTTGCATCATTAACTTCATCTTTCTCCTCAGCATCATTACATTACACACAGGGCAGTTGATCCCATGTCTGAAGGGATGATTGCTCAGGTAAGGAAATATTACATGGCATTTCCACAGGACTTGTAGCCAAGCCAGAAATGCAGCTTTAATCCACATGTTCCCCTGCTTGTGCTGGGAATCAGGCAAAGGGCAGGTTGTGCAGCTTTATCTCACCATGGAGGTAGAAGATAAGTTTGAAATTTCATTTCCAGTAATTTTTGTACTCTTCATCCTGAGTTTGTTTGTGCTCAACAACTTCATTTTACAGCCTGTAGATAAACATGACATTCTGTGTAAATAACTATGAGAGCCCAAGGGTGACAAATGGGAAAATCGCCACAGATTTTCACTCTAGATCTTCCTGCTCCCAGTTCTGATTGCTCTGCTGCTTCTGAATGCATTTTATGTTTCAAGGGAAGGGAAGTGGATGCCTGAAACTGGTGAAAATTACTCAATGGGTTGCATATTGTGTAAAACTTATGTTTGATATTATGTCATGAACCACAGATTTAGTAGCCAGCTGCAGGTTAGTAAAGCTAAAAAAGTACTTGTTAATTAGATATAAAGATCCCATGATATTTACAGTACCCTATGTGAAATGATGGGTCATTAGGAATGTCACCATAATTTAGATATTGGAAGGGAAAGCTTTCAAGTGTGACCTGCTGAGCATGTTATCCCTTTTTGCTTACATTTGTGTTTGTGATGATGCAGTATCTACTTCTCTCCTTGTAAAATGAGCTCCATTCCTGAGGTCTGCTCTGCTTGTCATGTTCTTAGTGCACCCTGGTTTCTGTTTACTTGCCGTGAATATTTCTCAAAGGTATGTGGAACATGCTTTGAGGCACGTGTGTGATTTCATACTTGGAATTCCTGGTTTTCACACACTCCATCTCATTTCTCCAACAGAACTGCAGCCCTGCGATTAATTCCCTTTCATCAGATGAATTATTCTGTTGGTTTGAATAAGTCTCTAAACACCATATGAGCCCTTGTTTTGCAAATCCAAGTTTTTTTAACTTTCTAAGCCCCTGGTACTTGGTCACTTTTTTTATCTTTTGGTAGCATCCTCAGTGTGTCACTTTGCATCTCCTTACTGCAAATCAATTCTTAAACTGATCTATCCATCCACCCAAACCACCATGACTCATTTCAACACCTCCTGATGAACTGCAAATGTAGAACAGACACTTTATAGGGCTGAAGCTTGTGTTGGCCTCTCTAAAAATCTCCATGCAGCCTTTTATTGGCTCTGCTGAGTGCTGTTGTAGCTTAATACATTGGTCTGGGACATGTCTGGTCCCAGTGTAGGCTGAGTTTGTCACTGCTGCAACATATTGTTTACTAATACTTGGCATTGCCAAGTAACATAATATCTAAAGTCTAAATAATTTAACCACAACAGAGCAGGTGCCATAAGACTCACTGCATTTTTTCAAGTCCATTTCTAGAACTGATGTGTCACCTTAGAAACATGGAGGGTTTTTATTTTTCTTTCCCTTAATGTTATACCTAAGCTGTACCCTGAGCTTGTCAGACTAATATGCTTCTCTTGTTTCTTCAGGGAATAGGTCAAGCCAACACCTGCAGGAAAGTCTCTTCAGATTTGTCAGAAAATATTCAGCAATCAGTTTCACTTTCTAGTTGATTTCTTGTATTGATTGTATTATTTCAGTATAACACCACGAATCTACCGCTTTGTGCTCTTTTTCAGGGGACTCATTTATTCTTAGCAGCTCCTTTTATTTTTTTTCCAAGTCTAGTGAACTACAGTATTTCTAAAACTTTTGAACACATGCAAAATAATGTCCAGAGTTACACTAAGAGGGCAAAGAAATTTTTCTTTTGTTACTCAACAGCAAGTTGAAGGGGAGGAAAGGTTCCAATAGTATCACAACTTACATGTGGCTTAAAAATTGGCTTTTGATTTTCATGTGTGCCTCAGTGTGTGAAAAGGCATAATTTTTTCCCTTTTACATTAGGCAGACTCTTATTTTGTAGCATCTGTGATCATGGTGAATTTTTGCAGGAATTTATCTATAATGGAGACCTAGAGAATTATTTTCTTAGTCAGTTAATTAGGTTATGGCTAAAGTTGTTTGCCATTGTATGAAATGTGCCTATCATAATCCCTAGGCACATGTACATAAATTTATACATAAAAATGACCTCGTTGCAAATGAAGGGAACTTGCCAGCCTTCCCTTTGCTTCTGCAGCCCTCCCTCAGGCAAAAGCCTGAATAAATAGATAAACCCTGCAGCATGCCCTGCAGGCTTGTAAATGTGGACTCTGCCAGCCTGATGGGGTGAGGGAGTTTGAGAGGACCTTGCCTCTGGTCTCTGTGTTTAGGGCTGATGGGGAGAGTAGATCAGCCCACCTGGACTTTAGGAACAGGACAGAGAATGAGTTAACATTTCAGGGGTTCATAACTCTAAGCAGCACCTTGGAAGTTGATGTTTTACACCATTAAAATGTGATGCTTCTGTAGGATTTGTAACTTTTATATTTTTTGCTGCTAATGGTGTGGCTGTCACAGCACCCAGCCTTTTTCAAACTTTTTTTCCCCACCTGAAATAGCAATTTAGCACTTTGGGGAAAAATGTCATCAGACCCAAATATAGAGAGGTGATGACTACTTTGCAAAATCAACATAATTTTAAACTTCAAGTCTGTATGTGGCATTTATGATTGAGTATTAGCATAAAAAGGAAACAAAATAAAGCCCTTATGGTTATTTCCCCTGGTAGTGAGTACAGTGCTAAAGTAGCAAAAGAAAATGAAGCTCTTAATAGTTGCAACATGAATAAACAGGCAAGTTTGTTTTCATTTTGGCTTGATGTCTTCTTGAAGAAAAAGTAAAAAAATAGAGCTCAACTCCTGCAATTAATCATAGTAGCAAAAAAAAAAAAAAAAAAAAAAATCACTGTTCTATGCTTACCATAAACTGCTTATGGTCTACATGTTTGGTTTTAATTAGGTTTTTTTTCATGTTGTTGGCTTAGTATCTAGCAGAAGACAAGGAAGGAATGTGATAGGGGAGACCCTTGCTGCACTGATTTAAAAGCTCAAATAAAATTTTTATTTGTATAAAATATCATATGGCAATATTATGATACTTATTCTGAGTGAGGAAATGAAAATTGAGTAATCACTCATTAGTGTAAATAAGTCTTTAATGAACTGAGGGGGAAGCAACTTAAGTAAGGCAGAAGGAAACCAAGAAAAAGTGGAAAGCAGTCCTTGATTATTTGAAGCATGACCTGTTGGATGTGTCTGCAGTGTGGTAAATAATCTCATGTGCTTTTGTTTGTAGTGGTATGGTCTGTGACAATGCCAGGGAAAGCTTCTTGACTGAACACAATTCCATTAATTTATCACAGTTATGCTAAAAGGTAATGCAACTTACTATCTATCAAATATGTATACAAATATTTATTGCAATGCAGTCTACTGATGGAAAAATATAACTAAGTAGAATAATATTGGGAGCTTAATAAAGAAAATTTAAATCAGAGTGCTTTGCATTGAAAGTGATAGGAGATTTACTGATTTCACTTATCTAGGAACAAGTTCTTTGTGGATGGTTGCTGTGCCTTTTGAGGTATTTGTGTGCTTAGTATCTGAAAGGAAATTGGATTTCACTTGATTATTCAGAACCAAATATTTGGTACAAAAGCATAAAAAATTAAGACCTTCAATGATTTCTTGAAATGCTTATTGAGGCAGACTGCACAGTATTTAGAGCATATGTTTAAAACAAAATAATTTTGTTCTAGTTTATTGCTATCAGGAGACACCTCAATTCTTTAATAAGCAATTTCCCTTGTGCACTTTAGAGAAAGAACAGTGCTTCTTGAGCACCAGAACATGACCACAGCAGGACAAGTACTCCTGGGTTTTGAAAAGGAGAGCTCTAAAGAGGCTTTCACAAAAGGCCATTTCTTCCAAAGGCTTAGGATGGAAACGAGGTAAATATTGAGATATGGAAACCATAACTCCAAGCTCAGCCTCATTTTTAAGATGAGAGTAAATCATTGGTGGTAGAAAGAGATGAGCCTTTACTGCTTCCAAAGTGCAGAATGCACTTTTATCAATTGGTGTAAAATGTAATGTGAAGTGACATGTAGTACTTGTTTGGCACAAAGAAATGGCAAAATACTGTCTTGATATTTCTGAGCAAGCTGAAAGCTGGAAAGCAGTTTATCCTTAATTAAGCAATGCAGAGTTAGTCATGAAGTGCTAATTATTTTATGGGCTGGCCATATGACTTTGGTGTGGAAGGTGACTTTGGATACTCCAAATGAGGGAAATACACTAGAAACACCAGACAAGTATTGTCACATATGCCATCTACTTGTCTTCCTTTTGATCCACAATTCAATACTGAGGGCTTCCATTCCAAGATTTTGAGCTTTTTTTTTAAAGTCTTGTTGGGTTTTGTTGGAGCAGTGAAACCTATCTGAGGTGAATTAATTTTGTTGCTGCCTTTAAAGTATCTTTTGCTTTCTCTGCTGAAAGTGTCTTAGTGTTTCATTGAAGCAAGAGTTGTACATGCAAATATGATGTGGTTGTTTGTGGGATATTTTTATGCATAATCAACAGAGTAGCATTACAATGCTCTTTATAGTACCAAGAGGATTTTTCATTTATGTAAAGTACTTCCGTTTCAAAACATGGATTGTTTTAAATGACCTTAGAAGCTTGAAATGGATTCCATGCTACATTTCTTACCTTGCTAGTGAAAAAGCTTTTAACTGTTCTCAGAAATGGATGGCAAGGTTTGGTATCATGCTATAAAAAATGATAGTGGTGCACTGATTCATATATTAATGCCTTTCGTGCTTTCCTGTCAAATAGGAGGAGAATAATGCATGAATACATGTATTCAGGTTCAGTTTCAGAATAGAAACATTTTCAGAACAAATTCTGATTTGGTCTCATAAAGAGCATTGGATATGGCAAGTAAATGCAGCTTCTCCAACACAATATTTTGAAATGTGTTCAATATTTATTCTAGTATTTTTAACTCAAGACTCAGTATTTATAATCCAAACCATACAATGCTGGTGTTTTTATCCTGCTGTTTCAGAAGCTTTGTTGATTCTTTTTTCTTATTTTTCTTTAGAGGATTGTTTTTAGATTTTTCCCTGAAAGCCTTTGTTTTCATAGGCAAAAACCTCTCTTCATACTATGCCTCAAATATATAGGGTTCATGATACTTGAGTTGGAATAGTTCAGCAGAATGGCCAAAGGTATTGCAATGAATGTGAGGAAGCAATAGGTGCAATTTGCTTTGTGTTTGCTGTTACTGAACTACTGCACCACTTTAATCTCATAAGGCTACAGGGTGGTGAATCAGATGGACTTTTCCAGGGTTTGTAGAATATTTCATGTGCAGCATTCAAAAGTGGCTCTGACAGTCAAGGAGAAAATTCAATGAAGCCATTTTATACATACACCTCCTTCCCCACCCCCCCCCCCCCCCGCCAAAAAAAAGCCCCAAAGAAGCACAACAGCAAACCAAAAACAAACCCTTCAAACAAGAAAATCAAACCCCATCCCAGAAACCATCACAGCCCCCAAGAATGTTCACCCCAGTTATGTGGGAAGGCATCCTTAAGGTTTTGGTGTCCGCAAATTGAAGTAGCATTGAACAGTTTGGAAGGAAAGAGAACAAACAAACAGTTCATCTGCACAGAGAATGCATCTGTGAGTAAGTAATTTAGTTTATAGTGTGGAAGAAAAAGGTGACTGAACAGTAATTAGTTTACTGCATTGTTTGTAATAATGTTATATGATTAACAGAGCATAAATGGAAGAAGATGAGTGAGGGATTTTGCATTAGTGCTGTGGATTGCCTCAGCTTTGATATAAACATGAGAGGATTATCTCTTTATTAACATGTCTGTTGGCAAAAGATGAAATGTTTCTGGTGTTGCTCTGTATAACTTCCAATTTCACAAATAAAGCAATGAAATACTCTTTTTCCAAGGGTCAAAGTTAGCAGAGGAAGAGCAGAAATCTGCTTTCTTGGGCAATGGCACCTGGGTCTGTGACAAGAGAGGAATACTGCTGATTTTTTTTTTTTTTTTTTTTTTCTTTAGGCAGTGGCCAGGCTACTGCTCAGCCTAGGAGGAACAGAGTATTTTCTTATTTCAGGGAGAGCAATGTGCTGTGGCAAAATGCACTAGGTAAGTAGATTAAAGACTTACTGAGAACTAGAACTCAATACCCCTTCCCTTCATGAAACTTGAAAATGTGGATGTGTTTTAAGTTCTTGGTAGAGGTTTAAAATTTAAATTTAAAACTGAAAACTCATATTTTGACACTTTTAGTTGATTGTATTTCTTATTTTTCTTTAACAGCTCTTGTTTATTGCTAACATTTTCTGCAGAAATTTGCCTATTGTCAGAAAGCTAAATAAAAAAAGGAATGTGTAGTTGGAATGATACTCCATTTAGCATCTTGTAGAGCTCAATATTATTGAATAACATGAAAACTGATGACCTGAGATATTCAAGTGCCTTTGTAAGCTTCTAGCTGAAGAACCAGAGAGGAGAGTCACAAAACCCTTCAGGCTGGGAGGGACCAAGCCAACATCCTGCTCAAAGTAGGTCAGCACGAGGCTCATCCGAGCTGTGTCCAGTTGGGTTTTGAAAGAAGCTCAGGATGGAGGTTGCACAACCTCTCTGGGCCTCTGCTTCTCTGCCTAATTACTTTTGTAGTGACTTTTTCCCCCCTGAACCATCAGAATAATCTTTTTCAATTAGTGCTTGCTGTCTCTCATTTTCCTGTTGTGCACCATGACAGAATTCATCTTGTCAGCCCCTCAGTACAGGATATTGCTGGAGAGCTGCTCTTAGGTCCCTCATAATGCTTTCTATTATTTTTTTTTTCCCCCAAATTCAGCAAGCCAAGTTGCCTCAGTATCTTCTCAAAGGACTTGTGCACTGACTGTTTTTACTTTATTACTACCATTAATGTGCAAGTTCTGGAGGATACAGTAATGGCTACAGTCAGTCTGACTAGAGCAGAGTAAAGAACAATTTCTAGCCTTGAACAACTGGCTGTGCTTCTGTTGGCACAGCTCAGGTTTGCTGCACTTCTCTGCATCAAATACTGCTCAGCTTCTCTCTGGTGGTGGAGTGGATGGCAACAGTGCTTTCTCCTTGGTGACTTTCTGCAGAAGGTGGTGAAGATATCAAAGAAGAGATGTTCTTTGTCTTCAAGAGGGATCCATTCCTTCCTTAGAGGAGGAGTAGTTCAGGGTTTAGTCTGAGTACTTGTGTGAGAGATCTGTGCTTCCTCACACCTTTGCCCTTTCCAAATGGGAAATAAGGGAAAGGAGTCTGTTAACAGTGAGTTTCATATTGGTCACACAGATAACAAATTTCCCAGGTTTAGGAAATGTGCTGAATAGCCATGGAGCTATTGGAAATTTCTCTTTAGGAAATTGTAACACCATATTTTGAGGACAGAGAGAGTAATGGACTTGAGTGTGTAAATTAGTAGTCTTGTATAAGGAAGGATAACATGCTAGTTAGTTATAGTTCTGACAATAGTCTGATTGTGCCTCTTCCATGCATTTAAACTGTCTGATAAGTAAGAGTTCTTCTTCACCAGATGGTCTGAAGTACATGACACATCATGTGAAAAGGGAAAGTCAATCCATGTACTTGCTTTTAACCTCTAGTCCAGTAGGTGTTGTCCTTTGGAATGTACCAGGAAGCACCTCCTCTTTAATGGTGAGGGTGGGTCAGCTCCCTGTGCACCTCTTGTGACTTCTGAACTGGAAGTCACTTCTGCAAGGTGCTTTTAGAGTCTTTACAGCAGCTTGTAGATGACTGCTGCCAGAGGTACTGCAGAACTCAGTAAGTTTGGTTACTGAAATTCCCTCAGTTCTTACATGGCATAACATTAGAGCAGTACACCTGCAAACACATAGAACACAGCTCACTGCAACAATGAAATGTGCTGTAATGCAGGCTGAAGAAAGTGTTTTTGGAATTCTTTTAGATACTATTTGTATGGGGTTTAAAAGGTCAAAGGTGGCTTTAGCTGAATCAAAGTATTGGCATTAGACAGAAAAGTGCTTAGTCTATTAAAAGTTCATATTGTGGATAAATGTCTTTAATGTCCAAAACGTAAATATTCAGTCAGACCCTGGTCCCTTGACTCTGATGTTGTCACTAAAACTTATTGTTTTCTGCAGCCATGTTTTCCTTTAAAACTGAAGAAGTCTTTTACTGACCTGTCAAAGCTGCACCACTTTTTTGTTGTGTCAAGTGACATTGTTTGTATGGAAAGAAGTCACTGTGCAGTGATAAGTAAAAAACCAGCAAAACTTTTGGCTCAGATGTGTTTAATGTACTTTTTATTCTTGAAATAATTCAAGATGGGGATGAAAAACTCCAAAATGCATAGTTGAGAGAGTATCATACCTGCCATTAATAGCTAAGATGACCTAGTGGTTGCTGAACTTGCTCAGTCTAAATATGGCTCTTGGCATAAAATACACTTTGTCCTTGGAGTCCTTTATGAACTCATATGTCTTGCACTCACCTGACTGAATTTCATGAAATGTGAACTGAGAACTCCCAGATGTTTCAGGGGGGCTGAAGCATATGCTTCTTCTGAAGTTGGTGTAGATTCAGGAGGGAATGACAACCCCAGCTCCAGTGCCATAATACTTTAGAGTGTAAGGAAAACATCACATCTGTTTAACATGTCAGGTGCAGGTAATTTTAAATAGATTTAGCAGCAATATAAGAGCTAACTCACTTTTGGAGTAAAACACATCAAGTGGAATAACCAGGATCTGTTGGATGAGGTAGAGATATGTTAATATCTGTTGTGTATGTCCTAATAAGGCTGAGGATTTTATTTTTTTCCTTTGGCTACTCATATGCTTATATTCCATGTAATTGCATATTGTTGTCTTCTTGAGGGCTTGATAAATGCCAGATACTCCTGAGGAAGGAGAAAAAGCAGCAGAAAATTAGAGTGGGCAGATCCTTCCTGGAGAAGGTGTAAATTCTGGCTGTGCCTTGGCATGCAGAACTCCTCTGTTTTGTGTGAATACCCAGTGTTGATAGTGAAGCTCTGCCCATAGCTCAGGGCAGGGTGTCCCTTGGCTTCTGCTACCCAGCTGCAGCACTGGAGGGTGCCTGGGGGAAGTGATCAGGCACCTCCACTGTCTCCTCTCCTTGTTCAGTCCTGCGTGCTCTGAGCCTCCTCAGTCCTCTGTCTGTCTCTAGGCACATCTGCTGACTCTGCTTACCACAGCACGAGTCCATGACTAAACTTCTGTCTTTTTTGTTATCTGCCTTTAATGTAATTCTTTATTTGTGCAGCTCCTGTTTAGAGACAGCAAATCTATTAAAATCCCAAGGAAGTAATGAGGGAGTTTGTGCTTAAAGGTAAAGCTGGGTGGCTATGCACAATTAGCTCAATGCAATACTTGTCTTGTAAAACTGAGTAATGATGAGTCCAATTTGAAGGACTCATTTGCTACCAAATGCCTTCAGAGATAGAACTATGAGAAAATGTACATCCCTCTGTGCCTGTTTAATGATTATTGAACCCAAATTCACTACCTCTGTTTTGAGAAAAAACACTCCTGGTTTTAGCTGTGAGGTTTCTGCCTTGTCAAGTCCAAGTTGATGGAATATTGAATTGTAACAGGAACAGAACTATAAGTTCCTGAGCAGAAATATTTTCATGGCTATTTTATGTTTGAATGAACTGCTCAATTTTTTTCTGTTTTTCCTGGCTGAACCAACATTTTAGAATTCTGTTTTATTTCCTGAGTGTGGCTACAGACCTGGCTCCTGGAAGCTCTCTTTCATTCATTAGGACTCAGTGAAGGGCCACCATTTACATGTGTCAAGTAACTAATTTAGGTTTGTTGTATTATATGTGACTCCTCTTGGTGAAATCACCTTGGCAATTTGATGTTGATACTTTTGGTTTTATTTAAATTTGTGGCACTGTATAACTGAGAGCGGAAAGAAAAATAAAAGCTTTATTAAAGTTCTTGGTTATATGTTTGTGAAAAGTCTACGCAAACAATTTGATATTACAAACTAAAAGAAATTTTAATGCTTTTTCTAATGATATAGTGTTGAAAAAACACTACAAAATCAAATATGAACTGCTTACCAGTCCTGTCTACTGCAAGCTCTTCCTTGCTTTTCAAACAATACACCTCTGTATAGCTACAATTAAATTTTAGTGCAAACTCAAAAGTTATAGGGAAAGGCTCATTGTCATTGCTAGTAATTTATGGTGTCAAACCTTTAATGTGTTTTATAGGTACAGGATGGCTCATTTACTGTTCCCATGATCCCTTTGTGATGGATCTTTACAGATGTTTAGAATAACTTATGCTCTTGATTAGAAAGATGTTACCATTCAGATTTTTCCTTTGCTATACCTCATAAGCTTTGAAATAAGCTGTTTACAGTTATGTTTAGGTACAATTCTAGAGAAGAGTATTTGGGAATTAGCTTGTGATGATATAGCATGAAAATAAAAGCTCTTATTTGATCAGGTAAGGATGCTAGAGAGCTTTGGTTGTGCATCTTAAAAATACACCTTGCTGGAGGTATGTTTTCAGGAGAAAGTGTTCTAATGCAGGGTGACATCAGGGACAAATGCAATTCTGTCTTGTAAGCCTTCCAAATTCTGTGGGAGAAATTGTGATTGTTGCAAAACCAGTTAAGAGGGAACAATTACAGGCAGCAGGTCTCTCCACTGCAGAAGTGTGAGTACCTCTTCCTGTGTGTACAACTGGATGGGTGAGTGTGCTGGTTTTCAACTCCTTCCTCTGTTTTTCTGTGCAAGGAAAGCTGTGCTGATCTGAGGCTGGGAGCCGGAGGAGCCCCTCTCTGGATTTTGGGAAGCAGGCACAGCAGAGCTGCCTGCCCTGAAGCTCAGAGACAGGCTAGACTGTCTGTAAAAATGCTTTCCTATCTGGTCTTGATGGGTCCCATCTGAGCAAAGCAGAGCAAGAAGGGAGAGATGACTGACTTATTGGGAAATGTCTGGGGACAAAATTGGGCGCTTTGTCTGTATTTCATACTTCAGTGACATGCAGAGACACATTTTCAGCTTTCAGCTGCTGCCCTGGTCCAAAGTAGAGGAGTCTGCAGGTTTAGTCTGATCTAGAATCAGTGTTTCTTCTCACACCTTGACAAGTGCTGGCAAATATAAAACTGTAGCATTAATAAAAGTGTGTCTAGTAGACAGTGGAAAAGGAACAGAGAATGGAGGTTCACTCACACTATTTTAAACTTCACTGTGTGTTATAAAAGTGAAATGCATTGGATATATGTCTGCAGAAATGCTGTAAGGAAATGAAAGAAAGATAGATATATTCACCACATATTTCTATCCTAATGTTAAAAGATGAGGAAAGATAATAGTATATGGAAAACAGCACATAATAGGTGTTATGTGACTATATAAATGCAAACAGTCCTTCCTTTCTCTCTTTTTCTTTGTCCATTTTGACATTAAAATATCTGTAGCCCTTTAGGCTCATAGCCAGCCTGTACTGTTGATTGGATTTTGCTAATTGGTGCTAACCATCATATCTTGGTTTCCTGTGCATTTATGCTGGTGGGACCAGCACTGCATCATCTGATTTAACTTCCTGTGCTCATGCAGTAGATGTTAATCTGGAACATTTTACTTGTTTCATGGGAAAAAAATATTGCAGAGTGAGACATCTTTTCCCTTTGCCTGTCTCCAGTTTTGAGGTGGGGGGAAAAAGACAAAAAAAGACTCATTTAGTGATAGTCCACACATTTGGTAACAAAGTTAGCACATCTCTGATTTGATGCAAGTCCTGGTTCATGGCTCTGGAATGTCTGTTGTTCTTTGGATGCAATTTGGGAAGCCATGTAGCTTTCTTTTTTACACACTGCTCTGTCAGTAAGCAGGTGGCTTCACTGACAGCTTTGTTTGTGGATATGCAATCAGGCCTGAAGGAATGTGGGAAAGCCACAAGAGAAGATTTCTTGTCAACTGTCAAGGCTTGTCAAAGTAAAATTAGCAAGTGGAGAGAAATATGGAATTATTTATATTTAGACAAAAGAATGAAATGCAGAAAAAAGAAAGATGTATTGATATATGTAAGAGCACAAATAGGAAGATGGGTATATTTCTGCAAAGCACTGAGGGAAGAAAGATGTGAAGTGAAGCTTGTAAGTGGCTCACAAAGCCATCTGCTGACAGGGGAGGCTTTGAGGGCTGACTTTTTTCCAAGATCAACTAGTGCCAAGTGTCCTTGAGAATACCTATATATTGTCTCCATGGATTCAGAATGACAGGAAAGCTCTTTGTTTAAAATTGCAACCTCAGATAATAAAGCCTTCAGTGATGCCATTATTGAAGTGGGAGGTTCTCCATAGGCTTCTGTCAGGGCAAGCCCATTAAAATTAGGGTAGAATAAGGCAAATAATCTAGGTTATCACTGCTGCCTTTTTTTAGTATTTCAGAGGTATGATATTAATGGGAATCTACATTAGGAATTGTAAAGAAAAAAAACCAAAAATATGAAAATCAAGGGACACTGCCACGAGTACTGAGGTGTTCTTGAGCTGATTGCAAGATAATGTCTTAAGCCTGAAACCTTACAAAGATAAGAAAGCAGAATGGAAATTTCATATCCTTGCAGGGTTTTTTTTTAACTGAAAAGTAATTTTCATGGAATGACTTAATGTTCCCATGTAAAATATTGAAGTTTAGCATATAACCCTGGCCCAGCCAGGACACTTTTGGCTATCCTCTGGAACTGCTGTCCTGCTGTAGAGAACTGAGTGAACAGTGCCAACTATTGGTAGATAAATTGAGAGCATTACTCCCACAACATGTGTATTAACATGCCATATGCCAGGAGCTAACATATTTAAGCTTAGAAAATTGCCATAGAGGATGAGAGAAAATACAGTAAGAAGTGTTACCAACTGCATTATTGCCTAAGCTACATAAATCTTAGAAGTCAATATTTTATGTGGTGTAATTCCACATGATGCAATTAAAAGTAACAGGAGGAAGAAAATATTTCTATACATAGGAAGCTTCTGGTTAAGGCTGGTGGCATAGGACACCTGTATTGCAGTTTGGAAATGACAGTGCACTTTAAATGGAATAACTGTGGGAACAGATGCTCACACATTAAGCTCTCAGCCTTACATACAGCTGAAGTTTACTTTCAGGCTTGGGAAGTTTATTTTCAGGTCTGCAGGGAATCTCAATGGGCTGTGTGACAAGTGGTCACCTTGCAGGAAGCAGGATAAATTTACATTTTACTTGTATTAATTCCAGGTGATTTATTTTATTTTTTTCTTTTGAATGTGCAATGGAAGTTGATGGAGGATACCAGGCTGATAGCTCTGAAAACAAAATACTTCTGTTTATCAAGTGTCTTCATGTTCCTCACTTGCAAAATGGAAAATATTCCATCTGTGGGAATGACTTTTCCTCCACAGGTTTTTTCTTTCTGATTTCTATTTATGACTAACCAGAAATGCACTTTTGATCTGCCTTTCTGCTCTCCTTTGCTTCTTGGAATTAGGAAATAGTCATATAAACTATTCTCATGGATGCTTCTGTGCATGTAGATTATATTCAAGGGGTTTAGTTTTGAGCCATTGTTTTCAGACCTAGTGTCAGTTCAAATTTTATATTCAGTTATTTGAATTGTTCTAGATGAATCTGATGAATTTCAGTGATTTAGAACTCACATATGCAGCTTTGGTTGCTTCAGAAATCCTAATTTTTTTCTCAAATAGCCAGGGCTAAAAAAGAGGTCAGTGACTCCCCCAGTAAGTGAGAAATGCTTGATTGGATAGCTGAACATTTTCTTTGAGTATGTGGAAACAAGAAGATATGGCAATATTGAGTATGAGAATGAATCTGTGTCAAATATCTTGAATTACAGGCTTATGAAGAGAAGATAATTAGTGGAGTCAACTTCTCAGTGAACTTGGGCTGTTAGCGAATGAAAATTTGCTGAAGAAATGAATAACAGTCCTATAATGCTAAAAATCCTATTGTACCCTGAGCACAAGCAATGTCTTCCTCCAAAATCCTATTGTATATAGGTAGAGGGAATTCAAAAGAGTTGCCTGAAATAATTTTTTGTGAAGGGAAAAAAACTTAGAACAAATCACAAATGCAAGAGACTGTTGAGAATAAAATAGAAAAAATTCATTTGCAAATCTGATATCTGTATACCTTATAACATCTTCACAATTTATGGTACCTTTATAATTACAAATAATAGTACCATTTGGATACTACAGAGGAGTTTGAGGCAGAGTTCAGGGACAGGAATGTGAGATAAAACCAGCCACAATTTCTTGGTAATCTTTTTCCAGTGCAATGGTGTGCACTGCTTCAATCTTGCTGTACTAATTAATGTGTTTTGTAAAATATTCTGACACACTCTGAAAAATCTGGAAGTCAGGAGGCTTACAGATATCTCACATTAAAATATTTTGCAGATGTTGCTGACAAAATTAAATCATCTTTCCCATTTCTGAAACGTGTTTGTAGATGCTTTAATTAGGTCGTATTTTTCCCTGAGAATTTCATTTCCTATAAGACTTCTGTTCTACATAGTTAGATGTATTCTGTAGGCCATTAAAATATCTTGCAGTTAAAATGGATTATGAGCTTCTATTCTTAGAATGACTAGAGTAAATGTACTCTTTGCTGTCTTCTCTTTACCTGAATGATGGCAAGTACTTATTTTTGTTCTGGGGTCATTGCTCATCACTGTTTCTATCACCTCACCCCTGTCATTTATATGGAATCAAACAGATAAATAACAAGTGTATATTTAGTTAAGACATTAATAAAAACTTCATCTCCTATAGATGAGCAACTCATCCTGCAGCTCAATTTCAGTTTCTTGTAGTGAGCTCTGTTAGGCTTTGAGCTTTTTCAGCTTCTCTTTCCTCCTTTCCTTAAAAACAAAACCCACCAAACTGACTTCAGAACAAATACACAAGAGTTAAACTGCTGTGATGCTGCTACCAGGCTTGTTCCAGAATTTTAAGTCTTGAAGTATTGGTAAGCATTAAGATTTAGCTTCGTCAGTCCTTTCTTCATTCCAATGTAGATTGTAGTTTTATCCTGGGTTCTCAAAAGCTTTTACACACAGTAGTTTGTGTTTTTTTCTTAACACCCTCGATGTGCTAAAGAGTATTTCTTCTGTAAGACCCCTCACTTTCACTGAATGGCACTTCCAGTTCAGCACTGCTTTTGTTCTCTAAGCCCACAAACCTATTTGTTATCACATTCAGTACCTGCATTTAAAATGTGTAGGACTTTATTTCCTTTCATAAGTATTTTTCCTGCCTTGGAGCTTATCCCTGAGAGTGTATCTGTATGAGTTTTCAGCCACCAAAAGCAGAGTTCACTGTTTTTGGAAAGAATAAAAAAAGTATCAAAGGGACCTGGTGCCCAGATTACAA
This sequence comes from Erithacus rubecula, assembly GCF_903797595.1. Taxonomy (NCBI): domain Eukaryota; kingdom Metazoa; phylum Chordata; class Aves; order Passeriformes; family Muscicapidae; genus Erithacus; species Erithacus rubecula. Next base: position 8,796,732 of record NC_136659.1, on the reverse strand, counting down.
TACAGGTTTTCCATTACAAATTACATTTCTTGGGGAGGAATAGAGACAGTGTCACTTTAACACAGGTTGCTTGTACATCTTCCTTAGAGATTTTAGCAGTGTGTTATTTCTCTGCTTAGATGAGTTTCTTCAGACAAAGTACCATAAAGTTGAATTTATAGGATAATTCAGTCCAATTGTTTTGTTGTTTTGTTTAGTACTCATTAAAGCCTGCAAGTGTGTTAACTTTATTTTAATGTGAGAAGTATTTTTGGGTATCTTGTTAAATTAAAAGCTTGATTTGTCACTGTCTAACATTTATTTTCTACTTTAGTTTTTATTTTTTGAAATTCAAGTACATAGTAGAGGAACTATTGTGTTGTGGGGATTTTTTATTTCTGTGAAAGCACTACTATAAAAAACCACTGAGAATATCTAAGCTGTATTGTAACCTCCTGTTGGTAACTAAAATTTGTTTTTAAATATGGAATTTTCTGTAGTTGCAGTGAGTAGAATGATGTTATGATGCCTAGGAACAGTAATATGCAGTATTTCCACTGGACCTTCTTTGCCATCTTTTTGCCTGATTTTTCAGCTTTGGGGTGGGGTCTTTCTGGAGTTCTTCCTATTTAGCTGCAGCATTTGGTTTGGAAAAGTTTGAAATCCTCTTCCAATTTATTTTTTAAGGTTATGGATGAAGATGTTGATAGAAACCAGTACCTAGGTAATACCTCTGACTTGGCTTCATCCTGCACAGCAGTGGTTAAGCATTATGATTATTTGCTTTTGTTCCTTGAATTAGCACTCAGAAATGGCTGGTTCTTCCAGTCCAGTAGAACTTTTCTTCTTTTAATGATGTTTGAAACTGCAGCTGTGCTATGTTCATGGAATACCTTTCCTCACATGCTGCCAGACATTGCCATAGAGTTTTCAGGACTAGCAGGGTTTCCCCTCACAGAAACCATCCTGCACTTTCATAATAAACTGTGTTTATGAATCTGCTCAGTTGTTTTATTTTATCATAGATGTTATCTTTCTAGAGATGAAATTCAAACTTGCCAGGCTGTCTGAACCCCTTGTAGACCTTTCCTGCTTCTGAAATTTTCTTGGGAAAAGATATCAGATATCCTTTAGCAGGGTGACTGTGACAGTTTGTATAGCAAGGGGAAAAGCACAAAATATGATTTTGTTGAAAAAGCAATAAATCCTGGTTATTTTGGAAGGGCTGGTCAGTTGTGTATTTCCTGGGTTTTCAGATTTAAATGATGATGAACTCAAACTTCATGTGCCTTCTCACTGGACTTTGTCCCTTGAGCTGACTTAAACCAGTCTCTGAATTTTTCAATGTATTTATTCTGCAGACTGGTTGGAGGAAAAGAGGATAGCATGGAAGTCCAGTGTGAGTGTCAATCCTTTTTGAGGTTGTTCTGAAAAAAAATTTGAGAGATTCTTCATTAGAATACAGAAGTCCAAACGAATCTGTATTTGATTGTAGATTTATTTTACTGTTCTTGAAAGCTTTGTCAAGCTTTGTTACCCTTTTTCTTATTTCTTGATCGTTTCAGCTAAGTACAACACTTTTCCTATTTTATCTCCCTTGTTAGTTACAAAAGCAAACAAACCCAAATAAACAAAAACCCAGGGAAAACCCCAAACAAACAAAAACCAAACCAATCCCCTCAAGCCCCTCAGTATTTCTCCTTAAAAGAAGTTCTGCTGTGTCTGTACAGGAAGCTTATTTAGGATTACATTCTTTTCCAGTCTGTTCACTTTTGAGCTCTCTCCCTGGGGAAGCTTAGCCTCAGGCATTTATGGCACTGATACTGTGCTATGTGACATAAGGGAATTTTCCCCCCCTAACATTAATCCAGCTGTTAGGATTCAGGAGCCTGGGGTTTGCAGCAGTGCCTCATCCCCTGGTGGTTCTGGAGTTCACTTTTGCACTGGAAACTTGCAGGTGTAAGAGCACTGCAGGTCTGTACAAAACCTCTGGAGCTGCTGTTTGGGCAGCCCAGTCCCTCCAGGTGATCTGGTTCAATCTGTTAGAATCAAATGCTTCTTTCATCATTGTGCTCTTAGTAGTTTTCTGGTGCAGCAATATTTTAACATGTTAAACGGTGATCTGTGTTCTCTTGCTTTCATCACACAAATAATGTGTTGAAATATCTGGAAGCTAGCCAAATTTGCTTTGCAAATTTGTGATGAAAAGGAAAAAAGGTAAGTTTTTTTGTATTAGAATATGTAAAGTATAACCATTATGTATAAGTAGGTTTTTCTTAGCTTTTTCCAAGTGTATTTCATTATGTGTAGATTTGGCAGAAGATGCTTAAAAGTTTTTAAGTGTGATGGGCACTTACATATTCCTGAAACAGAACTGTACTTATGCATATGACCAGACTGTGAGCACTTGCCATACTCAAGTACACTGTTTCAGAAGCATTCAGCTACATTTGCTGTCAGTAGCATCCACAAACTTAGAAACAAAAACATACTTGAGTTTTGCACTGGTATTAGCAAAATGAAAAACCAGTGCCTGGAAGGCTTTGCTATTTAAACCAAGCCCTCAGTGAATATTGAGCATGTAATTAACTCCTGCACTTGTATCAGTTGTCTGGATTTCTGTGTGCTCAGGCAAGATCTCACCTGCTGATGTCAGAAATGTGCCCGAACAACAAGATTTTCTTGGTGTTTTCTGATCTCGAGTCTCTTGACAGAAAAGCAGGCGTCAAGTTCTTTCATGATGCACAATGGTCTAAAAGGAAAGAATACTTGGATATTTCACTATAAACAAAACCCTTAAAGCATTTTCTCAGTAGTGGCTCACAATCTGTAAGTGTTAATCCTGTTGATCTCTACTAGTGAGCTTTCAAAAGCACAAAAAGAAGTTTTGTGCCTCCTAAATGTTATTTTGGTTCAGATCTTAGAGTTAACGTCAAAAAAATCTGAGCTTTTCAGCACAGATAATTTCAAAAGGGCTCTTTGGTTCAAGTGCCCATTCAAGTCATTGCAAGTTCTATTGGCCTGTAAAGTGAGGAAGTCTTGCAGGTTAAACATTTAGTTTGAGCTTAGCTGGGCTTGACATTTCTGCTATATTGCACAGAAGCACGCTGAATTTGTAAAGCAAACCATGCTGGGGCTGCACTGAATCATGGTCTTTTATATTATATAACATAAAAAAACCTGGAACTCCATGGGAACCTCAGCCTGAGGTCTCTGTTCTGCCTCAGAACTTTACAAATTGCAGAATCCCTTCACTTCAGGGTTTGGTTTTGTTTTGTTGTTTTTTTTCATGGCAGATGCAGAAAAGAAAGGCTTGCTGTCTCTGGAACAATTTCTCCTCCTTTGTAAAAACTTGCAGAGCCATTGAGCATGGCATTTGAACAACAGAATTACTAGGCAATTATCTCAGTAACAGCCTGAGTGAAAATCATGGGGTTTTCCTTTTCTAAATGGAAATTTCACTATGGATGTAGGTGAGTGAAGTAGGAATATCTAAAGCAGTGTTAGGATAAGGATGGTCTTTCATTGCTTATCTATTCCATCTCCTAGGGATTCTGCAAATCTCAAAAAAACCTTTAGGATCTGGAAGCCAAATTACTCTGCCTGAAACAAGGCCTTTGAAATAAGTTGGACTGATTGTCATAGTAATTTGTGTTAAACTGCTCCTACATATTCGAGTTATAACTATTTCTCCAATTCTTTAATCTATCCAAGTGTAAAATGGTAAGTGATTCAGGCTGGAAAAGCCATGTATGAGATTTGAAATAGTTCCTCTTGGGCAAGTTTCCTAGGGGGTTTTACTCCTGTAACTGATACTTGTCTGTTGTTATAATTGTGTTTTTAAATATTTCAAATTTACATAATCATTATAGTGTTTCAGAAAGCAATTTGTCCTTCTTACAGATGGCCCTCAGGTACTGCTGCCACTGAAGTGGCAAAGCTGATGGTCTTGTCAACAAGGCAGCTGTCAGGACCAGGACAAAATAATTCCTCTTTCCAAAGGCAAGGTCTCTGCATGCAGCATTAACTGGTGATTTTAAAACAGATTTGTCAGCAAACTATCCCATCATTTAACCTGAAGATAGCACACAACAACTCCTTTTGTCCTGAGTGAGCTGCATTATGAGATGAATCCAACTTGTGTTCTTCTGAGTACACAAAGCACAGATAAGAGTAAATAAAGTGCAATTCAGTCTTTAAAGATTGTGTCTTGAAGAAAAACCGTGATGCGACTTAAAATTTTAACTTAAACTCAATCTTTTAAAAGTACTGGTTGAGCTGGAAATGCCCAAGGCTTCCTAATTCTTTGATTACACAATTTTCTCTCATTTATCATGCTTTTTAGTTCTTCATGCTTCTCAAAGAGAAAGCATGTATGTATGTAAATACCTAAGTGCAGTAATAACTTTTTTTTCCCCTTGCATTTGAAGTGACTATGGGTAATTCATTCTGTTCTGTTACATCCTGAAACTTAAATGCCTTTTTTAAGGTCTGTAGAAAGCAATTATAAAGCTGGTAACTTTGAACTATTGAACTGCATGCCCCAGTGCTGTTGGCAATACTAAAAACGGGAATATTAGATTAAATTTTTTCAAGCAGAAAGTTCTAATAACACAAGTAATAATATTCATTAACTTCTATTTACACCATTTTAATCTGAATCCACATTGTATGTTTATTTTTTTTTTCCCCCCTTAAAGGCCTGTTTCACAGTGTATGCTCATTCAGAGCTGTACAAACCATGGCTGAATGATCAGAGGGGCACTGCAGGGTTTGATTGGAAGGGATGGGGCACTGAGCATTGGGGTGGGCTGGCAGTGACAAGGCTGTGCTCTGTCACAGCACGTCCCTGGAAGGATTCAGGGATGAGGCATCCCAGCCTTGCTGGGGCTGCCTGGGCTTGTGCAGCAGGAGATGAGTGGTCCTTCAGCTACCCAAGGTGTTTGCCCCCAGCTCCCCTGGAAGTTTGGCAGCCAAGTTGCTCAGATGAGGAAAAATAGGGTTTGTGATGGGAGATAAAATCTGTCGAGCAGGGTAGTGAAAATGACATCTTGAGATTTCAGTAAGTTCTTGACTTCCCAAGTTGTTGGAGTCTGTGAGCAGTCTGGTTTCTGTCGAGTGCAAAGTGCTCAGGTCTGTCCTGGAATGAGTTAAAACCTTTCTGAGTGCCAGGGCTTTGGGCATGGTGCCTGCCAGGAAAGTCTCTCTGCTCAGGAACTGGTAACAGTGCAGGATTTGCAAAAGGGAAGACAAAAGACTTAAATGCTGCTTTCTTGGCATCCTTCAAGAGAAATCAGCAGGGGAAGAAGAGCAGCACTGCAGATGTGAGCAGAGATAGGGGGATCCAGGTGAAACCTGCAGCTCCTTTATTAGCAGAAGCCGATATGTGTGTATTGTATAGCTGCATGAAAAGAGTGAGTACCATGGTACTGAGATGTGATCTTATTAATTTTGCTTTCTTAATAGGTTGGTTAGAAAATGGCTCATGCTTTTTGCTTGGCTACTTAGCACCAGTATTGTCACAGCTTAGGTTGCTCACAGTAATGGAGATTCATGTGGGATAAAGTAAATGAAGCTGCTTTTCACTGCCATTATCATTATTAAAAAAAGGCTTTTCAGTGATCCTGCTATCAGTGCTGCAGATCAGCACACCCCTAAAAAGTGATCAAAGCAAAATGTCCTGGAGAACTGTCTGACCAAAGCACTCTTCTATTAACTGCTAATAAAAAAATAAAAAAATGTTTGCAATTGTCATTAGTAAGGCTTCTGCTTTAATAATGGTATTATAACTTAACGTGATTTTTTTTCCCCCTCATTCTTTTTTGAATTTCTTTTTCTACTGGCTGTAGTGATTATAGCTGCTGCAATTACAGCTACAGCCATGTCACTTGGTTGCTGTGCTTGCTCTGGTTCCAACAAGTCTGATTTCTTGCCTGCAAGGAGTGGCTTGAAAGATTGCTTCAGACTGCAGATGATATCACTGTCTTGCTTTTTGCATCACAGGCTGCATTTTTTTATCACATTGGTAGGTGCAATTCTCTGATTTAGGTGGTGCCATTTAAAAACCAAAAAATCACATAGCCAGAGCCTGGCTAGGTTTTTTTTTTTTTTTTTTTTGTTTTGTTTTTTTTTTTTTGGTGCCTCTAGATAACAATGCCTCTCTTAATGTCAAAGATTTCAGCTGTGCCATTCATTGCCATTTTCTTTCATTCATTGGATGCTGTGGTAAGAACTTGCATCCATTTCATAGTATTTTGCACTGTTTCTCTGTCCTGTAATGCACAGTTTCTGAGTAATAGCTGCATGGGTGGCTTTGCTGCACATCTAATGCCTTGTGGTGTGCTGCATTTCTGGGTGTGTGAGCTTGCTGGCCACTTGTCTGACTCCCATGTGCTCATCAAGGGCTGGTAAATACTTTGGGTTTTAGTCGGTTCTTATTTTTCATTTTTGCTTTGGGTTCAGCCCCATTGAGATTTCATCCTTCACTGTCATCTCCATCTGTGAAAATAGTTTTTTCCTGTCAAACATGCCCAGGTTACTCACCCATTCAGTGCCTCAGGGAGTCCCTGTTTTCTTTTTTAGACTTTTTTTTTCTTTTCCCCCCACGGAGGTACTTTACTTTGGGAAGCAATAGGTTTCAACCAGCTCTCCAGCTGTCTTGCTTTTTTACTCAGTGCTGTAAAATAAGCATCTGACTGACTGCAGCCTCCTCACCTGAATCAGCACTGCCAGCCACCAAGCTCCTTATTTCAAACTAGGTGAATAGCAGATTTCTTCACTTATTACTCAAGCCATCACAGGGTTTTGTCTGTTTAACCACTTGCTTTTGTTCTTTAACACCATGCATTTTCATAAAATAGACTATTAGCAGTAACAGAAATAGAATCAAAAGAGAAAGCATCTCAGACCTTGGGATTCAAGCCTGAGATTTCTCTAAGTAGCTTTGCTAAGGAGGAGCAATCATTTATTTTTATACCTGTTCTTCAGAGACACTGCATCCTGCTGTGTGTAGCTATTATGTGATAGTCACAAATAAGTCAAGGAAGAAAATTCCTGCAGCTTGTCTTAAGGACAGCCTGGATCAAACCTTATTTTTCTTTGAAAATGCAAGCAGAAGTGTTGTGTGATGATGTGACAGCAAAAGTGACGTCTGAAAATTGTCATGGTAGATGTAGCAGAAATGGGTGTGAGACATCTTAGGAAAAATATTGTGGGGAACAAAGGATGTAGGGGAGGGTATGCTGAGTAAAAAGACTGGAAGTTTTAGTAAAGAGGGTGTTTGGTGTTCTCAAAGAAATGAGCTAGGATAAAAATGTTTGTGATGGGGCAAGTCATTCATGCACTGTGAGCAGCAATGGTTTGTAAACCTCCAGCTGTAATAGATGTGCACTTTTCTGGTGCTAATCTGCTAATCTGCTGTCCCCAATCATCCCTTGATATTGTGCCTAATGAAAGAGAAGGGAGACTGCATATTAATCCCATTTGCTTTTGGAAATTTGGTTATATTTCCTAATTCCTAGTGGGATAAAAATGAGGAACTGGTGAATAAATGGAAGTAAGACATGACAGTGAGGCTACACAGGAGTTATTTCTGGGGTTGATAAACTCTGAAAGAAGCAGGTGCTCAATAGGAAACAATAGCTGAGTAACAGAAGAAACTTTTGTTGTAGAATCCCACAGAAGTAGCTTTTTAGATTCAGAAAAGCAGATGCCAATGGTTTGGTGTTTGCTGTGGAAATGGAGTTGGTGTCCCAATTTGCTAGTAATGCTGAGATAAGAAAAAAAAATCTATTAGCTGCAGCTTGATGTCTTACTAAGAATCTCAGAAGACAAAATAAAGGATTTCAATATGTGAATTTTCAGATGCACAAGCATTTTCACTAGTTTCTGCAGGATTGCTCACTTGACATACCTTTGAAGTTAATAGGTTCTGTCTGTGGCACAAAGCACAGGAGTACAGCATCCAGGAGAGCCTCAGAGAATACATAGAAAACAATTGATAAATCCCAAAGAGGCGGGAAAAGACAATTGGCACAGACAGCAGTACAACTATTGCCCAGTTCTTCCATCCTATGGTTGAAGATCTGGTTTCTAGTGCTGGGAGCTGTCTCTCATGAGCAGCACCTGAATTTTCAAATCATGATAATACCACAATATCTGCAAAACCTGCTCAGAGTTCAAGAGGGAAGAGAGGGGGGGAAAAAAGGGAATGGAAGCTCATATCTGAACAGTAAGTTGGAAAGGAGTTTAGGAGCTGGATGAAGAGCATTAAAAAAAATCATTTTTCTAGAAATAACTTTGTTTTTACCAGATTTACCAAATGGATAAGTGATGTTATTTTGGCTTGTGAATGTATGATACAAACCCAACTGAAATTTTAGGCAAGTGGACCATAGCTTGAGTTGTGTCGAGTCCTATGAAGCATCAGTTGTGTTTTTATGAACTTCCATTATAATTAGTTAAAATTTTAACTCCTATGCATAAGTTTTTCTGCCTTGAGGATTTTTAGTGTGGCCAGATATTTCTGTCTCAATTTTTTTCATTCCACCATTGTGTGTGGTGATACAAATGACCAAATTTGCACTAGTTTGCCCTGGGAAATCATAAAAATGAATTGTGGACCTACAGCAGCTCCTTTGTTTCTTTCTCCCATTACACTTTATAATTAAACCCTGAGATACTCTTGAGTGAAACAAATATTTGACTGTTTCATCCCTTCATCTGAAGATCTTCCTCACTGACTGCAGAACTATAGTTTTACAAGAAGGAAGGAAAAATCAGTCTTCCCCACCAATAAGGGCTGCTAAGTTTGCAAGTTTAGGATTTAAGGTGCAGTGGTCCCACTATATTCAGTTCTAGTGGTCATGCGTTTTTTTTTTTTTATAAATTGAATTTTAGTGTTTGATGGGTTATTTCTTAAATATTTCAAGTTTCTTACCAATGCTAAGACAATTCAACTTAATTTCATTTCTGCCATCAAGAACTGCTGGGAGTATAAAATAGGATCTAAGAATCATTCTGCCTTGAAACTTTGCTAATATATATTCATAACCAAATGCTCCCAGGCCTTGGTCACATTTCATTAAAGATGTGGTTGCACAGTAAAGCTGCACACTACTCTAGTAAGGATCAGGCATGTCACTGAGCAAAATATTCTTGTAGCAACCCTTCACTGTTGCTCTCATCTCCATTTCCAAAGGGCCTGGCTTTTCCCCCAGAGAGCTGGAAGGGAAATGCAGCAATGTGATCCAATAAAATGTTGTGTTTTGGACAAATACAAGAGTACCTGATAAATGCTTCAAGGAGCAAAACACTTCTAAGTTTCCAAACTCCAGGTGACTGTCAGCTATCCTTACTAGCAACAGCAAACTTGAATTTTGAGATGTTGAATTTAGTCTTGGCTATGAACCTTTCAGCTGTGCAAGATAGTTCATCTTCAAATGGATTTTTTTTTTTTTTGTAACACTGCTTTATTCTTTATAGTATTTATAATTTGAATAGTGATGTTGATAAAAAGCATTTATCTTTAGTAGGATGTTACCATTAGGAGAGAGTGATAACAATGGGCTTTTGATCAATGAGCTTTATATTTTATTTTGGTTTTTTTTTTTTTTGTTCTGTGTCAGCCAGAGACCTGAAAGCTAACAGAATCTATATGTTAAATATGTGATTAAAATGCATCAAACATGATCTTAAGGGTTTGCCAGGCTACAGTGTAGTATTAAGCAAGGTATGTGGTGCTGTGGTTCATTGAGCTCTAATTATTTCAAACGGTTATTGATTGGACAAAATAAGACTCTGCTCTGGTTCTGTTAATAAATATTGGAGACTATAGGTTCAGTTGTTAAACAAGCTCTTTAAATGATTCTTGTCAGGTTCAGATAGGTAATTAAGGGAACTGAATCATTTCCAGGCATGATGGCAAAAGGAAGAAGCATCTTGGTGAGGGGTGGATGACACTGGGAAAACCTGATCTTTGAGGGATGTATCAGCAGAGCCCCACTGAATTCAGTGATACTGAACAGGGTTTCCATCAGTTTCAGATAGAGATTTATCAGCAATCACTAAAATAATTTGATTTGCTAAACTGCTTTCTTCCTTTCTGATTATTTTTTCCCTCTCTGTGTGTGTGGGTATAAATCACTAGAGGTCAAGTGCAACTTGACTTGCATTTGACTCTAAGTCAAGGATATACTTCCATTTTTCTCATGGTTTTGCCTGTTGATGAACCTATTGCCCTTTTTCTTTTTTAGCTCTTTCTTGAATAGCTTGAATACTGTCCTATTCTTAAACTATTGAATTAGTTTGCAGTCTTTTTGCATTGACACATGACCAAGAACTCTGTTGCTTCAGTATGGAAATACTGGGACAATTTGCTACAGATACTTTAGGGTGGTGGAAATATAGTCCAATATTAACATGAAGTAGCCATTTACAAATTAAATATCATTAACATTCCAGTAGCTGGACCTTACTACAGAAACCACTGAGCATCTCTTAACCTCAATCACTCTGTGCTGTGCAGAGGCTCAGGCAGATAAACCTTCACCATTTAACTCTTATTTTTGCCTTTTAAATAATTACTCTAATGATCTGTGATGTGCTCTGTCATACTTGGACTCCATACACAATTTTTTGAACCAAAGTATTTATGTTTCATTCTAAACCCCTTGTTGAATAAAGAGGATTAATGTTTGGGGATTTAATAGTCTCCAGTTTAGCTGAACTCAGTAAATCTGTCTCTGGGCTGACAAAGCATTTGAGTGCCAACTATTCTGGGACAGACAGAGTAATGACAGCATTGGATCTTTTTTCTTTATTATTGAGGAAGTACTGAAGAATTTAAATAGACAATGCAAAATCTTAACTGAATTATTAAAATAATTTGCTGTTGATGTGCACAACAAATATCACTCTAATGAAGTTTGGAAGCAATTTTAATGGAAAAAAAAAAAAAAACTAATGCCAGCAAGCTTTTTGATGTGAGAGTCATTGAATAAGATGACATAAACTTCATTAAAGAGAACGGGCACAGAAATGTTTTTATGCAGGAAAATTCCCCATATAGCAGTTATAGCCATAAGCCAAAACTGCAGAAATTAGTAAGCTCTATCCCCTTATAAACTGGTTCTTCAAATCTGTGCACCAGATTTTTCCCCACCAATGAACGGAGGATTAATGGGGAAATTCAAATAAAGGTGAGGGATCAAATAGAGAATGGAGAATAAGCACAACTGAGTGTGGCCAGTTGTGTTGGGACTGTTGTAGAAAAATTATTTGGGACAGGATTTTTTATAAACTCACTACCCTAAGTGTGGAATTGACCAACAGGCAATTCCTCAGTAATACATTTACAGTTCCTTTGTTGACCACAAGGGGTTTTAAATGGAGTATTGTTATTGCATATATTTCAGAGCAAAAACAAATGTATGAAGGTGCAGACCACTTTTGCACAAGGTAGTGTTTGAAAAGCAGTTGTTTTACTTTTTGTGGTTAATTTTTTAGCCAGTTTACCTGTTATATATTTCCTTGGTTGACTTATGCATAATTGTGGAGTGCAGATGAATATGTTCACACTGTGATGATCCAAGCTCACACCAATGTAAGGCTTGCATCAGTTTAAAATTAGAGGAAAGGCTATTTTAAGTGCTTCTGTAACAGAGCTGTTTTGTTTATTTCTGCAGAGTTTGAATTGCTAGTCTTGCCAACATCAGTGGCTGCTGATAACTGACATTAAATGCTACCTTCAGGAATTTTTTTTTTCTTCCAAGTATAAGAAATAATAATTACATAGGTCCAAAAGTGCATATTTTTTCCTGATATTAAGTCAAGGGAGAAAAATGGCTTCATGCTCTGCACAGAAAAAAGAACACTCAAATGGCAGGGTACTTTGCTATTAACTCATATGGTGCCAATCTTTTCTAATTTTAAAGGCTTGTTGGACAAGCAACATAACTAAAATCTTTTATTGTCTCAATATCTCTATTTTAAAATTATTTGGCATTGTATTAACTTGCTGGATTTAATTCTGCAGTATCCACACACCCCATCACAGAGAATTGGGGATTTCTGAGACAAGATTTCAAATTCAGGCTGTCACACCTCCTTTTAAAAAGTGATTGGGATTCTGGCAGGCTTGTAGGAATTTTGAGATAAGGAAATACAAAGTCCTGGGCCTCCAAGCAAATTTGATTTCCTTGTTCATTGGAATCAATAGCAAGAGTTACAATCTGCAGACTAAGTATATTGTGGTGTTATAAACTTAATGGCATCTAATTTTGCTAAGTACATACCAAAGCTGTAAAAATAAAGGGATAACTCACACAACTGTCAAGTGCCTCATAAATGGGTAGTGGGGAAGCTGCGCAGGCAGACAAATATTACCTAGCACAAAACAAAAGAGTTGAAAAATGAATTTTTTGAGGCTTGAGGAATGCAGCTCCCAGGCTCTTCCATAATCCTTCCTCACTCCCTGTGATTCTTCTGAAATTCTGCAAAAGAAAGAAAAATATTGTGATAGTAAGCATGCATTTCCTTACATAGGAGATGCAATTTTAGCTGAGCTTTCAGTGAATAAATTCCTTTTAATTGTTTAACTTAAAGACATTGCACTTTTGGTGGTTGGTGTTGTCAACAATGATAAGACTGAATTAGAAGCTCCATAAAATTTCTCAGTATATTGAGCTGAAGAGAAGATTCAATAGCATTAATGCAATATCTGCAGAGATTAAATACAACTTTTGCTATCCACAGGTGCTACAGTATGATCTTTGAGAAGTGTGTGGGATTTTGTGAATTTCTTTCCTCAGCCATTTCACTAATTATGACCATGCTGAATAAGCTTATTGCTTTCCTGGAGTTCATCTGGAAGTTAATTTCTGTTACTTGCTCTGTTTTGACTACCTGTACTTTTATTTCCCAGCTTTTAGTTAAGGAAATTGACTTACAGTGAGAGGCAGATAAGGGAAAAAAAAGATTTTTTTTTTTTTTTTCTTCATAATGGATGCATCTGAAGCTAAACAGAAATTAGGCATTTCAACTGATGTAACTTTAGAAGTTTATGTACTGGATATCTCTGGTTGTCTAAATGTGCCAGCTGTTGACAAGAAACAGGCAATTTTGGAGCAAGTGTGATTTTAAATGTCTACTTTGCACTGGTTTGTTCTTTTCCTTTTGTATTGTATTCAAAATAGTTACTCCTGTCTTAAAGGACATTTAAATAATACACCTTTGGATGAGCAAGCTGTGAAAGTAGAAATAGCTTTGAGCCAGTTGAAAAGATAAATAAGAAGCATGATGAAAATTATAACAAAATATTTTGAGCAAGAATGTGAAGGCTGGCTTGAAGTGCTTTGAAATAGAATAAAGCATCAAATGGCAATGAAAGGCTGCAACTGCACTGGGTTGGTTCTGGAATTCATTTAACTAAGGAAATTTGGAATGAAAAAGATAACGCTTAAAAATGGGAAGGAAATTTTTAAAGAGGTTTTGTGGGTTTATTAAACTTCAATCATGAGCCAATTAATGTGAAAAAGGTACAAGCTGTTTTTATTTTATTTGATAAAGCATCTAGCATTCTGTTTGCCCTCGGGGTGCAGTAGTGTGACAGGCTGCTTTGTTCACCACAAAATTTGCTTTTTCTCTCTGCTTTTACAACCTGTGATTAAAATACTTGCAGCACTAGCTTGTTTTAACAAAAGCTGTTTATAAACAGCCAGCAGTGCATTTCAGTGGTTGACTCCACCTGTGAAGAAGAAATATAAACAAGGAATTTTTTTCTTAAAATCAGCATTTTGGCATTAAAAGTTCTTTGTACTAGTAGGTTCATGAGGGGATACTTTAATTAGAGACTACAATAAAGTTGTTTAGGTTAGAGTTTTGGATTTAGATTTGCATTAGACCTTCAAATTTCTGTCCTGTCACATTTTTCTTTAGAAGAAAAAATATCTAAAAAAAATTAATCTGTTTTCTAACATCTACTGTTAATTTTTGCTGTTGCTTGCAGAGGTGTACTTTTAGCACAAGGTTGGGTTTGTTAAAGTTTCATACAATATGTAATAAAAAATTAATCGTTTTCAGAGGGAATTTAACCAAATATCTTCTGTAACCCTTAGAGAGATTCTTAGGGATGGGGAGAGCAGGTAAAATCTTGGATCAGCTGTTGAATTACCAAATTGAAGTCTTTCCACAATTAATTTGGTTTTACTAGTCTGGGAAATTTCTTCAACTTTTGAGAACTTACAATTTCTCAAGAAAAATAGATTTTCAGTAACAAATCTGGCAGACTTAGGAAATGGAGAATTGATAAAAAGTAAAAATTACCTTGTGTGTTGCATATTCTGAGGTACCTATTTATGTGTTTGTGAGATGCATCTTTAAAATGAATCTCCTGAAAAGAAACATCTTAATTTACTGTGTGCAGACCTCTTAGAATCTGTTTCTCATCTGCCTTGTTGTGGCAGAATTACTGGAGCATGGGTGTGGATTTAGTTCCTCTCTTGGTCTGTAAATAGCACCAGTGGGTATTGATGAACTAGAAAAAAAATGTGAGAGAAGGTTGTGTATATTCATTTAATATTTGGAGGTAGAAGGTAATTTATGGGTGAGAATTGTGACTGAATAAGCAAAAGGAAGCAAAGGTGGGTTCAGCCCTTAGGTTTGAATTTTTACTTGCTGCTTAGTGTGTTGAAAATAGTGCATGATGTTGAAATTTGTTGTGAAAAATTTTGGATATTTTAATGAATACATGTTATTCCTGGACTATCAATGAGCTTTGCATGTCTAGGGACCTATTAGCAAGGTACCTAAGGTTTGAAATTACACTTGTTTAGAAAAATAAATCAGAGCAACTATTTGAGATGGCAAGGGAGCCAAGAGCCACCATATGAATTAAAAATCTGATTAGAATGGTGCTGCAGGCAGCTGACTTAGCTAGTGACAGTTTGGGTGTGTGGGGTCAAAGATTAATGAACCAGATTGTTACAGGGTGGGAAACAGCTAGTTTTTAATTGAAATATACATTTCTAAATGAGATGTGGAGCACAAGGACAGCTTGGGTACCCACCCTGCTTTGTGCCTGTGAAATTCCTGCACTCTGGTGCATACAGGGAAGTTTTGCATACTGCCAGTTTTCTGATAGCAGCACAAAAGCATAATTATGCCTTCTAAAAATCACATGGCAAAAACGCAGCAGGAAATGCTAAGCCAAGGAAGAGGGGGATGCTTTGTGATTAAGGCAGATTTATTCATTATTGCTTTACAGACTCTGATAAACTGGAGGGTTTGGGCATTTAACTTAGGCTTTTAATTTGTTTACCTGCTCTCCAGAAATGAACAAGTTGAAATGCTGTGTGCTAAAACCAAGTAAGCAGAAACCAGGCAATTTAGGGTTAAAATGCAGTTCCTGCTCTAGAGGAGTTTCTACTGATAATTATGAAAAAGTGTTCTGCAAAAAGTGTGTTTTAGAGGAAGAACAGAATTCTGTAATTCTGCACAGATCAATTTTGGTACCTGATGATATATGTAAATTAACAGGTGTAGTAACTGATAGTGTAACCATCTCCAGATGAGTTAGTGTAAATTTAAAGGATTTAGATTTAAAAGAACTGCAAATATGTCTAAGGTTTAAAAAGCAAATTTGTGATGTGTTATGACCATTTAATTTACCCAGGAATTTGTAATCTGACATTTTGAGTGCATACTATGCCAGTTCAGTACTATTATTTCCTCAATAATTGAATTATTTTTTGATTGATTTAATTGTATCTTTGGCTTGTTTTTCCTTCTATCAGGGCATGTCAATAACAGCAACATTTATTTACTTTTTCACTCTCCTCTTCCACATATCTTCTACAAGAAATGTAAAGCGCTTTTCCAAATGCCTGTTGCTGTCTTCTGAAGTGTTTTTCACGTGTCCTATTTTTTTTGTGCAAAAATGAATTCTTTTTCTCCCAGACTAAACTTTTAGAAAATATTCTCCAGTAACTCAGACTTAGTTTCTTGATATTCTCAATTCCAGAACAGTAGTAAGAAAGAAACACATCAAATATACTCCTTTTTTCTTGCACAAAGAAAATCTCAATGATAAGCAGGTGGGGAAAAAAAAACCCAAAAAACCTCACCAACAACCTACAAAGAAAACTCTGTTTTGAAAATAAGTTTTGAGCCTTTTTAAACTTGGCTGCTGTGGCCCTGGAACAGGTGAAGAAAATTTTAGGCTTGCTATTTGATATTCAGTAGAGCATAAATCCCTTGAAGACTGTGAACCTCCTAAGCTCCTTTGATAAGAGGTGAAGTTTGGCTTGAGCATCATAAGCAATTAGAAGAAAGGATAATTATGTATCTTTCACCTCCTTTAATGATTTCTTCATGAAACCCATCCAGGCTTGTCATTTTCCACAGGAAACTGAACAAAAATCACCTGTGAGAAAGCAGCAGAATCAGCCTTGCCTGGTCCTTGTGAGTTGGCTGATGGAAAAGCAGCACATCTAAATTGTTAAAACTGCCCTTGCTTTGGGTGCTCTGAGTTGGATGCAGACTTCAGTTAAGATTTTCTGCTTCTGTGTATATGTCTGCACATCTGTGTGCTGTCTGTACATCAGCTGCTGCATCAGCTGTGTTCTCTTACAGCAAGAGCTAGCTTGAATGGACTTTGACCACTCAACTTGCTTTGCTTGTATGCATCTGCTGAACAATCCTTTCTGAAAAGGAATTAATAAAAAGGCCCCAATCAAACAAAATTTTGATGAAGACTTTATTCCTAATTAGGTAAATATGGATAAAAAACCTCACCCAAACCTAATAAGCACAATATAACTGAAATTGGCTACAACTTTTATTTATCTCAGTTAAATCCAGTGTAAAAGCTTTTAGGGTTCCTACTTCAGAGTGTGTTTACCTCTTAATAATTCTGAAAATATCTGTGTGTTAAAAAGAGATTTATGCATCAACTCTGAGAATGGATGCTTGGCAATGTTTTTACCAGCACAGGATGCGGCCAAAAAGTAACATTGAGGTAGCTCTGTGAGTTGTGAAAAATGGTGTTTCTGTGGCCTGTATGTGTATACTCTACATCTGGGGCTTTTATTTTGTTACTGGGGCTCTTCTTAATGAGCAAAATACCTCTATAATCTCACATTTTCTTAGGAATCATATAATAATTTGCAACTGCAGTGCAAGAGAACAAAAATATCTTCCATTTCTTTGGCACTGGCTTAATTCACAGGGGGGTGTTTCAAGAAACTATGTAATTGAGAATCATAAATGCAAATATGGGGAGAATTAAAAGCTGGACAGGTTAGTTACACCTGTCATGCCCACAGATGAGCATTTGGCATGAATATTTGATGGAGGGTTGTTTGCCAACCCTCTAAGAGTATTAGTGCCACAGCTGTTAGCAAAGGAAGTAGTTATCTATTCTCTGTGCTGCTGATTATTTTTCTTCTCTAGAGGAATGTTGGGAATTAACCCTGGGTGCTATTTCCACTGTTCACTCAACAGTATCCAATACAGTCCTGTCTTTAGGAAAATAGGTGTGTATGCAGGATTCCTTGCTTGATAATATTTTCTGTCTCCTGACAGAAGATTCTCCTGTATAGGTGGTTTCATGTATCAGACAGTCTAAAAGACATTTTAATAGCAGTATGTTTCCCCTTGTGTAGTAAAATAAGGCAAGGGTAGTGGCTATGGATGGAGTTGGAATGCAAAAACTGAGTGTCACTTATAATCATTATCATTGTTTGCATTCTGTGGGTTTGTTTTGTTTGTTTTGAAGTGTCAGTTTTCTGCACAGTTATCTTATTTCCAAAAGGTATGGAATTTAAAAAAGTCCAGTATTTTTTTGTCATTTTACAAATATTTTCTAAATTGGTTTGCTATACAAAATAGGCTGGCATCTAGCTGCAAGAAGGTTTGTTTGAAGAATTTGGGTAAGTTGGACAGACATGGACCCTGAGCTATGCTGTGTTATTCTTTAAGTAACATGAGTAGTGCTTGGAATAGGAGCAGTCCTGCTCCTCACTCCATAGGCTGCAGGGTTTTTGGGATGCTGGGCTTGGACTGTGTTGTCCTAGTGCTGCTGCACCTCCTCAGCAGGAACCCAGAAACTTGAGTCTTTGCTTGGAAAACAGATTTGTTTTATTTTCTCCTGACTCTCAAATTTCAGCATCTTGAGAAAGAAAGAACTTCTTGACTGGCTGTTGTTGGGTATAGGAACAGCTACTAACAAATCTCCCAGGACTGCTTGTTATAAGAGGAGGGCAAAATAGAGGGAAACATTTAAATAAATTCTGGAATTGTCAGTCCTGCTACAAGTTATTGGGGACAGCTGGTGGCTTGTTCTGGTGCACTCAAATGACTTTTTCCCAAAAAAAATCACATGGGAGGAAGGTGTAGCTGGGCACTGGAGCTGCTTTTCAGACAAGGCTTGGATGCTGAGGTTGAAAGGAGCCTGAGCAGGGAGCAGATGTGCTCTGTGCACCTTGCAGGGCTGGGCATTCCCCCCTGCCTGCTCTGGAGCTCTGCACCTTGCTGGCCCCAAAGCCAGGTTCTGGCAAGCCTGTCCTGATCTAAGGTTATCTCAGGGAAAAGCTGCACAGCTCAGTGCAAGCAGCCTGCATCTTTTTGAGTGCTGGCAGCACTTGTAATGCTCCAGCAACTATACTGCAAAGTTCTTCCTTCAATATTTTGTTCCATGGGGTCTCTTTAGTGCAAAATATTCCTTCCATGTGAGCTGATTTGTGCCTTGAACTTGTGTTTTATGCCTAATGCTCTAACAGACAATCACCTATCATTATTCATCTATTTTATTTAATTATTGATCCTTTCAACTTTACAAGACTTAATTAGAATTTGCTGTATTGAACGAAACAAAAAAAAAATTAAATTTGTTGAATTAGTAAATAACAGAGAATTAGAGGTAGTTTAGTGATTTAATTAACACAGCTTTATCCCAGCACACTAGTTAATGAAAGGCAAGCACTGGGCCATCTGGTACAGTTTCAGGAAATGTGGAAACAGAACTGCCTTATTTTCTACTTTGCTCTCATTTGTTATTTGCATTTTGATGAGTCCACTGGTTCTTCTCTTTCAGATGATTATTTACTTCCACTCTGAAGTCCTTTAAACACTATTGAAACCTTTAGGATAAAATGCCTTTTCTAGTGGTGAGGTGTTTCACATCTCTGTTCAATACCCTAAAAGTGGCACAATAACTGTGCTCTGTCCACAAGGTCTGTAGCCATCACCCCCATGCTACCTAATTAAAAGCTGCACATATTTGCTCAGTGGTGGTCAAACTTAATTTGCTCAGTCCAGTTATAAGTTACAAGGTGCCAGGGGACCTTATAGATTATGTATAGAGCAACTGTAGAATTTTTTTTTTTCTAAAACTAGTACATTTATCTTGAATTAAGAACTTCCAGGTTGCTAAAGATTTAGAATAACCTCAAAAGACCTTCCATGAGCTTACATTTGTTCTGCATTCTGTATTCTCCTCATTACAAAGTTCATTTTAAAATAAGTGGCTTTTATGCAATCTTTAGAGAAAAAATAGATTAATCATGAAGTTTGAAAGTTATTTTAACAATAACATTGGGTAAATATTTTCATGTTGAAATGGATGTCTAGGGAATTGAGGTTTCTGAATTATGGATGTTTGAAATTTTCACTTAAGTAATTCAGAATGTCACTAGAAATGTGCTTGCACTGTCTGCCAAGAATTAATCAGTGATATTTGAATTAAAGGGGAAATAAAAAAAAACAAACCAAAACTAAAGATACCAAATAAAAACCCAACCAAAATAACAAACAAACAGAACAAACGTGTTTCTGCTCCTGTACTTTACTGAAAAAAATGAAAACATATGTTCTCCTGAAGGACTCACTTTTCCCAGTAAGTGTTGCTTAAAAACCATGACTATTGTGTTATCTACTGAAAAAGGTCATGCTGTATCATTTATCAGCATTAGGATGCGAGTAAAAATGAAAGGTAGTAAAAGAGCTAATATTTATTTTGGTGTGTTGAATAATTTGTTTTGGCCATCAAGAACCTCTCATTTGTATCAATATACTCCTTTTATCAATATATTCTTGAGGGTATTCAAATGCCCAGGTGTTTTCTTGAATACCTGAGTAGGAAGAATTAGGATTAATGTTCTGAAGTAAGTAACTTCAGTTATTCTGTGAGACTGTACATGTTCAGAAAGACTTGATTCTAAGTAGTCAGTGATTGTCATCACTTCAGCTTGGAAATCTGAGCACAACCTTCAAATTGTGGCTGACAGTAATTACAGCCTTGTTGTTTCACCTGTGGGAGACTTTTGGCTCCACTGCTTACTTGATGTTCACACAAACATGGAATCATTTAGCTTGGAAAAGATATTTGTGATTCTCAAGTTCATCCATTAAGTTGACACTGCCAAGTCCACCACTAAACCATGTTTGAGTACCACATCTACACATCTTTTAAATAGCTCCAGGTGACACTATTTCTTCCTCCTCATCAGATTTGCACTCCAGACCTTTCACCAGCTCTGTTGCTTTTCTCATTGCTCTCTCCAGCAATGTCTTTGTCAAGTGAAGGGCCCAGAGCTGGGCACAGCACTCAAGATGCAGCATCAAGTGCTCAATGATTCCTTTGTCCAGATCATTGATAAAGATATCAAACATTGGGGCAGAACATATGGCAGCTGTTTTGTCGAACAAAATTAGATTTTTGACAGTAAAATATGATTATTAGTACAGTCTTGCTGAAAAAATAAAGGGAGTTGAAAAACTCACAGATGCCATTGGCTTGATGGGAAGGTTGTGTCTCTCTTCTCACAAATTTATTAGAGATTTGGCAAAGATGGAAGTCAGGAAAGAACTTGAAGAATGGAACTGTCCACTGTGATGGGACAATTGAACATCATTTAGCAGGAGCTTGTTAGTGTCAATCAGATTCCTAGCTTATCTTCAAGAACATGTTATTCCCTAACTTAAACCCTGGTGTTTTTTTCACTATAAAATTCAGATTGGGAAATGGCTTTATTTAAGCCTAAATATAGCTTTAAAGCCATTGCCTGCTTGGTGGGAGTGAAACAGAAGTTATTTGCCTTTTGAATCAGTTCTAATTATATTTTCCCTTGAAAACCTTTGCCATTGGATTGGTTCTGCAATTAAACAGTGCAGCTGAAAAAATGTCTGCTTTCTACCCCAGAAATCATTCACTAAGGGAAGTTTCATATTTTTTGGTTTTTTTGTGTTTTTTTTTTAAAGCTGCTAATCATGTCGACATTGTTTGCCACAGGCTCTGTCTTTCTGGCACGTTGCATAGCATTGCTTCAAACATAGTGGATGAGATGTGCACAAACAGCTTTCCATCCAGAAACACTGCTGTAGTTCAGTTCTTATTTGTCTTGATTTCATCTTTTATAGCTCTTCTAGTCCTGTGCTGAATAGCTGTTGGTGTTTGGAGCTCATCAGGTACCTGCTGGGCTGAATGTTTGAGTTTCATTTGATGCACATCTTCTACACCCTGTGGCCCTTTGCAGAGAGGAGGCAGCTGGCAGATTCACTTCTGACTGGACTTAAATGCAGATAGGCTCAAATTAGGAAGGCTGCTCCAACGAGTCTGCCTCGTGCATCTGACCCCAGTGATCATCCTTGGAGTAGAGAAGTTCAAGTGACATCTCTAGAAATGCACATTGTGTCAGAATTGACTCAGCACTGAGTGCTTTTTTCCACACTCCGCTCCTCCTGCCTGTGCAGACACAGCCCCTGCCAGCAGGATAGCAATAGGAGATTTCACTTGTCTCAGCTGAGGTTGTAAGAGTCACTCTGAATAGTTTTGCCTAAAAGCCAAGTCTGTGCAGAGCAGGCTCGAGGCTCTGTGGTTCCACTCTGTGTGTGGAGCAGCATGTGTGGGCTTTACTGTTCAATGCTCAGGGATGCTCCTCTTCTCACTGAACACAAATGCTCCACAGAGCTATAAAATGTGCATAGTCCTTTACCCATCAATGGCAAGTTATTTGGGATCAGTGCTTTCAGTACTTCCCAGAAGCCACATAATTTTCCTTGATAATCACTGTTTAACTGCTATGCTTCCCTACACAAATTTAATTTCAATTTTTTTCCCCCACAGTTGTAGTAATTTGAAATGTGTGACTGTAATTAGCTAAAATACTAACTGTGAATTGAGTTTGACACCATTCTTTCAGCACCACTTTAATGAAGAATTAAATATTCTTCATCCTTTCTGAAGTCTAACTTTAGTGCTGCAGCTAACCATCAATCAAAGGTTTTTTGTCTCCTTTCCATTACCTTTCCAGTCATATTCTTTTAGGCTTCTTTCACCATTTCAGTATCCAGGAGCCTGGCAGCTAGACACTAACTGATGCAGCTCACATCTGTTGTGTCTGGCTCCTTCCTTCTATTCCCAAGGTGATAATTGCATCATCTTTGTAGTATTTTATTTGGTTGCCCTTTTTTATTATTATTTTTATGTATATGTTCCTATTAAAGCAAATGAAAAATGAATCATTGGAAAGACTTTTCTTTAGTAGCTGAATATTTTACCCATGCTGTGGCCAAAAGAAATTGAATAGCAGAGAACCTTAGTGTCTTTATGTCCTGTATGCAGTCAGTGAAGAGAGGGAGAACCTGCAGTTTAATTTAGAGCACCAATAACTTATTCTGTGCATAAGCAGCACTTCAACAGTCAGACTAAACTGTGAGGAGAAAATAAGTATGCTGTAATTTCTGTATTTTGAATCAGCTTTGGATAAGTGTCTCACTCTGATATTGATGTGGCTTAGATAGCTATGGTGACCACATGGTCAGACAATGTGAAGATCCTTGTTTTTTAAGTTGAAAAAAACCCAGAATTTTCCATAATTTCTTTCTCCTGATGGGGTATTTTAATTTCCTTACTACTTGTTGGTAGTTTTCATTTGTATTCACAATAGAGGTGTAATCTCATAGGTGAAATGTCTAAGCTGGTACACTTGTCTCTGATATCTCTTGTCCTCCATCATGAGATATAACTTTTTGTGAATCTGTGTATCTAACCATAAGGAAAAAAGATGTGCTCTGATTGTGATGACTAATATCACTAAAATGAGAATTATTATTCACATTAGGAGCTTCAGCAAGTGCAGAGCATTGCTCCCTGTTGGGGTTATTTGGTTTGAAGTGCTGTTGGATGAGGGGCATTATCAGCTAAGAGGCAGAAGGAAATACAAAAATGTCAGTATTGTTTTAAATTTTAAAGTATTGTTCTTAAGATTCTAGAAAGTCTGTGAGGAAAAGAAATTTGAGAGTCTGATAATGTGAATAGCTTTGAAGAGAGAGATATTACTAAAAAAGCAAAAAAGACTACACTCAGGAAAATCAAGGTAGATTTGGGAAGGTACCTGTGACCTGTGTTGGTTATTAACTATTAAAAATGGAATAAAAAAATTTAAAATGATGGTTTATTTGGAGTAGTTTTTTTCCTATGTCTTGCATAGCTGAAGCTTCAATCATAATGTCTGTCTGCATGGAAATATATTCTAAAGGAAATATGCACCTCACCCAATATCCTGCCACATTTTTTGCACATTGACTGTGGGTTTTTAGTTAATAAATATTTGCACATGCATATGCCAGAGTGCAGACTAAGAATTTTCTGATTGTGGTTAGCAATAATCAGCTTTTGTATATGTAGTAATTTTTCATCTATGTGTTTGGGTTGCAGAAATGATTTTTTAAAGTTAATAGAAGTAGAGGGGTTTTTTAATTATTATTTCTAGACATATTTATCTGAGCAATTTTTCATTGGTTGGGTAGGGTTTTTTGCCCCCCCCCCTTTTTTTTTTTTTTTTTTTTTTTTAAAAAAAAAAAAAAAACTTCAATTATTGTTGTTTGTTGGTTTGGGGATTTTTTGTTTGCTTTGTACTGAAGAATTCCTGCAGCTTGAATCTCTTGGACATCCTTAACACTGAGCATAATGGACAATAATTGGTGTAGCAATTAGCTTTGTCTTTTTCTTTGACAATATTATTCCCATCTAAGAATGATTTTCTTTCCCTGTTGATGAAAAAGACATTTATCTCTCTTCAAGGAAACAACCTCTTGGCCAAACATTACTGTATGCTACAAGCCTGCTCCCATGTCCTCAATGAATTTTTTAAAATTAGATGATGAGGATTAAATGGAACCAGAGAAACTCTGGAAGGGAAATTCTGCACCCATCTAAGAGAAACTGTACCCAAGATGTGCCACTGTCATAGGGAAGGGCTCTTGATACTAATTAGTGGCATCTCCAGCTCTGCTAAGTCAAGCCTACACTTGGGTGTCCTTCAGCCCCTGATGTCCTGACCAATTTCAAGACATGTTGATTCTTTTCTGTAAGTAATAGCTGAAATATATTTCAGCTTCTCTATGTTTTTACCCATTTTCCTTCTATGTGTGTGTGTGACTGCATCTCATAGCAAGGCTTGCTCCAGGGGATAATTAATATACTTCATGTCTTTTAATATCTTGCCCAGTCACTCTTTCTATGTGTGCTTTCCACAGTGAGTCTTTGTGCTCCCCTATTGGAGCAGGCACTTTAATTTTAGCAGGAAAAAAGCAAGCACAGTTTTCCATATGTTTCAAAGAAAATGCTTGTCAGGTTAGCAATTTTAAAGAAATATGTCAATACTTGAGGATGTTCACTTTAAATATTCAGTGTGTTGGGGTTGTGTGTCTTCATACTGTAATTCCTACATTGATTTTATATGATTCAGCATTCTGATTTCGTTTGTTGTCACAACTTTACTTTCATACTTTAAACTTGGTTTTACTGTTTTGCAAAAACGGAAGACCAAGTCCCTTTTTTTTTCCCAAACCTTAGGCTTTATAACTATTTTCTATGACTGATTGTGCCATCTTGTTTACAAGACCTAGGATGCTGACAGAGATCTCTTTTGCAGTTGTAAAGAATCGAGTGTACATTCAGCTTGAAATGTCCACAGCAGTTTTTAGTGTTATGTATGTTTAGACAACAAGCCATTCCTTCAGTTTTTTATTCAAAAATTGCAGGTTCTCCTTTACATCTTTTTCTTATGGTGTTGCTGTGGGGTTTTTTTATTATTATTTTCATGATAGAGCTTTGAGAGTTCTGAAAGCAAAATACAACTGCTTGAGCAGAACTGTTTACTAAAGCATTGTGTATGTTTATCCAGTTATGTTTACTTTGAGATGGGAAATTAGATGAAGGTGAACAGGATATTCTACCAAATCCCCTCCTCTTATAGTTTTGTTTGTAGATTACCTGTAAATTGTTGAGCCAGGTATTATTTCTACTGTCTGATGGTATATTCACCAACAATATTATAGGGAGTGAAATCTTTAACATATTCAATAAAGCTTCCACAGAAATTTTTATATGGGGTATTAAAACAAAATTTGATATGGAGAATTAAAACAAGATTTTGAAGTGTTTATCAGAGTAATAATTAAAATTAAACCTCAAAATGGCCTTGAGTGATGGTTAATAGACCTATTTTTGGGGAATATTTTACTTCATATTAGTAAAAAAATGAAAATATTCATGCCAAGGGTATAACTACTTTCAAGTACTGCGAAGTTGATTAATTTATTGCAGGACCAACCAACTCTATGAAACAGAAAAGGAAATATTTAAAACTGTGTGGATACAGCTGTATTTTTGCTCTTCTTAATAATGACCAGTAGGTTTCTTTCCTATATTTCTAATATTGTCACTTAAGTAAAATTGATGGAGCCCTGCTTCTTAAATCTTGTATAATTGGGCCATTCATTTCAAACACAAGGTATTCTGGAAAAGAATTCCAGTCCAAACAGAACAACAACAGCAGTTTAACTCCTATTATCAAGTACTTCTATTATATTACCTGGGTAGCTGGTAATTAAAGAAAAGCTTGTAGTCACTACCAACATCTCTGGGTTCTTTTGACATCCAATCCCACCTCATTTCTTCACTGGTGAGATACTCCTAAAAAAGAAGAAATTAGAAGCAAATAGAACATAACCTTATTGGCTATATCTAGCCATAGATTACTCAAGACTTTTAAAACTTCCCCTATCTACCTGTAACCTTTGCACCCAGTCTTGGCTCCCTCCCTTACTGTGCTTTCAGTAGAGTACACTTTATTCCTCAAAAAAAATGGACTCACAATGGTAAGTCTTAAAGGTTTTCTCATGTGTTTAAACACCAGTACAACTCTATTCTTTATTTTTTTTTCATGGAAATTGGTAGCTACATTGTTTAATATTCAAAAAATGAAAATGAGGAAGACATCTTCCTGAAGTATGGTTGAGGGGGTTTTTTTGAGCTATTTTTATTACATTTTTAGATATCTGTTTGAAGTGTTGTTTGTCAAAATCTTCTGGTAGACAGAAATCCCTATGATTTTGAAGAGTTCCTCTGAGGCTTATTTGCCAAAGTTGAAGAGAGTTTAATTTCTTGCTTGTGTAACCATCCTGATAAAAATATAAATTTTCATTTAGAGGCATAAAATAGCTTTAGACAAGGGAAGCCAAAAACTGAAGTGCTGTAACCTGAAATGCAAAAAATAATTTCGCATATAGTCCCAAGAAGTTTCATTATTTGCTCCATGATTTTTCTTCATTGTTATATGCATAGAGATATGGCAAAACTCTGTTTGATGAACTTCTCAGCTGAATGTCCTTTAAAGTTTCAAAATTCTAACCACTTTTACTGGATAAATAGTTAAGGTAAATATGTTTTTATTTTCCAATCATTTCCTTACAACTCTGAATGTTTTTCTGGAGGGAGTCTCTGCTGTTTTAGCATTTGTTCATTCCCAAAGTCATCCAGATTAATCTAATTCCTCGCGCTTGATCTGCTGCAAGTGCCCTCTTCTCTTACTGCTTTGTTTTGCTCAGACTGGATCTTCCAAGGTTATTTCCTCACTTGCATTTCATGGATGTTCCTGTGCAAACTTGTACTGGATTTCTTTAATTTGAGGAGGGGTGTGATGTGGTTTTTGAAAGAAGTTTTTTAGTTTGAGGCTGACTCTCTGCAAACCTGAGCCTTTCCTAGAGAGCTGCTTTGACAATAATCATGTTGCCAGGTCAGTGGGAATTTAGATTAAAGAAATGGGAATCTGGAGGGTCTGATATTGGTGGTAGAAGTTAGAGGGGCAGCTCCCTAAGCAGGGATGTGTTGCCAAGCCTGGTGAATAACTTCTGAAGTGACACAAAGGTCTTCCCCTTGCAGTGCATTTTTGGACTATTTACAGGATCTGAAGTATTCATTATCCAAAACTGTTTATTGTAGCTATGCAATTAAGTCACTACGGCTCATGAATTGGTTCTTGCTGATTTTAATAGAAGGCATTTCAAGATGGGGTTACCTGCTGTTTTATTCTCTGTTGACAGGCCTAAATTAACCTCCAAATTCAGATTTCTGCTGGCTATAACCACAACTCTAAATTTATTGGGCAGTTTCAGTAAATATTTTGTACTCTTTGCTGAAAATCCACAGCTTCAGCAAGCATTTCTGCTAGTAATTAATTTACTAGAACATGCCAAAAGCAAATACAAAAGGGGTGCAAAACTGAAGTCAAAGCAAATGTGCTTTAAAATTCAAATAAATACTCGTAGATAAGATTTTGCAGCATTGGTTCAATTCAGTGGCAGTTCATTGGGGTCTGTTTTGTTTTCCTGCCTTAGCTACTGGAAGCATCATTTGTGTTTATAATTTTTAAAAACAGCCAGTGCTGTTTCACCTCTGTTTAAGGTGAAGCAGACTTCTGATTTAGCTTTGACTCAGCCAAAATATTTCCCTGGTCTTCTGTAATCACCTACTGCCATCAGAGAACATAAAAACACATCTGAGAATCACTACAAAAACAGTAAAATAATTTGCTAATGTAAAATCATTTCTGCCAGCAGAGAGACTTAAACTAGGACAACTTTGATCTTAGGATAAATTATGTCTCAAATTGCTTTAGATCTTCTGCAGATAGTATGAGAGCAAAGAATATGCACCTTCATCTTGATTTTTCATTACCTTTTTTAATTTTTTGAGATATATTGAAACTGATTCTTTCCTTTCTGTTATCCCATATTATGGGTAGCATTTCAGTAAAGGGTTCTTTCATCTGTCACTTAGCCCACATACATCATAGTTTATCCTTTACTGATTTATTCTGCAGTTGTAGTCTTAAAATTAGGACAACTACTTGAGATTTTACAGGAATTTTGGGTTTTAAAGGGTTAAAAAAACCCACTATAGAAATTATAATTCTGCTGGATAAACAAAGCTTTATGTTAAATTACTAGGTCTAGTAAACTTTTGGTAGCTGATTTCTAGGAAGAGATTCTGTATAAATTCTCTTTCCCTGGCTCCCATTCTCTTTTTATTGTCTCTTGTGCTGAGTGATTTGTTTTGATGATTATAGATACTTTGTATTGCTTAGACTGCAGCTTTATTTTACATGCAAATATTATCAGATTCCGTGTCTTCATTAAGCTTTAATAAGGCTTTACGAACACAGTGCATAAAAGACAATATTGAATCAACAAAGCCTGTATAATGATGATTGAAATACAAAATTCAGGAAGAGTGATGGTGAAAGCAGCTCAAGTACTAGCAGTACTGGTAAGCATGCAGAGCTCTAAGTTTATTTTTAAGTTCTAATAGTTACAAAGTATGAAGAGTCTGGAAGAAAAAAAGTGAGAGGATGATAACGTTGCTTTTTCAGTCAGTGGCATACTTGAAAGTAAATGCTAATGATATTCACTTATAGGTAGTGCATGTCATTTCTTTTAGTGTTTTTAAGATGATAAAATAATCATAAAAAGATACTCAGCTTGTGGGTTTTGGCATGTGATGAAAAATGTGAGTAAAAAGTGCCATGCTGTTGCAAAAAGGCAGAGACAATGATTAATCTTGAATAAGCCTTGGCAAGTGTGATGGGATGTTCTAGATAAACACTCCAAGGAAATCAGCATGGAGGGGTAAAAACCTGTTAATACCCCAGGTCTGTTCAGATGTGAACAGTTAATATTTCACCTAAATGAGTTATAGAAAGAAAATTTTTGGACTGTAGTGTTAGAATATTGGGGAAGAAAAAAGCCATTCTGAATTTTGTCTTAAGTGATACACAAGGTCTGCTTCAAGGTGAATTAAAGACCCATCCATATAAGTGTTCCTAATTCTAATTGTTTTATGTTGCACTGATTTTATGTAGCAAACTGAATGAATCCAGTAGACAAATACTTAATGTAGAGAAGCAGAACTGTATCTATAGCTATTTTTTTAAAAAAGGTAGTTAGTAGAATAATTGTACTAATTGTGTGAAAAGCAAGATCTATAAAATTATCTCCAGTTTTAGAAAGTGTTTTATTAAAAGCCCAGGTAAACCACCACATTTATAGGAGAAAGAAAACAAGGCGAACCAAACTAAAGAAAGCCATCAAAGGGCCCCAGCTCCTGGGAGCATGACTGCAAGGAGGCTATCATAGGGGAAGGCTTAAAAAATTTCTTTTAAAAAGCACAAAGCTTGTCCAAATGAGAACTAGAAAGGCCATAAATCACAACAGGTCAAATGGAGACAGGAAATAGAGTATTAAAAACTTGCAAGGGGTGGTCAGGCTTCTAGTTCAAAAGTTCTTAAATCAAAAGCTGGAAGTCAGGTAGGGCATAAGTGGGACCACTTAATGACCAAACTGTAAGGAAGGGCTCTGGCATTAGAAAGTTGTAATAGAGAGGTTCAGTTAATTCCTTTCATGGCTGTTTGAAGACATCAGAGATGTTTCTGCACCTGAGCCATGATTTCTGGCAAACAGGGTGGAGGCCAGATGAATTCAGTGGGTTTGTGTAAATACACAGCAAGAATGTTCACCAAAACAAACAGATGTGGCAGCTGTCAGTCACTCAGCAGGTCAGGTGGAATATTAACCCTGGAGGAACTGCAGAGGGAAAATAAGGGTGGATGTCAAGGCTTCCACCAGCCCAGGGCTGCAGGGACACACTGGAATTCCCTGTCACTCCCACACAAGGCACTCTGTGGGGAATTGCAGCTCAAGTTTGGTTTCTGAAGCTGGGAGAAAGACAGGGTCTGTCACAAGATGATTTTTAGTGAAGGAGGTCACGTTATTATTTAAGCCAAACCCTAAATGAAACTCCCAAGCTTGTGAATAGGCTGGGGCAGCTGCTGGGAATCTCTTGTTGGATTCAATGTGCACACAGTGAGTCAAGTGGGTGGACAAGCCTTTCTTTTGTCCAGCCACAAATCCTTCATATTTGTAATTGTGTATCCTCTTTTCTCTTCCTTTGGTAGTTTGGGTTTTTGGTTTTTTGTTTGGTTTTTTTTTTTTTTTTAATTTTTGGGGAAGGAGGCAAGGAGACTAAGCAAGACCACAAAGTCAAATATTAGTGTGTGAATGCACTTTTTTTCCTATTTAAAAATCGAAGTTGTGTATGAAATATTAAATGCTCTAGTGATAGTGCCTTGCTGATGGAACAGAATCCAAAATATTAGACACCTGCCTGCATACAATGAAAACACCACCAACAAAGTTACCTTGGGGATGGTTCACTGCTGAAATTTCCCACTGCCCAAGCAATTCCAGTCAATAGGATAATCTCTGAGAATTGACAGACTACCTGCACATTTGTATAAAATAAATACTCCATAGAGCAGGCAAATCAGGGAGAAGGTCAAGGCATGAATGGTGTGAAGTCAAAACCAGTAAGGAGAGATGAAAAAATCAAGCTGTGCTGTGAGAGTATCCTTTATTTACATGTCTTCTGTATTTGACAAAAAAAAAAAGTGTTGATGTGCAGTATCTGAGTCCAGTTGTTTGGGTTTTTTCATACTTTAATGGTGTTCAGCCCCCTTTGAAGGTGTTAAAAACTGTTGTGCTGGGACATGTCAAGGCTTGGTATGCATGGTTGTTCTGTGTAACTGAAGACTTACATTTCTACAGAGCTGCATCCAGTTTTCCCATGTGTCATGGTGTGATTTGGGCTTGCCAATTTTAATATATTTAATTTCTTGTAGAGACAAGGCAGGCTCACAACTTAAAAAGGTACAAGAATTAATTTATTAATAACACAAAAATTATTCAGAATAAGATTCCTAGATTATTCCCTCCTCCCTTCATTCCACATTTCTTACCAACAACATACAGAGAACACTTCAGTCAGTTATCTACCCAAAAAATCAGTTCACTTAAGAGAGAAAAGTTCCTTTTTTAGTTATGGCTTAGGGGGTGTCTTCACCTTCACAGTCTGCATCTACCCAGAACCTACAGAACAATGAATTTTCCTCTCATTCCCACAGTCTTTGCAGAGCCGATTATGATGAACACATGGGGTACTACTTTTAAAGGCAGGCTGCTGAAAAACAAAATCCTCTTCATCTTCTCTATCAAATGTCTCTGTTCATATTCCAGTCCCAAAACAGAGAGCTCAATTTCCCGAGGCAAAAAAAAACCCCAAAAACTTCATCTCAAGCACCCATCCTCCCCAAGTGTATTTGACAGTTTAAAGAAATTTTAGTGAGGTCATAATCCTCTCATAGCCCCACAAAAAAGATTTTCAGCTACTCATCAGTTGAATCTTTCCAATCTCTTCCCATCAGGAACTTCATTCTGCCGACTTCCGTGGACTCCATGCTTTATTCCTTCTCATGTAGGGGAGCTCAGGAGATCAAGTATCTTATCCAGGCATTAAAAGAATTAAAATTGTATCCAGATCATGAAGAAACCACGCGGTAAGCTGCAGGCCTCTTCTGGCACATGGAGAGCTGATCTGGGTCAGGGCTGAGGGTAAATAGCTTTTCATTGGTTTCCCGAGCTGTCAATCACCGAATCAGCTCTCTGATTGGTGCCAGCAGCTCACAGGGGAAGCTCCCAGAGACGGGAGAGTCCCTCCCCCTCCCCAGCCTCATGGAGCCTTCCCTGAGGGGAATCCCCGAGCACCTGAAACCAGCACACCACCTTAACTGAGCGCACACACAAAGGTACATAATTTCATCTGTTCCTGAAGAAACATACAAATGGTTTGAATAAACATCCCACTCCAATACAGCTTTGGTGGTTTAAACCTATTATAACTTTGATGAAATTGAATAATTCAGTCCATTTTCACTGAGACCAGAGTACTGTCCTCCTTTTCCTGTAGCAAGCTACAAGGATAGACTATCCATAAACCTTTGGCTGATTTGCAGTGTAAGTTGTTTTAAAAAACTTTTACGGAAACAGAGGAAATGATGTTGTCCTTAACACTGTGAGGGGATTTTTCAGGCTAGCAGCCAGTCCTGGCACTGTGTTGTTAAATATAATATCCTTGAAGGTGTCATTGCCCAGGAATGCCCTGAGTGTCTGCTGTAGGTAACAGTGGCACACATCAGAGCCTGGCTTCATTTGCAGAGTGAGTGAGAAATAGGGTTTCAATAGACAAGAGAAATTTTTCACTTGCAAAAACTGCCTTTTGGTGGCAATAGCTAAAGGCTTGGGATGAAATCTCTGTCCACTCTTACTGTGAGGTGAAAAAACTCTTTGGCCATCCTTGCCTGGAAGCACAAAAGACTGTCATGTGCCACATCCACCTGGAATGTGTGCTCCATGTAGAAAACCTGTCATCAGTCTAAGAGCAACAACCTGCTCATGCAGGTGTGATTAAGCACTGAAATATCAGTGAGGACACGTGTATGTCAAATATGGTTTGCAATAAAAGAAGAATTTTAGAAGCTTCAAGTTTTACCAGTTTTGTTGCACTTGCTGTATATAAATATGGAAAAACTAAACAATACTAAAAATAGTTGGCAATTTGGTTTCATGCCTTTATTTGGATAAAGGAAACATGCTACTGAACAAATGCTCTGGGAACATTACTTCTGCAGCCATTGGTTAGGTTCTAGCTTGTTTTATGCATTTGATAGTCATTTATTTCTTTAAAATGACTCAGACTTTTTCCACCTTAGCTGTATCCCTGTCCAAATGTTATATATTGCAGAAATATATCTTGTGAACTGGCTCCGACCTCTCATCTTTAGAAGTTTGATTTCTCAGGAAAACTGAAAGCATCTTCAGAAGTAGTCTCAAATGTATCTGTACGTCAGGGGAATTATTGAGTTTAAAAATCTAAAGTGTATTTTAGGAAGTTTCTGAGCTACCAAAATCTTTGAATATGTAATATATAGAGAGGGAGGGAGACAGTTTTTTGGTTTGTTTTTTTTTTGTGGCTCTTCCATTACCTGTGTGACTACTATCACTTCTCTCTTTTGTTTTAGATAAGAAAATTATTTAACTCCTTCCTAAATCCTTTTGACGTACACTATTTTAGCAAAATTTATATTCACAAAGAAATAATTGTAGTCTGTATTAACTGAACAACTGAAGGGACTCTTAAGTTTTGTATTTGATAATTTGTAGCCATAAACTTGATTTGGATCCCAAGTCATACACTTGACTTGTCAAATGTCAGACTGTTGGTGGAATATGTTTGTATTGGAGCTGCAAATGGAACCATGTGCCACCTCTACTCTGAGCTGTAAAACTGTGCCATTTGTTGTGACATTAATGCCAGAGTGTAGCCCCAACTTTCACTATATCTGACAATCCTTATGTGCTGATTCTCTCTCCATGGCTTGCTGAACTATTTCATTTATTTGTTCCTGGTTGAGAAAAAAGGATGCAATCTTAAATAATGGCAAAGACACATCTGCCTAAAAAAAAAAAAAAAAAAAATCTTCTAAGTGAGGAATATATCTGAGAAGAGATGAAGGTGCCTCACATCAGGCTTGATTAAACTGAGGCTGGCATGATCATGTTCATAGGTTCTTCTTGTCTGTACTCTCAAGAAGAAAATTCTATAGTAGACTTTATGCACCCTATTTTGAGAGGTTAAATGTGAAGCACAGTCTGTCTGAAAGAAGGTGAGCAAAAAAAGGTGCATAAATAAACATCAGGGAGGGCCCTGAGAGCAGCAGGGAAGCTCCATATCCAAAGGTAAGGAGCCTGTGGGTGCAGTCTCACCATGAGAAGCTGCTTCACACATCAGGGCTGGGTGAGCAATTCTTACACAGCCCATGGGTTTGGAATGGGTGGATCCAGTGTTGGGATAAACTTGGAGGAGCCTTGTGTCAGCCAGCTCAGCTTTTTCATTTCGTGAATTCTCTTGTAACGCTATAATGGTGGTAAAGCCTTAGATCTCAGATCTCTGTGTAAAATACCTGAATTTATTTTTTTTGTGAGATAGATGAGTCCAGTAGCTCATTTGTGCAAGTTTTCCAGTTTGTGTCTTATGCAGCCTGTCAGAAATGAGAATAATTTCAAAGAGACATATATTGAGCTGTTCTTTATACTATCAGTTCTCTGAACACAGAGATTAATAAAGTGTCAGGACTGATTTAAGATTGTTCTGCTGAGTGAGGTGGTGGGAAAATGTAGGGGAAAAGTTGGTTACTCCATTGTTTTCACATAACAAAGAAGTTGAAAAAAATCTATAGGAGTATTTTCAGATTAAATACCTAATCCTGTACCTAACATTTAATTTGGTCATTGCACATGATGAATAAATTGCTATAATCAAAATGCAAAATGCTCATTCTTTCAGGACCAGACTTTGAACAGATGTGCCTGTGCATTGAGACAATGTTTCTACAGATCTTGGACGAAATTATGTGAAAATCTTTCTCATTGAGGACAATGACAGAGTTACCATTGACTGCAGCAACCTGATTCAGCAAAGGATTTAAATGCATATAATCATAGGAAAAATGATCTGATGAATCATGACCCTTTCTGTGAAAATTTGCCTAATGAAACTGTGTGAAATTAACTTTACTCACAAAGCACACCTGTTCTGCTGGGGAGGTGGCTATAAATATCTTTGTGCCACCTGCCCCAGCTATGAGAGCTCCTATAAATCATATAATTCCCTCTGACAACTGGTACCACCTTGAGGGCACCTTTTTCTATTTGTGTTCTTTCTGAAAATTTGTATTTGCATAAATAGAAATTTGTATGACAGTAAATTTCCCACCAGATTTCTTTTTTCCCCCCAAATCTGAAAAAGTTTAGCTGATTTGTAGTTTCACCTCTCCTATTACAGTTCCATGGACAGAGCTTCCAGTCTCCAAACCCAGTACCCCATGCATCAGTGAAGGAGCAGAACTCCCCTTCTTCTCCAGGCAGAATGTGAGTCAAGAGTGTGATGCTGCTGAGAGAAAGGTAAGTACCTTACTAGGCTATATAAAGAGTGCAAAAAATGCATGAGGTGATCCCATGTAAAAATACAATGATTTTCCTTCAAGAAGGATTTAGGTTTATTGGTTGTTTGGCCAAGGAAGGACAACCCAGAATATGGTGATTGAAAGAACTGCAGTTTAGATAATCTTTAGAAGAAAATCATGGGGGAAAGCAGTGTAACTGTTTTCAGTTATGTGCAAGGCTGTTGTAGTGAGGAAAGAAGTTTGGATGTAATCTGTGAGAAAAACATCCTGTTGCTTCTGTGGAATGTGAGCTATGTAAAGTGGTGCATGGATACACATGTGAAAAATACAGATATGAATACCACAGTAGAAGTTTCCATTGCAGTGCACCTATTACTCTGTTTCCACATAATGATGATATGGTTTTTCTTTATTCCATCTATATTTAATACACGTTTCTACCAGCAATTAAAACCATAGGAATTGAATTTCAAATTTTACTTCACCTGCAGTTAATGCGCTCTGACTTTATAAAAAAATTTTAGAGCAGTGGAAACTGTGAATGTTTTCCTTTTTTAAATTTGTGATAGTGTGTTTTTATTTCATTGTGTGTACTTCCTGATAAATTGACTGTACTGACATAAATCCAGTTGTAGAAAATGGTTGCTTTGGGGGGCCATGTACAACAACATCATCAAGTCTATCTCTGTGCAAAAGGAGGATTCCTTTAGTGTTAAGTCATTAGTTAAGTATAATTTTATTTAATAGCTTTTCATGTAGAAGGAGTAAATGAGGCATTTAAATCAAAAGTAACAGTGATTGTTCTGTGCTGCTGTTCTTACCACAGACCTAAGAAACCCTGGTTGGACTTCAAACCTTGTATTAATCCTTCATAGACTGAGTTCAAAACTCCCTTTGAAAATTTGAAAGGGAAGGACTCACAGATTTCAGAATGACTAATATTGTGCTTAAGGGAGGAATTCTTTAATGAGGTAGGAAAAGACTGTATACTGTCTCCCAGGTAGTGTGCCCATTAATTTATTTGCAAGATGCTGATCCATGGAGAGGATTAATTTAGGCTTAACTGGCAGCCACAGCTTAGACCAATTTGCTCACCCTGGTTCACCTGTGTTCTCCCGAGAGCTGGGTCTGGAGGACACTGTCACCCTCCTGGGTGGGATATGAGATTTTTGGTACCAAGGCTGAGGAAGGTGGAGTGCTAAGAGCTGTGGAGGGTTTTATTCCATACTGAAAGTCCAGACTGTGTTCTGTGAGTAGAAAATGCTGTCCATTGTTGTTTATTGTTACTAAGGAAAATTAAATGCTGCCCTCACTGATTTTTCCTTTGTGTCTGTGATGGGAAAAGTGGCACTGTAAAGGATGTGTTAATACCTTTCCTGTTATAATCAAAGCTTTTCAGGATCTCCAAGATTCACTTGAAAAATCCCCAAATGCCTACTCTTTCTTCACCTCAGTGTTTATCTTCAGGGAAAGTTGCTGCAAGAAATCTTGACTGGGACGCTGTCACTTGTGTTTGCCTTCTAGAGCTAAACCTGCTAATGTTCACAACATGCTTAGCTGAACTTGGGACCTGTGTTCTCCAGTGGTTACACATCAAAGAGAATATTTTTAAAAGATTTTGCCTGGTACAGTGGCAAAGTTTTGCTTGGACAGATGGGCCCTTAATTTTTAGTTCTGAGCTGGATTTGAAGACCAGCCCTGTAAATCAATATTGCAATACGGTGTTTTTGTAACAAAGAATGTGATATCTAAGAAATTTAGTTTTTTCTTCTTTCTGGTTTGTTAAAACTCTAAAGCAGAGTATTGATTGTCAGAACCCCCCTGCAGCACACATTCTATCACAACTTGAAGAGTTTGCAGTAGAAATAATCTTCTCTGTGTCCCATCTTACTGTCTTACCCCCAAGCTAGGAAGCTGTTTCTACCCTGCAGATGGGCAGAAAGGAAAATATCACACTAAATGATCTGTTCCTGATGCTTTTAGTAGGCAAGCAAGAGATGCTTCTAGAACTGAGAGCTGCTTCTCTCCAGCAGCTCCTTCAGCTTGTGTCCCTGCAGACCATCAGTATTCAAATTGCTTCATTTTCCTGTGTTTTCTCAGGGATGCCTCACTTCACACCATTATGGAGCTCAGTTTATTTCTCTATAAACTATCATCACTCTTTTTAGCATTCGTGGTGCTTGCCCACTATGGCTGCCATTGTCACAAATTGTCATTGTCAACTCCCTCTCTGGCCATGTAGGGCACTCTGCAGGGCTGGACTCTCCCAGTTTGCCCAGTAACAGAGGGACTGGGGACAGAGGAGTCAGAGCAAAGCCCTCTGTGCCCTGGGGAAGGCAGCTGGAGCTACCTGGGGTGGCCTTTTGTTGAGTGAATGAATTGTATAGGATTCTGTCTAAA
This sequence comes from Erithacus rubecula, assembly GCF_903797595.1. NCBI lineage: Eukaryota > Metazoa > Chordata > Aves > Passeriformes > Muscicapidae > Erithacus > Erithacus rubecula. The sequence goes on along the minus strand of NC_136659.1, from coordinate 8,759,158 downwards.
TGCCACATGAAATGGCATTATGTGATTAATTAGATTATCTCCAGTGCTGGTAATGTGATTTCTTAAGAGTAATTTTTCCCTCTTCAGTTTGGTCTTTCTACTGTTCATTTTTCTTCAGCTCATCCCAAAACAGTTTGGAAAGGTACATTTCAGTGTTGTTATCCTATTGGCTTGAGAGGATAAACATTGCCACCATTGTAACTGTCTAAAAAGGTCTTTCTTTAATTCCTCTGGCAATGGTGATGCCTGAAAAGTCAGGAGGAAGGCAGCTTACAGCAAAAACTAGAAATGGTTGGAAAGATGAGAAAGCATTTTTTTTTTTTTTTTTTATGTGCTGTGTTTTAAATTTCCTTCAATTGCCTCAATAGCATCTGGACTCCAATTCTCCAGAAGCTGAAGGGGAGCTTTACTCTGATATTGGTGGATTGTTTGTTGGTATCAAGACTTTAAGGAAATCCCTTTGTTATCTTCTATACTCTGATTCTAGCTGTTTAGCTAACTGTGTCTGAAGAAATCTTGAAGATTTGCAGTATTTTGGCAACTCATCTTAGATCTCACAATGCCTAATCATCTTTAGAAAGTTTCTTGTCCTGGAGTCAGAAAATAATGCATGAACCTCAGTTGTAATTAAAAAAATAAAAAGTTGCTTCCTCTTGAGAATACTCAGAGGAGCATGCATAGGTGAACAGATTAAAAAAGCCCAAATGATTAAACAAGTGGGGAAAAAAATAATCCTGAAGTCAATCTTCCATCCTGTGCAGAAGCAGACTCAGGATAGTGAAAGTTTATATTTCATTCTGGAAAAAGATGGAAATTACCTGGCCATGCATGTATTTCTGTGTATATTCTCTAGGCCATTTCTTTTCATGATGTATTGACAGCCATCCTTTTTCAGCTTGGAACCATTTCTGTTCTCTGCAGTGATAAATACATCTGCATAAAGCACTTTAGTCTGGGTGAAGTCACCTCTTCACTTGGTGCTAAAATATGCCCAAAATCTTTGAGAAGAGGAAATTGCATGTATTTTATATGTACAATGCAAGCTCCAGGTTCTTAACTTTCTCTTATCTCTCCTTTATTGTCTCTGTCATCTTTTTCACAGAACTTGCCTGATTTTTCTCTTGACAAAATTGAGATTTTTTTTTTTTTTTTGCTGATCAAAACATTGTCATAGCATTTCCCAGGTTCCTACAACTAAAGACTTTTTGGCTTCGACACAATATTAGATCTTTGAAAGTTTATCTAAGTCATTGGTTTGTAAGCGAAGGTGATCTTCTATACCTCTGAGATTCAATTTGAATTTCATAAAGATACGTATTGCTTAATTATATTTATTTGCTTAGATTATAAATAATTAAAGAGTGCCTGTCCAAGTCTCCTGGTGCCTCAACACATCAATAACAATTCCATCCCCACAGTGTTGAATTAATTATTCTAACAGGAACTCAGCCAGACTACCTTGAGTGGAGACTTTTCAATTTCATCATTACTTTGAGAAACAAATCCATGGCTTTGTGCATAAATCTTATCAAACAGTACCTTCTGTGCACTGCTGCTTCTTTCCTGTTCCTCTCCTCTAAAACTGACAAGACACTTTTACAGTTGACTCCTTATGTTTTGTCTTGCTCCAAGCTGGTTAGGACTTTGGCAATAATTTTCTCAGAAAGCTTCTAGTTCTCTGAAAACACATCTAACTAAAAATAAACTTTAATGCTTTCCTCAGTTTTCAAATTATTGAGTAGTAAAGATTGTATTTGATGCTTTAAGTGCAAATCCTTTACTTATTGTTTGAAAAAAGGTGGGTTTTTTTTTTTTACAATCTTAGTTTTGAATGTAAGCCAACCAAAGACAAATGTAAAGCTAATTGAAATATTTGAATTATTAGATGGCAGTTAATTGATCAAGTCTTTACTTGAAAAATGCTTCCAATCTCTCCTTTTCCTCTGAATCAGGACAAAGCAGTGAAAAAGAAGCTTCCCTGTCATATTTTCATACATTGTTTGTTTCATTATGAAAAGTCATTAAGGAATGTTATCAGAGTTCTCTGTGTGTATAACCTTGCAGATTAATGGTAATGTAGTGATGGGTAACTCTGAGAATATGTAACACTGCCCACAGGGTTTATGGGAATAATTAAATTTGTTGTTCCGTTCACGTGCTCATTTTTGTGAGCAGCTCTTGCCAGAGCAATAAGGAGGGGTTTTAGGTTGTTAGTTTTTGGTTTTGTTGGTGTTTCAGGACAGATTATTGTAATAGGCAGTTTTGTTTTTGTGATTGAATTCTGTACAGGTGATAACATCCATTCTGCATTTCATTTCTTCCTATTACTAAAAAAAAAAAAAAAATAAAAATTCCCAAACCCAACCAAACTGAAAATGAAACAAAACAAATAAACAAATTGAAGGTTTTTAAGCATCTCTTGCAGTGCAAATGAGGAAAATATTCACATGTTCTGTGCTGACATGTAAATGCATTAAGCTCTTTTGCTTTTCTCTGTTTTGTTTAAACAATAATACTTAAATAGCAATATTCCTCTCAGTAATTAACTGACATTTAAATGTCTTGCAAGGGTATTTTATGTTGTGTCAAATATAATTCACAAACATTTTTTTAAATTAAGCCTTTCTGAAAGCTCATCTAATTCTCATATTTTATTTTTAATTTCCTTCTTTAGGATAAAGTCTATTCCATGTACAGCCAACAGACTAATGTACCTTCAATTTTGCTTTTTTTTTTTTTAAATTCATATGCATTCACAAATCAAAATAATAGCACACATTCCCAAAAAATATTAATCTTTTTCCTCCCCTATTTCTTCCTTTCTTTGGTCGTAATATGCAAGCAATATTTCTTTAGAAATAAGCTAAATAAAAAGTAGAATATTAAAAAGCATGAAGATTAAACACCAAGAATTCAATAATAGTAATCATATAATAAATGGTATCCTCATAATATCTGCTGTTGGTTTTGAACAAAATGAATCATACAGCATAATTCTTATGGAAGCCTTTAATTATGGATGTGCTTTTTGTACTTCAAAACTGAAATGTTCTATGACTGTAGGGGGAAAAATTAGGCTGAAGCTTTTATGAAAGTTCAGGATGAAAATAAAAATAAAATGGTATCTTAAAGTGAGAGTGCAAAGTTTGGGTTATTATCTCTTACAGGGCTACTGAGCTCCTCCCACCATCAGAGCACACCAAGAATTTCTGAAACTTTGACAATTACAGGCTCTATATAATCATTAATGTCGTATGAATAAATAAAACCTAATTAATTCAACACTAATGAGGGGGATGAGTTTTAGAGTGCTCATCACTGAAAGCTGAATTCCCTCACAGTTCTATCAGAGTAATTCATTGTTCTTACACAAATTACTTTTTAAACTCTGTAGTGGTCTTGAACAGCACAGTATTGCAGGATTTAGTGAAATTCATTACAAAATAGTATATAATCAATAATAGAAACTTGATAAGGTTTTTTTTGCCCCCTGGCACTTATTATTGTAGCATATGTTAAAGATAACTTCACTGGCAAATAAGAATGGTATTTGTATGTGTGCTTGATACATTTGGAATTAGCCAAAATAACAGGATAAAAAAGGGATTAAGAAGATCTCTGTTAGAAAGGCAAGTGCATATTTATGGAAGGAAGACTAAATTGAGCCTTGCTCACATCCAGGACGATGTTTAAATAATCCTGAAATACTTAAATCACTTCAAAGCATTTTTTATCTTTTATTAAGTTCCTTTTCAAGAACCTCCTGAGTTCCCCTTGGTTTTTCTCTTCCCTTCTACCATAATGCACATCATGCATCAGCTTCTCTGTGAAGTTTTTCAATCTTTTACCATAGATTTTTTCTGACAGCTCACCTCTGCCATTTTTGTGGAAAGAAAAAAATCTGGAGCTCATACTACCGAGTTTAGAGGGACAGGATAATCCTGCCACCTCCAGAGCAAAACTCTCACTCAGGTTCTCAAGTGCTATCCAGGCATGATTCAACCTGTAGGGTACAGGTTTTGCCATGAGTGTCCTCCTGGGGAGGGATCTTTATTCCAACACATCTATAGTAGGATTTGGATTAAACTGCAAGGAAAGTAAATACTGTGCTTAGAGAGATCTATGTTTTAGTGCCATGCTGCTATTCTGGCTATAGAAGATGCACTTTCAAGTTTTTGAACATTTTCAGGTGCATTTAATGCATGATAATTAGATTCATTTAATTGGAATTATCAGCTCTCATCTTTGCATGTGTTTTGTTTTTAGAGTTACAGTGAAAGCACTGCACTTGTTATATTTTTCCACAGCTTGGGCACATCACAGGGACAAAATTCAAGTTTAGTCAGTGTTCTACACTTTTCTAGTATCAGCAGTTACAGTTATACAAATTTGTATGTTGTAAAAGTTGCATCATTTTATCAATTTATGGTTCAGAGCTTAATTTTTTCAGAATAAGTACTTTTGAATCAAATAACCCTCCAAAATGAAAAATCAGCAGTTAAACCCAGACTAAACCTACTTATAATAAGGTATGGGATAAAATTTATTAATATACCTAAGTAATGGTATATTCTTCAGGTAAATTAATTAAAATATATATGTGAGAGCTAGAATGAGCTGTGAGAACAGAAAAAAACATAACTTGAGAAGTTCATTTTGGAGGAGATATTAATGAAAACCGGATGACATGTAGCAGAGGAAATGAGAGGCTGGTGCACAGGGGCACGAATTAATGCTGGAGGATGTATCACATAACTTAATCAAATAGGCTGTAACGGGAAGATGCAACTGTGGTTTCCTTAATGACCAATGGGTGATGTAATCAAATGCTTAAATGCACATTGTCAGGTTCTGGTGAGCTTCTATCAAAGCAGGGTTGGGGTATCACTTTCCCAGGAGCTCAGGCTGATAACACATCCTCTCTCAAGTGAGCGGAAGGAGTTAGGGGCACACAGGTTTCTGTAATGTTTTTGTGACAGGAAATAAGCTTCCTTTATCATTCTGTAATGTAAATATCATGTTTCCTGAGGATATATATACTTTTAGGCACAAAGGTGTGAATCTTGCCAAACTGGGGCATGAGACTGAGCCCAAGCTGCTGCAGCTGGAACCCAACAGAGCTGCAAGAAACTCTCAGGTGTTAGTGACCAACAGCTGCAGCTCCATTGGTACTGGAAAACCATGGATTAACTAATTTGAGGCAGTGTGGGAAGGCTGAACGTGCACTCACAAGTCTGAGTGAAGGCCAGCTCTCCTTCAGTTCACTGTACTGAATAGCTTGGCTAATGTTGGGCTCGTAGAACTTTAATTTCTATTTCAGCATTGTGCACTGTGCCAGTGTGTGTTTTTTATTGGAGCAAATCCCAAGTGTTGAAGCTAATGGAGCAGTCACCTCTGCAGCAGCAGGTTCAGATGCCAAGTGAAAAAAAACGAACCAAAACAAAAAAAACCAGCCAGGGGTTTGGTTTTATACTACGGGGACACCAGGGCTGCCTGCACTGCCCAGGCTGGAGCATCTTCTAAGTGCTCAAAAGTCTTCCTCCTTGCTGTCTTCATTACACAGTGCAAGCTAGAAGACTCTTTTTCACCAAATCACAGTGGTTTAGCAGCAGTTTCATAGCAGGGGTATAAGCTGTGAATATAAGAACCAAACAGAGTCAAAATTAAGACTGAGCTCGCTGATAATCCTGGGCTTTGCATTTTAATGCATATTGCTGGTTGAGTGCTAGATTGTGTTTTTATGACAGAGCAGATTAGGAAATAATTTGCATGTGAATCTCTCCAAGTCTGTGCAGTTTCCCTGGTAACAAATGTGGAACCAAGTTCTAAAATCTGCTTGTTGCTATTAAAGTGTGTGTGTATGTGGGGAAGTAGGTGTTCATATAAGTTTTTATTAAAGAGAAAAAATAGAACTGCAAAGTTTAGCAAGTTTCTTGATTTATATAAAATGGGTAAAGTATAAAAAAGAAAGTATTTTTCCTCCTTCCTTGTCTCTGCTTGCTCAGTTTGCTGGTTCACTCTAACTCTTTCTAGGCTATTTTGACTAGACTTAAAGGGTGACCATGAAGTAAATTGTAACTTTAGTTGCCTTAAAATTTATGCAATGTATGTATGCAGGGAAATTCTAAATAAATAAAAAGGAGATTTCCTCTCAGTAGGAAAGAATACCTCTTGTTCAGCAATGTAATTTTTAAAAAATGTTAAAATCATAAAATAGGTTCTATAATAAATAAAAGTAATTATTGCTCAGCTTCTGTCTTAGAGGCAAGCTAAGCTACTTTTGCTGCTGAATAGAGTTTTACTTCATTTTACCAGACTGAAGTGATTTTTCATGTCATGCTGGGGTTTATTCCTTTAATGAGCCATACAATAATCAGGAATAAAAAGAGAAAAATTGTATTTGAATACAGAGGACCTGAGTTACTGGAATTTCATCAGCATGAATAAGCTTTATCTTCTTTTTAGTGTTGTATCATTGAAAGCTGTGGCACAAATAAGGAGGGTCCTATTGTGTGTCAGGTTTTGTGGCAGAAATTCCCAAGTACTGCAGGAGATGGGTTGTGGATTCAAATTTAACTCCAAGTCAAGCACACCTTTATTCAAAACTCATTTTCCTTTCTTTCTGATTTTACAAGTTTGTGGATGTGCTAAGTGGCTAACAAGAAAATTCGTGGGAAAGGGAGTTGTATCTCTTCCTCTGGCAGGAGGGACGTCATGCAAATGGCAGGAGTTTGCATCATTTTGAAGGGCACAGTGAAATTTTCCTTTCTCTAGATTGTAATTACATTTCCAGTTCCCTGCCAGCATATGCTGATTGCCTTCTGCAGCTTCCTTGGGGCCTTGTCAATCCATTGATTAAAGAAACATTCTTTAAGTGGATTTGTACAGCATTTGAATATCTGATACCATTTGATTAGGGCTGGATGTTGATATGACCCTCAGTAAATAGCTATTTCTAACTCTTCTGATTTTTGGTTTGATGGATCTTGTGACATAAAGAATTTCTCTTGAATTCTGGACTTTCAAGTGGTTACCTGAGAGATTCAGTTGACACTCATGAATGAGAATTCTGTCTCCTGTGGTTGCAGAAAAAAAACCTGAGTGTTTCCAGTGCAAGGCCCAGAAGCTAAAAGGCAACAAAAACTGATTATTTTTTAAAAAAAACATTGAAATAATAAATGTTATGCTAGTTGCTCCTCCATCTTGCTGGGTCTAGCCTGACCAAGTTTCTGTTCTCACTGGTATTTTTGACAACATGTGTGGTTATCCAGCTTATTTTTCATGTCCCTGTATTTGAGGCAGTTCCTTGGGGATTACCTCACCTCTCAGGCTGAAAGAAAGAACCAGATTTCCTCCAAGGGGTGCAGTAACCTCTCAGCCCCCATCAAGGGCAGGGGGATAATGCCTGTTCTTTAGAGGTTTTGCTGAATCGTGACTAAAGTTCTTAGGATCAAATTCATGCAGGGAAACATTAAGTGGAAATCTTATTTGCAGGCACTGAGTAATACATCCTCCTGAGAGTGACCTTTGGTAACTTCAGATGCTTTTCACTCAAACTGCTGTGTGACTGCTGAGTATTCACTTTGCAATGGGCAAAATACAAAAATGGAGTGATAGGGTAATAAAATGAAAGCTGTGTGTATGGTGAATATAATGTGTTCTTTTATATTCCTGTTTACAAAAAAAAAAAATTGTCTGCTAAATTAATGGAATTTTAAGACTGGTTTTGCTACTGCTACAAAAAGATGCATCTGATTGTTTTTAAAAAGCCCTTATGATATTTTCAAGATGTAAAAAAAATAAATTACTGTGATTAATTATTCTAGTGAATACTTATTAGTCAATTATTGCTAGTATTTGTAGCATTTAGGGGAAATATTAATTAGCTTAACTATTCTCAAGTGTGTTCATAATTAGAACACACTATCAATTTATGCCTATTTTGAAGAAAATAGTGAAATATTTTTCCCAAGTTTCTTAAATATGTACATTTCCTTAACTCAGATTAATTTTTTTCTTGGAACTCAACTTTTTAATTAAAAACTTTCCACAGGTGATAGACAAGGAAGTTTTTTAGATTAAAGATGTCTCAACCATGTAGGTTTATGCAGATCAAAGGGACAATTTCCCTGTGTAGCATATGCTGCAACATTATGAGAAATTTTTTTAAGAACTCTTTTCCATAAACAAATAAATGTGTACATGCTCACATGAATAAAAGGTGGCAGTGACTTATGGTGTACTGTATAAATTTGAGATTATTCACAATCATTCCTACCCATAGTCAGAACATTGTGACATTTATAACCTGAATTTCAGCTAATGTGGATCCTGACTTTTGAATATGATTGAGCAAGTAACAGAAATCCAGGCTGAAAAATTCCCAAAAATGTGCCAAGTCCTTCTGAATTAATACTGGTTTTGTATGATTTCGATATACTTTTAGGAAAGGGTTATGAAGGCACAACAAAGGACAAAGTTCTTAAATTTGTATAAGATTTGCAGGAAGGACAAGCAGCAAGGAATGTTTACTAAAGGGATTTGGATTTGTTAGGCTGAAATGTATTTGGAGTTCATGGGGAAATAACAGCTAAATAACACAATAACATAATGACTTTGTTTAAAAAAAAACTTCCCTGTATTAAAGTTTATAATATGGTAATTTTTACATACCTGGCCCTTGTCAAGATAGCAACAAGAAGCTGAGACTATAGAAACACTCAATAAGTGAAAAGTGTTAATGTAAATATAAATAAATTTATAGTAGGAATTGCTCTAGATGTGCATGCAAAATGATCTTTCAAAGCAACCCATATTTCCACATAATTTCTATATGTAAAGCCTTGATCATTAGATACAAATTAAAAAAAAAAAAAAGTGTATGCACATGATTTGTACATGCCTAAGTAAGGGAAGGTGTTAGTAAAAAACTGTTTTGTATTTTGGAAGAATCTTTTGTCTTAATAACACTAGAGAGTCAGAACTTTGATTTTATTTGTCATTTGATTAAAAAATGAGACCCTGTTCATTACAGCATAAGATTTCAGGTGAAAAAATATACCTAGAAAAATGGGGAGGGGGGGTTGGGTTTTTTTCCTAAATCGTGCATTTTTAAGTAAAATCACAAAATCTGAGTAGTTACTGAGGTAAAAATCCCCCCTCTGTCTACAACTCCTCAGGGCACAGCAATCTTTCATGCACTAACAAAATGCTGAAAATGAGTGAGCAGCGTCAAAAAGTTAATATCATACCCAAATGGCAAACCCTTAATTGCAAATATATTTTTAAGGGTAGATGTTACTGGGAGAAATCAGTTCCATTGTTTTTGTTGGCTCCCATTGCAAACCTCCTGTTAAATACACTGAGGTGGTGCTTTTGTGATAATTTTACTCCTGAAATGCAAAGTGCTATCAAAAAACCGAAAATTATAGCACACGAGGAAACATTTGGACTCCCAATTTGCAGTCAAAACTCTTAAATAAAATCCAAATAGATTCCTAAATGGTGAACTGTCCTAAGGCAGACATAGCAAAGTTACAGATATAAAATGTTCTTGGATGTATGAAAAAAAACAAGTCTTTTATTCTCTGCCCCCTGTATTTGTTGCAGGATGCTGTTCTGGAAAAAGTTTTTGTGAGGGATGTGGTTTAAATGTCTTTGCTGTGGTACCTTTCAACAGTTGTCCTTGTTGACTACTTTTTTTTCTGTGAATTTATTTTGATAGTTTACCCACAAGAACTGCAAACTTTTAAACCCACTGCAGTAACTTTTGGGAAACATTTTCTTGGTTTGTGACTGTGCTTCAAAAATCTGAAAAGTAATTATGACTACCATTACAAAATAAGCTTTAATAATGAAAGTAAGAACATAAGGCTCCTGATACCATCATTTGGTTTAATTGTGTGCTGATTAAGTTATCTCCTTGTCTGTGGGCATTTGCAAGTGTGGATAACAGGATGGTGATGGGAAAATGGGGAGAAACCTGCCCTTGTTTGTAGTAAAGCAGTCATAGCAAAAAAGGCCACTGTTCCTTGGCCTGGCAGTTCTGCATCTTGAAAATATGCTTAATGTAGTGTACAGATCAAAATAAAGGAGGTATGTAAGCATACCCATTTACATTTGATGTGTAAATATCTGAAACACTTTAATTTTTTAGTTATTTATACTTCTGCCAGAGTTAGAACACTGACAAACACAAACTACTTTCACCTGTATTTATCACCAGTCAGTATTCCTTTTAATATAAAAAGTCAATATTAACTGTTTTAATCCTTTATTACTTCTTAAAAAAAAAAAGAGGTATTATGAGTGCCATCAAAATTATGTGTTTGTTCTGTTTCTGGTGATGCAAAATCATTGAATTAAAAAAAAAATACTAAAAGTAAGCTATTGAAGCCTAATAGTCTGAGTTCTGTGTCCCCAGGCAAGGGAATAAGAAGTTTAACTGGACAAAAAAAGTGTTTATGACTAATGTTAGTCTGAAAAGCCAAGTGGCCTGCATAGGTAGATCTGTGCATAAAATGTGTTTCACTGGGAAAGCTTTCTGTATTGGGTTAGTATTTGTAGCTAATAGATCTTCAGATGAGAAAAACATCCAGCTACTCTTTTAGATAAGTAGGTGCAAAATCAGTGGCAGGTGTTTGTCCTTTGTCATGGTTTCATTTTAACCTCAGATGTTATTTCACATCTCTTACTGATGTCCTCTCATTGTGATATTTAGTGTTACAGACAATACTATGATTATTATGTTATGTTTATTTACCTATTATGTACTCAGTAACGTGTTTATGTTGCTTTGAATCCACTATTCACTTTGTTCAATTTCCAAGAGCCCAGGCAAACTTCCCAAGGGTTGGTAGCTATCCTTGAAGATCTGTGCTGCTGATTCAGCTTATCCTTGCAAAGAAAGAAAAGATGCCTCCCCAGAAGGATTATGCTGCCCCTCTAAACAGCAAAGTAGAGAAACAAAGAGCTCTTCCAAGAGCAGGAGTTGGGTTTACACACAGAGGCAGATCAGAGGGTGTCCCTGAAGAAGGGCTGGGTTGGTACATGCTTGTTTACATCAGTACTGATAATTCTTTGGGCTATTTATTGAAACAACAACAAAACAAATCATTCATACAGATAGTGTGTGTTTAATGACTCACTCTGTGCCTCATGAGCAGGTGACTGACACAGGCTCCTTATGCTTGCACAAGACACCCTGTACCACCAGTGTATAATTGGGGATGACTGCCATTCTCCTTCCTCTGGCTGAATTGGGATAATAAGCTTTCAGAGAGCTTGGATTTGAGCACATTGACATGAGCAGTTGCACCAGGATTTCAGAAATCTCAAGATGTGGGGGACTATGTCAGAATGACGTGGCTTGTGTGATGTTCTTCAGCTTCTTTGTCTCCTGATGTCCCTGCTGGGCTGTGCTGTGGTCACAGCAACTGGGTAGCTCAACAGAACAAATCCCAGGCCTTTCTGATATTTTGTGAGTTTTTTGACTGTAGTGATGAACATGGCATTCAAGTAGCTCAGCTGAAGTGACTGCAGAAACAGTCTCTTGATGCAATTTTTCATGCTTTGTGCTTGGCTAAACCTGTTGGATGGCAGCCCACAGATCTGAGCAGCTCATGGAAAGCATCAGAAATTCAGACATTTGAGTGCAGTCCATCTGCAGCTCTTTGAGCTCCATTTCACACTGTGGTGAAGTTTGGGCTGTGAGCAGTGAAATGCAGCATGTTGGGGCTGCTGGAGCAGCCTGGCATACGTTTGGGCTCTAAACTCGCTGTGTGTTTACTGACAGGGGTCACTTCTACACTTTAGCTCATGTGTAAACAATTTTTAGGAGAGCAGCTTGTCCAAAGCAGTCTTAGGAAAGCTTTTGGGGACATTTTGGGATAAAAGCTGTGGGAGGACTCCTCATCAGAACTTTTTATTGATGGGCCCACACAGGCAAGTAATCTATGCAAGTGATATATGCGTGTGATTTATCACTGAAAGTTTTAGAGAATTTAATTGAATTACTCTGTTTCAGCTATTTAATTTTGGATCATGGAACTTGCTTTCCTACCAGCTGATTCCAAATCCATTTTCATCACTTAATCAGTCCTGGCACAGAGCTGTGTAACAGAAATTGCTGTCATTCTTCTCAGCACCACCATCAGCTGTGGGGTTAGATTTTCTGTTTTGTCTAAAATCAAGAAGAGACCTGTCTCCCACTTTTCAAATGGTCTGATTTTGTTATATGTTGAGTGGATGACATCTTGCTTTTTGACTGCATTTTATTTTCCAAATGCCAGCTGATGCAGGTTCCTGTCAAATTGCCCATTAGATTCAGCAATTTTCTTGCCTGGTAAAGGGTGTGACTGCATCTGGCTGCTTGTAAACACAGCAGCACACATCTGCCTTGAGCTGCATTTCCTTGATCTCTGGGCACAAACAATGCCCTACAGTTGTACCTTGGGGAGCATGCTGCTCCCAGCACCCTTTTTGGAAAAAAAAAAAAAATTTCCCAGGCAGATTTTAGGGAATGGACAAAACTTGCTTGAGCTCATATATTCTCTTGAACAGGTACCTCCCCATCACTATTTATCATTGTTGTTTATTTAGTGTCAGATGTAATTCCCATGATTGAAAGCATGGCAAGGTGTATTAACTGGCTGCTTCACGTGTAAATATTTTGGGAACTGCCACCTCCATCTGTGAGATCATACAGTCTTTTTGTCCTGTATTTTAAAATGGAACAGTTTGGAATATTTAAATTATGGGTCAAAAACTGAATAAATGAAGAAGCAGAGTACTCAGTCTGTCTTCCTAATGAGCCTTCATTACAACAGAAGCTGAGCTGCCAATTACTGGCCACTTCTTCTGGCTACTCATTAACTGTGTTTCAGCCTGAACCTCCTATGATTTGGCCCATGGCCAGATCAAATTCAAATTTCCCCCATGTCCAGAATAATACTGTCACTATTTTGATAGGCAAGTAAGCTGGAAGTTTCATAAATCCACAGCAAATACTAATTTGGGTATGACAAAAGGGCATCTGTTCTTCTTGCTGCCAAGAAATTGCAGAAGTGACTGTATTTAACAGTAGTAGATGACTTTCACTTTATTTAGCTTGAATTGTGACACTGAATAAAATATTTATTGGATAGCTACCATCATGCTACCCCTCAGAGCAGTTTTAGAGAAGTAACATGTGCACCAGCTATAGCCCTATACTGCTTCTCTTATTTGCTTTCAAGAGTTCATTGCAGTCCATGAAAACTGTTTCTTTATGTGCTTTGGAAATGCAGAGGAAAACATAGTGCTGTGTCCTTTAGACTGTGATATTTCAGGGATTTAAAAAAATCTTTTAGTATCACGGTACGAGCATAACTGTATGATATAGACCTGATTTCAGTCTGATCTTGGTACAGAAATTTCAAACTCATTTTGGAGTCTGGTACTGCATGTGAGTAGACTCAATGAAGTTGTTTTGCATTTGTCATAGCCTCTGTCTGAGGAACACTGTTCCTTGAAAGATTAACTCTTGTGAATTCACATTTCAGACTATGCAAATATCAGCTAGACTCCAAAATAATTTTTCAGAATTTTTCCTCAATTCTAGCATAATTCATTTTGAAAAAGGTGTTGTGACATTAGCAAATAAGAAATTCTGAATAAGTAAAACACATAGGCTTTCTTAATATTTATTCACTGTAGATATGTTAAAAACTAGGGCTGTATTTTCCTTTATTGATGTTTTATTTTGTTTTTCAGCAATATTTCCCATTTTGAAGACAAATGCATTGTTTTGAGTTCACAGGGTGCATGTTAAACTTGTGGTATCAGGAGCTACACAAGTTTCAGCTTATTCCATATTCCATCTGTTTTGTGGAGTCCAACAGAAAGATATCAGTGGTGTCTGTTGTACTGTTAGTGGCTCCTTGGAGAGCACCAGAATTTTATATTCAATAACTGGATCAAGGACTCATCTCTTACTGGAGATCATACATCCAAATTCTCATTTACATGGTGTCTTTATGTGAACTGCTTACCTGGGCAATCCTGGCCACCAGGGTACAGAGCACACTGGGCTTTAGTTAAGTCTTGTATAGTGTAGGATAATGAGTTGCTAGATTACTTGTGTGTTAAAAATAAATAAATATTTATATATGTTAAGCAACTTTTTTTTTAAACTGAGGTGAGAAATTCTTTAGAGGAACACTTTGAGGGACGTTCTTAATTTGTCCAGTGAAATAAGCATTCTCTTGGAAGTTCAGAAGTTGAGACATTGCTGGAAGAAGATGGATTTTTCCCTTCTTTTCTCTGATGAGATATGATACCTTTCACTATGTCTGACAAAAGCTTCTCTTAATATTTTTGGATTGGGGTTTTGAGTCAGCAACTTCTACAAAGCTAAAGAGATTCTGTTTATGGGAAGCTATGCTGTCATGCATTGCATCCCTCCTAGCCCTCACTTTCTTCACATGTGATTTGCAGTTATGCTAAGCCTGTGTTCTGCCAGCTACCATTCTGACTTACCTAAAATAAGGCAAGACATTTGTGCAAGGAATAAAAAGATCATAAGGCATTCTGTCAGTTTTATTGGTTTCTCCCATGAGTTGCACTGCTCTCCAGACCTCAGAAGCCCTTATTTATCCCAGAAACCTTGGAATTTACAGACTGACTTTGCTAAAGCACTGCTGAACTTTAGAATCCTCATAAGAATGCTGGAAATCTTCAGAAAAGCCTTCTATGATATCAGCAAATATCTCCCATGAGAAGCCTTCCAGCACACTGAAAAGTGTTGAGCAGAGATAAACGAGTGTGTGATTCTCATTTAGAATTCTTCCTTGAAAAACACAGTCTGTGAAGCTTTATTTGTCCTGGTGTGACACATTATTCTTACTTTTTAAGCTCCTGTCAGACAGAATGTTTGGCTTTTAAAGGTTATTTTTAATCTTTTAATGTTTGATCCAGTCATTAATGGCTTTCAACTAGAAGATCCTTTATTTTCAATAAGGGAGACATGTTTTCATTATGAAACACTGGCACAGGCTGCCCAGGGGAGCTGTGGCTGCCCCATCCCTAGAAGTTTTGGAGCTCTGAGCAACCTGTTCTCATGGAAGGTGTCTCTGCCCACAGCAGGGGATTGGAATTAGGTGATCCATTTAATGAGTCTGATTTCTGACTACTGTTTGTAGCAAATCCTTGTTGTTTGGAAAAAAAGTGGGAGGGTCTGAAATATCTTCCTTCCATCTTGTGGAGTTTTTCAGCAATGCTCAGTCCTAAGAGATCTCTGCTTTTAACATTTATGTTAGAATGGCCTTTCCAGCCATATTTAGTGGCTTTCAATGTGGCAGAGCCAAGTTCACAAGGTGATGGCAGTGAGCTCCACTGGCTTTTCCATTTTGCAGCCTGTATGCCGTGATCTTACATGAAAAAGAAGACTGAATAAAGAAAAGAATTTTAAGCTGAGTAATTAGTATTCTCCACGTATTTTAGATAGTTCCCTGCTAGCATTTTAAAAAATGTAATGCTTAGGGGAATATGGCTTAGTGGTGGCCTTGGCAGTGTTAAGTTAATGGTTGGACTTGACAAACTTAGAATAATTTAGGTTGGAAAGGACCTTTGTGTTTTCATACTTTGATCTTAGCACTTTCTCTTCCCATGTGCTGATTCAGTACAGCCTTGGATTCAGCAGTTAATGATGATCTGCTGGACTTTGGGTTTATTTACTCTTTTGTTTTGGGCACTGCTGTTGTGCTAGTGCAGGAAATGCTCCATGGCAAACCAGGCAGCTGCTAACACCAGTTTCAAGAAGGTTTGAGGGACATGGTGGAAGCAAGGATAACAAGATGATTTTGTCTTCTCAGGTTGTAAATAAAAATGAAAGGCAAATATGTGAAGTGGCACTGAGAGGTAGAAAATGTTTCATATTTAATTAAGATTTTAATTTTTAATTATTTCTGTCTGTGAATGACAGCATTGTTGTCAATAACTATATAAGTGGACTTGAAATTTGCCTTAAATTTACTCCATTAATTTTTCCAAGAAGATAATTGTTTAAATGGAATAATACTAAAAGCATTCCATTTTACCAGAGTTTCTCATATTGCTTTGGTCCATAACCTTCCATAATGATTTTAATTCTAAAATCTCCATTTCATATGTTGCTCCTTCATGTTTTAAGTTGTGTTTGAGTATTCTTTTCAATTCATCCCCAACTATGGCTTATAACACTTCTGGCTTACTTGAGGAGTTAATCAGAGAGACAGCTGAAAAGCAGTCAGGGAAAATTAACTGAACCTGAGAAACTGTGCAAAGTGGGAATTAGCAGGTAATTTAACCATCAGGGGCCACTGCTGAGCACAGTTCAACCAGAAACTTCTAGTCTTCTAAGAGAGAAAGCACTTCTGAGCATCTCATATAAGAAGTGTATAAAACTGGGGTACTTTTCAAGTCACTTCTAAATAAAATGAGATAGATACATATTTCCCTGAGTGTGATAAGAGGAGCACAGCAGTGAATAGAATGCTGTAATAAAACAGCATTTCAGAAAGGAAAGCAGAATGTAAACTTACCCTCTCAATACATAACCCACTGTACCTAAAAGAGTTCAACCTGAATTCAGGCAGCACTTTAGGAAAAATTAGTTCACTTTATGATTTTATTTTGGTCCACCTACTGCTGTTTTCCTTAAATGACTACATTGAACAAGGAGGTAATTCGGAGCTGAGGAAATGGTAGGTGAGGAACCCTTAATTTTCACAATTGTTTTCTGAGAGTTTTGCCATTAATTATATTGCCAGAATACAAAGGCATCAAAATCATACTTTCTGGATGATAAATTTCTTTGTTTATTTTATTGAAGCAATACTTGTGCTTTCTATGTATTGTAAAACTTAAGTGATTATGAATATTGGTTCCTCATGTTCTTTATTTTCCATGTTTGTAAAGACAAAATTTCAAAACTTTTCAGCTTTCTTTCATTTGAACACCATGTTCCTAAATGCTCATTCTATTTCTACATAATTGCAAGCTACAATATCTATAATTTCCCTAATGAACTAGAGACAGTATGAACAGCTCCTGCTTGGAAAGGTTTGGATGATGCAGTAAAACCTTCTATCCTTCCACAGCAAAGGTGTATTGTAAGAGAATTAGTTAATCAAGTTTGAAAGCCTGATGCCTTTTTAGGTGTCTCACTTATTACAAAGCACAGAAAAAGCTAGGCAAACAAATACTTGGTAGGTACAGAACAAAGGTGAAGCAGTGAAGGGATGGGGAGGGAAAGAGTTGCATTATATAGGATGGAATGAAAAAATCCCACAGCTGTTGCTAACCTAGGCTGGAAATCCTGTGGTGCAGATCCACTCCAGTACAGCTCTGCTGTCTCTGGCCCTGTGGCAATTTGCCAAGAATAAGCAATGGTTGTTTGCTCTGAGGTGCATGAACCAGGAGCTTTGACAAACTGGTGGAGAATGCAATTGGGTTTTCTTGGAATTCATGGATAACTGTAGGCTGCAGTTCGCTGTGCCACTGTACTCATCAAGAGGGTACAATTTAAATACAGTTTAAATACATTAAATAATTTCTGATTTCTAATTCTAAACGATCCCCTGCTTTCTTCTAAACTCCAAAAGAATCAGTTTGGAGCTGAAGTGATTTCTTCTTGGTCATTATTGTATGTGTTTTCACAGTGTGAAATTTCCCTCTTAGTGTGAGATAGTGTTACTGACTTTGGGGTTCATTTGTGAACGAATCAGCAACTGCAATTGGGGATTTATTAAAGAACACTGAAATTAAGGTTTTGTGTGCTTGTTTGCCATGGACATGGATGAAGTGGAGATAAGTGATACTTTTCTGTGATACTCAAGTATTTGTGGGGGCTGGGCATGGGAATAGGTTCTGTCACCAGATACTGTAGGTTTTGAAATTCTTTGTAATATAGCAACTGTTGAGTTGCTGTAAAAAGATAAAAATCTGAGTTTAAAATTAAGAGAAAAAATATTTTCTTACTAGAGGCATAAATGCACAGAATTAATATTGTCGGAAGAATTGTAGTGCTGTTTTCAGGGTGAGTCACCATGAGAGATGAATACTTTGGAAAGTATTGTTGATTTTTAATAGACAGAACTTTTTTCACATCTTATGTAACACAACTGCTGATGATGCTCATTTTCCTTTCATGTTAGTTCAAAGCAGGACTGGTGCATCTTCACATTTCACAGTGGAAATAGAGGTTATTAGTTAATTGTAGCAATTATTTTGCAACCAAGTTTTGCTGTGTTATCTAATGTATGAAATAGAGTGGTGAATAGTATGTTTTCCTAAAAAATTTCAGTCATCAAGTAAAAGCAGTGAATTTTAAGGAGAATTCTTCAAAAATCCTTCAGAGTGGTTTGTCATGGGAGTTTTTATGTTCAGAGAATTGACATGGGTAACTGTTCCCACACACTTAAACTGGTGTGCATTTTTAGTTCAGATTCACTTATTTTTACATTATGTCAGATATAAACTATTAAAGAAGCTGTTAGAATAGGAAAAAAAATTTGATTTCTTAATTATGGGCACAGAGAGGAGCTTGGCCTTTGTTGATCCATTGCACCAACGTGAGACTGACCTTGTCTTTTTGGGAGCCTTAGAGGTTTTCAAAAACAACTTCTCCTTTGCCTTTATATTTGTGATCGAGAGACCCTTTCTGATCTCTTCCTCATTGAGTTGCATTAAGTTTTGGGATGCTGAACAGGAAAAATGTCATCTCTTTTTGCAATTAGTCTATATTTCTATTTCTATTTTGGAGAACACAGTCTGTTTTCCCAGTGAATTGCTAAGGAATTTTTAAAATCTGGAGTATTTTCTTAATTTTTAAAGGTGGGAAATTTATAGGGGGAAGAGGAAGGACTCTTTGCTGTTTCCTAACTCTATAATTAGTAGTCTGAAATTAATAAAAACTGTATTTTTCCATATATGCATTTCTTCTGTTATGCAAGGCTGCTACCTCATATATCAACAAAATTACCATTAGCTACTATTTTAGATGTAGTTACATGAAAAAATAAGAACTGTGAAAAATCTTAAGACAGCATTCTGCAATGCTCAATTTTAGAAGCTCACTTTTAAAACCAAGTTTATACCATATAAATATCATATGCGATCTCAATAGTTTATAATTTCTCTATAACCTGTTATACCTTATGTAGATTTTATGCTAATTGTCCTCTAGGAATTCCAGATATAGATGTTTTATATTTTATTACAACATTAGTAGAATTTTAAAATATGTCTAAAGTAATTAGAGGTGCATCTGGCCTTTACTTGATCAAATTTAAAACTATTATTTTAAACTCCCAAATACACTAAGAGTTCTGCTAGCAGACTCGTAATAGATTAATATTCATCCTTTTTTAATCCCAATGCACGAGTAGAATCAAGTTTCAAATTAAGTCAATGTGCAAAATTGCTTGTTCATGTCAATGTTTATGAATCTCTAAACATTTGTTAAAAATTTATGTATTAATCTCCCAGCATGTGGATACAAATGTACATTTGTCTGGTGGGGTTTTTAACTTTTAAAAATGAGAATTTTATTTTTTATTGCTTCCTGTTACAATACTCGAAATGCAAGCATGCTGTAGGCAAATTTTATTTAGATGTTAAAGTGAAAAGAGGTGGAGAGAGTATCCATTATGTATGGTCTCTCTGATAAGCTCAATTTTGTCAAACATCAAGAACTCTGAGTCTTTCATGTCCTCTACAGAAAAGTGATTTACTTTGTGAATTGAGACTTGTACGTTTCCCCAGCCCTAAAATAAGCTTTGCCCAATAGATCATTGCTTTTCAGTAGTTTCTGACACTCCCCAGCTCCATCTCTAACACTTCTCAAGGTTATAAAAATGAACCTCCCCACCCCCAAATCTCTCTTGATAAAGAATTCTGATATTCTTAGAGTGTGACAGGAATTTGAGATGCCCGTTTCAGATGTCAGCCCGATCTATGAGTTTGATTTAGATTTCAGTCTTGGTTCAGCTCCTGAACTTTAATTCATGTGTTAAGGCCATCTTAGTTTGCATGATTTATAACTGTCTGTTTGTTTATGTATTATAGTTATAAGTGTGTGGCATGATTTTAGTCATTAAAATGCTCTAAACACCTTTAGACCCACACTCCTTTTCACAGTGGAAGTTTCTCAGATAAGTGTGCTGCTGCAGATGGATCTGAGGTGAGTTTTCTGGCAGGGGCTGTTCTAGGGAATATTGCAGGAACTTGCACCAATGCTGCTTTAGACACCTCCTTCTCATCTTCACATTTTGAACCTCTTTAGATTTTATTCTTTCCTATTGTTTATTATATTTAGCTCTAAAATAGCTTGTGTGGCTAAAATCTAATTAGGCTGTTTGAAGGAAGTTTTCTCTCATGTCTGAATTTCCACCTGTGCATAGCCATGGAACACCAGCTCTACCATTTGCTGTTGAATTGCAATTTTACCCCAAGAGAAGCATTAGCATTCTTTGACAATAACCTGGATGCAATTCTCTGCCATGATAGGAACTGTGTGTGTGTCAGAAGTGATTGGTGGCCATTATAATCTGTATTTTGGGGAGGTGCCAGCACTCTGGGGGTTATTTTGTCATGGTTCAGCAGCATATTGTGGAGTCTGCCTTTCTGACTTGTCCTGCATAGCTTCAGTCATGTCAGGTCACTGATTCTTTGTGTGACACCTTCTTTCAGTTAAAAAAAAAAAAAAAAAAACAAACAAAAAAAGGCATTGAGTATTGGTTCTCTTTGAAAGCATCAAATCACCCTTCTAAGATATTTCATTTTTGACATTCAGAAACTCAATTACTTTTACTATGAAAAAAATCCCCACAACTTGCTATGCAATCAAATTATTTAAAATAATGCAAGCAAAACACATGGTTTATAAACCAACAAAAAGCTGCAGCAATAGAAATTTATCTGAATTGGTAATTCTGCTCATTTTTCAAATAAGATGTCAAAATTGGACATTGTTAAACATAAATTGCATTTTTGTTTTTGCTTTATCTAGTTATGTTAAGAATGTCAGAGAACTTAAAATTTTCTAAGCTTCAGTACTGTTTCACAAAAGGTAGCAAGCTGATAACTAATCTGTTTTATTGTTCATTCTGGGTTAATCAAAAATGTAATTATCACTTTTAATTAGAACAGAAAAAGTGTCTGCTACTAGCTCATAAAAATTGCTTTTTTCTGCCTCGTCACCACAGGTTATGAAAGACAAAGAAAGCTTTCAGAGTAATAACAAGGAGACCATCTAGCCTCAAATTACTCATAATTGGACTTAATATTTGAGAGTGCATCTAAATATATTGGAAGCTGAAAGCTGTGAATTTGTATTCTAATTTAATTTTAAAGCATGAAATTTAGCAGTACCTAGAAAAACACATTTTCCCCCATCATCTTCTCAAGCTGTTTCATGGTTCTGTTCTAAATTCCATGTTAATTCCATGGAGACAAGTCAACAAGCAGGCTTATGCACATCTGAAAAAACAAGCTTAGCAGTCAAGGACCCTAGAAGTGTAGAATTGTAATTATTATACCCTGGATTTGGGTAGATGGGTATGATCAATAAATATCTGTAGAATAAATATGGATGAAGCAATAAGAATTCTAAGAAACAAAATTCACATTTGGATTTATTTTATCTATTATAAAATAGCACAGGAGGCAAAAAGAAGGAATGTAAACCAGAAGTGAGTGGTTATAATGATTTGACAGGAGAAATCAAACAGTACTGGGAGAAATCTATGGTTGTCACAGTGCAACAAAAGCCTGGGATTATTTTGAAGAAAAATCCTGGCAGTGCATTTTTAATATTAGAAAAGGAACAATTGCTGGTCCTCTAATTATTCCTATTTTGCATCTTGGGAGTACTTCTATGAATACAGCATACTTTTCGTTTGTGTAGTACTTAAAGAAAATGTTAAACAAACCTGCACATTAAGTGTTGGGAGCAGTAATTTTCATTGAGATGTATTGAAGAGTTTTGAAGGAGCTGAATTAGGATCTGTCCAGGCCATTAGTGATGTTTTTTAGAAAGCCTGGAGGCATCAGCAGAGATATTTCCAAATTGTGTAAGCAGAACAACCCTGGTGATTTTATGGTAGCCAGCCCTGCATTGTTCATTGAGGGAAAGGGTGGGATTGGAAATATGTAACTAGAAACAGGGATAAAATATTTTTTTGTTGGATGTCCAAACAAGCAAAATACTGTATCATTCTTTCTCCTACAACAAATACTTGGAGTAAGATTAAAAAATAAGTAGAGAGCACTGAAATGAATTTCTAAAGTGCCATTTAGCTTTGGTCTGAGTTTTATTAGACTTGAAGAAGTCAGAATATGCAAAATGACCACCTAATCACCAAAAGAAATAAAACCTGATTAATTCATTAGTGTTCATTACAAAAGAAGATGTTCCCAGGAAAGTCCTTATAATGTGATTTCAAAAATGAATTTTTACAGCTTTGCTCAGTGACCTGGAAATATCAAAGAATTAATACTGTAATTGTGCAGATGATTTGAGAGAAAAATAATGAAGGGAACAGTTTGATTTAGAGCTCTTGATAATCTGGTCATAAGTAAACAATATGTAGCTCAGCATGGGCATGCAGGTACAGAGATTTCAGACCAGAATAAAAAGTGGTGGGAGAGGGATACCAGAAAGAGAGGACCCCCAACTTTTTGAACTAAAAGATGGTATATCCCTAAAAATCATCTCCTTAATTTCATGTATTCAAGGTTTTTAATTATTCAGGTTGTTGTTCCATAATTTGGAATGCCTTTTCTACCTTTGTTTGATTACTTTACTTTTTGATCAGAGTACTTCTGTAGGTAAGCTCTTCTCTCGATTGAAATGCAGTGCCTGGTGGATTTAAAATGCACTAGTATGGCATTACTTAGAACCCAAAGGGTACCTGCCTCACTTTCAGAGATGACTCAAAAGTAACTTGTGAAAAAGCAGAGCCATTGATAGCAGCCATGCCAAGGTGTTAAATGTAGGTAACTTCAAAAAAGGGTTGATTCAGATTTTATCCTCAATGTATAATTTCTATGCTCTCTGTGTCTTGATACCTGGTCTAATTATTTCTGTAAGTGTTTAAAAAATCCATTATAACACTAATTAGCACGTTACTCCTTAATTAGCCAGTAGCTAGTCAAATATTTGTCTCTGTCTCAAAGTGGAGATTCCACTGGGGACTAACCAAATTCCATACTTTATGAATAGACTTCTAGCTTGCCCTCCAAGGAGATGATTGCAAACCAGTCATGGATTTCAGGGAGCATTTGGAAAATGTCTAGGTGCTGCATGGCTGCTGAGGATCTACCAATCCCAATTCATATAAAAGGAAGTAAATTATGTGAGTTCTCTGAAAAAACAAGTGTTTTTCAAGGCCTTTGAACATGCAGACCACACAAGTGCTTGAGTGTAGAGTGGGTCTGTGCATCTGACAGGCAGACCTGTGTGAAGTGCCTAGTTAATTTTCAGTTGTATTTAGTATATTTGATAAAGATGAGAATTATAGTGCTGAGATTTTGTCCCTTTGAGAAGCTGTTTTTTATTTGTGCTGGTGTATTCTTTGAAGGAGGGGCATGCCCAGTAATCTGGCTGCAATTATTGCCTGGAGTGAGAAGTGACTTTAAGGCTGTGGATTTTGCTGGTCCCTATTTTATCACCCCTTAGAAAGCTGCTTTGTTACATGTGAAACATCCTCATAGTTCTCAGAAGCTGTGCCCAGTGATCAGAGGGTGCCTTAGCCATACTCATCCACACTCTCCCAAAGTTAAGCTGTGAGCCAAAGGAAGTCAAGGTTGGCAGGTATAGCCATTCATGACTGTAAACTAGCTGGAACTGTAAATTTAGTTGCTTTTTGTGTCATCTCCACTGGGATTTATCTTTTAAGATCTCCCAGACTGTGGAATGGCTGCCCTTCTGCAGTACAAGTTTAAAGCTAGGCAAGGGAGAAGGATAAACCCCAGTCTCACTCATGCCTTGTCCCAAAGGAAGCTCTTACAGCTGGGTGAACCAAATTTGCCTGCAGTGTTTAGTGTCAGGTTTCCCAGATGAAGAGAAGATCAAAGCTGAGAGAGATTAGGACACACTGGTTAGAGGGGAAAATTGCAGTTTAGCTGTGCTGCTATTTTTGAAACTTGTCATATTTGCCTTCTGTCAGGTGAGCTGAGCTCTGATGTGTTGTGAAACATGGATGTGTTGGAGCTCTGTGGATGGATGTGGCAGCATAATGCCACAGAAGGAATGTATTAGCCTCATTTCCCACTGGGTCCTGATTAAAATGAAAAATCCAAGGATTTTGCAAATGGATCAATGGTAGTTTCATGGGAGAAATGCCATAGACAGGAAACAGTGTTCTTTTTATCTTCCTTTAAAATAATGATAACAACACTACACTTGCAGTTCTGTCACAAATACAAGGCCCACGCTGGCTTTCTATAAACACATTTTTTTCCCCTTTCCTGCCTCCCTGTGCCTTCTTTCTTTCTCTCAGTAAGTCTCCATGCCATGTGTGCCTTCACCAACCTGTTTTCACTGGCATTAGACCCCAAAGCATCTCTAACACTCATACTGTATTTTACCTTTTTACCTTCTGCCTTTTATTTCTAAAATACTTCCAAAAATTGTCTCAATCTTTTTCTTTTCATCATAAAAGCTAAATTTTCTTTTTTCTTCAAAAACATGTACAAGGAGGCTTTATAAAAAAAGTCTATAGATACTGTAAATATTTTAGAGTATTAGGTGTTGACTGATTTATCAGTGGTGTTTGTATACACAGTAGTTGTTTTTGTTTGGCTGCAGCTAGAAACTGGCCTGTCAAAAGCAATAAAAACTAAAGGTGTGTGGCCATTGTCAATATCCCATTGCACCAGTGATTTTGTAAAACAAAGGGGTAGTCCTGGCCTGAAGATTTTAAAAGTCAGGTGTGTTTTTTATATACAGGTGTTGATTGTATGTGTACATTTAAAATTCAATTTCAAGCTTAGTTCTTGTGTATGACTGGACATGAATTTTGTAATATGTTATTTATTCACTTTCTCCAAACAACCCTTAAATGTATCAGTATAAACTGGAGATGCCAACATTAAATAAATATTGGTAAATGCCCAATCCTGCACACATCTGTCATTGACTACCTTTTGTTTTTACAAATTTGTATGTCTGCATGTGCCTTTTCCCTCTTGAATTAAAGAAAATGCATATTCCTTAAAATGGTGTAGTTGTGTGATCAGGTTTTGTTGTTTTTACTTAAAACCTTGAGAGAAGAAAAGAGAAGTATTTCTGAAAATGGGAATAAACTTTGTTTGAGATACATCGAACTTTACATGACTCTTAGCTTTGATTTCATTAGAGTTGAATCTGATAAAAACTTTGAGGTAAGAACCATAATGTCTGCAGCAGTAGCTAATAAGCACAGAAATATTATGTATACTGTGGAACCAGATCTATGCTTCTTTGCTTTCTTTTCATATTTTTATCTACCTGTAACAAAAGCTGGTATGTGATTCACAAAAAGTTCTCATTATTAAAGCCAGAGGTATCTTGCTGCTTAGAAATCTAGCATATACTTGCCTGAAATAAAATATGAACCCTATTCATTTAATATCACCATGTAGACCTGAAATTGTTAGCAGAAGACTTATTTAGCATTGATATATTATTCTTATCCAGTCCCAAGTAACAAAATGACCTGTGGAAAAAGGAGCTCTTGAGAAATTATTTCGTTCTGTAAATTAGTTTAAATTAGCATCATTCTGCAGCTCCCAAAGTTAAAGGATAAGATGCAGAATATATCTGGCAATGCAACCAATAAACCCTTGTTTTTGGAGTTCAAGTGCCTGAAAGCTTAGGTTCAAAATGAAAAAAACAATAAAAGTTATTTATGTATACTCTTGAGGTCTAATTAGGTTTAGTATTTCACATGTACGTGTATATTTACAAGCCAGATATTGTAATGTTTATGGAAATTGACACTTAACTTTGAATTGCTTCTATTTGCATATGCAAATTAGCAAAGCAATTCAGTGTGAATGGATTTTAGAGACCTGTCAACAGTTGTTTATAGGGAGAGGCAAGGAAACCTAGAAACAAATCCTTGTGAATTAATGGCTTTGTTTGGCTGCAAGCATTGGAAATGTTCGTGACCTGGGCAGGCTTCAGGGTCCCACCGTGCAGCAGCTGCAAATTCAGGCCAAGAAGGAGATTTAATTGTGCCCCATGAACCACTTTGAGGGACAGCAGGCACTTGCTCACCCAGCCTTGTCCTCTGCATGTGTGTCCTTGCTGAAAGGAGCCCCCAGCCTTGAGCTGGCAGTGCTGGTGTAGCACACAGAGCACAGCAGCACTGAGCAGAGGGGTCCCTGCAGCAAGAACAAAAGGAGGAGGCAGAGTTTAAAGGGGCACAAGGCATGGCAGCAAGGGTTTTGAATATTCTAGGCTCCTGGTACAAGATGGAAAGTGAGCAGGGTCCAGCCTGCCAGTTGCTCACGTTTACTCTTGTGCACGCAATCTCGCATACACGTTTTTCATGAGCTGCAATTCTGGAACATAAATCAGCATTGGAGAGAGCTGATGTGGATACTGTGCAGTCTCTGCACTCTTTCTTGGAGAAGTTAATGAGAATAAGCTGTTCTAATTTGTGTCAGTATACTCCACTGTTATTGTTCTCTCTGTAACAAAAGAAGAACAAAAGGCATAGAAGTCAGGAGTGATGAAGTGCATAAATTTGAGGGATGTTACAAAGAGATCATTTCATAACAGAGCCATCAAAATCCACTAATTGAGCTTGTTATAAATATATCAAGATCAGATACTGAAGACAAAACAGTGCATATTTTCTTGTCAGTATCTCAGGTGTGTGCAAAACAGGGATTCAGGAGGAAGAGCAAAGAAACATCATCACAGCACTTTTCTCCCTTCAGAGGTGCTGCAGTGGATTCTGAAATGGAGATCCAGGGCTCTCCATGCAGTGAGAAACTGGGGCTATCACATCTTTGCATGTCTGAATCCGCATCTGTGTAGTGGTGCTGTTCCTCTTTCCTGCAGGAGTGCTCCATAAAACAGCTTTCTGTATCAGTGAACAGTAGTGGGTCAGCTGTCAAGGTTGTGAGGAATGAGCCCACAGTTCTGTGGGACCCCCATGGCTTTGCTGTGCGTTATGAAGTGTGCCTGGTGTGCCTCTTCACACCTAATACTATTTTTTAGGACACAGAACTTGGACACAAGCCCTTTTCTGCCATGTGAAAACGCAAGTGGGGAAAAATGACAATTTGCACACTATTTTTCATGTGTTCCACACATCCACATCAGGGTCAGAAAATATTTGGTACCTTATATTAGAAAGAAATTACTTTACTTTCCCCCTTGTGTTTCACTCTGTCATTTTATAAGGTCAACTGTGCTAATACTTCCATCAGCCAATGGTACTTGGAGTGTGAACAGGGCAATGGCAATTGGGAAAACAAAGCCCAACACTGATAGCCAGGACACTGCTTCACTGAGTACCTTGCCTTTGGAAATCTGGAAACTGAACAGCTGCAGGTTTTATCCTGCTGCAAACTGTGGTCATCAGTGCTACAGAGAGCTCAGCACAAAGGCAAAAGGTGCAGGAGCACCTCAGGATTCCTAGCTAGATTTAGCTCATGTGTGGTACATTACTTTTATTTCTAATGAAGATTGCTGAAGTTAAATGAAACAACAGCAATTGTGTTGTCTGAATCAATCTAAATCTGATTCCTGAGAGCTTAGTAAACCTTAAAGATTAATTATTTTATCCAGTGCTGTTTCTTAATTTCCTTTTTTGGATTTGGCTTTTGTTTTGTATCTGTCACCAGACACTCGTTACCTAAATGAGTAAACATGACAGATAAATACACACAGAACCAAAGACATGTATATGTTTTATATACATGTTTGCTTCACTTAAATACATGAATATTCAGGCTGAAATGTACAATCAACTCTCAAGATTTAGTCAAACGAGAGAAGCCACTTAGAGCAGCATTAGTGAAAAGTTTTAAGCCCATCTTTAGTATTGCCAAAAAGAAAATGTTGACTTCAGTAAATGTATCTGTGTTCATGAAAATATACTGGGTCTTTTTGGGAAATCAGAACTGATCAGAGGTTCATCACTGGTGGTAGAGCAGTTCAGGAGGGACAAGTGGTGGCACAACTGCTGGTGAGAAGAGAAGCATGCTTTAGGACCTTGTATCTGAATGGGAAAAGACTGATATTTGTGGATGCTCAGTATTTTGCCAAAAATGTGCTAGGAAGCTGTTCAGGCATCTGCAGTGTCTGTGTCAAGGCAGGGTGTGTGCTGCTCTCAGGAAAATCTCCTTTGAGATCTTATATCTATTAAAGCCAAGTAGAGTCTTTTCCCACCTTAGCAGATCTGCTGGGGAAAATTTTATTGTCATGACAATTTATAGATTCTGTGTGAACTGATTTTTTTTTTTTTTTTAAACATCAGTTCGGTCCAAATTATCTCTTTTTTATTCTTTCCTGAGGGGAGGAGGAGAGTGTATAGGGTCCAATAAAGCAGGTTGTGTTAGATGTGCCAGAGTTACTGGAGACAGTTAACTGCTCAGGAAGGAAAGACTATTTATCCTTCTTATTCTCCCCTTGCCCTGAGTGCTGATATGAGTTCATCATCTAGTCCTGCCCTTTCTCAGCTGCTCCTTCCCCACAGGCACGTGGACCATGATGGGGAAATCTTTATAGAGCTCCTTGGGCTTTGCTTCAGCCCATTCTCCCACCTTTACATCTACAAAATGGGTGGAAGTTCATTGGAAGATGCAAAATAACCTAAAAAGTGTGTTCTGTGGTGTATAGAATTTTTTTTTTTCTGGACTGTGTCCCTTAGGGTTCAAGAAGGGAAACTTCTCTTTTTTTGACTGATCTCAATGTTGTCCCCATGAGCCAACTTGCCATGTCTAAACTAGGGCTTTTTTACAGGGTGTAGGTGAAAATGTCACTTTTCATGTGGAAAGCAGTTTGCAAGGCTCAGTTCAGCCAGTTGAACGCAGGCAGAGTTGAAGAGCATGTCTGGGTCTTTAAGGCGTGAATTTGACTTGGCAGCTTCTTCATTCCTCCAGATGCTCTTTCCCTTCTCCAGGAGGAGCTGTGTAATTTGAAATAGGACTCTTGCCTTAAAAGCTGCAAAGAGCCAAGTGGGGGAAAAAAAATTATTAAAGCTATGTAGTAGGAGGAGCAATCTAGTATTTCTTTCATTTTGATTTTTTCCTTCCCTGAATAAAGAATATTGAAGGACTGAATTCATCCTGTTATGTTGATCTGCATGAAAAGAAATGTAAATGAGATCCAGATGTGTTTTCTCCTCTAACAGTTTCATTCACTATGCTTTAGATATGGGAAAATGAAATGTATTCCGTAATAGGTTGGAGGAGAATAGAGCAAAATTATAATTTTATAATATTCCCTAGGAATTCATAGAGGCCTAACGAATTAACTAGGAAACTCTGATGTCTAATGAACTCTGCATGGGGAAATATTTAATTTTGCACTGACTGCCATAAGGCAACTGCACGGTAGGTTATTTAATCATCAGCTGTAGAAATAAAACAGCAGTAGAAAATAGACCTGTCCCCAGCATTGTAGAGAAAGGTTTAACTGAGCTCCCCCTTCAGTTTTTGTTGGAGGGGTTGTAAGTTGCTCTTCTGGAGAGCCAAAACTTTTGGGAAACACATGCCTGGAAACTCTGAACATAAGAGCACAGCTTCATGTAGCACAGAGGGGGAAATGGAAACACCTCTATAGATGCAGCCCTGCTCTGTTTGAAGCCATTCACTGTAGCTCTTAAGTTATTTTGAATAACATAATTGTGCTAAAAGAGCACAACTGTGAATTGTTGTTTGTTCAGTGTACTGTAAATATAATTTGCAGTCAGTATAAACCAAGGTCATGGCCTGTCCTGCAGTGGTAGAGAAATACAGACATAACAGGTTGTGTCTTACACAGTGAAATTCCTGTTCTTATGTCAGGTGGCTTGGAGAAATGCAGGGTTTAATTGTGACTAACAGAGATGCAAATGGCTCAATGCACCCCACACCTTTTTCATTTATGGCAGTGTTTTCCCAGCTGCCAGTCCACTAACAAAGATTTGCTCCTGCCCATGCACTGCCCAGGAACAGCAGCCAAGGAGCAGCCAGTCCCTTCTTGCAGCCAAAAATTCACCTTTTCATAAGTGAATCTTCTACTTTATGATACAAGAGGATATCAAACTATAACTTATCTTTTGCTTATTCCAGGCTTCATCAGCCATAAATGCTGGGTTCCATCTCCTCATATATCCATTTTGTCCCATTGCTTTTCCTAAGAGTTTGGTCATTTCAGCAACTTTAACCAGTCTGAACCAAGAAACCAGATTTAAATCCTATTTATTTTTCCCCAGACATAGACTCAGTCTTGCAAAATTTCTGTTCTGCTTAATAGAATCAGTCTTGATTAAACAGACTAAGGAAAATGCAATAGAATCATAGAGTATCCTGAGTGAAAAGGGACCCACAAGGATCTGTGATTTCCAGCTCCCAGCCCTGCACAGAAAAACCCCAATTCTGTAGCCTCAAACTCTGAAGCCTCCTGCAAGATAGAGAAATGAAACCAGGTTCATTCTCCTCCTTTATAGAGGGTGAGCTTATGTTTATCTCCTGTCTTGCAGCTGACTGCACAAGTCACTGAACAACTAGAAGGGTTTAGTTTTAGTTCATTTTTTTAAACTCTTCTTCCCCAGGCTCCATCTCCCCTGAGATAAATTGAAAAGAAAACCAGGAAAAAAATTTTATTGCAGAGTAGGAGGTAATAATGGTGAAATGTTAACATATTTTGAAAAATACAGTTCTTTTCAGGTAGCTTGTCCATTAATACATCACATCAAGCAATAAATGCTGTACACCATAGAGTTGTGCTCTCATTTGAAGCACTCTTGCAGTACACTGGATTTTTGGTAATGTGTTTATTCACTCTATCCTCATTATAGAAATAATCAACAAAATGGATCTGTGCTCTTTCAAATCCCTGCAGAAGTCAGTCATCTCTCCAAACATATGGCCTGTTTACCTTCCCAAAAGCAAAATGTCTTCATAATATCAAAACCCAAAGACCCTTCTCTGTTCCAGTGCAGCAGACCTGGAAATCATGGAGGTTTTGCTGTTATTTTGGTCCCCAACTGCTGCTTGAGAGCAGAAGGCCAGAGCTCTAAGCAGGATCCATAGGGCTGTCGAGGCACCATGCTACACTGCTTCTGACATTATTTTTTAATGAGAGGGAGGAAAAAAAAATCTGACCTTGTAGGGACTTGCACCAGAAACCTCTGGCTGATTGCCAGCCAGAAGAGCATTTTAGGAGCAAATGTGCCCATGCTTAGGACAAATGAACAAGGCTGATTGTTCTTCCCCACTGTTGCAGAATCATCAGGGACTTGCTCCCCAGAGATTTCTGGTTTTACACTTCTGTCCTTGGTTGAAACATTGCACCTATGCTAGGAAAACTGATGCTGAATGGCTTGGAAACAATCCTCTTTCTCCACCCAAAGCCATATTTTATCAATATCACTTATCACAGGAGCCTGTGTTGCTGTCAGCATCCTTTCTGAGATTTCAGATGCAGTGGTAGCAGTCTTACACAACAGGAGGAAAAGGGGTTATGTGTCATAAATTTGCTCAGCAAATCCCCATTGTAGTTAGAACCATAACAAAGGGAGTGAAACAACATTTGTAAGAAATGCTGGGAGATCATAATAAGGGAAAATGTGTTTAGATTGCAGACAAAAACCTGTTTTCTGGTGCTCACATTTATCCTGACTTAGAAACTTTTCAGAAAGGAGGCTTCTCAGCAATCTCTGCAATATTATCAGAACCCTGATTGCATTGTTTTATCAGGTCTGTGGTAATTAAAGTGATGTTCTTTCTTTTCTTCCTCTTTTCCCTATATTCCTCACCACCTTATTTTCAGAATTAGCTCCATTTGATGTGGCTACTTCTTTGTTTACATAAGAGAGAAGAGAGTGGTCATAGAAAATCTGTATTATATGTGGTTAACAACAAGGTTTTCATCTCTCAACCAGCTATTTGTTTTTTGTTTAGCAAGTTCTTTGAATCTAAATAATGTGGGCTGCAAGTGAAATTGCACATATCTCCAGTGCCCAAATAATCAGTCATTTAGAGATTTTAATGCTGGAAATTCACTAAATAAGGCTGTTATGCTTCAATATTTTGTGTGAGGCAATGATAAATGAAAGCAATGAGCACTGCTGTTATTTGAAAATAAGTTCAGTACTCATTACAGTCTTGCAGAGTTTGTAAAGTTACTGTGTTATTAACCTTCCAGTACAGATTGCTTTTCTAAAAATACCCTTTTCTGTGTGAAGGCCTATTCTCTCTCTTTTTTTTTTTTTTTTTTTTTTTCTTTGGCTAAGTTAACCTCAAAATATAATACAGATCCTAATAAACTTCTTAAAAGTGTAATTTCTCCCAGTTTTCTTTTTATTTTTTTTTTCCCCATAGTACTACTAAAAAGGAACTAAAATTGCCAAGTGTTTATTTAAATTTTTTGTGCATCCCACATGTGCACGTACCCCATGAAAGTCTACCCACGGCAGTGACAATCAACCTGACAACATAATCAGTCAAACTTTACCCAGGGATTGTTTCTTAGGTAACCAAACAGGGTGGCAGAAATGAATTGTAGAGTACAGAAATAAGCCCCACGTTTATTCAGCGTGGCATTCCCATTGTTTTCCAGCCAAGCCTGGGAATGCTGTGTTGGTGCAGTGCAGAGGTGAAGCACATCTGCTGTGCAGGCTATGAGTGTGAGGGAGGTTCAGCCTGGTACCAGCACAAAGCCTGGGGGGGCCCCAAAAATAGAAAAATAGGATTCCATCATCTGGGTGTGGGTGGTGTGTGAGCTCTGTGCCCAGGCTTTGTAGTAGAACAGGTTTGGCTGTTGAGGAGCCACAGCCAGAAGGAAAACACCCCTTCTCAAGCCTCTTTTTTTTCTTGCTGGTTTTATTGCTCTTCTGTACTCACATTTGAAAATTTCTTCTTGAATGTTTGTTGCTGATGCAACAAACTTTCTCAGGGAGAAGAGCTAGAGCTCTACGTGCTCCTGATCAGGCTGGAAGATGAATTGTCATCTTCATGCTGAAGTCAGCATGAGTGAAAATGTCATCAGTGCCATCATCCATTGCTGCAGTTAGTTTGTCTAATTCTTTTGTGACTGGCTTTCTAAAGTAGATTTTGTAGTATTTTTTTAGTCTTTTATCATTTGAGTTTTTTTAGCTTTATTGTATAACTTAGGGGTTGCATATTTACCTACACTAAAAAAGCACAAAAACACAACAAAACCACACACATCAAAGAAAACCAAACAAAAAACCAAGCCAGACCAAAACCCCAAAAAACAACAACAACAACAAAAAAAAACCCAAAATCCCAACAAACAACAACAACAACCATTGGATAAGATCTTGTTTTTGCCAAGATACTGTTGTGGGGAACAGACCAGCATAAAGTGCTGCTGCTAGCCACAAGTAAGACAGCCTGTTTGCTAAATTGCAGCCAAGCATGTAAATCTATGGATTAAACCACCTAGCTATTGGCCTAAAGGCATAAACACAAATTAATGACTGGTGAGGCACATTAGTAACTGTTCCAATGGACAGGAGCATTTTTGGCTGTACAGACCTACCAGGGAGTTGGGCTGGATGGCCATTTACCATGGGGATTCAATAAAATTGGCTATCTGGAGCTGTAGGGGGGAGTGAGCTGGTGTGCTTGGAGAGAAAAACTGACAGCTAAGAGTGTCAGGGTGCTGAAGAACAGGACATTTCTGACGGGTGTAGGGGTGGGAAATGGCAGAGAGGATAAATATATTAAAGTCTTGGAGGCAGCAGCTTGGTTTGCTCTCCTCTTCCTGCCTTGCTGGGGATATACTCTAATTCCTGTGCTGGACATGGGCTGCTGTCACCTCATTTCTCCTTAGCAGTCTGCAAAAAAATAGCAGCCCCTTTCAAAAAGTTTTGCCAAAGCCATGTTGCTATATGAAAAAGAAAATAAAAAAAAATATGCCGATGTGCACATGAAAAATCATTCTGGAAAGAGAACATTACTGACTGGAGTTAAATATCCAGCTATTGCTGAGATTTTATAGCTTCATTCAGTTTATTTTCATGGCAAGAGACTCTCACTTTTATTTTTCTTGTCTCAGCTCTACATCCATAGCTGACTGTAGGTATTCTGCTGCTTTTTATGCAACCAAAACTGTTTTTATTTTTGGGGTGTTATTCTCCCCCAGCTGGCCTTCCTGACCTATCTTTTTATTTTCCTTTTTGATGGTTTTGTTTGCAAATAAGTTAAGTTTGCCCTGTACTGTGCTGTGAGCATTCAGCTTGACTGATATCCAAATTGGAGCACTCACAGCAAAAATATAAAGGTGCTATAAACATTTTAAATTGCTTTGACTCTGAAAAGTGTTTTGAAATTATTCCACTGCCTCAAACCTTTTATGTGTACTTTATTCTGAACCTTCCTAGATGGGGCATTGGACTGTAACATACAGATTTCCATAAGGCTTCTTCTGTAACTTTATAAATTCTTTAGATAGTTTCAGTTTTGAAATAGTAATGAAAATCATACAGAAAGCTAATAAAAAAAAACTCAGAGTTTTTGGTGCAAGAAAAAAGGATAGCTTCTACCATTTTACCTATATAATATCCTGACAGGAGAGCAACATTTTTGTCCAGAGACACGGCAGATTCATTCCCTGAAAGAAATCCACTGATATAAGTGAAAGAATTCACCCTTCTGTTCCTGAATCCCAAAGGATTCAGTATTGGCACTTAACTTTTATTCTCTAAGAAATTTTTTTCTTTTATTAATAGAGTGCCAGACATTATGTGAAGGCACAAAGGATATTGCTGCTAGTTTGATTTTAATTAATTCTTTATCAGTCAGGCACATAAATCCTTTAAATATAGCTTTTCATAACTTCCCAAGGATTAGAGCATTGCTGTGCTACCTAAAAAAACTCTTGAGGACCAGCTGGCCAGAAAAAAATTCTAACTTTGAAGCATGCACACTCTTGCAGGACAATCAGTAGACCCCACAACAGTAATGAGGAATAAAGGAGGAAAAAGAGAACAAAAGAATGTGTGCATGTGATTCTTCATCTCAGAGAACCCAATGAATCTCCAGTGTACCAATTCTTGTGCTGTGAATAAGATTGACAGCAGAAGAGCTTTGTGCAAGTGAGAGACTCTTTCTGAAATGTGTGCAAGAAAGAGGCAGTTTGGAATTTAAACTGAAGCACATTTGGGGCATTTCTGTCAGATGATTTGCTCTCTCACTGGCAGGGAAATAAGCAGGATAAATACCATGTAGGGGCTAATTAAGCTGTGTTCTCCCAGAAAAGGCAGTCTCAGACCATGTACCAGGTGGTTAGGACAGTTATAAACTTGAGAGGGCAGAACAGAATGTCAGGCAGAGAAAACAGCCAAAAATGTTTTGCATGTTTATAAGTCCAGGGATCTGTACAAGGGTGTGCTGTGCCATTTTAGACTGATTTGGTTTTGCATGTTTTGTTGCTATGGTGTACCTTAGCTTAAATAGACTCTGTTATTTTGTCATGAGAAAAGAATGTGTGCTCCTCATCCTGAGCCTTCTTTTCTAACCTTTTTTAGTTTTAGTCTCTACTTTCTGATAATTAAGGCAGAGACTTGAGATAAGAAGGAAAGGAAGTGATGAGAGCACTGGAAAAAACTCCAGACTCTTAGAACATGGGGAGCAGGATCCTGCCAAAGATATGTGGCTGCAATAAAACCCCACCTTGCCTCATTAGATATGCCAAGTATTTTACATATATACTGGGTTTTTTTTCAGTGCTCCAAGAAGTACTTTATAGTAGGAGACCCTCTCCATGGAGTCTTGGAGAGAGGTTTTGGTTTATTCATAGCCAGGTCTGAAGCACTATAAAGGAAAAACCTTACAGAATTAGCAAAAGGAGGAGATAGGAAAAAATGAGAAGATCTAAAAATATTTTTTAATTTAATTTGTAACAAAAGAACAAGTATTATACCCAAACATATCAGCATCTCAGAAATGCACAGAGCAAGTCCTGAATGAAAAAGTGTGGTTGGTTGTGTGGTGCTGTGTTCACCACTGGGATGAAAAAAGCCTTGACCTGCTTACTGAGAGAATTCATTTATAATTCAGACCAGAAGCTGGATGCAGATTTGGAGAACTGTTGCTCTTTCTGTCATTCTAAAGCTAAAGCAAGATTCTGCCTGATGCAAGTGCATAAGTAAAAGGCACTTTAGTATGAAGACAGATGTTTGCCTCAAAGTTACAGACCAAGATTTCCTTTCTTGTGGTACTTTATAAAATTTAATAAAATAATGACTGGTCTAATGGAAACCCATAAAAAGCCTGAATTCAAACTGCTTGGAGTTGCATGGGGAATGAACCCACCATGCTCTGTGATTTTCTGGTGTAGCTGATAGAAGTTGAAATGCTGCCTTGGCTTGAAAATTCTGTATTACTGTAGCAGAAGTGTATGAGTTCCAAGTAAATCAGGGCAGATTTCCCATAGCTCCCATTTAAAACAAAAATAAAATATGTTGTGCAATTCTTTGACATAAAAATCAAATGCAATGCTTCAGAAAAATTATAAGGCAAAAGTGTTCTATGTCAAAATGAAGCAGTTAATTTGGGAAGAAGCAGCACTTAAAAAATATAGCCCTCCTTTTTGTTGTCCTAATTGGATGGTTTTATAATGACAGATGAAAGCCACTGTGAAAGTAACACACAAATGGTGTTTTACAACCTGCTTAGTGTTTCAGCAAAAGATTTTCTTTGTGTCAACCAATGAATCATAGATTGCTGCACATAGCAAGCAGCAATAACTTCTTTTTAAGATGCGTTGACATTCTCGTTGTTATTTCTTTTAAATTAATATGGGGTGCTGGAAGACATTTCAGGTGTTACTGAACTTTACTGCTTGTGCTAATTGTTTATGTTCTTTTTACAAATTGAACAAGGGCTTGTTAGAAGGAAGGGCTGTGAGAGATGAATGGTGAATGAACACACAACACAACAATGCATTTGCATAAAAGCAGGTCATAATAACTGGAGATATGCAGGGAAAGTCTGTAATTT
This sequence comes from Erithacus rubecula, assembly GCF_903797595.1. Taxonomy (NCBI): domain Eukaryota; kingdom Metazoa; phylum Chordata; class Aves; order Passeriformes; family Muscicapidae; genus Erithacus; species Erithacus rubecula. Next base: position 8,721,964 of record NC_136659.1, on the reverse strand, counting down.
GTATTGCTGTTTGAATGCTTAATAATAATGTGAAAAATTGGCCTGATCTGAAATGAAATATTCTTTGCTTAGATCTTTTTCTAAAATTACTGTCGCTAAATGTAGTCTCAAAACACTATTTCAGAACAAGAAAACAGAAAAATTCTATTTGGAAAACAAATATTTTTAGTTCCCTTATCTCCTTTTTTTTTTTTTTTTTTTTTGCCACTAAAAGCTGTGCCAAGCTTAAGCTGTGCTCTTGGAGTGTGAGGCATCTTTTATTTTTTAATCAAATGATTTGTCTTAAAGATTTTCATCCAGCTAATAATGCACATGACCAGAACAGACCTTTTGCATTCAAACTTCTCATGGTAGGAGTTAAATTTCTGGTTAAATTTTGGACTACAGAGCAAGGAGCTTCAGATCTTGGGTTTTGTGAAATTCTATCTCCCACATGTTCTATCCCTTTAGTTCAGAGGACTGAGGAATTAATTATTTTTTTTTTTTTTTGGACAGAATATATGAATTAAAACAATAAAAAGTTCATTGCAGTAGCAGGCTGCTCTGAGGCTTACTGAAATTTGGTTTGGGGTGGGTTACTGTGAGGTATCACACACTAGTCCCTCTCTAGCTGTTGGTGACCTTGGCTTTGCCCTGTTCCTTTGTCTCTAAGAGCAAGCAGCCCTGGAAGAATCTGTCCCACACTGTATCACAGTGGTGTAAAATAGTAAACTCTTGTCTGGCAAGCAAGTGGAAGGGCAAGGGTTTCTCTGGATTGTATTTGCTACCAAAGTGCCACCCTGCAGCAAAGGATGGGAGAGGCACACACCACTTAAAGCTGTAGCTTTCTCACACACTCCTTACAGCTGTGTTGGACAAATCCTGCATTGATCCTGGCAGGCATCACCAGTTTTAAGCCTGCTTTCTACCAGTCTAGCATAGGAAAGTGTCTGGAAGGCATCCAAAAATCTGAACAGTTGTTTCCATTGAAGACCTGTAATATCCAGATGCTTTTGACTCTGAATTTAATGGCATATTTGTATTTGAAAAAAATCAATAAAGTTTTTGAACTGAAAAGAGAGATCCAATGCAACCAGTTCTGTCACTTTTAAGGACAGCTTATGTAATTTTTTGTGACACAGACATCAGGCTATAGAAACCAACCTACATCTTCCTGTGAAACAAGATTTAACTTAGTAAACCTCACTGGAGCAGCTCAAGGAAAGGTGCAGTGAGAGAGCAGAGAGGAGAGCTGGTGAAACAACCTGCTACTCATCAGCCTAGAAGGCCAATAAGATCTGATAGGTTTCTGCAATAAAACCACCCTAAACCTCCCTATGGATTTTCATACAATAGAAATCTAAAGGGCACATCAGTCATAGAGCAGGAGAGACACCGAGGGAAAACGTCCTGCTCCCATACTTGAGCTAGATTGCTGCTTCAGATAAAATAGCCATCCTGCAAGGTTCATAAAGAATAAAGCTTTTCACTCTTTGAGGGCCACTCCAAGGTCTGTGCAGCATTTAAGTTGTACTATGATGAGGCCATAAACGGGGCACTAGTTGTAAATTATTTCTTATTGCTATTATTACCTTTGAGATGCTGTAATACATAATGATCTGTCACCCACATTTATAAAATGCTTGTACTGGAATAGGCAGACCTTCATTCCTTTTTGGAATAGTCCTGCTGACTTCTCTCATGTCTATAGTTATAACAAAGATTCAACTAGGTTTTCACTCCACTTTCTGCATTTGTTTGATTATCTGGAGCCTGGGATTCCAGGTAAAATACCTAGGGTATTTTGGCTGTTTTTATTGTATTCTGAAAAGCACATGTTGTTCATTGGCACCAGCTGAGTCCTCCCATTGCTGTGCCTTTGTGCTGGAGCACACAGCCACCTGAGCACATCCCTTAGAAATATTTAGAAAGCTCAGACTGGGTGTTCACAATGCAAGCTGGTGGCTTATTCCATTCCAAAAAGCAAAGTTGTTCTTGTTCCCTGTATCAGGAAAGGCTCCTCTCCCAGAGGCAGCGAGAGGTGTCAGTAAGGCTCATCCTGTCCCCTCCCTGGGAAGTGGCAGGACAGGACTCTGCACAGATACACCTTTCTAGCTCTTTGACCTGAGTCTAGAATTTCTTTGAATTACTTTCTTCCTTGGCTCTTGGACCATTTCTGTGCTACAATATTGTGCATGATTAGTTGTACATAGTGTGTTATTGGAGCCATGTAGAAAATACAATGCTGTAGTGATATGAAAGGTATATGCAGAATATTCTTCAAACAAAGATTTTCATATTGTGTTAATCATTCTGAGCAAGTCTTGATTACTTGAATCCTACTTTAGTCTGAAATTCAAAACTCATGAAATACCTACTAGAATTGTTAATTTGATACCGCACAAAATCCTTTCTTTAATTTTAAATAGGAAGCACTAAAACTTGCATATGGATTGTTCTTTTGTTGAACTAAAGTGTAACTTTGTAGAACAGAGAACAGTGTGATATATTTAAGATTGTAACTGCTGTCCTCAAAACATCCAAAAGAGAATGGCTTTATTTTCATGTTTAGGTCCATGCAAAATGCAAATAAGATCTAATATTTTGCCTGCTGAAATAAGTGAACTTTTTTTCAGTGTATTTTATGAAAGCACATTTGTTTTCTGTTTTGTTAAGGTGATTATGAACTGGCATGAAAAACAGGATTGTATCTCTATGTCCATCAATGGTAAATTGTGCACAATTTTTTTTAATGGATATGGGACTGTAAATACTAAAGATAATGGTGAATCAGTGTTCACTTAGAAATGTTGCCTTTTTTCCTAAATACAAGCAATTAAAGACTCTCTCTCCACCAAGCAGCCTTCAGTTCAAAGACAATGTAGGCAGTGTGTGTATGTTTAACTGCTTGTTCTATTTATAAATTCTATTTAAGGACCCTCATGATATTTATAAAGAAGAAATTCTAGCAACTGGTAAATGCACCTTAACAGCCAATTAATGATTAACAATGTATGGCCTTTATAACTTCCTGACCATAAAATTTAATTTACTCTCTGCAACATTACTCTATCTGTGCCTCCCAAAAACAGCTTCTTCTGTGAGGAAAGGAAGGTGAACAGCAAAAGCATCTCCAGACTCTGCAGCTGTTTTCCCTCTTGGAGTCTGGGATGCCTGGAAAAAACTGGATGAGCTTTCAGGCACACCCTACTGTTATGAAAGAATAGCATTAAGCTTCATGGCTAATGGAAGTTGAGAACAAATTGCATGTGAGTTTAAGTGGATGTTTTAGAGAGAAAAAAAGGTGCTGCATACTGAATAATTAAGGGGAGGAAAGCAAAGCTATAGGGAAAGTTGTAAGGTTTGTACAGGAGAGAAAACAGGTAAGTTATCTCCTAAAGAACATTGAAGGGATTGTGGGGAAAGGACCAGGATAGGTGAGATTATAAATGTCCAAAAGAATAATATCACTCCTGAGTCCATGATTTTGGTTTCCAACAGAAGCAGAAAAATTCTTGTGTATCTGACAGCTTGTCTACTCTTCAGCTGCATTTGTTGATCTAAGGGAAGATACTCTCTTTCCCTGCAGACTGATGCAATCCTGTCCCAAGGCTATGATGGCTGCAAGAGCATTATCAGTGGGTTTAGACTATCCTTCTGCCCAGCAGAGAAGCTGGCAGGTTCTTCTCATGTCTTTTCTAAGACACTGACCATGTGCAGCTCAAATGCATGCCATGTTAGCCCTAATGCTTCCTGTTTGCCCACTGCAGCCTTGCAAATCCTGGGGGCGTGTGTGTGCCCCAAGGTGCTTTCCAGTATCAATGTGATGCTAAAGGGGGGGTGTGTTCCCCAGGACTGGGCACAGACTGACAGACATCTACTGGCAGGCTCTCCTGCTGGCCTGTTTATTAGCCATTTAAAAAAAAAACCCATACCAAAAATCCCCAGCACATTGCCTCTGATGCACCTTTTCCTCCCAGGGAAGAGCTTAGATCCTTTTAGAAGTGCTTTTCCATCTTATTCCATATTGCGCATAAAATTGAAAATGTATGTTTTTCAATCAGCCCTTCACAACATGCCATTAATTGTTTGAAGCAAAGTGGTAAATTTTCTTTTGTAGAGTGAAGAAGGCAAATGTCACTTCACCCCAGGATGCTTGTGCTAAGTGCAAGATGTAGTGCAGAAATGTGATCTGTGCTGCCAGGAGCTCAGTGAAGTGTTATATTTTCAAAAACTGTATCTTGCTGGTGTAGACATTATGTGAATATCATTGCATATGTGTGAGACTAGACAGATAAGAGATAAGGCTGTCCTAGCTATACCCATGTCTTAGCTTAAAAATAAAATTATTGTATTGATCTGCTCTCACAGGAAAAATGTACATCGTTTTTGAAGTATTCCTAGTGAATACGCTATAAATCTCATTTTTCTGTTCTTTCCTCTGCCCTTAGGCAGAGACAGAAATCAATGGTTTTCATCATTTCAGCATTGTATAATTTCATAATTCATGATGTATGATTTATTCAAACACACATCGAACTTTTGTTTATCAACTTGAATGCAAACAAAACTAATAACTTCTGTCGCTTTTATCTTCATTGTAAACCGGTCGAGCCAAACATAGGAAGTCATTTGAAAATGCTGCAGGTGTTCTTAGTCTTCTGAATTTTCTGATGGGTAGACCAAATTACTAAGTCACTGTCCTGGACTGTACAGACTTGTTTTACCAGTCCCTCTTGACCAAAAATCCAAATATATGCTGAGCATTCAGTCCACTAAAAAGTTTTGCCTGAAAGAAGGTAACACAAACTTGCCTGAGCAAACCTTTTATTCTTCTGGTTCTAAATAGCCCCATGTTTCAGTACTGCTCACTGCTCTGCAGAGACTACTACATGATTTATAACTAATATTTTTAATGTAATCTTACCTAATGGTTATTTCCAGGTTCTGGGCTGTCTTCTGCTAGTATGTAATTAATTCTCATTGTTCAATTAATTCTCTCTGCCTCTCAAGGAAGGGGCAACTGAGGTAAAAAAAAAATTAAACATGTAGAGAGAGCCCAAACAAGAAGACGTCCCCAAAAAACCCCTGAGTGTTGGTGTCATGTGGCATTAGGTCAGCACCAGGGACAGGAAGGCTTTCCATTTTCAGTTCTTTGGGGGGTTGTTTTTCAGGATACAATTTCTGAGTGGGTGAATTCAGTACGTTTTTGCATCTCAGAATACCTAAGCCACTTGAACCCTGAATATCTTAGAATTGGTCTTGCCATGGATCTCGTGGCTGATGGGTTTGTGTTTGGTGCCATGGAACAACTTCAGTGTGAACAATGTGGTGCTGGAGCTAACAGGTTTGGGGGTTTGTTCACCTTACCTCTGAAATGCAAGAGGCTCTATCATCTAGCAGAATATTTCAGGTTAATTTTCTCTGTTATTTATCTGGAGATATGAATGGTCTCATCTCTCCACTTCATTTGTAAGTGGAGTAAAAGCATATTTGGATGTGGCTGTTCTTCACTCTCCTTGTAGAATCTGTTTTGCTTTCAGCATCAGTAATATCTTGCTATGCATCATATGCACATTCTTCAAACTTCTAGGAATATAATTGATAAAACAATTTGTACCCAGTAATTACAATATCTATAAGTAGTTTATTGTGTAAAATTTACTTTAATCATCTCTAATAGACACTGATAAGCAATTGTCTTTACTAATATAATCACAGTTTAAATTTTTCTTTCATATGTAGTATTATATTTTGTTAATTGCTGGTAGTTCTTGTCCAATTCTTCTTTCGTTTGTATCCAAAGTCATTTTAGATAACTGCTATCATAATGTTAATTGAAAAGACTGTTTAACACTGTCAAAGGTGAGGCAACCTATATTCCTCAAATGAGAAACAAGATTGATGCTATTTCTTCACATATAACACTACTAATGGGGGGGAAAAAATACTTATATTCTATTTGCCATTTTCTGCTATTGCTTCTCCTAGCACTGAATTCTGCTCCTGGGGGGATGTTTGTGGCATGTGATTATGTGAGAGAGGAGGCTGTAGCAGCCCAAAGCTGTCAGAATTCTGGGGAGTGGAAGAAGGATCCAGGAGTAGTCAGCATTGCTGCTCAACCCTGGAATTGTGCAGTGATTTCTCTGTGGCCTGGCTGCCTCAGGAGGCTCATGGCATTCCAAAGGCATGGAGCCAGGAGTCAAGGAGCTCCTTGGGAACCTCTCTTCTCATGGGCTGCATCCTCAAATGCCAGGCACAGGGAAGGCAGGGAGTGGGGACAGGGAGAAACCAGAGTGTCTTTGTTTGCCATCCTCTCTCTGCCCAGCTCAGCTCTGCCCATCACAATTCCCAATTCCATCACAGGTAGCAATTCCACCAGGTGCTTCAGTTCCCTTTGCAGCATCAGCTTTTGGAGATGTGACAGTGTTCCAGGTCATTGAATGAATCATAAAATAGAGAGATGCTGCCTTGTGTAATGCAGCTTTTGAATGGCAACAGCCTCCTCCAGGTTTAAAAATTTAACAAATCACTTGGTAAAATTAAATCCATTTATGAGGCAAAATAACGCTGTATCTAATGCACACATTGTACTATTTTTTTTCCACAAATAGAGTAGAAATATTTCATTACTGTGGGTAGAGAAAATACAATATTTTCTCTGCTTGTGTTCAAATGCAAACACAAAGAGAAGATACAACCAGGAATGAACTCATGCTGTATTCTCCCTTTAATCAGCTTAAAATCAATTACATGATGTATTTAACAACCACTACTGCTACTGAAATGAATGAGAGCTGTGACTGTGTGCATGGTACCAAGGCCATGACAAGAACAGTAGATGAAGGTTCATTTTGTGACTTAACTGCAACGGCCAAATTATATCTGACCATTTAGATATATTAATTGCTTTAGTTTTAAAGATGTGCCAGATTAGGGGTAAAATTTGGAGCCAGCAGAATCCTGCTCAATACTTTACAGGTTTTTGTGCCTGAGCTTGGCTGCTTGGCACAACAGCAGTGGAACAGCTGATGCACTAATGGGCATCATCATGATCATGTTGCTTTTGTCCATTGCAACTTCTTTTTACCTCTCCTTTCACACTTGGCACAAAGATGATCTGCAGGGCTTCCTTCTATAATTTCCCAACTTCTGTAATATGACATTGAAGTCTAAAAAGAAACTACTTAGGAACATACTCAGCTTGAAATCTGCGTCTGGTTGTTTTGGGGTTTTGTTTTCAATTTTCCATCTTTCTTACTATAAATATTGAAAAAGTAGTAATTCTATAGTAATAGGTTTTACTTAATCTGTTCTTAGTTCCAGGATATAGAAAAGTGTACTGTATAGAACATGTAAAGTTCTGGAACACACTGAAAGAAAGAGCTATGGGGTTCTTGTTTGGCAATGCTGTGCCATAGTAGAATATCTGAAGGGTATTTTTAATAGCACAGGCTAGAACTAATATTTCTTTTCTACCTGTAGCAAATGTATTGCTGGTGATACATGCTGTAGGCTTCGTGTGTGTGTGTTTATATAAACGTGCATATATTGTATAGTTAACAGCAGATCTAGAGAGATTTGGAAAGATGTTTGGAGGGAACAAACTGAAGTCAGTGAAGGCAGCAGCAGGGAGCAGGGCTCAGGTGAGGCTGAGGAGCTCTGTTGTTTGGAGATGAGTGGCTCTCAGTCTCCCTCTTGGTGCAGCCCCAGGAAGGAGCTTTACCATGCTCCCAGACCCAGGAATGCTGTGCCATGTCCTCCCTCACCTGGTGCAACCTTGCCACATGCCCCAGCTTCTCCTGGGGCCCTTCACCACTGGTGTTTGTCATGTTCTGGGGGTGCAGGAGAGAGCTGCCAGGTCATAAGTACAGCCCTTAGACTGCAAATCTCATTTGGTGAAGCAGAGGAAGAATCAAGGTGTTCAGAGGGTGGGTTAACACACAGAGACTGAAACCAGAGCTCCTGAATGACCGTAAAATGTAAGTCTGGGCTTCAGAAGATTTGTTTTCAGCACGTGGATCCTCACGTGTTGCCTCAGGCAATTTATTTCAGTGCTTGGCATCCTGTCTCCTACTTTTGTCAAATGGAAATAACACATCTTTTCATGTTTGCATCTCATCCTTTGCTTTGTGGTAATAGTCTTGGGGACTTTCTCATCCTGTGCTGAAGAATAATCCCTGCAGCATAATAGATTGTCATCTTTGTGTTCAGACGGTGATAATTGTGGTACTTGGGTAATAATTTCTGTCTCTGTAGTTTTGTTATTTGTGTATGCTCCTGCAACCTGGCTGTCCTTATAAAACATCATGAATTTTATAACAGGGTTAGCTCTGTAAGGCAAATATGTAATGGATTTTTGCAAATCTAAAGAAATTAAATGTTGTGACTTTATGAATTGTAACATTAGCAAATGTTTTTGTCTATTTAATTTTTCTTTCTTCCCTTGACCAGTGGACATTTGTTCTTTAGTTTTGCTTTCTAAAGTTAAAACATATGAGTTTTTAATGCTAAGTTAAAACTGTTTAGTAGTAAGAATGCCACATTTACTTCCCCTTGGAAGACACTTCAATCATTTTGCTTGCCAGTGTTCTTGGAGGTACATAGCAAATATTTAATTGCTTTGATCAAGTGTTGCATTTAGCACATCATAACACAAGCTCTATTAAAAAAAATACTGAAAGTATTGGAAATAAAAGAATAAATTTAAAATAGTGCATTATAAATATAATACAGTAGATCTGTAAAAAGAAAAGTGAATCCACTGTAGCTTTTTTTTTACATGTAGGCCATGACTTCTGTTGGGAGTCCCATTGGCCTGTGGCCAATTTTGGACTGCCCAGTGCAAGCAGGGCTTTGATATAACTGGGTGAGCCCAGCTGAGGGTTTTCAGTGCAGTCAGGGATCTGAAGAATGCAGTGCTTGAGGACAGCTTTGGTCAGCTTTAGGAACATAAGGGAGGACACACTTCTGTTGTCAGCTCCCCAACAGGACAGTCTAGAAAACACAGAGACAGGCTCTTCCCATAAGTGCACATGCTGAGGAAAAAAAGACAATGGAGATAGGAAATTCTGATAAGATTTTTAAAAAATACAGTCAGTATGAGGAGGAGCAGGCACTGAAAGATGCTTTTCACGGAGGTGGGAGTGATGAGTTGAACTCTTGAGGGTTCAGTTGTCTGGATCCATCCCAGAGCAGCCTCATCTAAGGGGCCCTGCTTGGAGCATGGGGTTGGACTAAATGACTTCTGGAGGCCCTTCCAGATTCTGTGATGCATATATGAAATTTGATGAGTTTAAAGATGTAATAAACCAATAATTTTAGAAAACTTGACTGAAGCCAGAATGAAAGTAATAAACCCAACTGGGAAGGAGTATGTTATATACATTGTTTGAAGTAGGTCATAGAATCAGAATTAATTAATAAATCATAGGAGAGTTTATCCATGGACACCAACATTTACTGAACAGAGCAGCAGAAACATCTGGGATTCTCCCTGGGACTCCAAAAATGTCTTGTCTTTCCCATCACTTGTAGAAAGAATGATGTATATCTGGGCACTTAAAACCTGTATTTAAGCATGCAATTTGGAAAACCTCTGTCAAAGATTGCTGTTCATTTATTAAATGAGTTTCCTGGCACTCCCATCTTTCTTCTGTAAAAAGCTGATTCCTGAATTTAAAATGCTGTCTTTGATATAATGGGATGGTTCAGTTCTGTTGACTGAAAAATATCAGAGCTCTCTATATACTCTTCAGAATTTCACAGCCATTAAATGTTCAAAATATTCTTTTATCAATCATCCATGTAATGGCATTAGTTATCTGTATAATGATAGATGGATGTGCAAGCCCATATTGTAAGTATTCTTGTGAAATTTCATTTTGAGAAAAGTATTTGCAGAATGCTCAACAGAAGAATACCATTATTTAAAAAAAGATAAATGCACAAAAGCAGCAATCTTTGATATCAGCAAAAATGCATCCTAAATGTGCTTTGCAATAGCCCAATTTTAAATCTTTCAATATTTTTGCATTTTGTTTCAAATATAAAATATATACTGGAAACTAAACAGATTTTATAGCCCAATTCCATTATTTAAATCACTCTGAGCTCTGATGCTGAAAGCTACAATTCTGTCTGGAACCAAATTGTAAGGATGAGTTATAATTCCCTAATGGAAACACTGACTAATCTCAGAGTATATAGATGCTAATGGTGCCATGTAATGCATTAGCAAACATGTTACTGATAAATAGGAATGAAATATGATTGGGCAGTCTCGAGGATCATCTCAGAAAAGATCTCAATTATCAAGTGTTGCAGAAGGAGCTAATTAGGTTTTTCTCTCACAAAGGCTCTGAGCCATGTGCAAGGGAAAGAGGAGAAGAACTGTGAGCCTTTTGCTTTTGAAGAAACAGCCAAACAAGGTCTCTGCATCAAAGTTCAGAAATCCCTATGATGCCAATGGTCTAGGAGGAGCCCTCAGCCTCTGAAATTGCCAGTGTTTTGTTGGCTGAAGGCAGCATTCATCTCACACCTCTGAGTCTCAGCCAGCAGCAAAGCCCATGGGGGCTTGCTAGTCCCCCTGGCTGTCCCAGGTGGCACCCACAGAATCTTCACAGGGACACATCTGTCCTCCCGTCTGCTCCCCTCCACCAGGGAGGATCAGATCTGCTCCTCTGCACTCCCCAAAGACAGAGAGATTCCCTACCTGTATTGTCCTGCAAGTGAAAATGCAAATAATCAGTGGCTCTCTCTGAAAAATGCAGTTATAGTGACAGCTCCCATGCTGCCTACACGTACAAATGGCATAAGCATGGCTGATGGTGCACAACAAAACAGTGATGCAGCTGGAAGGAAATTCTTCTTCTCATCACATCTCTACATAAGACACACAACATTATGGACAAAGAACAGTGGCTTGCCATGGGTATAGACTGATTATGCTTAACTTTCCACTTAAAGTATAGATTTAACTTTTTTTTTTTTTTTTTTTTGAGTGTATTTCATACTTACACAAGTGTTTTTTGGGAAATAATCTGCTTAGAAGTGAAATGCTATTACAATTAAAATTGCAACTTCATCTATCAGATTTTTAATTATTTCTGATTTAAACATTGTTAAATTTAGGATAAAAAACAATGGCCAGCATTCATTGCAGGTTTGGGAAAAAAATTGTTCTTAAAGCCTGTAGTCGAGGGAGAGTTTTGTAAGGGAGTAAACGTTCCTGTTGAGAGCAGATTCCTTTTGAAATCACAAATTTACAGCAAAACTGACCCAGAAGTGACAGAGTAAGGCTAATGCCAAGCAGATTCACTGTTCTTGTTACAATTATATATATATGATATTTTGCAATTGACATTTACAGTAAGTTTTGGTGTCTTCCTGTATACAAACTTGCTTACTTTATCCTTACTCTTATTTTTTGCACTTTGTGATTTCCAGCAATAGGAATGTAAAGTTGTAGTAATATTGAAGTCTTTTGTTAAGTATCAGTAGGAGTTCTAGTTTTGACTTTCCTTGACTTTCCTGAGCACTGCTTAGTTGAGAAGAAGGAAAAAGACAAATTTCACTCCTCAGATGCTAAAAATATTCAAAATGGGAAGAAAAAAGAAAAAAAAATCAGGGTCTGGCAAAAAGGATCTATACCTATTTAGCTGCATCAGTTCTGATGACCAAATATAAGAACATTAAAGATAAAGAAATTTAGACTATACAAGCAAATTATAAATTTAAGGATTTTTTTTTTTTGTATTGGCCTTGGTAAGGCTTTAAAAGGCAGTTGTGGATTCACCAGGGATTTCACTGATCAAGAAAGGCATGTTGAGAAGATTGCTGGTTTTCCAGATGAAATGTTAGTCAGAGTCTGAACAGCAGAGCATGTGTGTGGTAGCAGGTAAGAGGCAGCAGTGATGGTAACGAGGGCTGACAGCAGAAGGATCAATCTGGGGTGTTCCAGAAGATAAAGGGCAAAGATGAGAAAGTGGAGAATCAATGTGAGGCACAGGAAGGAGCAGAATCTGAGCCCTTTCCCACGCTTGCTTCAGCAGCATGAGAGCAGGAGCAGCAGGAGAATTGGATCCTGGGCTGTGATGGTGCCATGATGTCAATAACTGGAAGGACAGCTTGTCAGAGGTGATAGGACAAACTCTGTCATTTTACACAGGGAGGGAGGGAGGGCTGGGAAAGATGGATGTGAAAAGTGTCTGACAGGGTGAAAAGAGAAGGCTGGTGAAGCTGAATTGAAATAGGTGATGAGCAAAAGGAAATAACTAAGGAGTGAAAGAGATTTGGAGCAAAAGTGTAATGGTACCCTGAAGAGAAGGAAATTTCAGAAGAAATTTTTAAAAGGGGTGTAAAAGTGAGGTCAGAATACCTGACCTGCCAGGGTCACTGTAGAAAATGAAGGCTCTTAGTAAGACTGAAAGTGCAGAGTTCTGCAAAGGGTGAGAGGAGCCAGAAGCCATCAAGTGGTGTGGAAGAATGGAGGGGAACCAAGAGGAAAGGCTGGGGACTGAGGGGACCTAAATCTGGACTCCAAGCTGGATCCAAAGGTTGTGCAGAAAGCTGGGAGCACAGAGGGGAAAGGCAGCTGTTGTCTCCTTGGACCAGACAGTGAGTGCAACTTGAAGAAGACCCTAGAGATCTATTCTCCAAAACAAAAAAATTCCCTAGGGCGTATTCATAGACCAGAAATGGAGTGCAGTGCTAATTAGATCCATTGAAGACAGTAGTCTTTCTCTGAGCTGTGTTATGTGTTTTCAATTTCCTTAGAAGTTTTTTTCTTCTCTGATACAGGCTTTGCATTGTGTTCCTGACTCCTGGCATGCAATCATTATCCCAGATAGACAGAAATTAGTTTTAAAATGTGAGTTGCTCTATGTGTAGAATATCTTCAGCTAATAAATGCTGCCTTAAATTTCTTCCATTTTATTTCTTTCTTCAGTTCATTTTAAGTGTCACTTCTTCAATACATCTTGACATTTAATATGAAGCATTTCATCTACTAGAAATACATCCGAGTTTTCAGCTCAAGAGTCCAATTAAGAAAATGCTCCCATGTGCATGCATTTTCCTTTATTGAACTTCAAACTCCCTGCAATGTCAGGTGCTATGCAAGTTTAAAATCAAGGCTTTTGCAAAAAAGGTATTTCTAATCTAAATTATCACCTTGCCTTCTCACTCTGTTTCCCCACCTTCAAAAAATGAGATACAACAAACTGCTGTCTTTTAGTTACTATATTGTTCAACTTTAGCTTAGGACCTTTTTTTTTTTTGCAGTTGTTTGCATATGCATCACAAATGACTGTGTGTTGATAAGTGTTGATATCCTTTTGCTTTCATGTTTAAAAACTTAAATAGGGTAATGGCAATTAAAAATGTAATACTGTTTATTGTATATGTAGAAAAACCTCCTTTGTTGTTTGTTATTTTATTGTTTGAAGTTGATACTCAAGCAAATGACAGGTGCTGAGCAGTAATGGACAAAGATTTTTCTCTTTTTCCTCAGAATGCTGTAATACAAATTAAGCAAGAAATAAGCTTCATGTACAAACACATGAGCAAGCACACTGTTGGTTTTTTCTGAAGCTATTCAGGCCATTTCTCAGGAGCTGAAAAGTCTCATTTGTAGGGTTGTGTTTTCCAAGTTATTTTATGGAGCATTATGCTATCTGGAATATTGTGATTTAAACTGAAAAGTGTGTGTGTGTGTGACTTTTTATGAATGGATGAATGCAAAAGGTTTTCAGTAGAGGAATCTCTGTTTCCAGAGGCATGAACCTGCAGCCTCATTGAAATGCCCTTGATCCTGTGACCAGAGTGAGTTTATGGAAGGATGGCTTTGCACTTGGGAAGGGAGAAAAGTGAAAGGATGGTGATTAGTTTATATGCAATACAACATTTTTATGAAGGTTTGATTTTGAAAAGCATTCTTCAAAGTTTAGTTTTCTTCTCCACTGGGTGACATATTTTCTGCAGAAACTCACATCTCCAACAATCTCACAAGTAGAAAAACTGCATCCATGACACATAAGGTCTGGGATTAGGAGGCTTCATCCTGAGGTAGTTAAGGATCTTAATACCAGGATTTAGGATATAGCAGTTAGAAGAGGGCATGAGCAGAAGACCAGAGAGAGGCCAGCTCTGAAGCCCTTCTTTAGAAATAAAGACTGTATTTACTGTAAACGTTTCAGCTATGTTTAGTTGAATTCAAAAGTTCAACTTTAAATCCATATTGACTGCTGTTCATAAAGGTGTTTCAAGCCCAAGCTGGCTGAGTCTCTGGGCATGTAGTAGGGCCAGGGATAACAGAGCTGTTGCCTGGCTCTCCTTTTCCCTGAAGGACTGCAGCTTAGTGATGTATATGGATTTTCAGGAGGGTCACTCTCTGAGGCTTTAGGACATTGCTGTGGCACTGGGCTTTGCACTGCTTAGACCTGAGGTGCCAGGCTGGAGTTCTTAGAGACAATGACATTTACAGGTAAATGACACAACTGTGAGCAGCTCCCATTTACTCAGGTGCAGCCTTTGCCTCACTCACAGTCCCAGCCTCACCAGCAATTCATTACAGTCAACTTTTGTGGGCACTGCAGTCATCTTTAACCAATTATAATTTTCCTCACATATTTAACTGCATTTTGCCCATGTAATTTATTAAATCTTTTTTTCACCCATTTTATTCAAGGCTGAGAGTTAAACATCATATACTTAATGGCTATGAAATAAAACCATTGAACTTATGTGGGAGGTTTAAAATTACTTTATTGAACTTTTGCTAGTCCCTATCTGTTTAGTTATACATTGATGTGGAATTCACCATACTTGCCTATTTATGTCTTTCACTGGAGACTTACTGATTTCTACTCAGAAACCAGAGTATGATATAAATCTGTGATCATATAGTAAAAATAAAAAAAAAAAATCAAAACCAATTTATATCCAGTAAAACTTTCTAATGCATACCTATTCAGAGCACAGCTTAGTGACCAGCCATTTAGATCTGTAGGTGTTCTTTCTATCTATTAAAATTATAATCCCTCATAACATTGCATCATTCTGATGAGGTATATGAATTGGAGACCATTCCAACCAAGCCTAGATTTCCAGAGAGTGGCCATGGGGATTTTATAGTATATTGGGCATTTGGAAGTTTTTCTAGTGGTTGCCAGCTGCTCAGGACTTTCAGCAATTTGGCTTAAGGCAGACAACTTCATGGCACCAAAAGTTCAGAGCATGTTGAAACAGTCTGAAATGGCATTGATGGAGCTAACAGAACAGTGTGGAGACCACTTCAGCTATTCAAACCCAGACAGGAATGAGTGCCAAATGAATCAGGATGGAATTTGATTTTCCTTATTACTCTGTGAGTGATAATGGAGCTGAAAAACAAGCAGATTTCTTCTGTGGGCCATCTCCAATGAGTGTAGCAGTGCTGGTGATGTTTTCACGTGCAGCAGCCCCTCTGTTGGCAGCCTGGAGTTGCAAGGACACTCTTTGAAGTTCCTCTGCAGCTCACTGCCATCAGGGTCCATGCTTTCCTCCCTGCTGGGCTGCTTCATGGAAAGCTGCTGCTCAGGAATGGTGTTAGCAGTTGTTCCAGACAGGATGATTAATCTGTCTTGCAGGATCCCTGCTTGCAGCACTCTCCCTGGTTTATTTTGCAAGTAAGGAAAATGTCTGATCTGAC
Source organism: Erithacus rubecula (assembly GCF_903797595.1). Taxonomy (NCBI): domain Eukaryota; kingdom Metazoa; phylum Chordata; class Aves; order Passeriformes; family Muscicapidae; genus Erithacus; species Erithacus rubecula. The sequence goes on along the minus strand of NC_136659.1, from coordinate 8,706,294 downwards.
ACATTGGCTGCTTCATATGTCTGTGCTCAGTTGTTCCCACTGGTTCTTGCCTGCATTTGGTGTTCCATGAAGGTCTGGGAGGCTCAGGGGCTCTGCTCTCTCAAGCAGGCTGGAGCATTTCCATCCACGTTCAGTGTCTTGAATTCTCATTAGAGTGGGAGACCAGTTTCTGATTATCTGTTTGCTTACAAGTCTGGCTGCTCAGGCTGCAGAGAGAGATGTCTTTTACTGCCATTTGTATAGAGCTGTGAGAACAGTGTGTTTGCAGGGAGGGGGAAGAAGTGAAATAAGTGCAAGTGAAGTCTATTGTACATTTGGGAGCCTTAGCTGATGGCTGTGAAACAAAAAAGAAGCAGGTGAACTTGTCTTCCTCAGACCAAACCATCTCTCCTCCCTGGAAAGGAATCAGAGAGGAGGTGGGATTTCTCAGGAAGGCAGCTGGGTGAGGGCTTAAGGCAAGCAGACAAAGCTTGATTTCTTTCAGTGAGCCTACAGAGATCAGAGTCTTTCAGAACACTGTGAATAAGGCTGCAGAGATGTTGTGTTTGAGGTTTTTCCTTGCTTCTGTGTGCTGAAACTGAGTCAAACATTTTTTCCTCTAATTCCACTCAGTTATTTATTTAAAAATTTGTAGTTGTACCAATCTAGTCTTCTTAAATGGAAGTTGGAAATATCACAGCAGTATGGATAATGTGTACCCTGAACCTATTGGTGCTAAGTAAGATGCAAGTCAAGGAGAACTTCTTAACATCAGGTGTCACAATGTTTGTGTTGGTACCAGCAAAGTGTTGCCAGGTTTGAGCAATCAAACATCCTGAAGTATTGATTGCACATTAAAAAAATATTTGGGGCACTGAGAAAAGATTCTGATATTTCCTCTAGCATGCAACACAAGATGGCTGGCAGTAATTAACCATTGTAACTCCTTAAATATCTAAATGGGGAAAAAAAAATAATACCCCCAACACCAGATGAAAAATATCTATAAGAAAAAATGCATGCACAATTCTAACTTGACAACAATTGAGGGGTTGACAGTGTCTTGATTCTCATCCCTGCAGCTGTTTCTTTATCTTCAGCAATACACTGAGTAATGGGTATCAATTGGCAAAATAAATGATGCTGACTTGTGATTAATTTGAGTCATATTTGCATTTGAAAGACACCAAAATCTTGTGGAAAAACTGGATGGAGGACTCAAGATCTTAACAGTCTTAAACTTAAAACAGAAGAAGAAAGTAAATTTGTAAGTACTGGAATTTGACACTATAAAAAGCCATCAATAGATTCCCATTGTATGTAAGAAGAGAGATGGAAATACTCAATAGTAATGCATAAATTACTTTTCCTTTGAATTTCTTAGTACATACCCTTTTCATTCTTTTTAATTGACTTTCAGTGAATCATCCAAACTAAAGAATTGTCTCAAATTCTTCAAATTCTGCTGTTGGTTTCTGTGGCTGAGGACTGTAGTGCATGATTTATGATTCTGGTTTTAAAATAATCAGAGAACTCACTGTTTTCATTTTTGTCTCTTTAAAATTTTTTATTTGTTTTAATAGTTCAAATCCATCTCTAAGCCAGTAGAAATTGTTTCTAAAGCAGACTTGTTTGCCTTGAAGCTTCTCTCAGTTCTTTTCACTTTCATTCAAACAATTTATTTACCTTGACCTAATGTACCTGTCATTTCTGCAAGATTCTGCTCTTGATGCTTCAAAGAATGGACTCTGTAGTAAATCTGTAAGAAAATAATTGGGTTTGGAGTTTCATTTTTTGCTAAATACATAAAGTTGAAATATATTTCTGCCTGGGCATTGCCTTTTCACTAGCACAATGTGATGTAGTGATTTCTCTCTGACTGATGCATACTGGCCTGTGCATAAATTTAATTCACATTGTGCTGTTGAGGCTTGTAGCCTGAAAACTGAGTTTTCTGTAGTTACAGATATATTATTAAAAAGAAGAGGCCAAATTATGTCCTCATTCACATTTAGGAGATCTGTGAAATGTTAAATGACTTGGAGGATGTAACTTGTGAAAGAACTGGCGCTTAATGGAAGACAAAATATAAATTAAAAATTGCTTTTCAGTTCTTAATGGAGCCACCAGACATAGAGGAAATTGTGTTACAAAAAAAACCCTCTGGCAGAGCCACTTGGTGATACCATTAATGTTCAAGTTCAGGATCCCCCCTCCCAAAGAAGATGGGGAAAAAATTGGTAAAGCCCTGCCATGACCAGGTTGGTGTGCAAGACTCACCTGTCCTGCAAAGCTTTCCCCAGTAAGTGGAGCAGAAGAATGACCCTGCAGGGCTACAAGCAGTCAACCAAGGCACAGAGTAAGGCAGAGATTGGATTGTCCCTCTTGGAAGGATTTCACAGTCGTGCCTCAGGCTGTAAGAGCACCCAACAGCTGTAAGGGATAAGAGATTGATGATGGAATGGTGGAAGGGATTGCAGAAGTGTGCAGATATTTAACATCACTGTCATTATGTATGAAAAGTATTGCTGATATCTTCTGAGCAGTGACTTAGAGGTATTTTCCACCCATAATCTCCAAAATCAAAGCATTTACAATATAAAACATCTTATGTGGCAAATATAGGTAAATAACTACTTTGGTATTGCCTATAATATTTGAAAATCCTAATATAATGAATTAAAAATAGGCTGTTGTTTGAATATAAACAGTTTAATTAATCCATATTTCTCATGTAGAGCACTGTATAAAATTTTCTTTTCAGACAAACATTTTGAAGCACTGGATGCACACCTTTATGTTATTTTGTATTTGTTGTTTTCTCTGTGTTGTATGGTTTGAAATCCACATGGCTCTTGCAGGGGTTTTTTGTTTTCTTTGCAAAGTGTATAACTAAGAGACAAACATGGGTGTTCCTGTGGTTCAGCAAAATGGGCTGTTTTGCTAAGTGCAGGTCTGCAGTTGGAAATAACTAGAAGGAAGGTGTGCGTCCTCAGCATTATCCTCTTTTCTATTGCTGTTGTGAAGCTGCATCAAAGAGTGACCTTTATACTTTTATCTGATGTGCATTTGGGAAAAAGCCATCTCTCATGCTGCTGTAAGGCAGGGATCCTGAGAGATGCACAAAGGGAAATGCTCGAGTTTCCTCATGAGCCCCATCCATCCCCCACTGTTTCCAGGGAATGTCAAAAACAAAAGCCAGCAGTGCTGGGGCTCAGCTTTTGATGCTCTGCTCTCTGTGAATGTGCTCAGTCACCTGCCAGGTGGATCAAATGCCTCACAGAGCCCAGCACTGCTCCAGCAGGGACTTGCACCACCCCAAAAATAGGAGTGAAAGGGTTGTTGGTGAGAATCCCTCCGTGGAAAATGGCATTAGTGAACAAGTGTGTTTCAGAGCTGTGCCCACACGTGGCTGTTCCCACCCCTCTGCTGTGTGCCAGCAGAATTCTGACTGGGTCAAGGAGGCTGGCTGAAAATCCCACTTGTGTTCAGGGCTGTGCTGCAGCATCCTGAGTTATGGTAAGGCAGCAGGCTCTGTGCTGTCTGACATTGTTCATGATAGGTCAGCAAGGCCTACACACACTTTATCTCATCTCTAGGATGTGCAGACACACAGACCTTTTACTGGCCATCTGGCAGGGAGAATATTTTCCTTCCTTCATGTCTGCATAAATGGTGGTTTATTTTAGTTCTGTCTCTGAAGTTATGAGCATGATAATGCCTTTTCTTTTTTTTTTTTTAATTTTTTGTCTGATTCTGAATGAAAGTCCATCTTCTTGTCTTCAGAAAGTGTTTTATTTTAAAATTTTTTACTTAAATTCTGCCATTCCTTCCTTTGAAGTCTTTCTGCTCTTGAGCAGCTCAGGCCTTTCTTGTTTAGCCTTTTCCCATCTGGTAGATTTTTATAATTCACTGAAGATTTTTATAGCTGTTTGATGAATTTAGTGCATTCTCGAACTTATGTGGCAGAACACATTCCTCAGAATGTACCTTTTGAAGTGTTCCATATGATCCAGTTTAGCATCTCTGTCTTCCTTTACTTACATCTTTTCCTTTAAGCTAGCCATGGATTTTATTATCCACACACATTTATAAAGGTCTTTTTCTCCAGCACTGTGTTCTTTTTGCTCTCTGTGGAAGTTCTGAGATGGGCTAAAATCAGAGTTCCTTGTTGAATTAACGCTTCATGTGTAGTTTAGCCAAAATTATTGTCATGTCAGTTAAAGCCTCATGCAGGAAATGTCTTTTTAGAGTGAAACATGATCAAAAGGCCATGCTGCAGGCAAGGAGCTGCTCCTGTAGCTCCTACCCTAGACTTACTTGTAGATTTAGCAGAAGATGAAAGTTGCAACTATCTAACTAAGCAGCAGGCAGTTTCCTTTCTGTTTGGGTATGGGCTTGCTGAACAATGAGAAGCACCTCTGAAACACACAATAATGGCAGTTTCCCTCAGTCCTTGAAGCAATAAAGCTCCTAATAAAGTGAAACAAGAATCCACGGATGGTATTTTTTTTTCCTTCCCATTAAAGTATTTAGGACCTTGTATTAATAACTTTCCATTTCTCATGCTATTTCATGCACTGACACCCAGGTGCACTCTATTTCCTTTCCTGAAAGCTATCTCAAAGGTGTAGTCATAGCTGTCATTTCAGATATAAATTTTCTCTGTAGAGAGACACAGAACTTTTCCGCCTGGCTTCAAAATTTCCCAGCAGGGAAAGGCTTTCTTGTAGCAGCCATGAGCTGTTATTCAACAGCAAGGGGATTTCTGAGTGTGGCACCCTGCTGAATAAAGGTGTTTCTGTGCTCAGCACACTTGTCATCAATCATTTTCACAATCTACAGATTACTTTTTTTTTTATACCCTGCTTCTTCCTTGCTACTTGAGCAAAGCAGTCTTTAGCAGAGACAAAATGACTGAATCCTGCTCTTTGTGCCTTGCCAGAAACTTTTACTGTACTGTGACTAACAAGAATAAAGCCACATTGAAAGTTACAAAATCTACCCCCAGAATGCCCAGCAATTCCTGAGGATATAGATGAGCTTCACCTGAGGATATAAATTACTTTATTCTTTTTTCCCTAGCTCTTTTTCAACAGTAATTTGACAGCTATATCCACTGATTAAGGTAGGATAGTTATTAAAGTTATGAACTATATCATAGACTATGAAATAAAATGAAAAGGATTGCTCAGGCACAGCAGTCTAGAGAAAATGAACCACATGCAGGCCTCTGTATTGGCAGACTATAGATACAGAAATATTGATTCTAAAGCCCACTGAAGGGATGGTTGGGATGACCCTGAAGTTTGGGACTCTCTCAGTTTCACCTAATTCTTTATGTTGGTGATACCTTCAGCTTCTGCACACCTTTACCTGTACATTTTTGGCTTTTTAAAACTATACTGCATAACTCATTCCACCCAAATCCGCCGCACCTTTTTTAACACTGAGTGCCAGAACATATTTAGCTCCATTTTCAGGGGTCTTTCATTTAAATATTAACAATTATATTTGTTTCCTCCAGCTATCAATGGCATATTGGAGGATGACATTCTGCTCTCTATGCAGCTGATAGTTTCAAAGCTATCAAATGCTCAAATTATCTTAAATTCATTTAACTTTTTATTGACCTGTGGTGTTAGATCAGATGCAGATCCTTGCCTTGCTGCTTTCAACTAAGAAAAAACCCCTGCATACCTTTCATTATATTATTCTTGTTTGAATGCCCAGTTTGTTTTAAGGTAAACCACCCTATTGGAGTATTTTTTACTTTTGTGATTTTCTTTCATATCAGCTTTAAGAAAACTGGAGGTGTTTTCAATATCAAAGAAGCTCTTCCTTCAGTGTCTTTTTCTTGGATGTGGGACTCACTTGCTATGCTGTAAAGCAAGAAGCCCTGTCAGTCTCCAGCCAAATGAGACACAGCAATGACTCCCAGATGATCAGGCAGTTGTCCCACACACTGCAGGCTTTACTCTTCATTTAGCAATTAAACAAATTGTTCGTGTTATCTGTTGTAACTTGAGAAGCATATCAAATCAATATGGTCTCTTCTGTTAAATACATGTTCACTGAAAACAGCCCAGTTTAATACAACACATTTCTACTACTTAGATCTTGTATTTTTAGAGTATTATTGAATGGATTAATTGCAGCTAATTACTTAAACATGCTGTTGAAGTGTTGTAAAGTCTGTTTATTCCTGCACCCATCAACAGAACCAGTGAGTAACTTCAATTTACTAGCTAAGAGTTGAACAGGAAAGATTAATTTAAAGTTATTTGTTTATTCCTCTTAATAAAAAAGCAGGAAGCAATGTTAAATATTAACAGGTGGTATTTTCTAGTAAGCATGTAGAAATAATTTCTCATCTGTTTCAGAAATAATTTTCCTGCACAGAGACAAGAAATGAACACTTCAGGGCTTGGCCATAGTGTGGCTGTGGCAGCCTATAACTTACAGGAGCAGCAGGGCTTCTATATGACACCTCTTTCAAGCATATCTATGTCTAATATCTGCTTCTATATGATTAACATTCCTCAAAATGGAAGTAACTTAGTATTTAATTTCTGAATTTATAAGCCTAATTAAAACCACAAATCCCAGAAGAGTATGTATTTGCTCTATTCTCTGACTTTCCCTTGAAAATTATTTGTAATGGGTTTCTTTTTATTACTACCATATCAAAAACATCATTCAAAAAAAATAGAAAAGCTCAATAACCCCAATTCAGGTTAAGAATTTCATAATGTCAGAAGTAGGTTTTCTGACCCAGAAAAAGATATTTTGGTTTGCTACAACTAATTTTGCCCAAGAATTCGGAGTTAGATCCTTGAAGCAATAGATCAACTCAATGCATATTATTTCTTTTTAAGATGAGAGAAAAACAAATTGAAGCACAAGAAGTACCTGATCTCTGTCAACTTTATCTGTTTGAAATTATCTACATATAGAGAGAATTTCCTTGATTGCTTTTCTGTGAAGAAGCATTATGTGGCTCAGTTGGGTGAAATCTAATGACAAAGTAGTCCTGCATAGAGGAGTTCTTGTGTTATGACAGCTGGGAAAAAAGAGAAAACCAGCCACTGATGAAGAAAATGAATTTATTGATTACTCAGTAGGGCAACAGGGAGAATATGTTTAAAATCAGATGACAGCAAGCAGTACAGGCTGTTAAACCAGACATGTTTTCATATCGCTCATTCAAAGGCCAAGAGAGATGCCCTCAATGTTTATTCTCCTGATTTTATTTCTATCTGGAAGCATTCTTCAAATCAATTATTGATGGGGTTTTTCCACGTTTTCATGTTTTCTTATAAACTGCTACTAGTATCTTAATTCTAAACAACTTGGTTTTAATACTCAATAAAAAGAAACAAAGTGTATGCACGACATTAGAAAGAAGGACAGTGGCAAGATCACTACACTGGACCCCTCTGTGCACTGCTTTACAAACCCATAAAATGAAATATGTTCTTCCTCTTCAAGAAGAGCTTGAAGTCTAATTCTAATAGTAGTAAGATTGTAATTTTGGACATATTTTATATGTGTTTGTGGGTTTTTTTTTTCCCCCAGTGAGAAAGACCAACTATCCTGAAGTCTGTAACTCCTTTGGAAATAGGTTGATAAATAATTTATTTGGAACAATTCCACTCTATTGCCTTTATATTTCCTTATATTGTGAAAAATTGTAGCTGTGTAAGACAGTTTGAAAGCATTTGGATTGGCTGTAAAGTCCAGCTACCTGCCCTTTTTAGGGCTGGGATGTAGAATCTGAGTATTCTGGTATGGATAAGATGGGTATTCTTGTTCTGACTCCAGCAAAGACTATTGACCAATCATTTGTTTGACTGTTCATAAAGAGGATGTAGAATAACTGACATTTTTTTGTGCCAGAAGACCAACATTTTTTTCTTATTTCTACCAGATGTTTCTTCTGTTCCTGTTCCCTTGATAAGCTGCAGGAAAATAATTTTTAAAGAACTAGTGATTAAAGGGCATTAAGTATTTTAATAATCTGACAAGGTAGTTTGATAGTGTATTAGAGCAAAGTTGCATAGCTTGTCCCATAGACCTCAACATATTTCAAAGGCTATAAATACATTAATTGATGCAATAAATGAATCTGCTACTAGAGGCATGGAGAGCACAGCATGTTGCTGTTAAGGATATTCATTTTGTTGTTCTATCTCTGGCAATTATTTTAGGAACAGACAGTTTCTTTAGTACTAGATTTAATACACTTGGACTCCAAGAGATAAAATATCTTACTGGAACTCACACCCAGTGCTGGCCTCCATGGATTATTTGTCCTTTTGTGTATTTGAAGTAGTATGTTAATTATGGTAGCAAAAGAATATAGAGGCTTAAAATTGACTAACCCAGAGATGTAACATTCAGAAATTATATCTCCTCTGTAATAACTTACTTTTGAATAAAATTCATCATAGTGGGTGTTACAAGATGCCTTCAAATTTCATATTTGAGAGATGATAATTGCTTGGCACAGGTGAAAAAAAAAATAAAAAAGAAAAAGAAATCCTCTTCCAGAGCTAAATTGGTAGAGCTGGAAACAGATAAGAAGAGGGAAATGAAAAGCACAGAGTTATTGAATGAGTAGCTAAACTTTAAAAAAGAAAACTAAAAGAAGCTCTGCATATCTAAAGCATGAGAATATTTATGAATGCAAAATGCTGCCCTAGGCCAGCGGCCAAGCACGGTGCAGCAGCAGACACACCAGAGAGGTGATGGATTCAAATGGTTTCCTTAGGAAGAGGAGAAAAGTGATATTTTAATCACTCTGTGTGCTCAAAATGAGATTTGGCTTATGGAGCAAATGGAAGCTGTTTCTGTAAATTCAAAATGGAGAAAGTATGGAGAATCTGGAGTAGAAACAATTATCCCAGTGGGAGAAAGATAAGTGTGTGCATAGTCATTAGATGTCACTTCCATAGAGAACTCTCATCTGTCACCTCTGGGTAGAACAAGCATCCATGTAGACAGCTGATAAGATTTATTTCACCTTCTATTTCAACAAATAGGGGAGAAAGTTACATTTTCTTTCTGTCTGAAGTATTGCATTACGTTCTTAGCATTTGTTTTCTTTGTTGATTTTGATGCATGCTTCAAATTGCAAGAGGCTGCAAATGCTTCTGTTTGAGATCTAGTTTATCAAAACCATCAGTCAGAGGAGCTGTTTCTCAAGAGAGTCAGTTAAACAGGCCTCTGCTAAGACCACACAGTAGGGCATAAAAAGTTTTCCTTGTGAGCTTCTCACTGCATTTCACTTTCATGGAGAATGAAGTGGCATCCTGTGCTTGCAGCTTGGAGGAGGCTGTGTGCTGGAAATGGCTGTTTCACACTGGGTGCTGAAGGGGTCCCTTCAACTTATAAAAGTGCTCTGTTCCAAGGAAAAATATGCATAATTCTTCTTGTAATTCAGGTGATTGGCTTTAAGTACTGGTACTTATCAGTGTTCATTTTATTAAACAATTGAGTTACATATGCAAAGCTGTTCTATTGTTAATTCAGTATTGGTTTTGCACTTCCTGTAGCTGAATCTCTTCTGTACTAATACCAGCATACCCTTTGGGTATCTCCTGCTCATCTCCTGTCATTAAAATTAAAACAACAAACTCCTTTTCTTAAGCTAGTACCTTTTGGCAGTGTGGCAAAGAAGAGGTTAAGAATTTTATTTAGGCTGGGTGAGATACTGTGATTGACAGGTGAGGGGAGCTTCCTAGAGGGACACATTAATCCACCTGAAAGAGGCTGCTTGGCTGAAACTGCAGTCTGGAATTAAAAACTCCAGAACAAAACACGCTTTTCCTCTCAACTGTAATGAACCCTGAGCCCATGCAGTGTCCCAGGGGTGTGATTATCTCAGAAAAACTGTTTCCCCAGTTCTGTCTTGTTGCATAAATAATCATCTCTTTGATGCAAAGGATAACTATGGCAATGACGTAAGTTGAATATGTTCTCCAGCAGTCTGACTTGCAAGGGAATAAACAATTTTTTGATATTCAGAGTTCTTAAACCACTTCCTCTGGTTTCTAGGAAGCTTTAAGTATTCAATACAAAAATAATCTAAATTTCATGAATAAGAAATCAGGTCTCTTTCCCTCTTTCATAGTTTTATTGTTTCTTAAGCTTTTTTTTTTATTTTTTTTTTCCGTAAATCGCTGCATTCGAAACACTAATTATTACTGCCAACACATAGCTCCAAAGCTTTACCTCAGTTATCATTTTAAAGGGAGAAAGTGTTGTCATGAATGTGTTAGAGACAAATATGTCAAAAAAACAGTGTGATTCAGAAATAAGGTAATTCCCTTGGGTAGAAATCACCTCAGTATAGGGAGAGGATATAGAAGGTGAGTCCATCCATCAGGACAGTGCTCCAAGGAATGTAGATACATGTCCCTGTTGGGCATTTGGTCACTCAGAATTCTGCTGCTGCCACAGTATACAAGCAGCAAAATGTAAAGGGCCCCACTTGTTTCACAGTTTTACTGCTGTGGCTCGATCTTGTTGTTTCCAAACCAACTCCTTTAAGGCAGGATTGAGACCTCACTGGCTGCAGCACCCTGTTTACTGTGGTGGAGACAATCCCTAAATGAAATCCTAGAGCTGACTAAGCCTCTTGCCCACCCACCTCACAGAGATAAATTTCATCTGTTAGGAACTTGGAGAGAAATTACTCCAGTAGATCAGTTTTAGGCCTAGGGATTAAAAGTTAATGGTGGTGAAAAGAAATTTAGAAGTGAAAGGATGTCGCCTTTCAATAGTCTGTACTTTGTAATTTTATAAATTAATATTAATCCTCAAATCAATTACAGAGATGTTTAAGCTCATAATGAAATCATGTCCCTGCTATTGATTGTCTCATCACCTCTCTGACTCCCTTAGCTGCCTCCTTGTTTACAGTTTCAAGTGTCTGTGTTCTGGGTTTCCAGGAGAGTTTAAATCCCAAATGAAAACTTTCAGTGAGTATCACAGCATCTCATTGTCTCTGAGCTGTAGAGGTTTTGGTTCTGATGTTAATGCAAAAGGGGAAGGCACTGTGGGCTGCCTTCCCAACCCTACTTAATCCAGGAGAAATTCACAGGAGCTGCCCTGTGGTCTTGAGGCCAATTCTGTCCCATAACACACAGTGGCCAACATGAATTATGCTAAGAGAAGCCAGCCTTTGCTATTTCTCACTTGCTGTATTCTCTAAGTGCCCTTTCTTCTTAGATAACTGAGATATTTCTTCTTCCCCACAGCTGAGATAGTCTGTAATTTAATAGTAAAATCAAAGCTGGTGCATCCCAGTAATACAAATTGCACTTAAAGAGACCTTGAAATAAGCTATTCACAGAAATGTAAATCAGCAGCTTAGTCTTAGGAAAATAAGGCATTTTGGGGAGAAAACTAAAAGGCTTCAAGATAAATGGTTGACAATGACAGCTTTCTCTGTGTTTTATCCAGTGAAAGTCTTATGAACAATGTACTGATATGAAGAGAGTTAAATTATGGCATAAATTTTAATTTAATATATATATCTTTGTGATATTACTGGGACCCATTCACATTTGTGATACTGCAGCATTCATAGTTTTGCAGCTCACACAAAACACTACTAGTAGTTTGATGTTAGAGATTATTCCACTATTGGAATAAAGGTTTTAAAGGTCTTTTCCAACCAACATTGTTCTATAACTATTAGTTTTTCAAGTGATAGCATACACAAAGTATTTGCATTAGCCCTGTTGGTTTAAAAGTAATATTCAAACTGGATTATAAAATGAGGGAAAAAATGTTTTTGGAAAAAAAAATTGTGGCTAATTTGAATTGAGAAACAGACCAAAGGACCAGGAGGTCTCTAAATATATGAAGTAAGTGAATAGTATAAAATTATGCAGGCTGAATGATGGCAGACATGCTGAGATTTTGCAGAACATGGGAAGTTCTAGCTTAAGGAATAGCTGAGTGGCTGTGCTAGCTGGAGTTCCAACACTCCTAGGATAGTGGAAGGAGTTTGGATGGGTGGTGCTTTGGAGATGTCCAGTTCAACAACAATACCCAGAGACATTGGAAGGAGTCTTGGAAAACTGGGTAGCTGAGAGGTGGGAGAAGTGTAGAGCAGGCATGCCAAGAAAGAGAAAGAAAGAAAAAAAAAAATCCCAGAGAGTGTTCAGCAGTGGTGGGGGAGGCAGATGGGGAGGCTGGAAGAGCAGATGGTGGCGGTGAGAGAGAGCAGAGCAAGTTCCAAGTCTGAAACTGCAGCCTCACACAACATGTTATCGGATGTTCTGGCTTCTTCCTTTTTTTCTTCATGCTCAATAAGTGAAAAATTTGACTCCTCCACTCCCCCACGAAGGAAAGCATCCCCTACACTGTAAGGATGCAGTGTGCAAAGTGCTGGGGCTGTGTTCAGCTGGTTGGGAATCACGTGTGGCTTTCCCACGCACTGCTTGTGAGTGAGCTGGAAGAGAGAGCTCCAGTCGTGAGAGCTGTGCTCAGGTGTGCAAAACAGAAAGGACATGCCCAGTGCTGCCTCCAAAATGTCCAGAAACTACCAAATCCAGGCCTGGAAGTCTAAAGGGGGAAGGAAGCTGACAAGGCATTTCCACATACGAACTTTTTATATTTTTATAATGTTCTTTATAATTGCAATAGTATTTTTCATTCAGCTTTAGAAATCAGCAGTGGTATTTCAAAGACACATTGAAAGGTCTTAGAGTAATGTTCCTTACCCTAAATTGCTCCTCCCCATGAGTCAAAGTAGATGTGATGTGTTTTGGGGAAAACACTTGCCATCCAGTTTAGGCCAGACCAACAGACGACGGTGTGTATAAGGTGTTCTCCTCTCCTTATGAAATGCCAACAAAACTCATAGTTTGTGTTGCTTTTCCCGCTCCCCACAATGCCCTGAGTCCCATATGCCTCACTGCAGTGGCTAAAAAATACATGCATAATTCCTTCATGTTTTTGGAATAATTCACAAGTGTGTTTAAAGGATCATCAATAGCACTGGTAAATAGCAATAGGCTTATAGTATTTCTTGGACGAGTTACTTTTTTCAGCACAAATTCATTAAAAAAATCTAGCTTTCACTTTCTGCTTTCTAGCATCACTATCTACTTTCTAGGACAGATATATTCTGAGTATAAAAGTTTCTGATGGATCCACCTTTGACAAATAGAATTTAAGCTACTCAGTCTTCTTTTACCAATGTCACCAATATTTACCAAGGATGTAAGACATTCATTAGAGAAGAGGAAAGATACTGTCATCTATTTGAAATCATTATTTTTGTCTTTGTCCAATAAAAAATATACAAGCTGAATTTGTAAAAATGAGACAGTATCTATTGTGTTCTTCGTAAACGTGTTGTAATCAAGGACAGTCTGCTTTTGGACAAAACATCTCTTCCTCCAAAATGAGTAATTTGATTTCAAATGATCTGTCTTTAAATATTTGCTTCATGGATCACATGCAAAGTAACAGCCCAAGAGGAGTCCCTGTTCTGGCAAAAACAGCAGCTCTTTATTTCAGGGAGCTGCTGTGCACGTGTACATCTTCTTGCAGCCTTTTGCATGCAGTTGTTTTCGTGGTGCCTCCTTAGAATTCTCTGTTCCTGCAATCTGGGTCTCTGCCTGTACAGACCTTGTTTATTGTGAGTAGGTGCTGCTGGTGTTCACAAGGACAGCGTTTTCCTGGTGCCAATGGCACAGCTGCTATTTCAGGTGTGTGCAGCCTAACCTGTAAAACAATGCAGTTGCTAAAATTAAAACCTCTGACGTGGAAGGCACTGGGATATGAAGTGAAAGGGTTTGAAAAAGGGAGTAAAATCAACAACAAGTGAGGAAAGTTATTCTGACAGCAAGACATTTCATATGTCAGCAAACCAGAAGGAGAGGAAGGTGTAGCTGTGAGAAGCCAAGGGACCAGCAGGGTACCACATTTGGTGTGTGAGATGACAGGGTTTAGCACTAGGGGTGGTGAGGAAAACGGTTGGACTTGGAGATACTGCACAGGAAGAATTGTCTGAATTTGCTAACAGCTTGTATGTTATGACAGAAATAAACTGTTGTAATTTTTTTTTCCCCCCTACTATTGGAGTGGGCACATGTACATTTCATATGGTGTTTGCTGTCAACTTCATCTTCTCAGCTAGCACCTTAGGATGTAAGCAATGATTTCTTCCCCATTTCAAATCCTCATAGCTTAAATATCCTGCTTTGATTCTTGCTTTATAGAGAAGGGTGAAAGAAAGGAAGCTAAACCTCATTTCTTTGTTTCAAATTCTTCACGTGAGTATGTGGAAAGCCATAGAAAGTGGGAGGCAATAAAAGGTAATCATTTATGGGGAAGAAATGAGACAATGTGAGCACACCTAGATGTCTTTCTGGCAAGCAGGCAACCTGACAGACAGGTGCATCACACAAACTGTACAAACATGAAAAATGCAGCTCTTTCTACTTATAAATGAGTCTGTGGGCTGGGAAGGTTTGTTTGGCTATTTTGGGTTGTTTTTGGTGTTGTTATTTTTTTGGTGCGTTTGTTTTTTTTCTGCCTTTTAGGAAGAATAAATTCTCAGATTTTCATATCAATGTGTTTCTCAATTTAATTTTCCTCTTAGAAATCTATTTGACTGAATTGTTTAGGAGACTGGTTCAGAAATAACTAACTCTTTCAAAAAAAGCTGTTTATCTCATCCTTATGAGATATAATTACTCAAGTGTATGACAGGGGTTTTTATCAGAAGGTGCCTAACAAAAAGCCTTTTCCAAAAATGTCAAGGAAGGATTATGAGTGTCAATTTTCATTTCTTGAAAAGCTAAAGGGGTTGTTATTTTCTTGTTTAGGAAAAGCTGCAACAACCCTCCTTTGTATGTAAGAAAATGATAAGGTGATTTGTAAATGGTCAGTAATATAAGCAGACTGTTAAGGCAATTACCAAATATTACCACATGCCTCTTGTGCACGTTTGAAGATGTGGTTCCTGCAGATGCCTTTCTCACCTTAACTCTGTTTCTTACCTGTTTGGCACTGTTTTTATAAGTATAGCTATTAGAATATAAACCATTCCAGCAATTTGATTTATTGTAGCAGGGGCAAAAGCAGAGAAATAACATCTCCTTGTGTCTAGCTAATCACTTGACCGCTGCTGGGTGCTGCTCTCCGTGTGAGGCTGCTGTAGATGAAAATTGGCAAGAACACTCCAGCAGTTGTTTGGCAAGTCCTCATTGGTGCTGATCTGTGGTAGTGGGGAATTAGGCTAAATTGACATACTTGAGGAATAATTAGCAGCTCTAGCTGAAGCAGTGGCATTAAAAAAAAAAAAAAAAAAGTTAAACCAGTTCCATCTCTGTTGTTACAGGCTGTCATATTAATCCATAACGTTTTTCAACATATGCCACTTGAGTTTGACCTTGCATAAATATTAGAGCAATTAAAATTTTACACACACACACAAAAATATTGAATCTGCATTTATACTAAGTACATTTAATAGAGGAGAAAATTAGGTTTCATTTGATGTCTGATAGTGAAATATTTATCAGAGCATACAACACTCTTTAAAGATAGACAAATAAGCTTCCAGTTGTCAAAAAGGGGAGGAAATGACAGAAAGCCTAATTTTCCATCTAACATAAGCACAATATACTTGAAGGTGATAAAAATTAATTTTCTTTCCTTATGATTACGATGATTTCTGTATAAGTTTGCAGTTATTTTTCAGAGAAGGGAATTTTAAGGTTAAGGTAAGAGCTGTTCATGTATAAGAATGGCGTGTGGAGTACCTGGTTTCATTACTGAAGGAAATAGTCACACTGAAATGATAAGAACTTCTAAAAGCCCTGTTCTCTCAGCTCCAGGGTCACATAATATTTAGCACAGCCCATAGTGACAAAAATCAGGAAAAAAGAATCTGCTTTTCAGCCTTGTTTAGCCCAAAGATTAGGGGTGTTCCCTGCTGCTTGGAAAGTTTGGGTTTCACTGTGCCCCTAAGGGGTCTGAGAAAAGGCTCTTCTCAAACCTCTCTCCTTCCATGCTGTGACCTGGTTGATATCTGGCACAGCAAGGCACAGTGTCACAACAGTAGCATATGCTAGAAAATATCTACAATGTATTGTAGAAAGTCAGGCATTTTGCTCTTGCTCATTTGGTTTCTCTTTTAATAGCATATGCCATTTACAAAAATCAAGGGCTGTGAAATTCAGGGTCCCTGCTTGCACAAGTTTAATTCACTGTTTTGAAGAACTGGAATCTGGTAGAAGCCTGATGGAGGCTTTCTGGTGTTTGTTTTAAATCAGTAAGCTGACTTCCAGCTTTTTAAGGAATGAGAATTAGTGAAAGTGAAAAGGCAGGATTTAGGCAGAAGGTTATGTCTTGGGAGACCTTGGACACGTCACTTGGGAGAAGGCACTGAATAGCAGCTCTGAAAACTTTCATTCAGCCACTGCCTGACAGGGAAGCAGCAGGGCTTTTATAGGGAGCAGATATTGATAGAGCTTCTCAGCTTTAGGAATTTAATATATTTTGTACTGTATATATCTGCTTGAGCCAAGACCTTCTCCTGCCTGAATACCTTGGCAAACACTCTGTATAAACCTGTCAGGTCCTGAGAGATTTGATCTGATGGTTTTCAAAGCCACGATAAAATGGCCTCACAGTTTGAGCACTGTGTTGTACAGCTGGGACAAAGCTGGAAGCACAGATCCACAGCCTTTGCTTTTCACATGAAACACAGAATGGCATTGAATAAAAAAACAAGATCCTCCCAGACATGAGACTAAACCTTGAATTACAGTTTTGTATTTGCTCTTATGCCCTCTTTCACTGGACAAAATGTTTTCTCAACAATGAAGTCCCTTCACTGGGGTGATGGAAATCAGTCCCCTCTTTTTGGCAGCTGCAGGCTATGATCTCTGAATTCAGTTAGTTGCTTGTGCAGAAAACCTGTACTTGCAGAAGAGGGGAAGGTTTGGCTCCCAGGAATCATTTTCTAAGGGAAGCATAATCAATCACCTCCTTCTTGGAAACAGGAGTGGAGCAGCAGCTGTGAGTAACCACTTCCTCCAGGTGTTTGTAGGTTTTAGTTTCTCCCAAGAAAGTCCATCAGACTCCCAGGAGCAGCCATGGCATTAGCCAGTGTCTGGCCAAGGGAAGTGCTGGGTTTCAATTTGTCTCTCCACAGGGAGCTCCCTGCCAGCAGTGCTGATCTGAAATGCCAGAAGTCCCATATTTTGGCATGCCCAAGTGTCCCAGGATGCTCTTTGCAGTCATGGCTTGACCAGAACTGGGATGGCACAGATGCGTCACAAAGGAAATTACTCAGTTGTTCAGCAGTGCAGCTTCCTCTGTGCTTCCACCCATCATTTCTCCCATCTGCAGCATGGCATTATCTGTCTTCTCATGGTGTTTGTCTAGACTATGTATATTACACTATGAGGTTTGCAGGATCAGGGCTTTATTATGTATATATACAGCTTCTATAGAGAGAGCCTCTGGCTGTTTCTGTATCATGTACGAAAATAAATATAAGAGAGCAAAAAGCTTAGTCTTCCCAGACTTGTGAATATTTGTAAACTATGAAACAGCAAAGTTACCATAGAGTTATTCATTTATTATGCATTCAACAAGGTCAAAAGTGATCTGCAGCCTTGTGCTTTTCCATATTAAGTAGGTTACACAAAAAATATTGTGCAAAATAGGGATGTTTTTGGTAATTCCCTTATAAGGCAGTTCTGTAGACAAAAAAAACATACCTTCCAGTTTGAAGTTTCCAGTTTGAGAGGTCTCTTTATGATCCTTGATTTTGTAGTAATAAAACCCGAGAGCTGTTTTCCATCCTTTCATTTACACATTTTTATCATGCACAGCATGACTCTTATAAACTGGACCATAGCCACAGTTAGAACTCCTGTGGGGAGGATAAGTGCCCATTTTCCTAATGATAATAATGCCTTTTCTGGCTTCCAGAAAATTCATCTCCCAGCAACTGCACCATTTCCTGTTAGCTGGGTAACAGCTTATGCTTTTTTAGCCAAATTTCTAAGGTTTCTGGAAAAATGGGAAGAGCCAAGCTAATTCAGGAGTTCTCAAATGCAAATGTTCTCTATGGCTTCTTAGCTGCATCTTCCTCAGAAACATGTCCATGAAGTAATGAGCAAATTATGAGGTGTCAGTATTTAATTTCTTTCATCAGTGAACAGGGTTTGAAATATGGCTTGGGAAGTTTGAGGGGTTTGGAAATAGCATGAAGACATGTTACATCTGCTGGCTGAATGGAGCAGAGCCCAACCCTGAAATGTCAGGGATGGGAGCATATCTGCCTCTGAGCTCTGCAATGCACCCAGAGACAGGTCTAAAAGAGCTACACTCTTTTCCTGGAGGCTATAACATCTCCTGGTTGAAGAGGCTTCTAAATATTCTGAAAGTCATGTAAAGAGAGTAGCTTGTTAAAAGGCAGAATAAGATCAGTCATAGCCCAGGAGGAGCCAGGAGGCTGTGATAGAGGACATTGTGCAGAACTAATACAAGGGGGTTTTTAGTTACTGGGGTGTGCAATTGCAATCTAACACTCAATCTGATGTTTCAAATGAGAAAAAAAAATTGGTCTAATGCTTTGGGAAGTTCACAATAATCCAAATGTGTTGTGTCTGAAAGAATAGAGATTCAAATATTGGATAAAATAAGATATCCTAGTGCATGCCAGTGTGCAGGCACTAAGATCTGCCCAATAAATACTGAGCAAATACTTTTGATTCCAGATTGTGGCTTGCCAGCTGCTCTTGTTTTGTAAGGTGAAATATATAGAACTTGCTTTAGACACAGCTATCACATTTTTCTGTTTCCTTAAGGTGCTCTTACATCTGCTTTTACTCTTCTAAATCTTCTAGCATGCAGAGGGTGGTGAGTGAGCCAAACACTGTGTCTGGTCTGGTCTTTGCATCAGAGTCCCCACCCCATGTTATGGCTGGATTTTACCAAGTGCAGCCCAGAAGAGTTGTATTATGCAGTCAAGTTACGTCTCTCTTGTAACATTGGAGCAATAGTCAGTCCAAACATCTCCATTAAAAAAAAAAAAGAAAAATATTTAAAATCCATTTAAGTTGTAGCTCTTCAACATAATAGTAAACATGTAGATGAAAAAGGGATGGAAAGATGACATTCTCTTAAATGAGTACTTTTGATAGAAATATATTTTCACTATACTTTTTACTACTATTTTTACTACCAGAAACAAGAAATGTAGGTGATTATTTTGTCCTATGGAATTTCATTTCTGTGTTAAGTTGATAAATTTGTTTTGCTAATAATAGTTGATTCTTTCACGTGCTGTATTTTCCCAGGGCCACAAACTCCCTTCATTGCAACATGTTTTCATTGCAAATTCAGAAATTCCTACTCACAAATTTTTGCTTTGTTTTTTTTTTTATTTAAACTGAACATCTTGGCTATTTTAATTTTTTTTTATGCTCTTCAATATGCAGATGAGTCTGAATATGCTCAGGTGATCAGGTGAAAAGTATTTTGTTTCTGTGTGCAGAATAGAATGACTGAAATACGGCTTAACTTACATTTTTGCTATGTTTGTGAAACAAATGTGTACATTCCCAAATACTCTCTTGTGGGTGCAAGCTCTTATTTAAAAGCCAGTACAAAAAGGTGCCAAAGTATCTAAAACCACAGGAATACCTCAGCCAAGTTAGAATTCCTGGTGTCCCTCAGATGTGTGGTATGGAGAGAGGTGTTGGTGGACAGAGCTCCATGAAAGGCTCCTAACAACAGGTACCTTGGACATGCTGCCACTTGCTGTGCTCTGAGAGCTGGTTGCCCTGTTTCTTGGTCATATTGTCTGCTATTCCCATGGTTTAATTCTAATGGAAGCTACTTATCCTGTCCTAATCAGCCAGGGATCACACCTTGCTCTCATCACACATTTACATGGATATAGACTTGCAGTACAGAAAGGTAGCATTTAACAGGCAGCCAAACAATGGAGCTTTATCTATTTAAATAGATATAATACTGAAGCTTTATATTTGTGTATATATATAACACTGGGGCTTTACATATCTAGATGTATGTATATATTGTATCAACAATTCCTTTTTAATTTCTATATAAAGTAAAAAAATGGGATTTTTTACTTAATACCTTTTAGATGCATGTGCCTTAATCTCCTCTTATTTTTAAGTGATGCTGACCCAGCAAGTGTAAAAACGATGCCTATAAATACTATGAAACTGTTAAAATTCATCAGTACTTCAGTTTTCACTAAAAACTGCACATGCTTCTGTCTTTGCATTTGCACATTGACTGTTCAAACAGCCAATTCAAAATTTTATCCTGATAAATATTTTCAAGGGACAGGAGCTCATTGGGAAAAACCAAACATATGTTAGCACTTACAATAACCAGTTCAGCAATGTTTTGTTGTGTGTGTTTTGGGGCCTGTGTAGGCTATTGCATGTTAATTTTAGAAACTCTAGCCCAGCAACAGACACTTAGGAACAGAATGATGTACTGCAAGCAGCAAGGATTTTAACTGCAGACTATAGCTTTATTTTCTTATTTATAGCTCCCTTCACTTTGTTATGTTTTATGAAACATGTGTCTCTGAGAGTGTGCTGGCTCTGTGATTTCCTCACCAATGGACTCATCTTCAGATTGCATCCAGTCAGTAATCTTCAAGTACTACTTTACATTTTAAATGCCATGCAAATATTATTAGAAATAATTATAATTTTATTTAACTTCTAGCTATGTCAGCTTTGGTTTTACTTATTAATAAAATGTACAGTTGTTTTAGCAGTAAGCTCAGTGTCAACACAAAAAATGCAAACATTTGTTATCTTACAGAGACATGACAAAACCCAAAGATTTAATAGCACTACAGATTTTAATAGCCAAAATCTGATAGCATTCATTGTTTGCTGAGGTTGGAGATTAGGTGGGCAGATTCACAACAGGTATTGGTTGTTACAGCTCTACTAGTTTGCCAAAATAGGATCCAAAGCCCTGTTTTTCATAGTGTTTGACTGAATAATAACATTGTGTAGAGACAGGCTCAGCTCCTGGTACAGGTTCTTCTCTACTCTGTTGTTTCACAAACCAAACCATTATTTATTAAAAAAGAAATATTTTGTGTTAACAAAAGAAAACAAAAACCTCCACACAACCAATACATTTTGCAGGAAATTCATATTGTTATGAAAACAAATAAAAATGCTCAGTTTTGGGAGATTATTACACTCAATCCTTAGTTTTCCAAAGTCTGAAAATAAACACAAAAACACCAAACTTTTGAAATTTTAAAAAGAAAAGGTTGATTTCAGAGATGTGATTTTTTGGTGTTAAAAATAGTATTTTGCCTAATGGTTATCTGTAGCAAAACAAAAAATCAACAACATAATGACTGAAATAGTTGTTTTGATTGAACTTATAATTTTTATTTAAATTCAGTTCATTGAATTCTTCCAAGATTTCTTTTTTTTTTTTTTTTTTTTTTTTTTTTATCCACCTTGTTTGGAGTCAGAAGTGCCCTAATAAGACAAAAACATTTACAGAAGATGAAAATAATTTCTCATACACCCCTATTTTCTCTACTGACTTCAAGATCAAACTCTTATCAGAAAGCCAAACCCACAGGAGAAATTATGGGCGTACATGGAATTCAAACTTCAATGTGTGTCTGCCCCAAGATGCACTTTGTTTAGTGCAAAATGAGGTTACGGGATTGGAAAACTATTTCTAGGTGGCTTTTTTATTTCTGTATTGATTCTTTAGGCAGAAACTCTTTCCATTTGTGTTCTTTTTTATTTAGACTAATAATAAAGAGGCAAGACGGAGGAGATATGTCTATCCTTTCTACTCTGCTTTATATAAAACCTCTTTTACCTTCCTGCTTAATTTCCTTCTCAGTGTCCTTAACTCTTTATTGCTTTTAATGACATTATTATGAATCACTCTTTTCATGTTCACTGTGCTCAGTCATTTTAATACAGATATAATTGTATGGTCCAAAATGTAAATCCCCATAATATGCCAGAAGACAAATGTGTCAAAGTCCCTTTGTCATACTGACAGGTTATAAAACCAGACTGGCTCATTTTAATCATGTTTAAATTTTAATGACATAAGCAAAACTCAGACTGAAATAGCAATCTCTTTGTTATTATTTCAGATCACTGCCACAAACGAGAAACGTTTTATCACTTATCCATTGATTGTATCATTCAGAGCTATCTCGATCCTAACATCTGTTCTGGAGAACGTGTTCTAAATCATTAAAGATTTTCAGAGGTGATATCCCTGTTTGGTGGCTGGTTGCTATCCTTATGGCACCTTTGCCTTTTCATCCTCATCTTTCCTCAGGTGAATTCCTGTCCCTGGATGTGCCCATTATTTCCAGGTCTAGGGAAACGCTTCATTTTTGGGCTGGTCTTTCCCACATATCTGTCTTGGCAGTCTAGTCTTGCCTTTCAGGACTTGCAGCCCTTGGATAATAAGGTTATGAGCTAATAAGGCTGATCAGGGCATCTTTGCTGGGGCAGGGAAAGAAATACAATAAAGAAAACAAAACAACAAAAAATTAAGATGCTGTACCTACAAACCAAAAAACTAAAAGACAAGTCTTCAACTAGGGAAGTCTTCCAGTGTTTGGAGTGTGTGGAGCATGTTGCACATTTGTCTGATCCTTGCAAGCAGCTCTATCAAGCGTGGCCCCCATCTTCAGACACTGTTTTATCTGTGCATTCAGTTCAGTAGAAAAACATTCTATGCAGCTGCTGCTTCTCCCTCCTTTGAGTTTTCCTTGCAGCTGGGCTAAGCAGCTCAACCAGTACACACCTCCAAACCCCAGTAATCCTAAAACTATCCCAATGGGTGGACCATGTTCTGCAATTGTAAATTCTTGTAAGCCCTTTCCACATCCTGCATTTGGGACTTCCCATCAGTGCAGTTAATTAACTCAAAGTCTCCTGGAGATGTTACTTACACTTGGTGCTGTCTGCCTCGAGGAGCAGAGCTGTTCTCTGTCAACCCCTCAAGCACCACGTAGCCAAGGCAGGATTTCTGCTTACAGAAAACCCTGCACTGCAAATCTGACAGCAGGGGAGAAAATTATGGGTTTATCTTTGAGCCCAGGTAAGAAGATGGAGATCTCTGGCTTAATTAAATAAGAAAGGGATAGTAGTAACTTTTCATGGCTGTCGTTATCTTTTGACCTTATGGCAGGACCCTGGGGGCCAAACTTGTACCCTGACCTTTGTCATGTTCTCACTGCCTTAATATCACCAGCCAGTCAAATTATCAGGGTGGCTCAAGTGGAAAAGGAAAATAACTCTCCAAAGATTTATGCAGACATTAGTGTTAAACAGCTTCAGCACCTTCATTAAGGTTTTTTTTTTTTTATTTATTAGGGAGTGCTTTGTAATCAAAATTCCTGAAATCAGAGGTTGTTTTCTAGAGCAAGAAGTAATGGTTTCAGATAAACTAAGGACTAAAGAAATATATTTTAAAATGCCAGTTGCATCAGAGAAAGTGACTGTCATCGCTTTTTGGAAAGGTGTGGTTGACAGGAAATAGGAAGAAAAATACACACTATTGCCTATCTTCTTTAGGAAATAGTTTGTTTTGACAGATCTATGCACCTGACTTCTTGCTGATCATTGGGATGTGCAGTAAAATTCATATCTTGCTCATTTTTTCTTCTTATCTCACATAAATCTTTATAAATCACAAATCACTAATTGAAAGCATCAAAGTTGGGATAAAATTGCTAAGAGACAAAACAGGTTTAACATGTTAATGGAAGGATAAATCTGCTAAACAGTATGAAGATATGTTATATTTTTGAAATGAAATTAGGTTGAAAGCAAGCAGCAAAAAAGACAATTTTATGTTCTGCTTTTAAGCATCACTGGCCTATTGACCAGAAATAGATCACTATTTTACTTTGATTTTGAATGAATTATAAACATAAATATAAGATTGACTATCTGCTGCAACAGCAAACTATTCATGAAGGAGAATGTCACCCCTTAGAGCTTTTTATTTTTTAAAATGGCAGCTTGGTCTTTGACCCAAATTGGAAGTTTATAAATTTTCTCTTGCTTTGTGAGGCAACTACAATTTAATGTGGAGAGGAGGTGGGGAAAAGAACGGGTGAGCTGTCGTTTTCAGCATATTAAAGGGGGCTGCAATCTCTGTGAGACGTGTTTATGCAGCATATGCCTATCACATACACTCACAGTGATGCTTACTTATCAAGACAGTGAGTCAGATTTGCCACTAGGAAAACATCTTTGCACGTCTTTGCATGAAGTGACAGCACATTTGACACATTTAAAAGGTATTCTTAAAACATAGATGGTTTTAATTAGCTCCTAAGATGTGTTGTTAATGTGTGAGATTCACAATCTACTTGCATTTGCAAGAATCTGCAAAATGGAGGGAAACTGCGAGAGAAAAAACAGCTGTATTAAGATTCCATGCTGCTGCAGTTTAGGGGTTTCTCAGGAAATTAGGGTTTAGCATAGGTGAGAACCATGTCTTTGTGAGAGTGTAGCACTCAAGAGCCTTTGAGAAAGAGGGCACAAATAAAGTCACAGTTGTCATGGGAGTTACCTCTTGCTGCAGCTAAAAAGGTACAGAGGCAACAGCTTTGCCTTCCTGCTCATCCTGCATGTCCAGGTCAAGCTCATGCTGTCCCTCTTTCAGAAGAGACATCACAGGTCTCCTATCCTGGAGGTGGAGCCAAGTAAATACAAGAGAACAAGAAATGTTCAACAGTGGGTGCAGTGCAAAACATCCTGGTGTCCTGATATTGAGTCACCTTCTGTCATTAATGCAAATTAAATCCATCCCGACCCAAGATGTAAATGTGGTTGCAGATCATTTGTATAAAATTTGCAAATGTTTGAACCTTTGCTTTATTAGAATTGGAAGTTGTCTTTGCTGCTGCATGGTGCACATTATTTTCTGCAAGGTTAGCAAGGCTGTGAGAACAAGCACTGAACCCTGCTACGTGAGGACTTCCCCAGATGCTTGTTGGGAAGATTGTGAGGTTAAAGACACATGTGAAAAATACTGTTTTGTAGGAAAGTCAATCAATCAGTCTGAGCCTTTGAAAAATAGTAGTTCTGGTTTGATTAGGATTTTAGATAACGGGCAAATGGATCTCCTGATGTGGGATAACTATTTTATAAATATCTGTGAGTTACAGTGCACATTTCCCTGTGCTTGTTATGGGGCAGTGTTTCAATATCCAAAGCCCTGCAAATATTAAATGCAGTAGGTAACATTATTCTATCCTTGAGTTGCAAACTGGAATCAACTTCACTGCAGCACAGAGTATAGTTTAAAAATGTGGATCGATGCTCTGTTTTCAATCAGACATGTTTTCAGAAATGTATTTGATCTTGACAAATGTAGGCAGCGTGAATCACTCTTATGTGTGTAAATGTATTCGTGTGTGTATATTTTTACCATTTGTCCCTTTCTCTTTCTCTTCACAAGGCATATTCTCTGCCAATTTTAAGAGCTCCAAAAACAGAGCTTGACATAGAATTGCTTGCGGCACACAAAGACAAACTGTATTGATCCAGTCAAATCCAAGATCGATGATGTAAATTTTTGACTGGCGCTTGTCAGCAACACATCCCTTTACATGTTTGACAACAAACACATTTTCAGAGGTACTCTGGGAAAATACAGTAATGAATTATGATAGCCAACCACTCACTGCCTTGCAGAGTTTGTAATTTTATTGCACATTTCATTGTAATCGCAGCGATTTTTAAAGCAACACATTTCTCAAAATTAACAAGTTGAGATGCTGGTGCTAGAGACTATGTTAATGTGAGTAGTAGACTGCCAGTCAGCATTAGGCTGGAGGAAGTACTAATGAAAAAAAAGCCCCTCCAAACCACATCCCAAGACCCAAGCCATCATTTTTGCCTTCAGATTGTGCCTTCAAAACAGGCTTGAAGAGCATTCTTTGTATCCACCAAGCCAAAGGCTATCTTCTCTCACTGGGAAGTGTCAGAGGGATTGCTAAATGTGGTTTTACACCCAAGCTGGGCCTTGCAGGCTTTCCACAGCAGCTGTTATGATTTCTGAACTACTCTAGAAACTATTTCTGTACTCAAATAATTTCAATGGTTTCTGTATTCTTAATTTTTAACAAAAAAATTCTTAACAAAATTCTAATGTGATTCTCTGTAATGTACTGCATCTACCATTACACTATTTTTGATTGAAAAATAGGCAGTTTTCAAAATACTGTAATGACTGGAGAATCTTCATGTAGAGTAACAAAGACAAACTAAGAACAGATAAGGCATGTCACCTCCTGTGTTCTGGATTGAAAGCTTATTTCAGGAGCTTTTTTACCATAACTATCTTCCTCTCTAACTTCCTTCTCTAACTGCCCCCATTACAGAATGGGGCAAATGACCACAGAAAAACTATGTGCAATTGCCAGGAGGGAGATGATTAAATGAAATTAGTCCCTGCTTTTGTTTACTGTAGCATGATTGTCAAGTATGTCACATTTCTTATAATAATTGGATGCAAACAAATGTATGGGGGCTTTTAAGTTGGTGATGCATTTGGGGTTGATTTAGTTTTTGTGTTTGGGGTTTTTTAGGTTTTGCTGTTGTTGGGTTTTTTTTTTATCTATCTGCTGCCCTTTGTCTGTACACGGTTCATCAGTGGACAGCAATGACCTATTCATTATACACATACATGTGATTCCATAACAGCTTTATTCTTTCTGAGTGCCTAAAATGCATCACAATGGAAATCCAAAGTTTTCTATCTATGCTCAAAGCCTGAGATTGTGTTCCCTGCTGTCCTCTTCCCAGACAGATTCACTACATGGTAGTGGGTGTGGGGGGTATGCACAACCTGAACTCCCAGTGCAATCCATTAGGAAAAGAGCTTTATTACAAATTGGTCCCTAGCTGTATTTATTTATCAGTATATGTTTATACATTCTTCTGAAGAAGAATGGAAAAATCCAATTGCATTTATTTTACACAGCCTCAATGCTCTGAAAATGCTCCCTTTCCCTTTTCATCTTGAAAATAACAAAAAACTGTTTTGGAAGATGTTTTAATGAAATTAATAGAGAAGATTCAACAATGTGTATGGATTAAGCTGACATTACTAGACTCCCATAGTTGTTCAGAACCAAAGTATCTTTTTTCTCTGAGCTTTTTAAGCAATCAGTATTTAAATGAAATTTTTATTTAAAAAATATTATTTACATCACTAAAACAAAATTAAGTTCATGCAACAGTCATAGAGCATTTACATATTTCTACTTTTAATTCCTACCTAGATTATGCATTCATTATATATACATTCATATTTTGGTAGTTTGTTTAATTCAATTGAGTAGAACAAATAAAAACAAAATATGTGTTTACTGTCTCAAAATTCAAAAAAGCAGTAAAAATTACTATTATTTCAACAGGGCCTCTTATCTATAGCTGGACCATCCTGAGCCCTCTGCTGCTGGGTAGCCAAGGGAAAAATGTGTGTTAGAACACATTCTCTTAGTTCTCTTAAATCATATTTCATTTCATACTGAGAATGAGAAAGTCCATGTACTTTTCATTTTTTATGAGAAATTTTTTCTATGTGGCATATCTGATTTGATTATGAAAGGTGATCAGATCTTGTCTCATTTGATTTTTTACTATTTGTGACCAAGAGTCTGGGCAATCAATTGCTCTCAAAGGGGATGGCATCTGAGACACAGCACCTGTGAGGCCTTTCCTTGGAAGTTACTTGGGTTTGCTTTGCTTCTTTGAATCCCCATGGGAAGAACCATTGTGCCAATGTTCATGGAAAATGAGTGCAAGTACCTTTACAAACTTGCTTTCAGAATTTCAGTTTAATTGCTCTGGCAGACTTTCCTAGCTCATAACAAGATCACTGTAATTTTCTTTAGTTTGCAAGGCTGATTTGTGATTTTGAGGCTTATAGAGGGTGAAAAACGTCTATAAAAATAGAAGTTATATGTGTTTTGAGTATTCTGTGTATCAAAAGAACAAGGATTAGTTTCACTTAGCTGTTTACTGGCTGGGAATGCTGTAGCAGCCTCTCTGGGAAGTGTTTCTAGACAAGTGCTCGTGTTTCAGTGTGCGATGATCTCTTTAGTTGGCCCTACAATGTAGAGTAGGAGAATCACTCTGTGATTTTTCCAAGTGTCTGTCCATTTCCTTTGAGAGCAGCAAGGTTTAAAAGTCTTTATATCAAGCTGTTGTTTTCATAATAAGCCACAAGGAGTCTTTTGGAGGGGAGGCAATTACATAAACTCAATACGAGCTGTGTGTCCCTGCTCATGGGAGTTTTGGGGTTGTTTTGATTAGAGAACCTAATCCTAGCAATCTGAGTTTTGCATATGTTACAAATACTTGGAAATTATTTTTGCAATTTTTTTTATGAGTGGAAAGGGTACATAAGTATCATGTTGTGTTGTTTAGGGTAATTTTTAATGTCTTTAATTAGTGGTGAAACATCTGCTGTAAATTTGAATACCATCCCTCTTGCTATAACACTGCCTTTAAGTTTTGAATCTTTGGAGAGGTTCCACTTGTAATTTTATTTTTTTTTTAAACACATACATTCTTCCTTTGAATTGGCATCTGAGGGAATAACTAATTTTATACTTTGGATGTATGGAGTTTTTACATTGCCAGCACAGAATATTAGATACCATTTGGACACTTGCTTGGACTCTCTGGGAGAAAGGTATATATACCTACACATTTTTTATAGCCACATAGAAATTTCAACTTGAGGCTTTCCTGGCATGCCAGGTGTTTGCATGGCATTAGGAAATAAAATCTTTCTGTACAGCATTTCTTTCACTGGCTGGGTGTCTCCTGGTACTACAGGAACTGCCACAGCCTATGGTAATGCACATTAAAATGGTGCCCTTGTGCATTTGTGAATGACTGTCCCGTTTGGACATGTAATTTCCAGAGCTTCCAAGTGACTGGATAGCCTGCAAGTGTTCAGCTCTTCCAGTAGATGCCAAACCAATTGAATTGAATGTTGTTTTCAGCAAGGGCAACACTGTTTAAAAAACTATGAAGCCACTCAACTTGCATTTCTGTTTATGCCCTGTAAGAAGAAACTAGTTCTCTTTAGGTGCTTGAAACCAGTAATTTATGTTCTGGGGAAAGGTTGTGTATCAAGGCTGCATGGGAAAGAAATATATCAAGGAGAATTTTCTTTACAGGTTTTCAAACAAAGGTGAGAGTTTGGTTTACCCTGGTAACTCAATGTTCAAAAGCTAATGCCCAATTCCCCAGTCAATGGGTTCATCAGAAGGCCCTAAATATTTTCCCATATTCCCTCTCTGACATGCTGAAACCATTGTTATCTCATACACTTTGCCTGTAGCCCAAACCATCAGGCCTTTCTCAGCAAGGGCAGCCCTTGTAGATCCATCACTGGAAAAAGCCACATGAAAAAGGACAAAGGAGAGAGAAAGGCACTTGGAAATGTAGCTTCCAACTCCATTAGATTTATTGACTGACAGGAGTG
Source organism: Erithacus rubecula (assembly GCF_903797595.1). Taxonomy (NCBI): domain Eukaryota; kingdom Metazoa; phylum Chordata; class Aves; order Passeriformes; family Muscicapidae; genus Erithacus; species Erithacus rubecula. The sequence continues at coordinate 8,676,750 of NC_136659.1, read as the reverse complement.
GGGGGAAAGAAGTATCATGCTGTCTTTGTCTAGATCTCTGTGTGCTTTGTTCGTTTATGAAGATGTCCTGTGTGAAGGAAAAATCTTCCTTGAGGACTCTCAGAACAGAGATACTAATCTTCTTTTCTCATTATTCGTGCAAGAGATAATAATTTTCTTCCTCCCTCAGGGTGGAGCTGGGAAAAATCAGAGCTTCCATGTTTTGACAATGTTGTATCAAGCAGTATTTTTATATATATATATAAGAATTCAGTAAAAATCCTTTTGTCTTTTTAGCAGCAACATCTTAGGTACATATAATCCCAACATCTACTCTGCCTATAGTCTAATAATTATCTTCAGTTGTACTGGAGCTCTTACTTGTTAGCTAATGGGAAAAGTTTTGTTTAGCTCGAAGTTTCATACAGACTTCGAAAATATTTCTGTTGTTCATTATTCCAAACACCAAACTTTTTTTTCCAAATAGCTCACTTTTGTTTCTACAAGTGTATGGGATGGTTGCAACAAAGCAATGTGAATTATTCAGTATAAATTTATCTACTTACAGAGATTTCAATTGAAAAATGGTGTTTCCTGTACTTGCATTCCATCAGGAAGCAAATTTTAAAAAATTTGATAAGACTGGGTGGAAAAGAAAAGCGATAGGGAGGTAAATGTTTAAGTGCAGATGATGCAAGTAAGCACACCTTAAAGTGCAGGTGCAAATTTTCATGAAGGGTTAAGGACATTGGAGATAACTGTTAACAGGCATTAAATAGAATTTAATCACAGTTCTACAAAGCCAACAAAAGACTTTTGTTTACCTGTGCACACCCTCCAGTACCTACCTGTAGTCCCATAACTAATTCAAACAAGTTTTGAATGACAGCCTTGAAATAAGCCTGTGACAGCTGACTTGGAAAAGAACACCCTGCAAATCATCCTCTGAAATGTTCACTTTTTTGTACCTGCTGATGTCTTTGCTATTCAAAATCTATAAAAGTTATGGATGTTTTAATGTTATTTAAACACACTAGTCTTAATCCGATGTCAATGAAAAAAAAAACAAAAAACTCATTAGCAAGAGATAAAACCTTTTTACAACCCCACTGTTTAATTTTATCTTCAGCAGTACCTTTGCAATATGTGTCATGTGCTGATACAGGCAAGAGGTGTGGGAACATTCCTCTTGGGACTGAAGTGCTTTAGACAGAATATTGGTCGTCTTTGAGAGTAATAAAGACACAGGAAGACAATATCTAATCAAGGATTGACTTGGAAATTCTAATAGATTTCTAACTTAATTAAAAACCTTTTAATGGGCTCTTTGTTTTTTATGAGTGCTAAATATAGATATCCATGGTAGCACGGCCTTAATAGCACTGCAGACCAGCTTTCCTGTCCCTCCAGTGCATTGGGAAGGGTTAAAAAGGTTGCAGCACCAGAGAAGTTGATTCAGAGAGAAACTGTACTGCTTTTGTGTGGAAATCACACAATTACCCACTGAAACAGTGAAACTGGTTTCTCTTATTTGCCTTAATTTTACAGTATATAGATTGCAGGTAGGTCTTGTTTCCTACAATGTAGCAGGTGAGGGTTTGCCTGGTTGGCTCCTTTGAGCTCCTCCCTAACCAGCCCAATCCAAGGATGAGGTGATGCCAGTTTAGGAAACCAAGACTTCAGAGCAATACAGAGACATTTGCAGAGCTGTATTGATCCAGGCTTTAATGGAATCACAGCCATCAGCAGCAGGGAGGAGATGGCAAACAGACCTCAAGCATCCTGCAGGTACTCCAGGTCCAATAAAAATCCTTGTGGACTCAGAGGAAATCTGAGTTGCAGGATGATTGTAAGCAAAAGTCTGCAAGTGGAACAAATAAAGAAAATTGAGAACTATGAAAGTTCCAGATATGATATACGACACTCTAATTAATTGCTGACTTTCACTGTTGCATTTAGTAAAGCAATCCTAAAATCAAGTAAGAATTGTTATATGGATTTCATAATTTATTTGTATTTATTTAATTGAAGGGTACTGCACGTGGCATATTCAATTTCTGAATCTTTATTCCCCCCCATTTTACTTAAAAGTTTGTTCAACTGGAGCTTAACTGTTTTGCTTCCAATTGAGAAAAATATGCTTAGAATACATATAAAAATGAAAGAAATATAATTACAGGAAATGTATGCATTTATTTCTTTTCCATTGCTTAAAATTATGTTGCACATTCATATTTTTTATTACATTTTCAATGTTTATCATTTAGCAAGTATAGTCATGTAAGATATTAATCTTTATGTACAGTTAGATGTGGTTGCCAATAAATTGTCAGACATTCAAAGGGAATGCTCAGGTCTAATGGACACAGCTATGTTTTCCCAAAATACTACCTCTTTTTCTTAAATCATGGCAAGAAAGAAATCTTTTTTTTTTTTTTTTCCACACAAGCAAATGCAGTCTTAAGATAAAATTTTAACTTTAACCTAAAGCACTGAAGTTGGCAGTGACAGCAAATACTCTCTCATCACTGCCTGGCCAACTCATTCTGTTCTTATAGAGATTTTCTTCTCATTGTTGGAATAACAGGAATCTGAATAAAGGATCTAAGTAAGGTTAACTCATCTAGATTGGAGCAGATTGTCTAAATTTTAGACATTTTTTTAAATTGAAATAGATTGCATTGCAGATTATTGGATTTATCATTCTTAAACCTCTTGAACCTGTAGATGGAAAAGTAAATCATAAAAGGGAAAATAAGAAAATAAGGAAAAGGAAACAATTTACTTCATAATGTACCTAATAAAGCCAATTTTATACCAAGTGTGATTGTCCAGAACAGGTAATAGATGAATGTTCTTATTACTTTTATGGCAATAATGCAATAAAGCCCATACTTCTCTAAGAAATACCTTAACATAATTGAAATAATAAGAAAGAAATTTAAAGGAGTTTTAATGTTGGAGGATGGAGTTAAAAAAAACAGCCTTTGGTAAATTCAGGAAATCATAAGTAATATATGATTTTCCATTTGAAGGATCTTATTGTCTGTTCTGTCTCTTCTTAAACAGCAAGAAGGGATAAAGAAAGAATTAATTTCCCTATTTATTTGCAGCAAATAGGAGGCTGGTGTGGGAGTGCCAGGAGATGGGTGAGCAGGGGTCAGCTCAGGGCTGACCACAGGACAGCAGTCACTGCTCCCTATAGTTTTTTTTAATGTTATTTTTTTCTTATCTAGAGTTGGGATTAAATGCACAAGAGATGGAATTCTGTGTTCGAACTTAGATGTTTGTTAATTCTTATCTATGTTATAGTGAGTGCTACAGCACTTCTAGCTAACAAGCTAAAAATGAAGAAATGGTGATGTATCTCTCGTTTCAAGGTCTTCTAAGGCTAAACAGTTTAATTAAAAACTAACACTTAAATTACTTTTGACCCAATGACCAAACACTTGTGACCTGCAGTGCAGCATTTTCTATCTAATTTAAAAAGTACTACCTGGACCCAAGAAGGAGGTGAAGAAAGAAAGAAAGCTCTGCCCTAAAACCTCCATCTTGACTTCCATATATTGCTATATTTTAAAGCCTTAAATTCTAAATTTTTCACTATGCGATGCACTTCAAACTACGCACCACTGATTCTAGTTCTATCATTTTTCTTCTTCTCTAGTGGCACACATGAAAGCCATGGGAGTAATTTTTGAAAAGGCTGTGGAGCTCCAAGAGCTGAGGGTTGTCTATGCAAATGTGCTCCAAGCGGAAGGAGAGATAGTCCATATGGGAGACATCCAGCCATGATCAACAGGGCTGGATTTTGGATGGGAACAGGGAAGTGTTGTGCAGAAGTGCTTCTGTGAGGCTTTTCCAAAAGTAAGAGATAGCTTAGGAGATGCAAAAAAACCTTTGCCTTCAGGGTTGCCAACACATACCATGCATTAAACATCTTTAACTGTATATTTTCCCATCTTTTTTTCTTTCACACAGTGTTTAGAGAAAAGGAAAGGCAGTAGGGTTTGGGTATCTCTGGCCCTTGATGAGCAGGAGCCATGGAGGCTGCAGATAGCAACAAACCAAGCTTACAATGTCTGTCAAGAGAAAATATATTTATTGCAAGGGCAGACAAATGCATGGCTCCTAAGTACTCTCACTTCATCTCCTGGCACATTTCTTGGGGTAAAGAGCACTACATGGACACTTACATTTAACTGGATTTATAGCATTGCAGGAGGTATATGACTTTTCTCTGTATGTTCAAATTTGTCTGCTGTGTCCTGCAGGGTTTGTTTTCTTGTTTGCTGCCCTTGATATGCCAGCGTGCCTTAAGTGAGGGGCTGAGCAAGATTTCCTTCAAGAGCTTCTCCCCACGTAAATTATTCTGTGGTCACTCAGGTTTCAAAACCTGCAGAAGGAAACCTCCTTTATTGAATTTCTGGCTGGGCTGGGAGAGGCTGGTACAGCAGGGAACAACTTTCACTGGAATGAGGAAGCTGTGAACAAGTTAGAGAAGTATTCTGTGTGCTTGTCAAGATCAGAAGATAAGGTTGCTGTGGGCAGTGTGTGTCCCTCTGGAAGAGACAGAACTAGCTATGAAAGTGCTGGGAAAAGTGTCTAAATCAGAATGGCTGACTCATAGGAAATGTAGAAACACATCAGATTTAAAGTATAGCTCGTTATTTAAATAAAATGATCTACAGTACAACAGAGGCAGCAAAGATAAATACATTTGAGTTTATGAAGTACTAAGGTCTCACATCTGTCAAAGAACAAGAAAAATGACCACAGTAAAAAAACAATTATGGTAATTATGTAATCATGGTGAAAGAATATCTATACCCGTGTTTCATCTACAAGAGCAAAATTGTTTTTACAAGCCCCAGCTGCATGGTCCTAACCAGCTCTGAGGTTTTTTTGCTTTTCTAATCTAGTATGCTTTTAGATTATTTGAATATTTCATTTGCCTTTCATGAAACTCTCTCTGCTCTGGAGTGTCTGTTTCAAAATAGTGAATCCCAGACTCTCATACTTCTATTTTTGCCTGAGAGAAAAATCTCCTCAGGAAATGTATAATCTATCCTTTACTTAGTGAAGGATGGCAAAGTTTACTAGATTGACCACTGGTTTTTACTGACTGTCAGTAAAATTCATTTTTGCAAGCTATTTTAACTGTTACTGCATATTTTATAGAGCTATATTTTTATCATTATTATTATTATTGATTTGATTTTATAAGAGGCATTTATATCCATGGGCATTGCTTTGGTGTTCTCATAATTTTTAAAAATGTTCTTAAAATTTATCTGCTTTAGTGTTAATAGCAACCCTATTAAATCAATCCCCTGGCAAAGCATTGAGGATGATGATGATTGTTTGTTCTTACCAAACTTTTAATAGGTTCCACCTAGAATATGCACAGCCCATGATAAGTGTGCTCCTGTAAGGTAACACTCATCTCTGATTTTTTACCTGCCATTTGGAGGTACAGTTAACAAGGACAAATATTTTATCTAATCAGTCAAAGACTCAAAGGACAGGATTTAGAAGTCTACCTGTAAACCTCATGGAGTTACACATAAATTTATCCTTTGTGTTCCTGAGTGGTAATGCCCATTAAATTGTAGATGCCAGAATATTAAAATATGTGCTTCAAAATAGCAGTGAATCAATTGCTGTTTTATCCTAATGCATGACAAGCTCTGAATCCTATGATGTGAATTTAGATTATCTAATAATCTAAAAGAGATGAAAATTCATTTAAATTTTTAAATAAGAAGAAACGCAATTTCCAATATTTCCAATATTTTGTATCTGCTGTGATTTGTGGTAAAAGAGCCTGTAGAGTCCTGAGCTGCCTTGCAACATGCTAAACTTTGTTGACATATTTGCTATGTGTTCCCAGGTTAGTGACAGTTAATTTTTTATAATCCAGCACAAAAAAATCAGTATAATAGGTTCCCAACTTAACATCTTTGTTAAGAAACATCCTGTGTCATCCCCTATTAATAGAAATATGTGCTGTGGTTCATTGTGGTAGGAAGAAAACAAAGAATGCCTAGAAAATTAATAATTTTCTTTCTTTCCTTGCCTTCATGTGTCACAAAGAACAGAAATACTTTTTATATAAGGTTAACAAGTACTACAATCTTCTTTTTGATATTTTTAAAGTAATTTAAGCAGCAGTCATTTCTAGTTTATAGAACAATTCACATCAAATAAGATTTTATAACACACTTCCTGAAAACCAGTGAGGATTTTTATTCTTTTTGATAAGGAAATTGTGCATTTCAAGAGAAACATTGCCTTGTGACACATAAAATATCTGAAGATTATTTCAACACCATTTCCTGATGCAGACATGGCATCTGATTGAAAAGAGAAAGAAGGCAGGCTGTAGGATGCAGGTTGTTAAATGCAGGGTGCACAAAGCTGGCTCTACACCCTGCTATTATTTTTCTGTGCTTTTGCAAGTGTTAGTGCAGTAGACTAACTTGTCTTATTTTTACTTTTTCCTCTCAACTATGTGGTGGCCCTTAGTTATCCTCAAATGTCACTAGGCTCACAAACATCCACAGAAAGTTGAAGGAGGCTGTAGCTCACAAGGTGAGGTCTGTGGTGGTTGTTGTTGATGAGAACTTCACTAAAACAAAGCAACAGAAAAATGGGAATCCAAGCAGTCTGGGGAGATGACAGGACAGGCACATGGTGGGGTTTTCTCCCTCTAATGGTAAGTAATGACTGTACTGAAGAAAAATGTGAGTTTTTTCTGTGGTATCATTACAGTTTTCAGCCCAGCCACAGAGAAAAGCAATCTTTTCCCTGAGGAGCTTCAATGCTGTTTTTTAGTTTAAATGAAATGCTCATGATCGTGTGGATGATTGAATGTTGATTGCCCCAAGCAATAATTTATTTATTAGAGGTCCAGCCAATCCTAATTTGTATATCTTCATGTCTGATAAAGGCAAGTCTTAAACCACTCTGTCATTATTGCTCTTCCTCTGGTGTAGGAGATAATTCTGACAATAACCATCTTGTGCTCAAGGGCATTGTGAAATTTATTCTCTTAAGACATATTTTGGAATTCACATCTGTGAAATTAGATTAGATATATATCTCTCTGTGGCATCTGGACTAGTTATGCCTTCCCAAAACCATCTCCATGAATTAGGAATCGATTCCATAAGGTATCTGATGCACAAAGAAAAAATTCTAATTATTACCCTATTAATATACATATGGATATATTTTTCTGTTTGTTTTTCCTAATTGAAAAAAAAATCTCTAGTGAAATTTAATGTCTAAGTGAGTTGATGACATACCTGGCTTTTAACAGCTGGCTAATGAAATCCTCTACCTAGTAAGACAGTTAGCAAGCCTAATATTTTACATGTAAACATATCCCACCAACTTTGAACCCCCATTAAGTCAAAATTTCAGGTTACATATCCAAAATTCATGGATAAGCAATATACTGCCTAGAATGCTGAATATAAATGGAAGACCCCACATACATCTATCACTATTAAAGACTAGTCCTCCTTCTTCTTTGATTTTCATGGAGTTGTTTTTTCCTTGGTAAATTACAGTAATTCTACTTACATCCTTTCTCAAAAAAAGATAAATAAATAATGAGGGCTGTGGGTGAAAGCAAGCAGTTACTGTACTGGTGATAGTATAATAGTTCAGCTAAAAAGCAGAACTCATTTGCAGTATGAGGAATGAAACTAACAGTAAACTTGATGTCAGGTTTTGAGATTTTCAGTAGTCATAAAAGCCATCCAGATATTCTTCAGGTTCACCATGTTGCTAGTTCACCAAAAATGTAGAAATCTTTGTTTATTGTGCTATTATTAACTGAAGTTTAAGGACTAGAAAGGCCCAGTGGAAAAAAAAGGTGTATAATTATCTTGCTGGAAGGCTGCTTTAATTAAATTCTCCCAACTGAGACCTGGCCCCATTTTTTAAGTGAAGCATGGACTATAATCAGTCACATTAACATTCAATTTACTTCCCTGCAGATGACCATGAAAGTGAGTGCATCTCAGTGAAGCTGTGCTTCAGGTAGGACAGTTCTTTCTGAAACCAGTGGAGCCATCAGTTGTCCTCTTTCCCTGTGAGACCTGTTTAGATGTCAGCTGACACAGCAAAGAGGAGGAAAGGATATTTTGCATTGATGATGTTTTTCAATCCCCACTGTGGTGTATACATGGAATTACACTTTTAGGCTCTTTTAATTGCTTACCTGAAATGCCACTGTACCCAAATACCAGAGTCTACATAAAAACAACAGCTCCAGTGAATCTTACTTAATAGCACTTACATTTTTCAGTCATATTTTTACTCATTTAAAGAAACCCTATGGAGAAAGAGAAAGAGGGGACTTGAGTCACTCTCAAACTTCAGCAACTCAAGATTTGGGTAAGCAGCAAAGCATTTGCTCTGAGGAATCAAGAACTGACCATCATCCTTTATAGTGCAAGACCTAACAATTCTACCAGGGCTTCCAGTTTTATTCTTATCTGTTTTTACATAGATCTAAAATTTTTAAGTTAGAAAGGAAGATAAAGACGACAAAGTGAAGACTGAAACACACTGCAAGTATGTCCTTCTGCATAGAATTTTTTTTTTCTTTAAATTAACAGGGCATCAACAAAGCACAAAACTAATTTTGCATGTTTTTTGTGATATTGCCATCAGGTGGATTTACAGCTTCTGGGCTCTCAGGTGAATGTTCCAGGGTAGCTCCAGAAAGAGTGTTTTTCAGTACTTGGTCTGAAGATGTTCCAAACTGTGAATAAACATTCTGAGACAAAAGTTGCTAATCCTCAGGCATTGAGATTTGGAAAAAAAAAAAATGCATTCTTCTCAACATTGTTATGAGAGATTGAATATAAAAAAATTGTCAAAACAGATAAGAAATTACTCTCAAGAATAAGAAACAGTCTTTTGTCATGATTCAGTTTTACAGGCTACAGCCTAGTTCAACAAAAATTAAAAGTTGAATTCCTAGTACTTCAGATGATGGGTCAGAAATGAACCTAAGCAAATTGCTTCATCTTTGTGGTTCATTCTCCCATTGGCAAATTCAAAATAATTACAGTTGTTGTCAATCCTTAATTTGAGAAAGGGTCTAAAATGAGACAGAAAATTCCACAGTTGTCCTGTGCACTTAATGGAAAGACGTTTTTACAAACAATTCACTCTGAATCACTCTCTATATTGAATTTTCAGACTAAATTAATGATCATTTTAGTATTTGAATGATTCCGTCCCTGGAAATAACTGTGTTGGGGGACATGCCAACTTGTAAGTGTAGCAAAGAATTTTTGGGAACCCAGGAAAGAAATGGAAAATTGAGATAATGTTTATTGTTTTTTAACTACCAGGATATGGCCTTAGTTCCAAATCAATGATGTAAAATGAATTCTTCCAAAACAGTCAGCTCTGAGCAACCAAGTAAGAGCATTTTTGCCCTAAATGGTGCTTATCTGGGAGAAATTAATAGATTTTGCCATTCACCAAAATTCAATTGGTAGGTTTAAAAATCTGCTGTGGAAGTGAGAACCTCAGTGAAACTAGGAATCATTCTGTGTAACCTTGGGTTGTCCCCAAGAATATGAACTGTTCTCAGCCTCCACTGGGAGTCCAACCCAGCCTGGCCATGGCAGTCATGATTCAGTGTCCCAGCATCCATAGAGTGCTTGTGCTGAGGGAAATTTACATCCCCTTAGCCTAATTGAGATCAGTCTGGATTTGCCTAAAGAGAGAGCCTTTAAGGCAAAGGCTGTTAAAGCATGGTTCTTGTTCAACCATCAGTCTTGATCCATTTTGAAGGACATCTTACGGATATAAATTATGAGGTCTGTCAAGGGAAGGTTCATAGATAAATGGGTTCAGTCACTGGATTATTACTTCCTACAGGACTGGCTGCTGAGTAACAGTAAATTGTAGGAACTAAGGAAGTTTATAAAAGCCAGATCAGCTCAGTGCTTTGCTCCTGAACCGACAGCAGCATATGCAAAACCCAAGGTTATTGTGTCACATGGCAGGTTCAACAATGTCATTTTGACAATTACAATATACTTGCAGAATGACAATGTGACAAAATACAGCACTAGTATAAAACTGACAGGCTTTGCAACTTCAGATTTTTTTCAGGTGTTATGTAGTGGCATGGAAATACATTGAGAAAACCTAAACCAACACCTCCAAATTCAATATTAAATATTCACCTTGATATCATCCCAGTCTGTGAAGTGAGGTACCCCAGCTTTGACACAACCATCATTTGTGTAATCTCTTGCCTTAAATTCCCGGGAATGTACAAGACCAGTTCTGTGTATTTATTGTCTGAAATGCTTGATAAATCAGCTTTGAGACATATAACCTGAGAAATAAGCTAGATCTTGGTAATTTTTACATAGCTGTGACCTCTGCCAGTGATTGTTATGTTTGATTCTCAGCTCCATTCCAAACACAGCTGTATTGTCTCCTAATTGTGAGCCAGGTGCTTGTGTGTGGATCTGCTGTTAGATGGGTAATAGTAGAGAATGATGAAAGAAACAGGACCCTTAATGCATGACTTTTTCCTTACTCACACAAAGAGCTTGGTATAGTTTCCTTGGATACTATCCAGCATGTAGCTGACAGTGTTTTTATTTTCGGACTTTCTTTCTTTTTCTTTTTTTTTTTCACAGAAGAAAGTGATATATCCCATTATTTGTTGAGAAAAATCTTGTGTGTGTTTCCTGAATTTGTGGTATCTACTATTGAGAAAAACTGAGGTGCAAATTAAGTCTCAAAAGGATGAAATACCATCATATCAGTAATTATTGCAGCATCTTACAAAAGGGTCATAGATTTGCTTTGCCCTGAATATGGCTGGACTGGGATCATAATGTCAAGGACAAAAGTGAATTTTTTAGGGAATCAGTTCCATCATTGTATGCTTGTTTAAGAATTTTTCTGAAACAACACTTGTTTATTTTATTCATCAGAAGCTTGGACAAATCATCACCTACCAGATACATAGCCAACACAGACTGCATGAAGGCAACATTCTGATCAAAGATATCAGAAACTTGGAAAGGAAATCAGGACAAATATTTTACATTACCATTGCTTATGTATTTGTATGGTTGATCTCTGATCTACTGCTGTGATCTGGAACCAAATCCTGTTGGTGGAAAACTGCAGAATTTCTGAAAAAAAAAAAAAAAAAAAAAAAGATAAAAATGCATTTTTGTATTCAATTAAATCAGAAATCCAGCTTTTTTTTTTTTTTTTTTTTTTTTCCTTTCCTGCAGATATTTTCAAGCAGATTTATTCTATTTCTTTAAAATTGGAAACGTACTGAATATCTCTGAAAAACTGCGGGAGCACATGCATAGGAGCACTCAGATAAAAGATGGAGGTGTTTTTTTCTCTCCACTCCAAATTCCTTTTAAAACTTGCACCAGAGTTGAATAAATAAGCAGGGACTCTTACTACATTCCCTATACTTTCCACAATCAGTTTTTGTCGTTTCTTCTTATTCAGTTGTTTCAGGAAATATTGCTTCATCTGTAATGGCTTACCATAAACATTATTATTATGTTATTATCTAAAGGGATACTTTCTTTTTCATATTCCAATTGTGTCTTGTCACAAACCTTTCTTGCAAGACTTGTGGATTTCTCTCACTTTCTCTTCTCTCTCCTAGACCTCATGAGACATTTTGTCCCTGAAATGTGTCCTAATTCCATAAAAGCAGGAAAATAAATGTTCATGGTGAGCCCACAACATAATCCATGTTTTCAAAATTGCATTGAGTCGCCCACCTCAGTGACTCAGCCAGTGGGTAGCAGCAGAGTCATTTCGAGTGGCTGTTTTCCAGATCAGCAATTGCTTACCCCGTTTCTCTGTGGGCTGACTTTCTTTGTGTAAAAAGGTGTATTTTAGACTCCAGAGGAAAAAAAAGGAACTTTTTAGTCTTAGTCCTGAAAAATCAGAAGTGCTGTTGAATTCATGTTGTTAAGCCCTGAATGGTGGCACAGATGTAACAAACTCTGCTTGTTCCCTGCAAAATCCACCTGTCAAAAGACCTGGAAATTAGAACAAGCATCTTTGTGCTTGTATATGTATACTTTGAAAATCAGCCTAAAGCAATGTGGAAATGGTAGAAAAAGTCAGAAACTCATTGAGTCTTATTTAGTTGTATATTTTGGGTAATAATATTCATATGCCCAAATATGTGTTGTATTTTTTATCATTTATTTTGGCTGGCAGAAATTGTCCTTTTAAGAAGAGAATGGGAAACTTGGTAGCAGCATTTGCAGAGGGCTTGTATTAGCAAATGGAAGACTTACATAAGTTTTTCCTGGCCTCTAAAAGTATAAAAGCCCACAAAGTTCTTTTTCTTGCACCCATCTTTACAGGAACTGGTCTTTTTAAGGTGTATCAATATAGCATTGAATAATCTCCCTGGAGCTGTAGAAGGTGCTCTACTTTGAAGTCATTAACCAATATCCAGGAAGCAAGAACACCTCTGGTGTGACTAATGACAGGTTTCTAATTGTTTATAACAGATGATGTATTTATGTAGGAATTACTTTAAATGCAGCACGGTGTTCTGTGGCCTCCCCAGGATGCTGCTCAAAGACTTTAGTAATTCTTACATAACTATAATTTCTTTTTGACAAAATCTTTTTGGTGAGGAATATTTTCACAGCAGGGAAGGCAGCTGCCTGCTGCATTTTCACCAGAGCTGAATTTTAGGCAGGCCACAAGTTGACTGTGAAATTGCAGCTGCATACACCTATGGATGCAATTATTGTCTCTGGGATGATGAGATCTCTCATATGTGGGTACAATTATGTAGCTACACAATAAAGTAGTCTTAATTACAGCTGTTCACATGTACAGAAGGAAAAGTGTTTACTCCAGACTGACCTTTTAATAAAAATACCTTTCCACTTTCATCCCAATATTGAATTCACCTCCACCAGAGCTAAATTCCACAGAAAATTACCTGTGATGAACTTTGACTTTAGAGGCATTGTTGCATTTGTGGGGCTGGAGGATTTTGTGTTATGCATTTCAGTCTGTGGTTCTCAGATTCTTACATTCCTTGAAAAAACAGGAGTCCTGGGGTACTTTCCACAGTGGAAATGTTGTTTTCATGAAGTTACAAGGCACTGAGAGACTTTTTTAGCCTTGGTAGGGGTGAGAAATGGAAAGGAATAGCTTCAAATATTCAGTTCCAGGGTACATCTATCATATCTGTGTATGATGCTGAAAGGGTGGGGAGAAATTTCAAGATCTCTTAAAGTGCATTTTAACCAGCATAAATCTACTGTTATTTGTGAGTGTGATTAAAATATTTGTGCTTTTGTGGACAACATATGCCACAGGGAATGACTCTTTCCACATGTAGTCTTCTTTTAACTGAACATTGAAATCTTGGATTGAGAACACCTGCTCCTAGGATGACTTTAATGACTTTGTAATGTATCCCTCTCTGAACAACTTAAATATGATTGCATTTTTCACTTATTTTCTACTGCTGTTTTGACAGGTTACTATTAAGTCTGCCTGACACACCTGATGATAAGATGATGATTCACTTGCTAATTATTTTGCAAAATATTAATCATTAGTACTGAAATTTTATATTCCCAGTTTCTATTTGAGGACATTTCTTCTGTATTTATTTTCCCCTCCAGTTGAAATGATCTATCAATTTCTGACAATGGTATAGGAAAGGCCTTCATTTGTGATGTGATGAAAATATGGTGGTTGTTTGCTTGGGAAGGACAAGCAGCCTGTGCTGTGAGCTGGACTTTAGCCTTATTTAGGTAGCACCAGTGTCTCCTCTTTAGAACATAACAGTTGTGCTAATTTTTGCTTAATGTAAATTTGCAGAACAGCCAGAGATTTGCCTTGTGCCCATAGATGTCAGTGGAAATGGTTACATCAAGCAGGGCATACACACAGGTCATGTATCACTCTTAATTTTTAAACAGATTAATAATATCTTTGATGAAGCAATATGTGCATTTGCAAATGTTACTTTAAGCTGACTTTTCTCAAACAGAAAAAAAATCCCATAATATTAGAGAAGCTTTGGATTTTTTTTAGTTTGAAAGCAATGCATGAATTCAGTAATGTTAATTAAATAATAAGTATTAGCAGATTTTAGCATTCCTAACATGCTTTGAGGATTGATTAATAAGGGTAATACTTAGATGGCACAATAGAATCATTTTCAACATCATTACCTTGTCCCTTGAAGAAGTCAAGCTTGAACCCTTGGGATTTGGCATCACTTTGTAAAACAACATTACCAAACCCATCTGACTTTCTGAAGGACAAAACTTTTATAATAATCAAGGCATTGGAATGTTATTAAATTGGGAAGTGATGCAAAGTAGAAGGAGTGACTTGAGGAGATCAGGTTTAGAAGAACAGTATGAAGGAGTAAACAAAATGTTCTTCAACCTAGGAAAATTATATAAAAGCTGAAGTTACACCTAGATAAATGATGGGAAGATTGACTTGGCATCACTGGGGTGCCCAGTAAATCACATATTAGGTGTAGTCACTATAGCTGTCAATGAAGTTACTTATCTGATCTTTACATGGACTAAGGAATAATAAAATAGGAGTATCACGTGTATGCTATAACTAATAACAAAAGTAAAATATACAAGAGAACATAAATTTAGACATTCAGAGGGAGTTGCAAGGTAACTAAGAGACAGTCTATCTGGTTTGATGCCATAAAATCATTACGTGTACGTCCCACAGGCACACTATTAGAGGCACTGCAAGAACAAAATGAGAGCAGCAATTTCCAGATGTCTCCCCGTGACACAAAACCAAACAAGCTTATATTTTCTGTAAAATAAGCTTGGAAGAATTTTGTATGGAAACTTTACCCAGTAATATTCCCTGAAATCTGACCCCTGGGAAGGTTTAGCCTTACAGAAAAGCATCTTTAAATCAGATGGAGTGAAACCTAAGATGGATCTGAGCTCTTCTATGACCTTTCAGGACTGAGGAGCTTCTGCTCAGAACTCAGGAGCAGGATTATGGGCACTTAGTTACTGTTAACACTGAGCACCACAGCCAGCCCTGCATGGTTTACAGCTTTGGACTTGACTCCTAAGTGTTGTGTTTGATTTTGGGTGGCTTTTTAATGTTTTAGTCTCTACATGTAGCAATTGGATCATTTAGATGTCTCACTCAGTTTCATCCATTCTGTTTGCTTGTTCCTGAAAACATTAGCTATAAAACACAGTCCTGTGTCATGACTTCATTTGACAGATGTTCTTACAATCATAGTAGCCTCAAAGCAGTGAAATAACTGCAAGAGAAGCACAGGGCTGCTTCAGCTCAGGCAGATCTAAAGCACATGGAACTCTCTGTGGGAAGGACATAACTGTTTATTATCAACAGGTCTTTGGCAGCCCTGCTGATATTGCCCTTTTCCTGGCTACAGTAGAGGAGAACAGGCCACTGCTGAAGCAAGGGTTGCTGTTTTCCAGGTGCAGGTGGTTGGGTTGATAGATGGGATTACGAGACCCAGCAGAAAATGGATCAAGGGACTGCTTGGGATGCACCTAATTGCTGTAAAGACTGAAAGAGACTTGACCAAGAAAGCAAATTGCAGAAATTTAGTGGCTCCTGTCATTTAGGTGCTCAGGAAGAACAGCTCTGAGTAGGAAAGAAACCTTTGATTTAGGAAGGGTAACTTTCGTCAGACTGGAAAATACATAAATCTGTTTCATTTGGTGGCTTAGGCCTAAGATGGGAAATGAAGTCTTGAAAAGTTCTGGTATTTTCTTTTTCTCTTCTTTTTTCTCCTTTCCTTTTTTAATGTTTCCTAAGCCAAGATCAGCTTTCTAAGGTCAGGCTTCGCTAGCTTATGGGGGAGATTTTATTTTTTTTAAGGCTTTGAAGTGAATCCTTTCAACCTGGATAGACTTGTCTCACATCTGCTAAATATGCTTCATTCTTCTGCTTTAGTCTTACTTATGTGGCTTTTCTCAAGAGAGTAATTCAACAGATGCAATAGAAACCAGAAAGGTAGTGCTCTACCACCAGTAGGAAGCAGGAGTTTGTAAAATAAGTTGTCTGGTGTGTAGAGAATACCAGAAAATAGGATTCCCAAGCTAGCATAATAAATAAACATTTATATAAATATTACATAAATGAGGAAAATACAGTTATTCTAACAGGATTCTAGTTTCAATTTCTCATCAAAGATGTGTTAAAGAAGCAGCTTGAATTCTTTCTCACTTACCCAAAATCTGTCCTTCACATTTAAATGGTTGGTAAAATGACTGCAAGCCTATGCTGACACTTTAGCTGTATTAAAGCTGACCTGTCTGTATATCATAGAGTTCTCTTGGTTTAGATAATCACAGCAGGTTTATTACATCTCCTGTTGTATAAACTGCATTTGGGACTTGGCCAGATAATCTTAAAAATCACCCATCCACAACAGTTAAAAAAGGTGGCACAGCAAAGACAAAAGGGAGCAAAATAAATAGCCCTTGAGGCGTCACCCTGCGGTCTGTAACTGGGCAGTCTGCAGAGCAGGGAGGCTGAAAAACAGCCTGGCGTCTTTCTGGAGCTATTTTAATGTCTCTGATTTATAGATCTGTTATTTTGTTTAGAGGATGGGAAAGAATAGCAGAGTAAACATGATGGAGAGGGCATCCACTTAAGGCTAAGGTCAATTACTCAAGGGAATAAATGTGCATAATTGCACACCTGATAACTAACAGCATAAATAGACTGCTGATTTATATCATGAGCCTTTAACTGCAACCCTTTTATACAAACAATTATAATAATAGGAGGTTGATTATTTGCATTTGTTCCAACTACTTGTGATGATCATCTTTGCAGAGATACAGGAGAAAAATAGACTACTGTTCTCTTTGGCAGATATCCTTTCTCATTAGATGGTAACTGGCATTGTGGATAAACCTTTTATAGGTTAGGGCAGACAAACACTTTAATTATGCTCGGTAAGGTTTTAATTCCCTGATGCCTAGATGAGAAAATCTTCTGGCATCTCAAGCCGTTGAATTAAAAGCATCTATCTGTCTTGCTAGTTCAATGACTTTTCATTAGCAATGATGTTTTGCTGCTCTTCTCTATTCTTAGCATAACTACAGTAATTAAGAGGCAATTTTAAAAATTCTGTGTTGGAACTCGCCTTGATATGGAGTTTGCTGAGCTTGGGAAACTGATGTCTGTCAGGAAAACTGGAGGCCCAGGACTCAAATTCCAGGCCAAAATCATCATTACTACATGGCACCAACAGCCACAGGCATCACAAGTCCAACTCTGGAGATAAAGCTTAAACAGGGTTATCCTCTTGCTGTGTTTTATTTGCTGTGTAGATTTTGGGGGCATGAGGAAAAGGCAAGGGGAGGATACAGAGACTGCATGAAACCAAAGCAGTATTCAGAACTCAGCATTTTCCATCTTCCAGAGAAGATACATTTTTACTTCCTCTACAGAAACATTTGTATGTGTCTGGGCTGCCTAAGTCTAAATCTATATGCAAATCTGAAAACTCCCATGCATTTGAATAACCTTACAGATAATCTCCACAAAAAATATTAAAAGGTGACTTAACACTGTTTGTAGATAATCACACTTTATTTATAGTTAAACTTAGTTTAAATTAATTTTCTATTTATCTATTACTCTTTGCAAATAAATATATGCATACATTTCCCTGCTCTCTAATTTTCCTGTTGTGCCATTGATTAGTCTGCCTGAATTTTTTGTACTATTTCCCACTCCTCTTTTCTGATTTTGGTTGATGTGAGCTGTAACTATAAGTGTGTGCATAGAAGTCTCTGCCTGGAGAACTTTAGTAGTTATTAACTTAGCCCATAATACAATAGCAAAACCTAGAAAAGCTTCATGATATGGTTGAACTTTATCAAAAAACTTCTGTGACCTCAATAAACTCACAGTGTCCACAATTTTCAATAAACTACAAAGGAAGTAAGTTCTGTATTCAGTATTTACTTCAGCAATTATATTCCTCTGAATTCTGCACAAATACCTAAAAAGTCTGAATTTGAGGGTAGTGTTCCAAATGTAAAAAAATAGTTCAGGGATGTGGAAGTATTTTCAGAGTTCAGTCCAAAAGTATCTTTTTAATTAGCAAACCTTTCCTAATGTCATTACCCTCAGCAATCCCAGGGACAGTATTCCCACAAAGGCAAGTGATTAATGCCATGGAAAGGCACAGCAAAGAATTGTCAAGTTCATCCTTCTGCATTAAGTAGCTGCCACACATTCAGCTCTCTTCTTTTTAGCCAGTGTCCCCTCTTTATGGAGCTGATGACCAGCAGGGCACAGGGATGTAATTTTTCCTTTGGGTTCCGCTTTATTCCTCTCTTCCTGAAACACTCTAAATTACCATTAAACTACTTCTTGGTCATTGGAGAAGGGAAATAACCTGCCTTTCCAAACAGGATCAGTGATGTTAGGAGAGTTATTTTCTGACCTTTTAAAGTATGTCTCCAGCCTGATATTTAAAGGCCTGCTTGAGGAACCTTATTTATGCTTGATCTATAAAATGAATTAGTGGTTTGAGAGTGTATAGCTTTGTGAACTAATAAATTACTACTAGTAGAACATGGGTTTGGATCAGAATTTTTCAAAGGGTTCTAATTTAATATTAATCATTATATATTTATAAAATTTCACCATGTGTTTTTCTGTGTGGGCAAATTAGAGAAATAGGTGGTAAACTAATGCCATTTTAACCTGCTTTAAGTCCAGTACAAAATTATGCCTGTTAAAGTGTAAATGATCTGAGTCCTGTTTATACAGTTTGAAAATCAAGAGGTTTTTATACCCCATCACTAAACATATGTTTTATATTGTCAGCAGATATGTATTCTAATACAAGCAAGAGGTCATAATTTCTGAAGAGGCTGTGGGTGCAATTTCAATAGCAGATTAGCACATTAATTACATGTGCAACCTGTTAAAAGGCTATTCATTGCTTCAGCAGATTGTGCTGAGTTGTAAAGATGAAATATGTTTTCACAGGTCTCTTTTAACTCAATTTGGTATGAACTGTGTCAACCTGTGCCTTGCCCATGATACCTTACCTTCCTAGGTGTGAGAGCATCATTCCTTAAAACATTGGATAATGTCTAATGATGAAGGATTGAGGGCAGCTCCAGAAGAGTGCTAGCCAGAGGGTGAACATAAACAGCTTTATTACAGCTTAGACATAGCTGTTAATGACCTCCCACCCCCTAAGGAAAGGGAATTACTTGCACACTTTGTGCTTTTTTCCCATGCAATCCCTTAATACAAGAGTAAAAGATCTTGCTGTTTCTCAGTTTCGGCAGCATTAATAAATGAAACTTTGCATCCATTCTTGTCTCACAACCACACATGATGTGTGGCTTTGGCAAAGCCAGACATATTTCTCACTCACCCAGCTCATCCCTCATGAAGAATCCATCACTTGCCAGGAGCACAGCCCACAGCTCGGGACTGCAGTGTGGAGGGAGGTCACAGAGTTGAAGCAGAGTAATGCAAACTAACAGGCTGGTGCATCTGCCTGCTAATATTCCTCCCCAGAACACAGTGAGGCAAGGAAAGGCTGCAGCTTGCAGCCTGTGAATGGGAAAGTGTGAAGCTAAGCCTCCCTGAAGATGGAAAACACCTGTCTCTTTCCTTCCTTCTGAGGGGGTCCCCTGGGACATGCGAGTCAGCCTCGCTCAGTCGAGTTATTCCTCAGACCATGCTCACCCTGCTGAAGAAGTATTTTCAAAAAATGTAAGGAACATGTTGCTCTGTCTCCAGAGAGCAAAATCAAGGGAAGGATCTCTTCTATGTAGTTCACTGACACACTAGATTTGGTTTGAGAGAGGCTAAACACTGACAAAGACAAATGAGAGAGAGAACTGGGGCTGTTTTCCCTGTATATTATATCCAAGCATCATAATTTAATGCTAAAATAATTGTGGATGAATAGGAGATGGACCACGAAGTGTTGCTTGCTATTCTTGTGTATCACCTCAGAGTAAGCAGTTGAGTTCTGCAATCAAAAGACTGATTGTAATCAGAACCAGTATTGAATTTGAAGAATCTCATCGGATTTCTAGTTGTGTCACCTTTTTTTTCTCTCATCTTTGTCTCTTTTTTTTTAACTTGTCTTTTGAAGAAGGCTTTGAGGGGAAGTCAGTGGAGTCAATTTATTTCAGCTTAGTCAGAATCATGCCATTAATCCCAGGGATTTTGATTTTAGGAACATTTCTTTTTTCTCCCATCATCTCCATAGTTTTTTATATTATTAATTATTTGGATAGAAATTCTAAGGCTGACTATGCACACAATATTTGAGGTAATATTATCAATTATTATTTCTTTCTTGAAACCACTAGGCACTGGATAAAGATGTGCCACGTTCCTCTTTGAAATCAGAAGGTTTCTCAGTACAGGAAAAAAATGGTTTGAAAGAGTTGAGCTTAAAGGCCTTTGAAGGGCCTTAAAAGGGCTTTACTTCTAAATCAGCATTCTTGGTGGGATGAATAAAAAAAGTTGGACATTTGTCTTAGAACAGCTATAATTCAGTTATAGCTTCACAGATGTTATTTCATGTCATTCTAGACTGCCTGGAGTATCCTGCTCAGAATTAATAATGCATACAATATTATCAGCACAGAAGAATGGATTTAGAGCAAAAAACATGAGTTGAAATCCAATTTTTCTCAAAAAGAAAAGATGTTGTTTTCTCTGGGAAGGAAAAAATTAATCAGATCTATTTTCAAGGTAGATTTGTTCATTACTTGTCTCATATCAGCACAGCCCTTCTGTTTTTCTCTTAGAACATTAGGGAGCTGGATTACAGAAATGTAGATGTACTGTGAAGGTCTGAGAATAATTTTGCCCTTAGCTTAACGCTGCTGACCCCTTCTTCAAATGGAGCCCACTGTTAAAATCTCTTATTTATGCAGTTAATACAGTTCAACATTATTATGTGATGCTGTTGACCTGAGTGCAGCCAGCGGCTGTAACCAGGCTTAGAGAACTTGTATAAATATGCAGTGAGTAATGGCAAGCATGCCTTAAGCCTGTGCCTTCACAAATTCTATGAATTTTCAATGTGCTAAGTGTAGTACAATTTATTTGTTCACAGAGCAGGGCGAAGCTTTGTAATCTAAATCTGTTGATATCCTTTGTTTGAAATAAGAAAGCGCAGTCAAAACAAGCAGCTGGCGCTTTCCCAGGGAGGCACAGAGGAGCAGTCACATCCACTCAGAGTCACCAGGGCTTCTCCTCCTCACACTCTATTAGCTCACCCTCACCTGAGAGGGGTTTGCTACTCCCAGCAAAACTCTCTGCATGGAAATGCAGAGTTCTTGTGCAGTGTTAGGTTGTGTGATGAGAGGTGCTCACTTCTCTGCCTCATTTCTTCAGAAGTGACAATACTTTCTTCCTCTGCAGAATAGTAATAATAATTTCTTGAATGAAAGATTTTTAGGAATACCCTTCCTATCTTTTCATCACTATCATTTTTTTCCATTATTTCCACAATGTGGTATAGACCTGGAAAACTCAGCATAATTTTAGGGTATTGTCTCTCTTGAGGGGATCTATTCTTAGGTATCTTTTCATCTTTAAAAAGGCTTTCAGGATGAAGCAACTGAACTCAGACTTGATGGAGCCAGGATTCCAGAGCAAGGACGAATAATCCTGAATTTACCATGAAAGGCTGGTTTTGGTTGATGAAATTATGACCTTTGTTTCCCAAAGAAAGCAGTTTGACTTTTTATTAGTAGCAGTTGAGAACTGCACAAAGTCAGTGTTTTAAGTGTGAAATCTCTGTGTGTTAATATCAGCATTTTCCTGAAAATATAATCTTGATCATCTAGACAAGTAGACACATTTTGAAGAACACTAAGAGGGAAGAGAGGAGTAGCAAGTCTCTGACAATTGTAGAAATTACTACTGACAAGAGATTAAAATACTTTAGAGAGAAATCTGTCTATGATGCACAGAAGGTAGGGAAGAGGTGAAACAAGGAAAGCCAGAGATAAGGGAGAAGCCTTTGCTAAAGCTCACCAAAGTTCTGTCTGTGTCTGCATATTTGTGCTCATTTACCTTTTACTTCCCATCACTTACAATCACCAGGTGATGTTCTGGAGATAACAGGCAAAGCTGCTTCACATCTGGTGAGGATGTGTCTTTTGAGCAGTGAAGTGATTCAGTAATATTTTTAAAAAAGGAAGATAATGAGTAGCTTTTATGGCTATACCTTTTCCATTTATTTCTAAAATTCCTCATCTTTACACTTCCTTTTCTTTGTTTATTCTAATTTGAGTGCCCCATCAAGGAATGGAGTAACTTGTGACTCTCTCTTTGTGTTGATGATTTCACTTTAACTCAGGCAATAAATAAGGTACAACAGACTGTAAATCACATGTAAAAATCTCTTGATGAGTGCTGTGACCATCAAGGGTGTGCTTGCAGCTCTCATTTAAATCTGAGAGATGTCTGAAACCACTGCTGCTAAAAAGCAACACCTCCAGGAACAAAAGGAAACGAGTTGGTAGGCACATGCTCAGCTAACTTCAACATCATAAAAAGAATAATTATAAATCGTTATTCACTCAATAGCAGCAAAGTTAAGCTTGCTATAATACCTTTCATCTATCTGAATGTGTAGTTTATAATGGATTCTGTGCTGAACAGAGCCTGAGAGATACCCCAGGAAGCAGAGCAATAGCTTACAAAACAACCATGAAATCAATCTGTAACCTGGGGGGAGTTGAGGTCTTTTTTAACCAATATAATTGCACGTTACAATAATACACACTATTTTAGAACAAGGCATAATTTCAATTCATCTAATTTTAAGTACTGTTTTTACAATTCTCCTATGCTATTTTCTAATTATTTCAGGTGAGACTAATAAAAAAAAAATAGGAACTCCTGGAAAAAGGTAAATAATTCAATCTAGCTTAGCATGAATAACTAAGCTGCAAATGACTGTAAACAGAGAATAAAAAAAACATCTGGGAAAAATGGTTTTTTTTGTACTTGAAGTCAGGCAATAGAAACCATAGTGGATAAATCTGTGCTATTGATATGCAGGCCCTACCTGACATCAGGAATAGGATTTACTGTGGTTGAGTAGAGGGAAAATTCTGATGTATTGTCTTCTGAATCTGATCTGGTCTCATCTGATCACAAAGGACAAAGTGGGATAGTGCAACTAGATCACAATTGCCTCCAAGATTTCCTAGTCTGGAGCAGGCTAGAATTGGGAATTTAAGGCTGTGAAAAGTCAAAAGGATTAGAATTACTTACAGGATTCAAAGGCTCAGACCTATGTGAGCCATTTAAATGCTGTCTGCTGAGTACACACAAGAGAACTTTTCCTAGTCTCCCCCTTGGTAAAAATTCACTTTAAAATGCTTCAGTCAGGAGTGAAGACCCTTGCCAGTGGCAAGGAAGGCAGCAAAATTGCTCTGAAGAATTACATGACTCCTGTATTTCTGTACCTATTCCTCATCATCTTTCAAACTCTCTGAAATATATTTTTCAGGCTTTTTTTCTCAATCTGGAAAAAAAAGAATTCTCGTGTAAATTTAGAGCCTTGCAGGTTGCTGGGCTTTTTCTTAAGTTTTAAATAACTTCTATCTCAAAGAAGTTTATTAATAATAATATACTAGAAAATTACACAAAACAAGCAAAGAATTGATTGGAAAAATAGAGATTTCTGTTTTCTTCCATTTCTCAGAAATGCTGAGTGACTCTTGGCCCCTGTTTAAATTTCTGCCAGGAAGGAACAGACAGGAAAGCAGGTCATGACTGGTGTTTGTAGCTACATTTGACCTAATCATTTGTCCCAAAAGTGACTCTGCCCCAGTCTCACAGGCATTTCTCCACACCCTTGCCAGCTGATGGCCTCAGTCAGTGATCAGGCCCACAGCCAGGTCTGTCTTTTCCATTTCCCCCCATCACAGGTCTAAAACACACTTTTTATCCCCTCTTATTTGCACCCCAGGTTTTTCTCTCTCTTTTTCCTAAGCCATCTCCCTCTGCTGCAGCCCTCCCTTCAGGCAGTGCCAGTGCCATTCAGATACCTTTGTTTTGTGCTCCTGAGCTCATCCTCATTAGTTCCATGTAGCTCATCACCTTTGGACTGCTGCACTTTCTTCTGTGCTGTGGGATATCTGCTCTTCCTCCTAGTTTTGTTCCCCTGCAGCCACTCCATCAGCTGTGTTTGTCTGGCCTGGGGCTCAGCAAATTATATCTTCATATCCTTTCTGGCCTAGACAGGCTCATCAGTTTTCAGTGAAAACATTTTCTAGAGTAGTACCAAATTCATAGTAAATAAATAAGGGATAATAACCAAGGGATAAATCCCATGTCATTAAACAATTATATGATCCACTAAAGCAATTAGAAATATCATCACTACTAAGGAATTACTGTGATAAGGCAACTGAGTAAGTATTTATTTAATATTTACTGTTTGTCAGTGATTGGTTATCTGGGCTTATGAGGTTTTCTGCCTTGGGTAGGGTCAAATGGAAACAAATAGTTTTCATACTGATGGAATTAAGAAAAATAGAGATTTATCTAAGAAACATTCAATTACTCTAGACAGTAGTTGGTAAGGGATTAACTTTTGAACAATGTAATCAAAATAAAAATAAACTAAAAAAACCCCAAATTTATCACAAATTACAAAAAAAATATCTCACACAAAAATGTGAGAACCACTGAAAGTCTGAATTTTTTATCCAAGAGATAAACCTGTAGGCAAAGATGGGGCATTTACTAGAACAGTTTGGTTTTCATTAGCCTAAATCTGCCTGACCTGTTCATCTGTTTGTGTCCCAGAAAATATCCTCTTAATATGCAAAGATGCAGTATTAGCAGAGAAAATTTTATTGCCTCTTTGAACTTCAGGATTCTTGGTACAAGTCAATGCAAATTATCAAATTCTCCAGAATCCTATCTGGCAAGTCTGTCAGCTGTCTGGAACATGCTCCCAGGAAATATACTGCATAAGGCACCAAAGAAGAGGGTTAAAATCATGAAGAATTTCCTCCAAAGTAGACAGGAAAGCAAGGAATTATTTGATTTGATAAGGTATGACTGCTGAAACAGCTTAGAGAGATTATAAAAGAACCAAAGAGGTCTCAAAGCAGCAGCAGTACCTTTGACTGCCTTACAAAATCTTGGAGTGGAGCTGGTCTGTCTGCATCTCCAGCCTCAGTTGCTGTAAACATCTGTTCCAGTAGGTGACACTGATTGTTCTAATTTGCCTTGTCTAGGGCAGATTGGGGTACTGATTTTGAGCATCCCTAACCCATCTATACAGGTTTGGGTAATGGAAAAGGTGAAATTACTTTTCTTACAAAATTAAACCTGTATTTTTCAGGGGAAGTATTTGCAGAGATGTTTCAGCTATCCAAAAGTAAATTCACTTCCCCTTCAAGCTCTGTATAAATAGCCAGGCAAATAACAGCCAGTTTCTCAATCAGTACATCTCAAATAGAATTATTCTGAAGTGTTCATCCCATTCCAAAGCTTCCTGTATATTTTGAGACTCCTACATACAGATGACATTCAAAATTTATTGTAAAACTACTCCTATTATCTATACCTAAAATTCAGGCATAGATCCAAGATTATTTGTCTCATCTTAAGCTGTTGTAAATTATCATTATTCCATTTTTGTGGATGGGAATAGTCCTTATGGCTAAGAATTTGTCCCTGATATATTAAATGTTGGATACTACACAGATAAGAAGTAGGTGTTCTTTGTTTGGAATGCATTAAAAGTACTGTGAAAATACATAGTTGCAGAAAATGTTGAACGGGTGCTCGAAGGCTGATGGAAATTTCTAGCATATTATACAGACCTATTTATAACACTCATTTATAGTGTCACTAAGAACTGCTAAACACAGGCAAACACTAAACCAGAAATGTTTTCATAGAAATTCCTAGTAATTCAAATGAGAGGAAACACACATATCTTTATCCTGTTTGTTTAATAAATGTGTCTTGTAATAAACCCCAGACCATTTAGACTGTTTGTGAGACCAAGCAGCCAAGGGCACTACAGCAAAGTCAGCACTCCACTAACATTTGCCAGGAGATTTTATAAATTCTATTGCAAACACCCTAAGCTCCATGCCAGTACCATCTTCCTCCCAGGCTATGGGAGCAACTCCCCAGGGCCACTTGCCCTCTAGTAGTGGTTACTTACTTCCCTTCTGCCAAACTCAAAGATAAAATTATATTTCTTCTCTCTCCTTAAGAGTATGAATGACTTTGTCAAGAGCCATTTCTTACTGCAGGTATTTGGTTTTTGAGGGAGATGTTATCTCAGGAAAAAATGCAGGTCATGGTAAAACTTGACCATAGAAATATGGAATCATTTTGGTTGGAAAAGACCCCACCTCATTGAATCTGGCTGTTCACTGAGTGCTGCCAAATCCACCACTAAACCTGTCCCTAAGTGCCACATCCTCATCTTTCAAATACCTCCAGGTACAGTGACTCCACTGCTGCCCTGGGAAACCTGTTTCAGTGACACCCCCTTCAGCAGAGCAATTTCCTAATACACAGTGTAAACCTCTCCTGGCACAGCTTGAGGCCTTTTCCTCTCATCCCTTCACTTGTTACCTGATGTTGGTTATTTTTCCTGTGAAAATTACAGTAAATGGGGAGGTGGGAAAATTTCCCATTAGTACTTCTTTCATAAGACTGAAATGCTGCAGCATGCATGGCTATGAGGATGAAGGATGAGATCTTAAAGGACTAAGGGCAGGAAGATTTGTATTATCTTCAAAACAGGGAATATAAAACCAGAACTGAAAGTTAAAAGTTTAAAATTCATCCATCAACACTGTAAGGTCCATTTTTTTTTAGATGAAACTCTACCACTAGCATTCCTCCCACCCATAATTCTGTGACAATATTGGAACTGAAAAGTCCCAGGTGGTAAATATGATCCTGCATACTTGAAACTAAGAAAGAGCTTTTCCCCCCAAGCTTGAAGTGGCAGGTTAAAGAATTTGCTTTTCCAAAAGCAAATATGAAATTCCAGAGGGACACTGTGGACAGTTTTATTACCCATCTGCTTTACAATAATGTACCCACTGACAACCTGATTACTCTACACAAAGACAAGATAAATGATAATACTATATAGGTTCAGAAAATAGGACAGATTTTGATTTTACCTCTGCACTCCAACATAACTCCATTGATACTCTGAGCTTATTTGTTATTGTATTGGTGTGAAATCCAATTTTTAATCTTGAATTTGAAAAAATAATTACATTCCACTGTAAGGGGAAACTAGGATGGGTCATAGTGAGATTGAAGATAAAAGTACACTCAGTGCACTCAGTAGACAAAATAATCCCTCATGTGCTTTGCACATTAAAGGAGGACTTGCTGGGTCACAGAGGATCAAATCCACTTCTGAGGGCAAAGTAAACATTTGTCTCCTCATTAAGGGTTTCTGCTAATAAGCATTTCACATATTTGGAAAGCAGAAATGCTTTAGGTGGAATTTGCACAGGCACTGGTGCAGCACACCCTGCAGCCCATGGGGCAGACCATGTGTGGCAGCTGTGCCCCTGCACCCCATGCACTCGCACTGGAGCAGGTGGATGCCCATATTTTGGTTCTTTATTTAATAAACTTTATCTAGATTTAAGAAATTCCAGCTAACTCTCTGTGCAGGTATTTGTTGAGCATCCCACCACACTAATTTGTGATACAACAGTAAATAATAATGAACTTAAGAGCACTTAAGCTGGCAAAACATGTTCCTGGAAAGATAATTCCATGAGATAAAACTGCAAGCATTTTATTTTCCCCAAATTTCCAATCTATTAACCTGTGATACAAGTTGGGCTTCCTTTTATTTCACCATTCTGGGAATGAAGTAGGATGGTCTGCAGTTACTACAGGCAACTTTATATCACATTAATATGCTTTGGTGCTATTTGAGAGTCTCTAAAAGATCCCAAAGAAAATAAAAGAGTAATGAAAGATGAAAGACCAAACCATGACGGAGCAGTACAGAGGAGTGAGAGATGACTTTCAAAAGCAGTGTCACTTCATATAGAGACAATGTAAGTGTGGAACTATTAAGGTTTCTGTTCTGCATTAAGTATGTGTTCCAATATTTTGAAACATATGACTGTCTCATATCCAAAAAACAAATACAAACCCACACATAGCCATACTCTCAGGTCTTTCATCAGATTGAGGTCCCACTTCTCAATTTGGGTTGTACTATAAGGACTAAAAAATTTCCTTTGGCCATTCCTAGAGTGCTTACCACACCATTTCTGAACCCTTGCAAATCAGTGTGCCCTTTTGCTGTGCAGGGTAGTTTAAGGAGGAATATAAGGGCAGCAGACATGATTTAAACTAGGTCTGGAGGACTGATTCATATTTGCTTGATGCCTTATATTTTAAAGCCTTATAATCTGCTGGGCAGAATTTTGTAGGTCCTCATCTGCCTTCAGACTCAGATATTGTAGCATACCATTTTATAACTACAGCCGAGTGATTTACTCCTGGGAGGAAACTATCAAATATTAACCATTTCAAAGAGGCAAAAAACCCCTTTGTGTAAGTAAGGCAAGCATTTGGAACAGCAGGCCTGATGAGTGAACACTTAACTACATGCTCCTTAATCTTGGTTAAGTAGTGAACCAGATTTGTGTCATGGAAAAAAAAATCTGGCATACTTCAGCACACCGCCAGTGATTTTTGTGCTTTATGAACTGTACCACAGGTAATATGTACAATCTGAAATGTTTGTGAAGCCTTAAGATTTAGGCTACCCAGATCTAGTGGTACTAAAAGTGAAATGTGGTCAGGGTGGGACTATTCCTTTTTTCCTTCAGACAGTAAGAATTCAGTCAGATACAGTCCACTTGAAATAAAAGAAAAACTACTGGGGCATAATAAGCAGACTCACATTTTTTTTTCACCTTTTCTTCATTCTTCCAATATTCCATACATATTTTAAGGTGCTTGTCACTTCCAACATCACAGAAAGTTATTATGCAGGTACTTGATCTGCCCCCAAAAGGAATTCAGCATTTCAGGAAGGCATTAAATTATGCACCATGTTAGCCTGTGACCATCTATTCTTATCTCTACTACAGTTGCTGCCTATCTTCTTTCTGCTCCCATTTCACTGCTTTCTTCCTCCCACTGCCTAGTTTTTTCCTAGTTGAAATTTAATAGCAAGACCTTTGGGAGAAGGATCAGGGCCTGCATTGATGCAGTTCTGTGATCTGTGAGAAAGCCAGGGAAGATAAGTTTGCATAACAATGGTACTACTGATAATTTTGTACACCTGTATCCTGTTCTTGTTTAATGCTTCACTTAAGGATTGGGAATGTAAAAATTACTTTCTTTGTAAAACCATTTGGAACATGAAGAAGAAAAACATATTTGATCTTAAGATTTCTAACTTCATCCAGCAAGTTTTCAAATGGAAGACACTTGTATCCTCAAAGACAGTTTTTGTTTCGAATAAATTAAAAAAAAGAAATTGCTTATTTTACTCCTATGAATTATTTTTGCTCATTGCAGTTTTATTTTGAGACTTATATATGGGCTTGATAGTTCTCTTTCTTAAAATACTCCCAACTCAAAAACTCCACTTTGCTTCAAGTTACATTAGGGGAGCATTTTGGAGCTTATTTAGGGTCTTTGAAAATTAAGAGACTTATTATTTTCAAATTAATAGACTTCTTTTCAAATCCCACTCTACCATAATGCAGAGTTTGTCTCTTAGATGGTAGTTTTTATTCAACTTTTGTCTCCTTTCCAAGAAAAATTAAGCTCCTTTGCATTTCAACCTGTGAATTCCACCACAGTGTTTAGCAGTGTGTCCTTTGTCACGCAGGAGCTCTTTATCTATTGTTTCATCTGATAATCTGACTTCAGGGACATGGCTGAGCCTGGTCTATGACTGGAGCTACAAAGAGGTGTTTGTATATCAGTGCCTCCTACTCTCCTTTGGAGCTAACCTGAGCAATCAAGGATTAAAGCAGGCAAGCCTGGCCACAGAGCCTTTGTGGAATGATGGGGAACCCTGAAAGGTCACTGGGGAATCAAGTGGGAAGCCCTGTGGTCAGGCAGGCTTTGTGGTCAAATGTGTCCATTGTCCATTGTGTGGGTGCTGCCTGCAGAGCTCTCTGCTTGAGCTCATCAATAATACCTGATAATGGGAGGGACTGAGAGCTCTCAGCTGATATTTGTGTGGTGTGGTGCCTTTCACAGGATCAGACCCAAGAGCAGGAAATTATCTTTGGAGTTCTTTCATTTTAAAATAGAGCTGTATTTCTTTAATGTTTTTGGATTCTGCCAGGAATTTTACTATATATCCATGGTCTTTAGATTAAAAAATGTGGTTTCTATTAATGAATATATGAACTTCAGCTTTGTTGAACAGAACATATTGGTGGGAAGGGGAATGCAGATTATACAGTAAATATATGCCTGTGGGGCTGTGAAGAGAGAATTGTTAAAAGGCTCCAACATGTAGTGGATGCATAAATACCTTACAAAAGCCTGAGATGCAAAGTTAATGCTGACAGTGTCTAGTGCAGGAAGGTAATGTCTACCTTTATTGTAGACATCTGCAGCTGAAGGATGCTCTTGGGATCACCATTTGCTTGCCCAGGGAATTTGTTGACATGTTGGATGTCAGCATCCACAAGTTTTATGGGCTGGAACAGAAGGGTGTTTCCTGATCTAACTTTTATAGGCAAAGTCTTTGGTTAGTGGTGAAGAGTACTCTAGTGCAGAATACCCCTGGCATTGCATAAAGTGTTAAATGTTAGCTTGTAATCATCTGTGCTACTCTCAGATTTCTGGAAATATTCTTAAGCAGTTGTTAAATTGCAGAAAAATTCCAGTAGTGTTGCATTCTATATCAAATACCAATGAAAGCAGCATCATTAATGACACACTAATGAATACCACATGAATTAATAACAATCGGCTACTTTTTGAAGTCTCCCTGGCTTCCAGCTGTCTCTTAAATCACTTCAAATAATTAATTGCTTAATGCTTTTCACCTTTGACAGGCAGAAATAAATTGCAGATTAAAAATACCTGTGTTGGCAGTGGGTAGAGCACAGTGGAATGGCTGTTTGCTGCTAATCGAGAGGGACGGTGCATTTTGCCCTGCTGAGCTTGCCTTGCCCAGATGGTGGATTAAAGGAGGTTGATATTGCTCATTTCAGGCTAAAATTAATCCAGGGCAACAGAGGTTTTGTAGCTGTTTCTCCTCCACAGAGCTGAATCAGTTCCTCTGAAGTGTCCAGTCCTGTTTGTAGTGCTGCTGCAGGACAATCAGTGGCCATGACTTTCCCCTTTAGCTGGTGTGTGTCAGTTTCTGGCAGGGATGTCAGGGGTCTCTTTTAGGGTCATTCTCTGTTGAGAACTGTCCTGGCATCACCTCAGCCAATAAGTGACCAAGCAATTGCAGGAAATTCCAGTCCCATTGACCTGGGACAAATATGAATGACAGCCTCAAGCAAACACAAACCCCTTAATGTAATATTGTTTTTTTTCAGGAAGTTGTCTGGCCCTGAGGATTTTAATATTTTTATTCTTTTTATTTATAGATACTAAGGAACTCAGTTGCTTGGAGACCTGTGTCTTTCTACCTGTGCTCAAAGCAGGTAAGGTCAATTATTCAAACAAAGCTGTAGTGATCAGAGAATGCATGGGAAGCACCTTAATTTTTTTTATCAGTTTGAAAATGGGTAAATCAGTCATGATTCTTTCTTCTCAAATTACTTAAAATTGCAAAATGTGCAGTCTTGCTGTTTCAAAATATGGGAAAATGCCTGAGATATGTTGTGGCAGGAATTCCTTCCAGTTGTGAATTCTGCTTTATTCCACAAGTGACAAGCACATTACAGTGCTGGATGCAAGACTATTGCATTTGTAAATGTTTGAGCTGCTGATATTAGTAGTGTGTATTGTGCTGCCTGAGCAATGTATAAGCTTAATTTGTTATTTTTAGTAGTTATTTTTTAAGCTGTATTTTATGGTTTTGTGATAAAGAATGCAAGAGAGAAGCCATGGGTGCTCTCTGATTCAAAAGAAGGGAAAGCTCAAATGCCTGGTTTTTCAACCTCTGATAAGTGCAGCTCACAGCATTCAACTGCTAATGCAGAATTTAATCCCAGTTCTGCATTTTCCCTTTCTCAACCTGTTCAATGTGATACAGAATGGCAATTCCTACTTTATTCCAAATGCATTTTAAATGCACATTTTCAAGTGCTAAAGTTATTGGAGGAGTTCTTCACATTAAATGACATTAGTACATAAAAAAAATGGAGGGCAACAGGAGTTTGTTGTGATAGAGTGTAAGCTGGTAGATTTTCAGACATTTAAAATGCTGGGAAAGATACTACAGTTTAAAAAAACAATAACAACAACAAAAAATTCTTCATACTTTTGTGTCAGTAATCACCACAAATTCCTTGCAGAAAATTCCTCAGGCAAAATTGTTCTTCCCAGGTATAATTATGCCAGACAGAAGGATCTGCAGGGGCCAGTTCCCAGCCTGGAGGGCTTGTGCTCTCCTGAGGTCAGGCCAGTGGCAGGAGCATCTCCAGCTCAGCTCTGCCAGACTGCTGTGCCTGAGTAATTCTGTGAGCCCAGAATTTGGGCATGAGACAAATAAGGTCAGGAGCTAATGGCAAAGAAAGCACAGGTGGTGAAAGGCAGTGGTGGAGGAGCAAAGGGCTGTGACACAGGTGACAGTGCCTGGGAACCATCCCTGCCCCATCCCAGTGTCACAGTACCAGATGAGGTGCTGGCACAGGCATCCATGTAGGAAGAGCCCCACGAAATCCTGCAGAGAGTGATGGGGAGGGAAAGTGACAGAGAAGGGAGACGTGGTCTAGTAAAAGCTTATGAAACAGGAAAAAAAACAAAAAAAAAGCAGAGGGGAAAAGGGGGAAAGGTGAGGGCAAGCAAACTAAAAGCAAAGCAATAACAGCATAAGGCATCAACTCAGAAAATTTTGCACTGGTATTACAAAATAAAAAATCCACTGGGAAAGGAGGGCAAGCACTGGGTTGAGACAAGCGGCAAGATTTCACTTATGCCTGAAAGCATATTGTTGAGATGAATTTTCTTTATGCATCCATACCCTTTACCTAAGTGCAGTAAGAATAGTTTGAGGCTTGTTGGCTCTGAAATGTATTTATGATTTTCTGCTGCCAAATAAATGTTCAATTTTGTTCAAAAATTGTTTTCTTTATTTACCCAGGGCAGGTACTTATATTACTAAAGCTAAATGTCACTCTGATCTGCTAGAAGTATTTTCTTCTGGGTAATAGCCCAATGCCTTTAAAATTCAGTGTGTTATGCTTTATTTAAAAATAACGGGCAATATAGATGTATTTCATGGTGAATAAGTGTATTAATTATGAGACAAATCACACTAGATACTGTTTGCTGCTCAATTTCCTTTGAAATTCAATGAATAATAATTTTCTTTAAAACAGGGGACATTTTTAATGTATCCAACAATGATGAAGTAGACTAATTACAGGTAATATGTTTTTATTGAAATCTGAATGACTACACTTGTCACTGGGTCTCAGAAGCATGCTATACTCATTTGAATTATATAACATAATATATATCAACTAATTATAGATCTGTTCCATTCCTACTAAAGAAAATCATGTTTAGTCAGAATTTCATCTGACCCAATTTTCCTGAAGTGTAAGAGGTAAAGCTTCTTTTGACTTAAATGTGATCTCTGTTCATTCTTCATTTTATGGCAGGAGCAGTTTTTTCACCCTAAAACTTCTGCAAAACAGAATATGCAGGGCTAGAAACTCCACACTGCTGTAAAAGACAGCTACCTGCTCTGACCCTGGTGAGATCTCACTTATTAATAACTTGGGTGTCATCTGCAGACACAAAGGCTCTACCATGATGCTCCACACCCATCACCAGGAAAAAAAATCAGAGGCTGTCATTATCAGTTTCAAATTTTCTTTGTGTAAACCTCAATGTTCATTTAAACTTAGCTATTTAAGCACTTATACCTGCCACAAAATTCCTTTGCTGGAATATTAATGGGAAGGGAGCACAAGGGGTAAAAATCAGTCTAAATTAATTTCAAAATTCAAATAAAGGCTCATGCTTAGGTTGTTTTTCTCCAGGACTCACCATTTCTAATTAGGATGCAATATGACATGTCCTGTTTTCACATTTCATACGCTGCATATTTCAAGTAGAAAACCCAGACTCTCAAGATGATGGCTGGCAACTCGAGAGAAAGGAAAATATAAACAACTTGGAGGAAAAAAAGGAATATAATAAAACCTCTCTTGAAAATATTCCAAGGGTAAGTCGATTCGGAAATATGTTCAAAATATGGAGTGTGAACATTAGTTTTCCATAATACAGATGGAATCAATGCATGCAGAATATTGATTACAGATTAAGCTCACCTTATCAATAAAGACCAACTTTTGCAATCATCTTCTGAGGGATCTGTCATGCAGTTCTATCAATTCTGAAAAAAATCTTTCCATTGTTAGGAAGGTTGCCTTTTTCACTAACAGAGCCTGAAAACAGTTTCTCATCAACTCAGTTCCTTTAAAAAAAACAGCTACTATGTTTTTTTCCACTTCTTCTATAACAACATTCCTTGCTTTAGAAATTAGTATCAGATTCTTAAGCACTATTGAAGAAAAATAATAAATAAATAAAATATTACCAAAAATATAAATAATGTTATACAGATGCTAAAATTTAAAGGGCATAATGACCTCTGTAAGGAAATATCATATTATTAATCTTAACAATACCAAAACAAGTATCTTTCTATTAAGATTCCAAAACACATATCTGTAATTGGAATAAAAGTAGTGAAACTCATGTGATGTTCAGACTTTATTCTGTTTCTACAATTAGCTGTTGATCTAAAGAAAAAATTTAAAAAATAATATTTTCATTTGGCAACAAACAGCTGCCAGTGGAAGGAGCATCAAGCAATGGCTTGGTGGTTATTTAAAACAAAGCCTTGAACTATTTTGGTCTTAGATGTGGCATAAGAGTTAGAGCAAAGCACAAGTGTGGCAGGTGGGTGGAAAAAGCAGGTATGGCACAGAGCTAGGAAGGATCACACCCTCCCTGTCTCAGCTGTGGCTCCTTAGAGCTTTCCTCTGAAGGTGTTGTGCAGATGTCCAGGGATGAGTTGTGCTGAGTTGTACCCAAAGGCTGGATCCAGCTCAGAAGCTCATTTGACACATAATCAAAGCCCACAAATGGAAAAGCTGAACAAATAAAAGCCCTCCATCTTTTCCCTTAAACATAAAGCAGTGGATCAGCTTGCTTTCAGCAGTTTGAGATCAAACTAAGGCTGTGTCTCAAACAGGCAGGGAAATGGTATTATTCAAATAGCATGTGAACTCCAATTACAACCCTGCAAGTGATATCCTTTACTCCTGTAATCTGAAAGTATAGGAATTGTTTGTTTGATTTTTACCAAATCCAACAGCACCATAGGCCTTGATCATTAGCACTTAATTTAAGGAGGCATCAAGAGCTTCAGTAATGGTGTGTTATCAAGGGTAACTGCTCATTTCATTAGCTTGTTTTCAAACTTGTACAATTCTTATTCAATAGGATACTGCTTTTGTCAAGCTAGTTTATTGATAGCTTAATAAATTAAAAGAGGCATTTCATTCTTTTCCCTGGAGAGAAAGGAAAAACAAAAGGATGGAAAACAATTAAGAATGGAGAAATGAATAACAACATGCAATTAGTTGTGCAATAGTGAAGTATTACAGTGATTTCACTTTGCTAGAAGGATCAGTTCTTGAAAAATGTCCTGGAGAATAAGATCCTTTAAGAAAGCAAAGAGGCATTATTGAGCTGTGTGGACTAGAAAATCACAAGAGATTTCTCTCTCTGCCATTCAATTTAAAAGAACTTTGAGTGTTGGTTTCCTCTTATCTCAGTGGCAACTAAGAAGAGTTTCAGTTATAATCAGAAAGGGTTTCTACCAAGTCCAGAACTCTTTCCAGAAGCATTTATCTATTTGAGAACCTCTTTTCCTTTTGGACTTCCCTGGCTTTTAAAAAAAATATTCAACTTTAAATCTCATCTGGTAATGGAATACGCTATTAACATGACAAAAGCAAACTTCATTTGTTAAAAAATTATGCTTCACTGCAATTATTTAGAAATTCAATATGCCTATAAATGCATTTAAATTACGGTAAGCAAAACAGCACTTTATGAAGAGTTGGGTAGTGCTGGGTTTGGGGTGATTTTTCTTTTTAATGGACTGTACCACCCACTAAAAGATTTCTGGTTTCTTGGATGATTCATTAATGCTTCCTTCATTTTCCAATTTCTATGGGACCATCTGGCCCATCTTTGTAGAAAGGCTGTAAATATATTTTACAGTCTTTCTCAATTTAAAAGTAGTTGCCCAGCTGCTTCACAGAAACTGTCAGCAATTGGTAAACTCCTCAGAATTGCCAGCCTTCATTAGTAATCCAATCAGGATGTAGTTTAAAATACTGCAAATCAGATTATGCTCCATTGGACAGGAATTGGAGTGACATGATGTGCTGGGTTATCTTATTTTGCATCTGTGATTGCCTTTAATCCAGGAGATGCATCCCCTTTCTTTTGAGAGGAAGGCACTTAGGCTGGAACTGGCTGTCTCTATGTGTGGATGTGGTCCTGTGGTTCCCACAAAAGACCTGCTCAGGTTTTGTCATTCTCCTGAGCTGGAGTCACAGTCAGACACTGGTAGCATGAGTTGTCTGCACTGAGTTCCTGTGTTATGTGATTTGGGTTAACTAGAACTGTGCATTTGGGTTTTCTGATTTCTGTGAATTGTAGATTGGTCCTGTTCTCTCTCACTATTATCTTCTGTGCTATAAAACCCACATTTCTTTAACAGCTGGTAGTGCTTGCTGGTAATAAGGCAAGAATGCAGAGGTAAGGCAATGAGATTGGCACTGGGCTGCATTAATCAGTTACTTCAGTACATTTCTGTCATTGAGAGTGTCTCTGGTACAATAAATATGCAGGTGGGAATATTTATCAGAACAGTCTAATTAATATAAAATCCTATGCATGAAAAATCTTGTGCTGGACACCAAACTGCACAACCACCTGGATGAGTACAGAATTCCATATTTCTTTATAAGGCACATGACTATTCAAACAAAAACATGCATAGAAAAGCTACCACTTTGTACATTCTGGGCTATACTTTCCATAGTATTAGATTTTCTGATGGGATAACTCATGTAGGTCAGTGAGAGAGTAAAGTTTACCTCATTTAGCCAGCAGGTGTTTCCTAGGACATTTCACTGTTACATAAAAAAAAATCTGAACTTTGGGATTTAGATACATATTTTGAGTTACTAATTGCTACAATAAAAGAAAACAGGGCACCCACTGCCTGCTGCTGCTCAGCTCTTGAAATTTTATCACTTGTTAAAGGCTGAAAAGTCTTCATTGTTATCAGTTGGATGCAGAGCATGATAGAGCTTTTATCAATCGTGCTTTATATGCCTCTAATTAGATGAGCCTTCAGGAGCAGCCTTGAAAATATGAAGAGGACGTGAAAACTCTATGTAAGAAATTCTGTGAGACATTAATGTACTACTTCCAGTTGAACAGAAGGTTTCCAAGGTGTGAGATATAAAGGGACATATTGACAGAATAATGTGATGTCAGACAAGTTTGTCTAGTCGTTATTTTCAAGAGAAATTTAGAAATAGGTAACAGTGTGGAGGTAAATTCTGACAGGTCTATCCAGAGTAGATAAAAGAAGATAAATTTCTAGACAATCATGTCTTTGGGATCTATTTATTTAACAGTACAGAGGGAGAACATTTAGGTGAGTGGAGTAGAAGAGACAGAAATTCTGTTGGGGATTCAAATCCTTTAAAGCAAGTTTCACTAGTTTTGTCAAATTTGTGGTTGAATAGTAATAAAAAAATAGTAATAAAACATGTCTTAGTGCTATGAAAATTTTAAAGTTTAGCGAGTAACTTCTACTCTGAAAATACTGTGACAATACACCTACTCTGACACACAAGAAAATCATCTTACAGTTCATTGTGTACTGCATTCACGTCCCCCAAGCAATACATTTGGTTGGTTTTAGGGAAGAAATTAGGGAGTGCTAGAAGTGACAAGCATCCATTTTCACATGTTTGGTAGTGGTAATTTTCGTTAATTAAATCCATTGTTTATGGAGTCATTGGCACTCAGCTAGCAAAAAGTTTCAAGATAACTACTTTTTGCAAATGCAGTTGAGTGGAATTATTAGAGTGTGTGTGGTTACTTTATGAAATTCAGAGAGCTCTGCTGACTCTGATTTTCAAATATCTTTTCATTTATGTCTACTGTCAATGTGATCTGTGAAGACTTTGGCTTTTCAACTAAATCCCCCAGTTCAGTTCATTCCAGGCATAGTTTGAAGACTCATCCTAGTGGATAATTGCACATTTCATGGCATTTTTATGAGCCTTTGCTTCATAGCTTGTGGATGTCTGTATTTCCTAAGCTTTATAGCCCATGAAATAAAGGGGTTGTGTTGCATTACATTCAACAGCTTATAGAGAGAACCTGAATGCTAATTTTTAGGAACCAAGAATTTAGACAAGTGACATCATTTTCCTCTTTTGGTGGGCAGCCAGGAATGACTCTACTTTGCTTTCAGCAACTGGATGAAGCTAGGCTAGTAAAAAACCTTTGCAAATTCTGTTTGTTCCTAAATACAGTATGGCTCCCAGTGGGATTTCCCCTGATCTCCAGGTAGTTAGGAAGGAATTCTGTTTATCTTTTTTTTGTTGACTGTGAGACTGCCAGGCACAGGCTATTCAAGCAAAATAAACTGTAATGTACAATACTTTTTCCACAACTGAAAAACTAATATGTGAAGTAGTGATTGTATCAATACACACTCAGCTATCAGAAAAGTATGCAAAAGGAAAATGAAAAATGGTACATGAAGGGAAGAAGGAGAAAAGGAGAAAAATGAGATTCAGCTGCCATCTCCAAAAAATTATCTGAAGGAGCAGCTCCTGTCAATGCTCAAGTGTGAGAAAAAAACTCTCATGTTCATGTGACGACTGCTATAGTTCTGTCCTTGCCATGTTTAAATATTAGGCTTACTTTTATTTAACTATTCAATAAAGAGCAGTTCTGAAATGTTTTTCCTACTGGATTTGGTGATTGATCCTTTATTCAGATCTTCATAAAATATCCACCAAGATCTACCCATGATTTGGCTCTTTTGACTGGTAATACTGATGATTTTATTAAAATTAGGGCAAAAGGGAATTGACTACTTATATCCAGAAATCCATACTTTAAACTCCTTATTTTATATGTTGTTAGATGGTACTGCTATGGATAAAGAATGGATGCATCAGGTTCATAGAATATGTTCCATAGTTGTGGTTTAGACTTCCTCTGTGATTTTATTGCCATAAATGATTGCACAGCATAACAGGGTAATTCACAGAGACTTTGTAATTTCTTCCCTTTTTCTCTCCTTGTCTATTCCTTGTGTCTCTTCTCTCTTTTTCTCCTTTACACTATCAGTAAGAAAGTGAAATAAAAAGATCAATCTTGTGATACTTGTACTTCCACATTTGAGCTGGCAGCATGTTTTACTCATGGATAAGGCATTATTTAGCCTTAAAAGTTCTCTCTACTATTTAGGAGCAAAATAAATGGAAGCAAAACACACATGCACATATTTACATATATTTATAGATTTCTATGCAATTTATATAGCAGTTAATTTTCAGCAAGGATTTTATGGTTATATAAAAATCCAAGGACTTTTATTTGAAAAAAAAAATTAAAGAAAGGGAAAGCTGAAAAGTATGAAAAATATAATTCTCTAAAAGAATTCTGGAGGGAGATATGAGCTCTCTATCTTGACCATTAGCTCAGCTGAGGATCTGAAATATTATTTTCACCCCCTTTGATTCTGGGTCATTTACTAAGGGGTTCTAATCTCAGGTGATTCCCAGTGATTAAAAAATGTATCAAAGAAAATGAAAGGGACCTGTGCTCTGTCACTTACAACTGCAAAGGTCTCAGGACCATTTGTGAGAAATAAAAGCAGTGACTTTGATCCTGATGTATCAACAGCAAAAGCAAAGTAGCTTTAGAATTTTGGAATGGGCTTTATAATTCTGGCTGAAATAATAAATTAAAACACAGGATCGTAATGGGTTTTCTCCAACCTAGCCCTTGATCTGCTTGTGAATGGTTTACTCTGTATTTATAAATAGCATTTATGAGTCTCTTGTACAGAGCTATTCTTTTTATTCTGGTCTGTATTTTTTAAACAAAAATACTTCAGAAATGAATATAAAAAAATATACAAGAGAAGCATATATTACAAGTAAACTAAACATCTAAAGTTAATTTAGTATTCCAGGTTTGGTTTGAACCTGTGACACTATGAAGAAAAAGTCTGCATCTAAACCATACACAACAGGACATGAATTGATTTTTGTGTTTTCCATTTTACATAGTAGACATTGATTTGCATTCCTAATAAGGCCATTAATAACAGAGTGAAAGGAAGGGTAATAGTCATCCGGTATATCTGTAACAAGTAGGAATATCAGTCATTAACTACTATGCCTCTAGTCACTTAGTTCAAATGTGTGTCTAGGTGCCCTTTTTACTTTGTACAAACTGTAGGACAAAGAGAAATTGCTGTAGGAGAGAGACTGTAGAGATAAAAGAGATGGCTTTGAAGCTTTAACTGGTTTAAATAAAAACATTTACTTCAGATATTTTTACATATTTGTTCCCAAAGATAGATGAGGATTAATAAACTTTAATTTAGAGGAGACATTTTTATTTAGGAGCTTTATTGGGGGAAGAGGAGATGGCTTAAACATGGTGTAAATTCAGTGAAGAAGTGCATTGCAATATTATTGTCATGAGTAAGCAAGCGAGACAGCAGATGTGAGTTACAAAAGCAGAAAATATCTGAGCAGAAC
Source organism: Erithacus rubecula (assembly GCF_903797595.1). Lineage (NCBI taxonomy): Eukaryota > Metazoa > Chordata > Aves > Passeriformes > Muscicapidae > Erithacus > Erithacus rubecula. Next base: position 8,635,687 of record NC_136659.1, on the reverse strand, counting down.
CTCCATCTACTCAATGTACTTTAATATAAATAGTAATAGTGGCACTGCCAGCTGGAGGGCAGGAAGAATTCACCTGAATGATATTTTGAGCTATGGGATTCTAGGGAGTTTCAGGGAAAGTGGATTAGCAGATGGAAACAAATGAAAATGAAAACTTTGATGGTATGAAATTGTATGAAAAGGTGTGTTGTATGAGTATCATTGCAGCATAGTGGGGAACATAATCTAATTACAGAAAGCACAACTGCTAATGATGAAAGGGTAGAGAGCATAAAACATAAAACATTCAGATTTATTAACAAACCATGCATATGTTACCAATCTTCCTGTTGTTGTAACTTTTCAGGACACAAAGATAAAAGTAAGAGATGCTAAAATGCAGTAAATGCTGTAAATAGTACTTCTGTAAATCCAGAATACTAGAATTCCATACTTATCTAATATAAATACTAAATAGATTAAATGTTATGTGAATGAAATCACAAATCTCCCCTACTATAATTATTAATGTATATAGGCCACATAACTCCATTGGTTTATCCAAGAACTTTACTCTTCTTTACTGTTTTTATCTGTGTTGGTACATGACTGAAAATGGCTTGCTTACAAGGCCACAAAGTCACATCAGTTGTTTGCATGGTTGTTCTCCAATTTATTATTTATAGTTTCTTAACTAGTGCTTTCTTTATGATTCTTCAGCTAGTTCTATCATTCTGTCTTGGACACTCCACTTCATCCCTTCTGGAAAGCTCTGGCAGGGTGCACTGAGAGAGCATCAATTCTCTTCTTCCATTGTGAACAGTGCTGCCTTGTACTTCCCAGCCCCTCAGTCCCTTCCTTTCCAGGTGGTTCAGGAGTTCCCTTTCATGTGCTTTCACAATTATTTCAAATCACAGCACAGCTGCTTTTGATCAGTGCTGATGGATGCCTCAGTGTCCTGCGAGTCTCACAGTCACACAAGAACACCCAGGTTTGCTTTGCCCATCATCTTCCTCCAGTCATTGCACACTTGCCATCAGCAAGTATGGAAGATCATATAATGGGGTGCTTTCATAAAATAATAACCACAGGATAAAGCAGTCTGTGCCTTATCTGCCTATTGAACTAGTTACCTAGCTGTTTAAATGTCAGAAACAATCCCAGGCATTAGCCACTATATCTGTAATATACATTGATATGCTGCCACAAAGGCAGCAATTTTCAGCACTCATAGGCTTCCTCAGGACCCTCACAATGTGCTGAACAGAGGCAGACAATAAATTCCACTTCTTGCATAGACTTTCTCTGTCACTACAGGAGGTTAATCTTTGCTTAAAGTCTAACAAAGTTAGTACCATTTTGCTGTTGAAGCAAAAAGAATACATGGTTAGACAGTTGCCATGTTCCCACCTCTGAGTTCTTCATGAAGAGAAGAGAATTTTAGACAGTTTTGTCAGCTAGCTGAGCTTTCTGTTCATTCCTCCTAGGCCTTTTCGCAGTTTGGACAACTTCAGAGTAATTCAATGTCAAGGACTTTGCTTCTTCTGAAGACTTCACATCTGCCATTTTCAGAGTTCATGGAGCTGTCTCCTGCCAGCTGCAGTACATTAATTTTGAAGGCATCAAAAAAGGCCACCATAATTGATTGTTTAAACAGGAGTACCTCTCTTCCACACCTGCAAATGGAAGTGCAGACCTTCCTTGTCCTGTCACATCTGACAGCTGCCATCACCCTCCTCGAGTGTCTCACATCTCCCCAGCATTTTAAAAATCCCTTTTAACAGGAATTATTTATGAGTTGTACCTTAAACACACTTTGCAACAAAACAACATGCTACATTGGTAACCAATCTGGTAGGCATTACCCCAATGTGTTGATTGCTCCAGGCCTAATATTTGTGCTAAGCTTCCACTCAGGTCTTAAGTCTAAGCATGACAAGACTGGTCAAAAAAATATTGTGGAATATCCTGTGACAGCTCTATATTTCATTAGTTTCTGGACAGCTACTGGTGAAGGTGCAAAGCAAGGGCAGGAGGGGTGGTCTGTGTGACTGGGGACTTGTTTTACTCCAGGGTAAGTAGCGAGAGCAAAGTTGGATATCTTCCTGGAGCCAGCAACCCTTTCCTGCTGACCAAGGAAACTGAGGAAGGTTTTCTCCCCTATTTTCTCATGAGCACAGTGATCCTTCCTTGCCTTCAGCCCTAGAATGTGACAAGAATGGCAAAAGTCTCTCTCTTTCACTCCATCTGCTCCTAATTCCCCATTTTAGGGAATACATTGTGTCTCCAGTCTTCCTTAGTTCTTCTCTCCCAAGGTTTTTGTTTTGATTTCTCATCAGTAATTCTTCTCCGTGGATCTCTTGTCAATTAAGCACAGTGAATGAAACCATTTTTGTACAGGATTGCTGGTGTAATTTGAGTAATGTTTGTCTCTATTATTAGTTTGATGCAATTGACTGACGTGTGATCTGCATATAATTAAAAAAAAAGAAAAAACCCTGATTTTCTTTGATACTCTTTCATCTTTGCTGTTATTGGTGAAGATCATGTAATTAGGGTATATGTGTGGATATGACTTATTTACACCCTAAAAAATTTCAATTAAATTATTTTATTTTTTGCTTCCATATTTTAAAAGATTGCATGTTATAATGGCATATTTGCTTGGGAAAATAACTTACTCTTGAGGTGAGTGTCCAGGCATAAATCAGTTTGACATATTCTGTCTCCATGGTTAGGAATGGCATTGAACAGAAGGTAACATAATTTTGAAGTTGAAGAATAATATGGGCCCCAGAAACTGAGACAGTAATGAGTCAAAATTGCTATTCATTGTGCAAACTTGAATATGAAAGAAGCCATATCTAGGAAAAGAATCTGAAGAGATAAAATCCAGCATCAGTTCTTATTTGCTCTTTGAAGTCTGATTTTGCCCACAGAAAATGCATTAAAAAAAGTTGGAATGCATTTTTTTGATGATCAGGCTTTTCAGATGTTGACAATTCCAAGTTTTTGCCTGTTAATACACTATGTCAAGTGTATATTTAAATATATGTAATTGGAGATCAGGAAGATTCCTTTTAATCTTTCTTAACTTCACTGCCAAGCATAGTGTTGAAATGACATGCATATCACTGTTGAAATCAGTAGGGCAGAAAAAATCAGGCTAAGGAGACACCATTCTTCATATCCCAGGATGTTCTTCTTCATTAAAAAAAAAAGAGTCTTAGAGGAGCAGATTTGCCTAAGAATTAACATTTCTGTAGAAAAACCAGCAAGATTTCAGTTTTAAATAACATTTAACATGAAATTTTTAGCTGTGTGGTAGAGGACTTGATGTTAGATATTGAACATTTCCACAACTCCATAAGCAGGAGAACAGGAAGAACAAACTGAGTAAGTTTATTTCATTTTACAGTCACCATACTTTTGTGGTAAGATCACCTGCTCTCATCCGGAGTCCAATGCCCTCTGACCATGTTCTTTTAGATGTTTTCCATGAGGAGTTAAATGCATAATGCAAAATCACTTATTTGTTCAGTTTTCAGACCCTTACACTGAGCTGAGCTACTTCCCAATATTGGTCCAGCTACCTCAGGAAGAGAGTATTTGCATTCCTTTGATTAACTCTGGGATAAACAGTTACAGAGCCAGTTGGTTCTCTCAGCAGATGATGCTGTTGATCAATAATAAAGACTGCCCTTTTATTGTTGAGCAGAGTTCACCTTGCTTTGTTCTGGCTGTGCTCCATCATCATCATGTTCTTACCTAAAGCTGATGAGGGCATTGCCCTTGCCCATCACCTGAGAATCACCTTCAGCTGTAGGGGTTTGCTGGTTCAGCACACTCTTTCTCAGAAAATTTCCCAGCATGGCAGCTATTGAGTTCCTTCACTTTTAGGAAAGATTTCTGAAAGATTTCTGTCTTCTAGCTGTGGTCTCTACTATCAGGTCATGAGTACCTGTTGCAATGGTTTAGTTGGGTAAGAAATTTGTCAGTTCTCACTGTGAGTGGATGAAGCAAATAGAGAACCAGATCTGGGATTGAAGTTAATACAGTTAGATTACCCCCGTTCTTTGATCTTTATTAAACAGCATTTAGCACAATGCAGTTGCTAATGACTGAAATATTTGAGTTGTTATCAAAATGAAAAATAACAATGGGATCATAAAGTTTAAAAAGGAAAACAGTAAAGCGTTTTTCTCTTATAAATATTGGCTGGATTAAGAGTTTGCAGGAGTGAGTAGCAGTTGGGGAAAACTTTTTACTTCAGAAGTTACAGCTGTTTGCCCAGTGTTCCAACACAGTTTCCTGCAAACTCACAGCAGGGAAAAGAGGCAGTGGCAAATGTTAGGTGATCCAAGAGCTGCAGCACACGTGTCCAGGGTGTGGTAGGACACATCAGCTGCATGAGCTGTGAGCTTTGTCCAGGATCATGTACATTGTGTTGCCCTCTAGCCTCTCCTGTTCTCCAGGATGGAGGCAGGAGGTTCAGGATCCGTGCTTTTGTCTGGTTAATGGCTGGGTGTCATGGAATGTGCTGGCTGCTGTTACCAAGGAAACTTGTCATACAGACTTTAGAAACTGTCTGGGAAAGGATTAATGAACAGTTAACTTGGTTTCAGATCTAGCTGAGCAAAATTGTTTGTGTGAAAAATGAGGGTTCATCCACACCAAAAACCTTTGCTGAAAACTTGATTAGGGTTCTTTTATGTGGATATCCGACTGATTATTTTAAAATCTGTCTAAAAAAATAAAATGCTTTATTTCATCTTTTTCTAACACATTGAACCTAACAAATGTTCAGACAAAAATATTTTGATTTCAGGAAGACTGTAAAAGAATAAGGCTGAAAAGCACCCTATCTTGTCTTTTACTGTATTTCCCCTACAACAAGAGCAGTTATAGCTGAACAATTTTTGGTTGATCTTAGCCTTTAAAAATTGTATTCCTCCTCTTTCTTAATTCCTTCTTTATTCTCTCAGTGATAACTCTCTCATAACATGTAGGTTAAACCTTCATTGCTGTATTTTATGCACATCACTTTCACCTTATTCCCCAGTGAATATAGGAGGTAATTTATTACCAGCTTTGTCTGAGTAACCTTTTATGACATGTCTTCATTTTTCTTTTCAAGACTGAACAAACCAATTTGCCAAATTTCCTTTCATTCAACTCAAACCTCTCCTCACAGACAAAAAATGCTGTAAGCAAGGACCTGCTAACAAAGAGAACATTCGTCTGCCTCACTGGATTCTTGGAGCAAGAATCTTTGGTAAGAGCTGAGGCAATGTTCCAGATGCCTTACTGTGAAAAAGCCAAACATCCAGTCTAACAGGGTACATTGCAAATAAAATGAAAATTTGAGAAAATTCTATTATAGAGGCATATAATGGAGAGCACTTTTCAAACTCACAAAGAAAAGTAATCTACAATAGAGGAAAATGTAATTATTTCTGTTTCTTTTATCTATATTCACTACATTATTTTTATTCACTCATTTTTAAAGCAAATTGCTTTTATCCTAATTGTTATCTGCTTAAGGTTAGAATCTTATTTTTTATAATTTATGTTTGTACATCGAAGGGTATAGTGGGCACATCGCTTCACCATTACAGCTCAATTATAAATAGTGTGTTTGTTCTTGAACAAGTCAGACTGAGGAAAATATTACTAGAAATTAAATCATGTAACCAGGTGTATTTGTGCTTGAGGTACATTACTAACTTTTTACAGAATAAAAAGATGACCTACTTTTTCTAGTGTTAGTATTAAAAATAATCTTTAGAAGTTGCCATTAAAAATTATTTTGCAAACTTCTTTGCAGGAAGGAGTTTATAGCAAATGAAGGAAACCCCAGGAGAAGTAATTTATTTAATTCCAGAAATATATGAAACAGTGACAGGTTTGCAAGCCAGAACTTTGTCTTCCCAAGTAGTTTCTGGAGCATTCACAGTGTTGAATGCAGGGGCACAAGACTTGCCATGAGCCATCAACCTAATCAGGAGCTAAGACCTGTAAGCAGATGATAGATGCAGGACCATAGAGATTCTCCAAGTGTCCCTTCTTGTTCTCAAACCTAAGGGAATGTGTTAATTACTACTGGGAACTAATCCTTAACCATCATAGAGCTTCAGCTGTAGGAGCACCTTGCCTTCACTCAATCCATGTAATGAAGAAAAAAGCTGTTCAGCTCTTGCCAGGGAAACCCCATCAGAAGGAGAAGCCTTTTGATGTGTGCCAGCTTTGGTACTCACTAAACAGACCATCCTAGTTCCAGACAGGCAAATGGCATTTCCTCTCCTTCTCAGGCCCAGTATCACTGTCTTCACCCAAAAGGAGTTTGGTCTGCTGCTCAAAGATGCACAAGTGCAAGTGAGTTTCAACCTGGTCCTCAAACAGAGGGAACAGAGCCTAGATCTTCAGGACAGCAGAAATGTGGTTCTTTTCTTGAATTCTCCCTACTCTTTGTTGTACCTTAAGGTTTACTAGGCAAAAATTGAGCAAGGCTCTTGGAGGTCTGTGAAGTTCTTTGGAATGTTCTGGTATCTGCTTGAGCTCTACTGGTACCCAAGGACAGTTTTAAGAATCTACAAAAAATTGCATTTTTTAATTACCATATTAAAAGGAGGCATGGATAGTTTTGTGAAAAATAGAAGCAAAAAAGTTTTGGAAAGCATCTTTAAACTCAAGAAACCTTTCTTTCTGTTTGGCACAGCTTATGTGACTGGAGTTTGTTACTCATGTTCTTGAGTGTCTGCAATGCCCAGGGATTTTTGGTTCACTTGCTTCTTCTTGAACTGACACATATCACCTGCTTAAAGCAGCTATTTTAAAGCAGAGAAACTCTGTAACATTTAAAAACAATAAGAATTTATTCTCAGGGTGAGGAAGTAGGCAAAAAATGCCATTTCTTTACTCAGTCACAAGAGACCCTCACCCTTTACAACTGATAAGATAGAGAGCATTTTTTTGTTCTCAGGGATTTCATTTTAACTAAATTCCTTTTTGATATAATAGCAAGAAAAATGAAAAAGGGTTTGAAGTGAAAGTGAGAAACAACATTTTTACATGTCAGTGTCACTGTGCATTGTTGGCTATTAAGTATCATTTTAATTTTGATTGGTCAGTGGAGCTGTGAGACTACAATAAATGATATTACCTGGCTGTATTCCAGTAGTGACAACCTTTTACTTTATACTTGTATACACTGAGACAGAATGCCAGTTCATGCTGTGTAAATATTTATCTCACTCATTTAGTGGTCTAATCTATAAATTAGAGTGAATCTATCTTTTCACTGCTTTAATATAGTCAATTTCTGTGTACTGTTCTGTACTGTGGACATACTCCATTGGTCATTTTTCAAATGAATTTAGATGAAAATAATGAAAAAATTATTACTGGTTGACTGTCTATGATCAAAATGTGCAGTCAGGTATCCTCACACCCTGCTGCTTGTACTTGATACATCCACCTGACCCATTCAGGAGAAAAAGCAGAGGCTTTCTCACCTAATCCAGGTCACTTCTGGCAGGATCTTCTGCACCCTGCCTGCAATTTGGGTGCCACTTTTAAGCATGGTAAACTGCTAGAATTCTATGACAGCATCCATTGCTGCTTAAATGTTCTCAGTTAAATGGGGTTTTATCCATTTTGTGAGCTGCTATTTCTTACTCTTGGGCATTTTCTTTCACATTATTCCCCTGCCTATGAAGAAAGAATGAGGTGGTATCATTAGTGTTCACAAACATACTTACAGTTTTGTAGAGATCCCTCCTTTATAATTTCTTTTAAGAACCATAACATATATTAGAGTGAAATATTTCAGGTTAACATGGAAGTGAAATGGAAGGAGCAGAATTATGAAATGCTCTCCCAAATGAACAGAACCACAGTCTTTACCTCTGAACTTGAGAGGGAACCTTTCCTCATTTTTGCAAGCTGTACAGTGATTTCTGCCATAGGGTTCTGAGACAAATACATGCATACTGTTAACATGATGTGGCTAGATTACATCTTTAGTGCAACTTTAATAGTGCATTCTACTTTACTGCTCAATAAATTTAAGCCAAACTAATCTGTCTAGAGCCTACAGTGCAATAATTATATCATTATTTGCATTCCTCATTTGCTTTCATTGTTAACAACCCCCCATCCTTGTAAGTGTCAGATGATGCTAATGATGTAACTAGTTAGGTATGTAATTGCACATATCTTGTTAGACACAACACCTTAGCCTCATAGTATATTTGTCATTGTTCTCCTTATAAATTCTTAAATCATTATGAAAATATTGCCCCAGAATGGTTTATCCATAGTTATTATAATTGTATATTCATTTATGTGCTTCTTTTGCCCAAACACAAATTATAAGTAAAGAAGGAAAGAAAGAGGGTAGCCTTGCAATGGCTCCAAAGTATAGAACTCCTCCTAAAAATTAAAAAAACAAACAAAAAAGGTAGTAAAAGCATTTTCACAATTTTCCTTTCTGTAAGTACCAAGAAAAGCAAATTCAAAAGTTGTATTCAGTTCGTTATATCTGCACCTGCAGTGTGCATTATGGAAAACTCTAATGACTTTACAAGCATTATTTTAGGGCTGAAAGCATTAAAAAGTCTTGAAAAATCAACAGAAATCTGACAGTCAGTCACTCTGTCTCTTGACATGTGATTGAAAGGATTATTTTTCATTAACTTAAAAGACATTTTCTGTATTCACTTTCCATTCCATACATAAAGTAAACCATTTTAAAATTTTATCATGACTATCATGACTAATAGCTGGAAGACACGAAAATCTAGAAGGGAAACAATTCATATGCACACACCAAAAAAAAAAAAAAAGGCAGAAAAATATAAAACACAGTAGTGTCTGAGAGAGCTGAATCTCATTCCTTTTAGTAAATATTTATCCTCAAGAGATTTTAACAATAGGCAAAAAGGAAACAGGCTAGTTTCTGGCTACAATAGCATTAAGCTTCATGCAAGGGCAGCAGGAAAACAAAGGAATCAAGTGCCTAAGTGACCTCTGAAAAAGTCAGTCTCAGAAACCAAGTTATAATGCATGAGACAAGAAATAATGACAGCAAAATCTCACGTTTTTTTTTTTCTAGCAATTCCATCAAGCACTAGCCAAGCACTCGACTGTCCATTTGGTGTGCCCAGTGCTGTAGAAGAGACTGCATTTGTGTGTTTTTCCCACCTTTGTGCTTATTTTGTACCAAGATATTGGTTGCCAGAGCCAGCAAAACTGTAAGGCTCTTAGTGGAAGACACTTGCACCAGATGACAGAGGAAGGGAAAGAACAAAGCCAAATTAGGCTTTGGAGGTTTATTCTGTCAGTGGTCTGTGACACTGTATGAGTTTAATAAGAGCTTAACTGAATCCTTCTCAGGGAAAGGGAATTCTGTTGAAAGCTCAGGATTTTAAGAGGTTACCAAGGGACATAGACTTAGTTGATGAAATGTCATGTCATGAACCTTGCTCATTGTTAACAGCATGAAACAAAAAACATGTTGTAGGACCAACCAAAGAAGTCTTTTTGTTACTGATTTTATTTGGGCTGAATGGCTTGTAGCTATCAATTGCAAAGAGCTGATCCCTTCTAAATTAAACCTGTCATTTGGTGATGTGTGCTGTCCATAGGAACATTGGGAAAAGAATTATGCTTCCAGTAGTCAGGAGGTTATCTTTACACTAGTATTCTTAACAGTAATGATATCCATAAGATTGAGAGTTATTTTTTGTCCTGAAATCCAGAGATTATCAGTTCTTCTGCAGCCAGAAAGCTCCTTTGCCAGTCAGGCATGCAGATACAGGAGAGGCATAATAATGGTGATAAAAATCTTGAAGTAAGACAATGAAATGAGGAAGTTAGAACAGTTTGTCTTAGTTCTGTCATCCAGCAATACTTCCTAACCCAAAGGACATGGTTTTAATCAGGGGGTCTGAAATGTAAATGAAGCAAATTCTGACAGCCTTTGATCAAAGGCAGAGAAGGATGGAAAGCTTCTTGGATAAGTCTCTAAGGGAACAGAGTTATTCAGATAAACAGAACAAAAGTAAAGTATATTGACATCCCAAATTTCGCTAAATTTAGCTTTCACAAAAGAATGAAGAGGTAGCCTTAAGCCAGTGTAATTAACTGGTTAAGAAAGTAGGGTTAATACCTTTTGGTGGCAGACTCTGTGCCCACTGCAAACCTGTGTGATAAAGGTGTGGGCTGCAGAGATGACACCATCAAAGCCACTTTGAACCCTTTGATGGGTGCCAAGAGACACAGCTGCTAAATGGGTATTCAGCCACTCACTGATTGGTAATTCAGGGGAATCAGGTTAATACTTCCAGCTCTAATAACTGAATTAGGGATGGCTGACTTAGGATTCATTAAAAAAGCAGTCTGCTGGAGCCAGACTTTAGAGCACTTTGGTTATGTTAGGAATGTTCATAAACTAAACATGTTCATATACTGTTTGATGACAGTCTTCCTCAGCCTTAAAGATGTAGAATCAAGGTCTACAATTCAAGGAATGAATATCCTTTCACCACCCTACTGCTGCATTCCAGTGGGATTGTTCCCTTCCATGAGGGTTTTCAGATTTCCATAAGAAATTGGCTAATGAGTCACACTCATAAACTACCCCTAGACATTGAACAAATTCCTCCCTTAGCACAGTGCTCAAGGCATTCATGAGAACACCCTTAAAACAGATCTTGGCCTTTTTTTTTTTTTTTTTTTTTTTTTTGGTTGGTTGTTTCATTATTTTTTGCCTTAGAAAGAGCACTGTTGTCTTTGAAAATACAGTAAATCCCAAATTATTTTGGTAGCACTTTGGAGAATATATGGTGGCTCATGTAGCTATCAGAAACATTTCTTTCCACATAAACAAGGTATGGAAGATACATTATTATCATTTCTCAAATATTCATTCATATCCAGTGTGCACTTAATAATAAATGGGCATTTACTGAGGAAAGTTCCCTTCTGTTTTCTGAAGAAATGCTCTCAAGAGAATGTGTAACATCACTGAGACTCAGTGTTCAGTAGATAAATGAACTAACAGCTCCTCACATTATTTTCTTTGTGCTGGAAAAATGCTTTTACATCATTTCTCAGTATCAGAACAGAAGACATTTGAAAAGTGAGAGTATCTGTGAAGGAATCCAACTAGTGTACTATTAATATTAGTAAGGACTGTTGATCTGCAGACAAATCAAAATAACTGTTCCTGAGTTCTGAATTTTGTGCCCAATCCTGAGGGCAGTTGAAAGACCCCCATTGATTTCAGTAATTATTTGATTTTGACTTTATGTCCTCTTAGAGGATTTGAACAATTCAGAGTTGTAAAAGAGTATAGACATAAAACATATCTACCTGGACAATATAATTTTATTGACTTTGGAAATTGTTTAAGCTGGGCCAATATTTTCAGTTTGGAATATTTCCCACTGAAGACAAAGAAAGTCACAGGAACTTCTGTACTTAAGTATCTAAATGCATGTGGAGCCTGTCCTGCAAACAGTAAAATTATTCAACTGTACTAAAAATATACAGTTTTGCAGGTTTATAGATTTGTGCAAGGTCAAGTACAACATTTTAGTCATAAAATAAATATAAGTCCCGAACATATTTCTAAATCCTATGTTAAAGAAAAAAAAAAAAAAAAGGGGGAATAAAATTTAAGGGAGCAAGTGTGATGTGATTTAAACGATTGGGCTCAGTCTTCAGATTACCTTTCTTTTAGTCTGGACAATGATTTTTCCATGTCATCTGGATCATAAACTGCATGTATTTTCCTTCTAGAATGTTACTCTCCATTAACCTGAAAGTACTCCATCCCTGGTTCTATGTTTTTCTTGTGGAAAGCTCATCATCAACATGTTAGAGCTCACACTTGGGAATATTGCATGCATATTTCACTGGCTATCTAAAATCCCCAACTCCCCATCTCTGTGGCTTTTACCCTTGGTATATAAATTCAGTATTCTTTCTGTAAATAGTTTTGCCAACTAGTAATACACTGGAGTTTTGTTTAGACATTCTACTCTATGCCCTCTCTTTAGAGAATATCTTCATAATTCCTTCAGGCTTCAACTAAAATCAGTATTTTCAAATTTTTTTTTTTTGGCATAACAGGACTTAAAAAATTCAAATTAATTAGGTTATGAGTTCTAAAATAATTATCCATCTTGTTTATTGAAAAAAATAAAAGGCATACTCAAGAGTTTGCATGGCAATTTTGGATCCAGGTGTTTTAAGAAGAAGCTCTGTATTGTCATGGACTTTCCTGAACAGAAAACTGACTAAAACTGGGGTTTGAGTTATGGAATCATGAGTAGGGCACAACAAGAATATGTCATTCCTTAGGAATAGACTGACTGTCCAGGCTCTGGGCTCTGTGCAGCTTTACCTTCCAAGGACAAGGGCTCAGACCTCTGTTTCAGAGGGATAAAGATGCAGCCAGGCAGGACATTCCTTCCTGTTAAACAGAAAATCTTTTGGAGAAAATGAGAGTCTGTCTTGAAAGAGATAAGCCAGTATGAATGCTCAAGGACAGCTGGGTAACCTGCCCTGCCTCCTTTCCAGAAACAGGAACAAACAATTTGGCATGAGCAGAGACTCCACCTGCAGCTTTGTAGCCCTTTGCCTCTGAAGAACCCAGTATAGATCTTAGCATCATTTATCAACACTTCCTACAGGCAATATATTGTTTACTGGAGTTTTATCTTAATTTACAATACATTGGCTTTAGATTGTTTAGTACTAAACATCAGAGCTAAAAAAAAAAAAAAAAAAAAAAAAAAAAAAAAAAATAAGCGAAGATTAAATAGCAGGATTTATTCCCTGATTTGAAGTCACTGAGAGTTTAGAGCAATCAACAGTAGTGAGTTTAAAAGAAGAAAAATCTCTACCATAAAACATATTTGCTGCTTTTTGCCATTTAAGGACATCTTTTTGGTTGGTTCATGAAACTAAAGTGGTCAAGAACTACACAGTATCTAATTAGTGGGAATGGAGGATGTAGCTAATTCTTTATGGCTCTTATTTTCATTGAACTTCATATTCAATTACATGATGAGAATATCAAGCTCCATTCCAAAATATTCTTGAGGGAAGGTCCTGCAGATACTTTCTACAGGGGCAACAAAATAAGAGCAAGGTTACCTTAAATTCCCTATATAGGCTATCATATCTGCAGTGGAAAATTATCAGGGTGGCACCTCAGAAAGAGCTGATAATCTCCTTTATGATATCAGGATCACAGAAGTTTTAAATCATGAAAAATTTGAGTGTATAAATTATTTTTTCCCCTCATAGTCTCAGAATGTGCTTTAATTTTTAATTGAGTGCAATTTCCAGCTGTCATCCCCAGCATTCCTCCATTCTCAGCTGTTGTCTCATAAATGGCTAGAGAATGCTCTTTCACTATTTAGCACTAATTAATTTTGTTAATTAAATGTCACCCTGCTTTTTTCCTTATTAGAGTTTTTGTACCAAAATGGTTCCCAGGACATTGCTGCTAAAATCACTAAAGATTAAAAAGAAAGGATGGAAATTGAATGTGCAAGCACTAGAGAATTCATTAAATGCATTGTAAGACTTGCAAATGCCTCTTGACAAGCAGGATGGGAAGTGTAAGACATTTCCCTCCAAGGGTGAGTTAATAGGCCAACCATTTCTGTCAAACCTTCTATATATTGGTGAGCAAGAGTATCACAAACTGGTGGATTCAAGAACCAATGTCAACATGTAATCCTGTTCTGATATTTCTCACTATAGCAATTACATTGCCGGGGGATTTCCCCTCTATTAATTATATAAAGCCAGTAGATAAACATCTTGTTATTGCTCGTTTCCTTTTTGAATCTAAAGTAACAAGTGCATGGGGGAAGAAAATGAGAGAGGCGGATTGGCTTCCTCCAATTTATTGGTGGCTAATCCATCCATTAAAAAAAAAATAAAATAGGAAAAGATGTCTTGGATTGCTTTCTGGGGCGTGCATGTGTGTATGTAGAAGTTGGCAAGGGGTCACATAAAGATGAATGCTGCTTTTTCAACCCCTCTAGACTATGGCAGAGCATGATGCATCTGTTAATATGCTCTTTTGTAGTGTTGAAGGGGTTTGCTGGCATGGTACCCAAGCAGAGGCCAGTTGTATTGAGTAACATGTAAAACTGCCAGTGAGGAATGTAGCCCAGGATATTATCAGGTGAAACATGCAATCTTCATTGATTTCCTGACACTGCCATTAATAACAAAGCCAGGGCTTCCCATAAGTCCCTGAAGTTTTTAGTCAGCACATGCAGCTAGCTCTAATTGTCATTCATCCTTCTCTGAGGGGTTTTTGGGGAGCAGGGAGAAAGGGCTTATGCACCTGGTTGTGTTTCAGTGGACTGGTTCTGCTCCAACTTTCTCAGCTGCATGGGCACGCCAATGGAAAGTGCTGAATGCAGCAGCCTGGGAGAAACCTCTGCTGGATTTCCTGTCAAGGTTCAGGTGATAACAGAATTAAACCCAGTATTTCTGTCAGCTTTTGGGAAAATTGAGTAGGGGTGTTGGTGAAGGATATTTTGCTCAGTCCCCTTTGTTTATATGTGTGCTTGAAATGCACAAGGATGGCCCAGATTGTCAAAGGGGGTATGGAAAAGAATGATCATGTGTACAGATAAATTAAACCAAGTCTACTTATCTAAATGCCAAATTCAGCCTAATTATTCCCAGACAGCATCTGGAAATCTTTGAAAGGATTATACATGCAATTGGAGTTAATGAAGTTTAGCTCTCTAAAACACTGTTACTCAATGTAAAGCCTTAATTTCTTTATGGACTCCTTTCTCCCAACAGATCATGATCCTGTGAGGGGAAAAATATCTGTGCTACAAATACATGTAATAGAGAGCTTCACTACACACTTCATTGCAAGACAGGATAGATTTACATTTGCTTCTTGAACTTTCCAACATTTCAATTTGCATGCACAGAGACACAGGGTCATGTGATCCTGTTGTATTAGTTTATTAGATACTGTATTATTTAATATGTTTTCTATTAGACCTCTCTTGCCTGTTTCTGTATGAGTAAAAAAAAATCACAGTTGCTATTTAGTGGATATATACACTCTATTACCAAAGGATCAACAGGAGAGTTTTCTAATTCCAATAAGAAACTGAGACAAATAGGACAGTATGCTTTGAGTAAAGTGCTAATACAAAATAAATATTTTAGTATAATATATATGTTGATATTAGGTAAAAAGGCACAATTTTGGGACTACAATAGATTTGTGAATGGAATTCTTTTGTCTGCTGATGCATATTCAGCTCTTTAACAATTAGCTATTGAGGATCTGCTGTGCTTGAAGCTGCTTTTGTTACCCAAATGCACATTTGCATGGGATTGTCTGAAATTTTCTTCACAGTTTAAAGAATATTTGCTTTGCAGGTTCTTACAGACTATTAGAGATTTGAAACTGGTGTTTCACAATGTCCAATCTCCTCAAGGTCCATCCCCAGCTTTCCTCATATGTTCTATAGAATCCTCTTTTGGCAATGATCTCCTCTTTTGGTAAAGTCTTAAGACATACAGGCAGCTTGTAACCAAAAATACATTGAGCTGATCTATTTTTTAAACATTTCAAAGTAATTAATGCACTCCAAGAATTTTGGCCAGATTATCCACAAACAAGCAAATATAGAAAGAAAAACTCTTTTTTCCCAAACTAGTTCTTTGCAATTTTTACTTCAGTTGGTTCTAGAAATGTGACAACATTAGAAAAGTGATCAGAACAACAAAAATAATTGAGAGTAAAATCCTCAAGAAGAAGGAAACAGTGCCTGGCTTAGATTTTAAAAAAATGGGAAAGGAATGGCAAAACTATAGAACAGATTTTTTAAAAGTAGTAGGGACTAGGTATATTGGCATCCCTAAAAGAAATGAGATAAAAAATGCCCAACTAAATCATTATACATCTGGCTAATGTATAAGGGTTACTGGATCTCAGGCATGCATAATATCAGGAAAAAAAGCTAATTTATTTTTCATATCCCAAAATTACAACTGGCTTAGAGTTACAGCAGTATTGGAAAATTGATAGAAATAAACTACAGAAAGGAGACTATTGAGACAATCTTCCTGCACTGCCAAGCCCGTAGAGTCAATAGTGTAATAATAATAATAATAATAATACCCTTTATCCTTGATATTGACATGCTAGGAGTATCGAACAACATTGTGTGCAAAAATCCCACATGCAACACTAATCTGTGAGCCCAGGTGTTTGAGGTGAGCTGGTTTCTCGACACAGGAGAAAATGAGGCTGCCTGTGTGGCTGGACAAGAGGAGCATTGTCCCCTGCTCTTGGTAACAGGCTGTCATCAATTACCTCTCTCCTGCAGGGGTCACTGGGGTCTGGGGAAGTCAAAGCCAGAGCTGCAGCAAGCAAGATCTAAACCTCAATCCTGTCATTGATCCACCCCAAATGCCCTTTCCCAGGAGTGCCTTGTGCCAAGGTAAATACAGTTATTTGTGTGACTTCTCCCTGTAAGGCACACAGGCAGCATCTCTGGCGCTGTGTTTGCTATTAACTGAGCTTCAGCTAGTTTAACTCTATTGCAATCATGTCCCAGCTTAGGTGCCAGAGAGCCTTCTGTGACTTACACCATAATGCCAATCTGAAAAGGGCTGTAATGGCAGATTAACTTGTAGTAGCAGCATACCCACTGAGAGCACAAAAATACAAGTGGAAGTAAGCAAGATCGAAGATTAAACTCTAAACACCGGTAGATACTTTTAGAGATTACCAGAGGCTGACCAAAGAGAAGAAATATGAAACTAAAAAAATGTCTGGGATTGTAGGAAAGGAAGTGAGAATTTATTACACACATGGTGGTCATGTCTGAAAATTCAATCCTTGTGTCTGAGGAGATATGAGGAAAAAATGAAAGATTAACTCCTTGGGTTGTGACATTTCTCTACAGCCAAAATTTGGGGAATTTGAGGGATCTCAAACTGAACAAGGCACTGAAAAAAATAATTTCAACAGCTTCTGTAAATAGCAACATTTTAAATTAAAACTGGGACTTGGCTATAAAATTCACATGTCTGAATATGAGATAAACTGTGAGGAAAAGGTTAGCAAATCTAAAAAGACAACAAAGGAAAATAAAAATGTGGGATTCAACGAGAAAAATCTTCACAGATTGGCTTATATTTGCAAGAAATAGGTAGCATGGATAAACCAGGAAATTTAGTTATTCATAAGAGCCTTTTAGCTCTGCAAGCCCAAAGATCTGTGGTGGTACAGCTGCAGAGGGGGCAGATCAAGATACACTCATGTTACTGTCTGCAGTATAGAAGGAAAAATATCTGCTGCCAATAATTACATTATATGGACTGAGGCTTTGAGTGATTGGCTCCACACATGAATATCTCAGGCACAGAGAGATTTTCAGCCCTTGAAAACTAGTCTTTTCTTTAAAAACAGTCATAGAGAGATTTTTAGCCACTGAAAGCTGGTGTGTGAAAACCTGAGTAATAACAGGAGTCTGAGCAATTCCTTGTGAGAGCTGTTGCATTGACTTGTTTCACCTATGTACGTGGAGATAATTGCTGTTTTCTGGTGTAATGGTTTTTGTGTGGCTAACACACTCTATAGTCTTAAGAATTTAAGGATTTATGTTATCTCATAACATGATTTGCAATCAGAGCTTGATTAATTTCCTTAGAAACTAAAAGGCTTGCTGAAAAAAACCCCAGAATTTAACAAGAAATTAAAATATGGGATAATTCATTCCTTCCAGGCATTTCAGAATTCTGAGTTACAGGTACCTTGTGTGAGCAGCTTTGGGTGACCTTCAAAGTCATGATTCCTGGACACAAGATCCTTTCACTGACTATGTGCAATGTTTATTCTTGAAAGGCAAGCTAAACTAATATTTTGAAAATAGTTTACTGGTTTAGATTGTCTGCTATTTAAATCTGCAAGTTTCTTGTGATACTGGGAGAGTTTTGTACCATCTGGTTTCTCAGAGATAAGGTCCCCTTTTTTCTACAGCTGACAAACAATCCTCTTGCCCTCCCTGTCATTGCATGGCATAAATGTCTAGGAATTAAGCTATCAAAAAAAAGAGAATTAGTGTATTTTTGTTTTAATATTTTATGCTATTGTGCTGAAATAGTAATGCATTATTTTTCATCCATACATTTAATGTTTCCTCTATTTTATTTATTTTGGCATATATCAACTGTTGCTTCTGCAAATATATGTATGAATAGAAGATCATTGGTAAAGTCTGTGTACATTAAGTGAGTCATATGCAGTAATTTTGGCATTGGAGCCTCTATTTAGAAATCGAATCTGTTAGACTTTTAAAAAAGGAAAGGAAAAAAAAGATATTTTTGTTGAGAAACAAACACAGACAGTGTTATTCATGGTAAAAGCTATTGGTTTGAAATGCTTTTTTTTTTTTTTTATAAAACTTATTTAATGTTGTGTGTTTCTAACACCCAAGGTTGGTGGTGCAGTGCAGTTCTGTAGGGAAAACAGGTAAACTGTGCGATGAGGATAAAAAATAAACTCATGAAAAATGAGACAGTTGAGCTGTGCCATGTTTTGTATGACTTGTAATCCGTCATCCTTGGTTTTAACATATTCAGAACAGTTTGCTTAACGTTTTTCCAGGAGGGAAAGAAAACTAAGATGTTGACATAGTTGCTGAAATATTCACATAAAGATACAAAAGTAGGGAGTAAAGCAGTTACAGGCTGTTTTTATGTTCTCATGTTCACCCACAGAATTAAGGCTTTTACTTAGTCTGTATTTCCTGTACTTGTGTGGTCTGTATTTCTTTTCACCCATAAATGAACATTTATCTAGGCACATATTAAGTCCATCATTTTGTTCTTCCTTCTCATGATTGTCAGTAAAAAGTTTTTAAATTTACTGTTACATCCTGTTATTTTCAGTGAAATAATCTTATTGTGTAATAAAAAATTAATTATTTATTAATCAGACTGCAATTAATATCTGTTTTAATATCTGACAACAGAAAACCAAGGAGAAGCTCAGATGGACGTGAGTTAAATATTTTGAAATAATGCATTTTGAAAGAATGAAACAATGGAACCCTGTGCAGAATATGCTACCTACCTGCCAAAAGGGCCCAAACTCTCCTTTCTTATGGGAAATATAAAACATCTGTATTAATGAAAGCAGGAGGCAAAGATTTAGACATTCAGACTACACGTAGGAACTTTTTTTTTTTCCAAGAAGAAAGCATACAATAGCTATTGATGGGCTGAAACACATGTGCCTTCCCCAAATACCTCATAAATACACACAAAACCCTTCATCATGATCAGGATAATGATGAGTACTGACATGGTCATTGTTATATTTTACAGACGATCAATGAGCTCTTAGGAGCTGAAAGGAAAGCAAAATGCAAGTTCTCATTTCCTATTGAGCTACTTTTGCATCAACAAAGATCAAGTTCACAACAGCCATATGGTTTTCCAGTGTTTTGTTTGCTCAGTTCTCTGCCAACTTCATTTGTCAAAGAAATGTCAAATATACAAACCAAAAGCTACAAAATCTTTGACCTAAGGAAACTGTAAGCCAATTTCAGAAAACAATTTAGACCATAAAATTTTGCAGATTTTTGTCCAAGTCCTTTTTAGCAGCTGTGTATGAAAGCATTTTAGTTTTTCATTGAGCAGTGTTTCTTGTTAGGTGTACCACAACACTATCATGCAAGTCAGAATAAGATACAAATTCAAAGCACAAAAGCAAAGATAATTAGCAGTGAACAGTGAACAGTATCCTTTCTGGATAATAAAGAAAATAATAGCTGACAGACTACACAAAAATCTGAAGAAAAAAAAATCCATAAATCAAGGATGTTAATTGTTATTTCCACTACTTGTTAAGATGAAAGATGACACTATGTAGGCATTTTCTCAGCATGATCTCTCATAAACAGATGTCCAATGCCTTGGGTAAACCTGTACAAACTGAGAAGTATCTACTGACTGCATCATTAGTCTTCTTCTGATTTCAAGCCAGGGATGCTGGAGAACAAATTAGTCAACTGATCCTTGCCAAAGTCAAGTTTTATTAAGGAAAAGAATTTGTTGCAGGGTAGAAAGGAATGCTGCCTTTATGCTGAAATTTATATAATGAAGTCCCAGTGAAAAGATAATTTTTAAATTTCACATTTGAGTAATTAATTGCAAACTTTACATTCTCCTTCCTTTGTCCAATTTATGATGTACATTCATCATTCCTTTAAAGGATGCACTCTTAATTCCTTAAAAAATATGAACATGCTTGTGGATACAACACTTGACATTCAAGTAAAATACCACATTTTCCCAGCATCATTATTCACATGTACTCTATTCAGCACTGCTTCCTTGCCTTTTCTACACCTAATAGAAGTGAAGTGAATCACCAGGTCACCCATATGTGAGTTGTCAGCTCTAATAAGCCTGTAGGTAGCAGCAAGCAGCAAAACCACTTCTGATTTTGCAAGGGAATATTACCTGGAAAGAAAATGAGGCAGATCCTGACAGCTTTTCTCTTAAAAATATGTGTAGAATTAGTATGTTTTTCAGTATGTTTTATTTTCATTGAAGCTATTTTTTGTAATGTTTGAAAAGTGAAATTTAAATATCAGAAAGGAAAAAAAAAATTTTGGGGATATACTGGTCTGAAAAGTGGGGGATGATAAAATGAGATCAAGAAAATAATAATTTACATTTATACTGGGAAAAAAAACTTTGGCAGTGAGTGATTAGATCATGGGAAAATACTGCAAAAGCCTTAATGGAAAATGGGCATTTGTATCTCTTATCTGTATATTTCTAATAAAAATATTATCTTGAAAATTACATTTAAAAATGGATTAGATAAACTTAGCATTTCTTACTATCTCTG
Organism: Erithacus rubecula; assembly: GCF_903797595.1. NCBI lineage: Eukaryota > Metazoa > Chordata > Aves > Passeriformes > Muscicapidae > Erithacus > Erithacus rubecula. Next base: position 8,614,770 of record NC_136659.1, on the reverse strand, counting down.
CTATCTATACATTTGTGCTTGCTTTGTGTGAAAGCAAGCAACAATGAATTGTCAGAAACTAATTATCTTGAAAACTTTTCTTTAATTGTCAATGATTTGTGTTAGATGAGACAACACATATAATTAGAGACTAAAAAAAACATTTTTGTACAGAAAACCCTGAGAATTTCTCTCAGGAAAAAAAAAAAATCCTTGTTGCAAATGGAGCAAAGGTGCAAGTGAGCAAATCAGTCCCTTTGGTAGAACTGCAGCACCTTTTACCATTGCTTCAAAAATTGAACTGAATAGGAACTGGGGGTACCTGCAGAGATCTGACCTTAATGGCTGCAATAGGCACTTGCCTGAATAAAACCAGGAATGCACTCTTTAGGGGTGGCTGTCCTCATGATGCACAAAGATGGAGGGAAGTTTCCTGTTCCTATTGAGGGCAGCAGGAATTTGGTCATGGGCTTCAGGCTCAGCAGTTCTAACTCTGAGACAGCAGAATACCTGTCAACATTTTTTCCCCAGAGTATCAAAGTCACATTAAATATTAATTAGAAAAAAAAATAATGGTTATTAGCAGAAAATAAAAGTACTGGGGTTTTTTTTCATCTCTTTGGTCCCTTTCACACTGCATGGTAACAAATTAGTATTAATTAAAAACAAGACTAAATATCTTTCTGGAAGCATTTGGAAAATTCAGTATGATTTTGAAATTGCTATATTTAAGTTCAAGGAGATACAAGTAGAATATGAGAAAGCCATAGAAGAATATCATCTTAAGTGAGTGTTTTACCAGTAGTATTTTAAAATGTATATTTTTTTGTAGTCTTCATCACATATTATCTTTAATTGGAGTGCATCCATCAAAAATTGCAAGTGATGTGATGTGGTGGTTTTGCATTAATTGGTTTTTGGAGATTTTTTTACATAATAAGGATATACAGAGCTACCATGGCACAAGGATGTCTTTGGTTAATACTGTCAAGATGAAGCACCACTTTTATCTACCACCACTCCATTTTTAATTTTTTTTATAAAAACGACCTCCTTTTGAGCTGCATTTTGTTCCAAAACCAAGAAATAAGTGTAGACAATTTGAACCTAAGCTTATCTGAATTTCTGAATACAATTTGTCTACAGAGGCTGTAACTATATGCATTATGGTTCTATAGGCACTAAAATGCAGTAAGTAAATATACTATAAGTATAACCAGCATAAAATGTGTTAAAATTTGCCATCAGAGGAAATGTTTCAAAAGATCTTGCAATTCTGAATGTTTGCTAAATACAAAAACCTACAGATTATCCAGTGGAGACTAATATATAAAAATATTCACATACAAAACAGTTATTTAGTATTTTAGTTATTACTGTTAATATTATCTGCAAGATTTGGATGCTTCCTGCTTCAATCTCAATTATGTTTTTCAAAGTGTTAGAAAATAATTATTTCAAATTAGTCTGCATATTGCTGAACAAACAGGAGCTGAATCAACAGCACATTTAGACAGAGGTATAAATTTAGTAATCTCGAATTTTATGTTATTCTAACTCCAATTCCCAATCAGAACTGTGCTTGAGGGTCTCTTCTGAAAATATTTCCCTCCCAAGAGTAATGGGAATATCTGATGCCAAAACAACTGCACACAGTAGTGCAAGGAGAGCTTGAATGTTTAATTTCATATGCAAGTTCTTGCTGTACATGAGAGCACCTGGTTACCATGGCCCTGGGCAGCACAACAAACCTCTCAGCACAGCACTGTGCTGCAAAGGACTCTCACAGTAACTGCATTAAATATTTAATAGTTTTAACTTCAGAAAAACTTAACAGGGGCCCCCAACCCTCATTTTCCAGGGATTTCCATGTGCTTTGTGTACACTGGTGGCCAGGCTTTCAGCCCCAGGACTCAAAGGATAAATCTCCTGCCTCTCCAGTGACTGAATCGTGCTTTACTGGGGTGAATCTGTCTCTTCTTTCTGTGCTGAGTCTGACAAATTCAGCTGAGGGACTCCAACCTCAGTCTGGCCATCCCCTTTCTGGGGTGGGGTTTAATTGCAATTCAAGGCAATAAATCGTTGGGATGAAAGGAAGGTGGCTGTGTCTCCCTTCTCTGTCTCTTTCTCCCTCAGTTCTGTATTCAGGATAATACTTTTGGAAGTTTTTTAAAGACTAATATTACAAATGTTAATATTTTCAGAAAAAGGACATTGACTATAGATCAGTGATAGAGATATTTGCTTCAGCTGGAGAAAGCTGAGGTTAAATCCTTAGATTTGTGGGCATGTTCCTTTTAAGCAGTTTTATTATTCACCTTTTTTTTTCATGAACCATAGGTAAGACATAACTAATTACATCACGAGTTATCACCATATGTTAAGAACAGTTTAAATGTCCCCAATTTCAAAAAGCATTATAGAAGCTCTAGGTTTTGTGTACTTTCATGCTCCAGTGGGGGAAAGCTGAAGCGAAAGTACAGAAAGATAATTTTAAAACCCCAGGAAAACAGAAGAACCTGAAAGTTATGAGTGTGCAAATCTTGTAAACTCGCCCACGTTCCTCCTTATTGCTTACAAAGCTGGGAGGAACATATGACAGCTGCTTAGAGGCAGGGTGGAAAATGATGACTGGGGAGAATAGAAAAGGAAGTAGTAAAAGACATCTTATTCTCAAAGTACCTACCGAAATGCGGAGGAGTCTGTCATCTGGCACCCATTGGGATATAAACCCTGGAACAGACACAGATACATCCCAGAGGGAAGTTATCAATACTTCAAAGACACCAAAGTTCACAGCTAGCTAGCAGTAGGCAGACCTCAAAAGTTTATCATTACAGAAATATGAAATATACTTCCCATGAATGAACAGTCGTAAGATTTTACTCTTTTTCTGCTGCTTCTTAGAATGATTAATTTGTTCTTAGTATTTGATGAAAACCTTGTGCTAATAAACTTTAACCTATGTGATATCCATGCCACTCAAACCATGTGCTTTTATTTTTGCTTCCCAGTGGACAAGTAAAATATTCAGCCAAAAAATCCTATCACTACACCAAATGCTTCTAAACTTTGTTTTTCTGTGAGCATTTAACTCTTCGTGAGAGCAATACAGGTATTAATATAGGGAACAGCAATTCTTCAGCCATTTTTGCAAACAGAATCTTAATAGTCCAGATGTTCATGAATAGTAAATAAAAAGCAGCAAAAACATGAATGAATGGAGCAGCTGCTCAGAATGCTGAAGAATGTTTGCAAACACCATTTTGAAGTATGCAATCAGCCCTGGTTCAGAGGGAAAACTTGGGTAACTAACAAAAAGTTTGAATAAGCAACTGAACATGTCAACAATATTATCTACTCTATCCAAACTTTGAAACTATTCAGCTGAAACACAACTTTCTGTACTTTTATGATAAATTCTTACTTCCAAATGGATCAAAACTAGAGCAAGACAAATGCTAACATGTTTGTGTTGATATGTCTGTGCGAGGGTGCAGAACTCCTCAGCCATATTCACATATTAGCCTGGCTTACTTTGTGGTTCTTTAGCTGTGCAGGCCTTAAATTTCTAATTAGTGAACCATCAGCTGTCAGAAATTGGACTTAACTGGTAGGCAAATTTGCTATTCTTTTCATTTTGGTGTGAGTTCAAGCTGACAAAGCACAACTGCTCCAGCCCAATTCAATGGAATTTTTCAACTTTCCCTCTCCCAACCCATTGCGGCTGAATGAAGCATGTGATAAGTTCCATTTTAAAAATGCTAAGAGTTGAGCCTTTGCAGAGAGTTTCCTATTGAAAGAGTCATGTTAACACCTGGGACTGTCTGATGTTGTGTACACTTCTTTTTTGCCAGGTGCAACTTCATGTGCCTGGGAAGCTTATAGGAATAAGCAGGAAAGCAAAGAGCAGCTAAAGGACAGTGAAAAATGGCAAGGAGACCACTGAGAAAAACAAGGCATTAAGCTGGCCTCAGAGGTGACAGAGAAAATAAAACCCCTCTTAAAGACTCAGAGGGGATTTTACAAAACTTGTTGCAATCCAAGAGGTCAGTCTAAGATGCTAAATGAAAAACAGAGTATCAAGGACATGCCATGTAAACCACATCAGGACAAAGAATTTTTTTCAATATGGGCTTTTATCTTAATTTACCTCACTCCATTTTTTTTTTTTTTTTTCTGTTTCTGTGTTGTAATTTGTGCTCTGATAAAACACTGATGTAGAACTTAAAGCCCCGTTTTGTTCTTGCTGTGCTTACTGTAAAGAAAAAATACAGCAAGATGCACCCAAAATCTCTGAATAGCCATCTGGTCAATGCTGTCTGGCCCATTTATCCATCAAAATTAACTCAGTGTTGGTTCTAAGCTGAGCACCTGCAAACCACAGCAGATAATGAATTTTCTCTCTTTGCTTCCTTTACATCCCATCTGCAGGATTGTGCTCTGCTGCCATAGGAACAACTGATATTAACAAATTGATGGTTCAGATTTTAGTAAATTTTGGAAGGAAGAGTAAAAAAATTAGCAAAAAGAATACTAATACTGGATAATTGATATTATTTTTCATGAATAATTTCTCAAATGCTCCCTTTTGCATCAATTATTTGTTTAAAATATTGGCAGCAACACTAATGAAAGAAAAGAAAAAACTCTTATTTGTGCATACATGCACAAGCTGGTTTCAACATCAAGTATCAGAAATTGAAGATAAGAGGTGTTGAGATCAGCCCAACTGTTTTGACCGCACACAGGCAGTACATAGCAGAATTTTTTATCTCCAAACAGCAACCAGTTATTTTGGTCTTTGTTCAAATTCTGTTGCTGACTCAGATTTCCTATTTAATGTTCCTTGTCCAAAGTGCAGTGAAGCCAATGCAGAGGTCCCATTAAGCTTTAATAAGCCCCAGTTTAGGCCCATAGCAGCATGGACACACTTGCAGGCATAGAGGCATAGCAAAATTACAGCTTCACTGTAATGTCTAACAGGCCAAGTAACTACCAGGATAAGTGTATAGATTTGTGTCAGTAATTTTCTAGTTCCATCATTTTAAATTCATATTGTCAGGCTAAAATCAACTCCCATTGAAGCCACAAGCAAAACTCATGCTGATGTAGCCTGGAGTTCATCCTCATGGCTTTTATGCTTTATGGAAATCCCTTGAGCTCAGAATATCAAGGACATTATTCTATGTTGGCATACAAATACCATCACACTTGCTGTCATTTTTTATTAGTTTTAAGATATATGGTCCTATTCCTGTTTTGACTAAGTATGCTCTAAAATTTCCAGTAATCTGGGGAAAAGAAACTGACTTGCATGCCAAGTCAGCTTATTTTTTTCATTACCCTTTGCTACCCTTCTAAATTTTCTCTGTCAAAAGATAAATATACAACATGTTCATGTTGGCTGTATGTCATCAGCAGCTCTTAGTGTAAGGTGTTTCAGCTGATGCCTCATTTGTTTGTGATGATCTCACATCATCTATGTCGTTCATCTTCTCTTTCAAATTTGGCTGACCACCTTTCATCAGGAGACAGGAATAACAACAGAAGAACTTCTTTCAAACTGTTTTGAAACCATCCCCCAGCATTATTGTAATGAAATTTATGGGAAGGTGAGGTGCTATGATTGCAAAAGTAGCAGCATCCAGGAGACAGGTGGAAGTTCCTCTGGCATCTCGAGTTTGGGCTGCTGATGGAATGATTTGAGACTTGCATGGCAAGGTACCTTTGTCTTGAGGGGCTTCAGAGAGGGGCAGGATTTGCCTCTGCAGTGTCAGAGAGAAAAAGGATCAAAACCCCAGCACTAAGGTACATAAGTTTAATTCCAGAATATACAGTTAGTCTCAGTTTCCAGGTGGAGGTAAAATACTGAGCAGCCTTGTCTTTGATGATTCTACTTTAAATCCCTATGAGGACAGGAAGCTTTGATGATAAAGGCTTATTTGGATATATTCACACAGATAATGCAGAAGAAGTTGATTATTAAGTAATGTAAGGCTCATAATAGGGTAACATCTTCAAAACCTGGGTGATGGTAGAGATATTAGAGATGGTAGAGATATGCATATTTGGGGGGTGTGATGTGCATAACCCACGATTTTCATTTTTCCTGAATAAACCATGTTTAATAAAGCAGTTTACACAGAAGGATAAACACAGAGCTTCACTTAAAACAGCTTATACTTTTTCAGCTATTCACTTTGATTTCCTGTTTTGCATATCTAATGCTTGGCCAGTACAGCTTAATTAGAAAATGCTGAGTATTATATCGATGAATGGTTGGAAAACTTGTAATTTTTATCCTTCTCCCTCATTTGAAATCCCACATGGTGGATTTTTAAATGGAAACGAATTATTATAGTATGCCTAGTCATAAAGCATTTTTTTTCCCAGAGAACTATGTCATGAAAGGGCATATGCACAGAGCTAAGTGTCTAAAATGAGATCTTTATAGCCAGCTGAGACACTGAGAACAATGGACTGAGAGTGGTCACTAATGACATTGTTAATGATAGATACCATTACCTTAGAACAGATGTCAAAGTGAAATAGCATTATAGCCTTCAAGATGGACTGCCTTGTCCTTCTCAGTAAATCTATTAAGGTGGCTTGCAAGAACAAAACAGGGGGGTGTTTATTTTCTCTCCTTTTCCTGAAATGCAAAGTATTCTGTGCATTTGTAACGTTTACTGTGAAAAGCTCCAGTAAAAAAACCCAAAAAACTTCATGGGCAAAACATGCATGTGGCATAGTAAATATGAAATATTAGAGAGAAAATCATATGTATTTAAAAAATAATAATTCTGATTAAACCAACCTATAATTAATCTACCCTAAGATCGAAGACAAAAATGGTGTCTGCATGAATTAAGAGGAACAAAACTTTGGATTGCTGTAGATGTACCTAAAAAATGCAGAGAAATGTGCATGGTGGTAGGTTTAGGGTTTAATTTTAAGAACTGTATTTCTAATCTAAGAGATTAGAATTCTTGTGTTGGCTTGCCTACAAATCTCTGTGAGTGTGATTGCATGGGTATAGGCAGAAATACAACCATGAAAACCCTTGTTAAGGTAGGGATATATGACAGTGCAGGAGTAAAAACATTAGAACAAGTTACCTGTGATTCTCATTTTATTTCATTATTTCTTTTTAACAGGTGATTATGTAAGGCAAATTTGATTTTAAATTTGTAAATTGCATAAATGAAGCTAATTAAGCATATAAGGGCCCCCCAAAAATCATGTAATGTATCAGAAATGTACCTTAGAAAACTGACAGAAGAAAAGCCTTTTTATTTTTGACTTTTGTTTTCCATTCAGTAATAAATCCATAAAGACGTGTATCAAATTAAACACAATACTACAATATGAATTGTACTTTTAAAGTACAATAAATGCAGGGTGTATGAAGTCACTTCAGATGACTTATTTGGAACTTCACATTGAGTATTGCAAACACTTGTCATACAAGCTATATGGAAAGTTTATTTTCTTGAGTGTTACTTCTCTGTAGGTTTTCTCTTCTACAGTATTTACTCCTATATGTGTCTATATCTATGGTTTCAGAATAAAAAAACAGAATGGACATAGTCTTTTGGCTAGAACTGTAGCTTAAATTATCATATCTGACAGCTAAATTGAGATACCCATCAAGCATACAAATGCATACCCAAAATACTCATGCATTATTCACCAGTTTTATCTTGATGATGTGCAGGGCCCCGGGATTATCATCTGCTGTTGTGGCTGCACGAAGTGCTTTGCAAGGTACTAAGTGTGGTACCTACATTAGCAGGGTGGCTCAGGCAAAGGTGGATGCTTTTATGCTCTCAGAATTGTTCAGTCAAATTAAACCTGCAGTTTTAATGGGGTTTGAAGCATGTCCTGGAACAGGGGTCATTTTGACTTTGCAGGGGGAGGAATAGCAGAGGAGAGAGAATATGGATCATAAAAAGTTGGTCCAAAGTTCAGCGAGTGCCACAGGATTGTTTCCATTTCTACAGATTTCTGAGTGCTCTGGATCCAGCTCAGTGCATTGGTCTCAGATCAAATTTCAACATACTCACAAATACATTTCCTCACACAGACAGGAAATTTCAGTCCAAATTTTGCAGCATCCCTGCCATACAAATCAAGGGAACTTGTTATTGCTCCTGGTTATTTCATATCCTGAGTAATAAACAGGGAAAGTGCCTCACTTCACATTTTGCTTCATGCATTGGTTCGTTATCTTTGAAGCAGAATTTTTATCGTTTTGCTGCTGGGCTGAACCTTGCCAAAAGAATCAGCAGAGGAGAGGTAAATGGAAATCCCTGTCCTTGCACTCCAAAGTGCCTGTTCTGCAATAGCACTGGGGCCAGCTGGGGGAATATGAAAAATTTACACAGACACACCCTTCTTGGTGTGAGCCTCCAAGTCCCCAAACCTGCTTCCAAGGCAAGTGCAGTGCTTGGAACAGAAGGGGGATCAACAGCCTTTGCAGCATGGTGGAGAGAGGAGCTGCTCTGCAAAGTGACAACGAGCCTGAGCAAGCTGAGATGAGCCTAATGAGCACATGGAGGAGGCACAAGACAGAGATTTCCACGAGGCCCAGGGGGGTCTGTTTATTTGAGTCAGGATCTTTAATGAGCAGCTTGCTGCAGCTATGGTTATTGTCAGCACCTGTATCTGTCGCTGTTATTGGGATTGCAGTTCAAACTGCTCCTGGAAATGGGATTTGGCTTTACAGGCAGGGTTTGAAATTACTCTTACATGTTGCAACCTTGTACCATCTTTTCAGATCCTCGGCAAAAATTAGGTAGTGTAGTGACAGAGAACTTTTGATGAGCTCAAACATGTTTGTGGCAGTCAGACACACAGCAAATCATAGAACAGGTGTCAAACCAGCAGCCTCTGTTATGTATTTCCTCAAATTAAAAGGGAAAAAAAAAGAACAAAACAAAAAATCCACACACTTTAGTGAAAATCCTCTGTGCTAGAAAGCAACAAAATTTTAAGCATTTCTGCTTTGGGGCTCTAAAGGAGTGAACCAGCTGAATGCTTACCTCCTTCTATAAACAGGAATGTGAACATCATAAAGCAAGGGTTTGTTTTTTTTTCAGTTTTCATTAATTTGAAAGTGATATTCAGAGATAACAACCATGTGGGTTATGCCCATGTGCAAGCAAGAAAAAGAGACTTTTAAAAAAGAGCCTCCACATCAGGAGTTCCTTAGGTAATTCTTTTCCTAATACTTCATTCTCTCAATACTTTTTCAAATTCTAACATTGACTTTCTCCTCTCTTCCAAAATCAGCTGTGTCTCATGCATGCTCTGCTGCTGATTCTGAGAAGGTTGTGTGAGCATGTGAGCTGTGTGAGGGTGATACATGATATAGAGTTTTACATGATATAGAGTTTTAAAGAAACGAGGATATCAGAGATGGAGAGTACTGTGCATGAAAAAACATGGCAATTAAATACTTTATCTTTTATTACAGTCTCTGTAAAAACACTGTTCAATTTCTGGCTCTCTGTAAATTATTGGTTAAAAAAGTGAGAGGGGGCCTATTTTAAGCCCACAAAATCCTTGGAAGGATTAAAAATAAATTATCAGATTTTCCTGGCTAGAAATACAAGTAAAGTGGCATTAATCTGATCCAGGTTCTGAGACAATGGTTCTGAATCAGTTTTATGTTTAGTATGTTTTATAACTTCACTTTGAGAAAGATGAATTTTCTTTCTTGGCTGCTGGAAAATAAAACAAATGGCTGACATTTGATCTGTTTGATTACCCAACCACATTTTACTAGTCTTGTAAAACAGACTGTCAGAATCATGAGTGGAACTGTTAATTTAATCTCACTCAGAGGTATGGAAGGTTGCAAACTCCTTTGCTAATGCTGATAAACCCTGCTCCTTCCAGGAAAGGGTTCTTCCACACCACATCCTCTTAAAGAGCAACTCTCATTGCTGAGTTGTTTATGGACCACACTGTCTCCCCCTGATTTATTTCACAGGAAGACCATTTTATCTAAGCAATTACATTGTTGAAAATTATATGCCTTTCTGAGCTGTTTTGAACAGGCAGGGATTCAACAATTTGCCTTCTTAGAGAACTGCAAGCAAGTTACAAATCAAGTTCACCAAATATTCATAATTGTGTTCATGCTTTTATCTGTCTCTGCTGAAGAAGGAATAAAAGGAGGAGACGCCCCCAAGTAGTTGAGATTTCTTGAGTTTTTAAAAGATAATTGGAAAGTTCAAGGTCAACAACCTTGTTTCCTTCTTTTCTCGTTCTCCTCTTTTTCTTAAATGTAACAAGAAGAAATATTTTAACAAAGAAAAGCCACTCCTGTCCTAACACTGGAGAGGAATAGAGTTCTTCTCCTAAGTCTCTGACCAAGATCTTGCCTAGGAAGGGAGGTTGTCTGTTATTTAAGTTCAACCATTTCTTTTGACCAGTGATTTATTTATTTTTCCTCATGACCATTCTATGTCAGTTTAATGTTCCAGATGGATGTGTTCTAAAAGCATCACACTCAATGTCTGTCTCTGAGAGATTTATGAGAAACCAAAAGAGGCCCTGAAGTACAAACAGGTGTGAGTGAACTTAGATGAAATGCTGGATTTGTTCTGATTCAGTTTTATCTGCAATACTATATCATCAGTCTTTTAAGTCTGAGAACTTAATGTGCCCTGAAATCTTTCATATATTGGAATGTATCAGTTCCAGCTCTTTGCTGTAGGTAAAAATATGCTTTTCTTACTCCTATCAAAATAATGCAATGAGCTCATTGTTTCCAAAGATATCTTTTCTTCCTCTTCACATCTGATAAAACAATCTTTATCTTTTATCCAAAACCACATTGTTGTAAAATGAGATAAAGCAGAAGAAAGAAGAATCCTCTGATCTGTGGTGGTCTTCAGATATTGAACAAAGCCAACTATTTTCTCCAATTGAATAAAAGCCCTTTTTTTCTAGTTTGGATTTTTCTGGGTTTTTTTGGGTGTTTTTTCCCTTCATTTGGCAATTTAGGAACTCAGACTCAAAAAGCTTTAGATTCAATAGAAGTGTCAGTAAGAAGCTGTCAGAATTTGGGGGATATTGACATTTTTCAGTCAAGCTATGGATGAAAACAGAAAAGATAAAACTGACACCATAAAACAAGGTGTAGAATCCTGTTCACGTTGCAGTCAATAACAGAGCTACTAAGATTTCACCCAAGGGATTTTTAAAAGCATGTGGATGACCTGGGAGCCCTTATAATGGGGTTTTATGGTGCAAAGACACACAAATGCTTTTTGAAGTTTCTGACTGACCCAAATTGAAGTATTGGCTGGAATGGTATATTGTGATTTTCTCTTTTTGGTGCCTACACTGGAGGAAGGAAACAATTCAAACAACCCACAACACTGGGGTTTGAAATCTCTGGCATTATGCAGATGAGGGAGGTGTGACAACGAACACATATAAAAGGTTTTGTGCTTCTTTATTAACAGTTCTTCCTTGTGACATGCTCTTCTAAAACTTTGGGAAATTCAGCCTGTAATTCACTGAATTACTGCAAATTGTCTAATAGGTGTTGTGTTTGCAGTCCTTCCCTATCACCCAGGCTGCCCTGCTATACACCACCCTCAAACTGCAAAACCTTAAACTTGGATTTAGGTACTATGTGTTTATAGTATTTTCTTCCTTTATGTTACAGTTACTGAGAAACTAAATGAGAAATGGTAACTGTTTTTTTTTCATATACATTAATAAAATAATACCATATCCATACAGAATACTCAATAAACAATTAAGAGGAAAAAAATATTCATAGCAGGCTTCTATCACTGAAGTTTTTCTGTCTCTCTGAAATAGACACTTTTTTATATGTATGGCCAAAAATTCATCTACATTGCAGTAAGCAAGGCTGAATTGGTGATTCATCCAATTCCCTTTGTGAAGCTCCAGTTCTTTAGCATTTTATGTAGTCTGACCAAAGCACAGAGAGGTGTAGTCAGTTAATTAACTTGAAGGAATGAAATAACAAACAGCATATATAATGTTCATGAAAAATAAAGATACCAGGAGTGCACAATATACACGTCTTACAGATTTAAGCATATGATTTGATTTTATTCTTGTTTTTAGTAATTACTCAATAATAATGGTAATAACATTCTGTTTATTTTAGAAAAGAGATTTTGGGGAAAGTTTTCTTTGAGCATAATGAGGACATTTCCAATGACACTTTTTTTTCATTTATAGGGCAAAAAATTACATTTGTCTTATATATTTGATTTTTTAAAGTTCAGACAGTTCATCTTATGGATTCAGACTATGATTTCCAAAGCTGAGAATAATTCTAAATGGTCTAAGTATTACTTGTGGCTTTCTTTTGTATTGTGTTGAAAATAATAACCCTCAAGATCACAGCCTTTCTTTCCTCATGCAATTTTGAGCTTGGCTGCAAGATAGGCCATTGGATACAAAGGTGCCTTCATATTGTCTTATGTCTTTTCTTTCAAACCTGACATTTTCTGCTTTCATCGACTTTGTAATCTCTTTTTTTCACTACTAATAGGGAAACAACAGTTTCTTTCTGCTGTGCTCCTGATGCAGTGCAAGGAGTGCTGAACATTGTGCACTGCTCAACCCAGTGGAGGGCTTGTGCCTATCCTTGTTTAATAATTAACTCCTGAAATGACTTTCACCATCTTCAGCTAAAACAAATGCCCAACAGGAAGAGAAAGAGATTATCATTCTTTAGCCAGAAACACTGGGAACAATTAAAGGCAACGTTCTCCCCTGGCAGAAATTTGCAAATCCAAATTTCAAAGCACTAACTGTGTCCGTAGGCTCCAGTTCATCCTCAAATCCCTGGGTTGGAGCAGCTGTGTCAGGGGCATGGGTTTTGTGCAGCAGAACCCACAGGTAAGCCCAGGGCAGCTGTGGCAGAGGGGCTGAGCCCATCCCGGGTGGGGTTGGGCTGTACCTGGATGTTGGGGAGATCAGGATGTGGACCAGTGTTCAAACATCTGCTTGTGAGAGGCTGAGCACATGTAAAGACACACAAAGGACAACTTTAAGCTACAAGAATGCAATGTAAAGGAGATAGTGCTCCTTTAATCCCACAAGTAAAAATGTTTTTTTGCAAAGGGGAAAGCTTAATAAAATCCTTTACAGGCTGACAGTAAGCGAGCCTTAAATGTGCCTTACATGGTACATGGCATCTCTTCCTGCCTCTTAATCATGGGAGGTGGTGTCAGTGCCACCCCTGCCTGAGCGCTTCACACACCCAGCCCTGAGGCACAGCCTGCTTTCAGTGCACAGACACATCTGCTGCTTAGCAGAGAACTGAAGACCTTACACTTGGGCTACAGGACACAGGAGACATGTGAGGTCATGTAATGGATCATAGGCATCCAATTGACCTGATCATTCATTTTTAATTCATTCCAATCTTGCATGTTTGTGCCAGGGAAAATTGTTGGTAAGGGCAGCTCTTTTTCTCTTTATCCTGTCTGTTTTGCAAATTAATACTTTTATTGAAGTGTCAGTAGTTTGTATGTGCACTGTCAGCTTGCTACAGGTTCTACAGTGGTATAAACATCCTCTCAATGTGTTCTGTGCATGTAGGATGTGCAGGAACAAGTCAGAAGATCACTAAAATTAAAGATGAAATTGATCTTCCAGTATAATTGTGACACACCAAATATAAGGAAGCACAAATTAAATGAGCATGCTTTTGTTTTTCTTTTCTTTTTTTTTTTTTTTTTCCCGATTCAAGTATTATTTTTTTGCAAAGGAAAGGAATATTTTAATAGAAAGTCTACAGTGGCTACAAAAAGTAGTGGCAGGACACAGGCAACTCCAGGGTGCCAGTAGTAGGTGTTGGAGGTTGGTTACCTACTTGACATCCTTTGGACATCCCTGTAACTGAAAGAGTGGATAAACACACAGTGCAAATTATGTCTACAGCCACATCTGCTGGAGAGAGGAACAGGTGTTATTCCCACACTGTTGTGCACTGCAGCACTTGGTGTGTTTTCATGAAAAAAAAAAAAAAAAAAAAAAAAAAAAGGCAGTTTGTAACAGAGCCCTCCCAGGAAAAGGTAGAGGAGTGTTGAACAGGAGGATTATCCAAGATGGAAGAGATCTGTAGTGATCACCTTGCCCAGCCTCTTTCTCAAAGCTTTTGATTTTCCTGCTGCTGCTCAGCCATGGTGATCTGGCCTCTCCTCATCTACCACCCATTTCATTGACCTGAGAGTTTGGGGAGCAGAATTAAATGCTTTCTTCCTGTGTTTAAGTTTCTTGTTTCCTACAAAGTGAGTCTGACTGGGCTGCCCTCCTTTCTCTGCTCACATCTCCAGGCTCCATCCCACTCCTGTGTGAGTGGCAGGCAGAATCTGGCTCTCAGTGAGTTGAATGAACAATTGGATTGGGAGCAGTAGCAAATCCCACCATCCCACTGCAGCTATGAGCTTTTAGTAAATAAATGGGAAACATTTCACATAATTAAATACCATCTTAGGAAACTGGGAAAAAAAAAGCCCTAATTTAAAAAAGCATTCAGAATTGCATATAAAACATGCTGCTTAAATGTATTTTATAGTGAATTTGCAGCAGAAGCACACATCTGAATACATTCATGAATGATCACACTCAATCTGTCAGGGTCTTTTTAGTGGGGCATGCTGTTGATAACACTGCTTTAATAGCTTTGCCACATCCAAACTTCACCTGCCTACCCCCCTGCCCCTAAAAACTCCCATTTAACCAGGGTTCTCATTTTATAAATCACATTTTGTAATAGAAGTCAGTTTCGTGTGCCCCAAGTGGGTAAGCGTTTCCATCCTTATATCAAGAATTAAGCATCTCCTGAGAAGGAAGAGAGGTCAAGTGCTGTAATAAACCAGATTCCATCAAGAATGTGAAAAAAAATGCTGCTCTGACCAAAGCTAAATGGAAGTATATCTGGATTGGGATGTGATATGAAAGAGTAATGAATAAGCTGAAGCTATTTCTGGAGTTTATGCCCACTGTGGCTGATTCCATCTCATTCTTTCTGACACTGTTATTTACTCTGAATTACAGTGAAAGCTCTTAATACATACATGATGTATTCAAAAGGCCAGGCCCACAGCCAGTTCCAAGTGCCTTAATTTCACAACACATATCTTTGCCTTTTGACTGCATACCTTAAAAACATATTGAACTCTTGGAAATGAAATCTGACTGGGGAGTAAGCATAAACTAAGTACATGCAGGCAGGTACTGAATAAGAAAATAGTTTCACTGGACTTGTGGTCCAGAAAGAAAAGTGGCTCTGAGGAATCTGTCAGCATCTCCCTGTAGCTGAGTAGGTTACTTTACCACATTCATTACACTGGAAAATCTCTTCTTGATTTCAGTGGAAATGCTATTTTTCTCTGAAATTTTCTACTTGGTAGCATAACACAATATTATTTCCATTTAATCTATTAAATTGCCAAAGGAATAAAACACAAATTTTAGTATTTAGCAGAAACACAAGTCTGTATTTATTAGCTTGCTGTAGTATTTCTTTTGGGCAATAAATCTGGTAATTTTTTTTTAATGAAACTCCCCCCACCCCAAAAAAAAAAAAAATCTCTGTCCCTTTCCTGCTCCTTGCACATTCTGAATATCCAACTAACAGACAGAGATGAAATAAATTTTTGATATTTATTATGAACAGAACACATATTGCTTGAAGTAAAACATAGTTTTAAATCTAATGAAATAGAATGCATTATTTAAAATATATTTTATCCCTTTGTTTTTATTTCTGATGGAATAATGTTGAATATCACCATTAAAGTCTAATTTAAAAAAAAATACTACTTCATATGCAAACTGCAACAGATGTGGCTGAGAAGAACAGAGGCTTATATCAATAATGTTCACATTCTAGGTAGTTGGTAAAAGATGACATGGAATTCTCTAGGGCATATCAGTCATAAATAAGAGAGATTTCTTCAGTTTTTGAAGAATAACTTGAAAAACTTTAATTCCTACCATTTATTTTTAAGGCTATGTCTGAAAAAATTATTTTTGGGCAGTAGGTGATTACTCCTAATTTACTTTCAAGTAATAATGTTTTTTGTATTGTCTGAAAATTCACCTGTTTTTTACAGGTATACAAACTATTTCTGTAAGGGATATTATCTGTACCTATAAACTTTGTCTTTACTATGTCATACAGCTACAAAATAAAGACAATTCAGGACATTACTATAATTGCCATCCACCTTGCATTTTCAAAAGCCCTGGAGGTCATTGCTGGGTTTTACTGTACAGGGACATCTTGTCCCCTCAAAATAGGAGTGATCAGCAGACCAAGAGCTTTTGAAAGTACCCACCAGCTTTCTGCTCTGTGCTTAATAATGCCTGCCTGCATTATTAAGTGGAAATAATTATTTCGAAATTTCCATTTTTAGAAGAAAACATCCTTCCTTGCCTATTACTCAGCGAAACCACCTCATATATCTGTGCAAAAGAGAAAAATGGGCAGCAGTCTAGATAATTCCCTGTGCTGTGTGTTGAGTTCCCTGAATCAGGTCAGCTGGAGCTTCAATGCTTATATTTTGTGGCTGATTATGGATATCAATTTCTCAAAATGCTTCATCACTCCTGAAATTAACATTTTATAGTAAAAAATATTCTCATTTATTTTCATATCTTTCAGCCAACATGGTTTCATCACTATTACTGCTTACTTTTTATGCAAAAAATATTGAATATTAGGTCTCAGTTTTTGCTTTTTTCTTCCTGAGCATACTAGATGAAACTTCTCAGGAATAATACTTTAGCCTTAAAGATGAATCAGCTTACATTGTTATTAGAAAGAATGCCAGGACAGAAGTAACTTGATTTTCATAATATTTCCATTGAAGTGGGTAAGGAGATTTTTCAGCTCTTTTGGGTTTTGACAATTTGAAAAAAAAAAGAAACATGTAGTTGTAAAAGGTATATTTAGGGGTTTCTGGACAGACCTAAAGTAAAATTCCAAATCATGACTATTCAGCTGTTCTCTGCAGACATGTTTTTATTTCCATAACTTGAAGGTTATCACCTACTTAAGAGTATATATGTGTTATTATATCTAAGTGTGAAAAATCATAATAAATCCAAATGAAATGGTTTGAAAAAATTAACAACTCTGAATGTTTTTCTCCAAAAAATAATTTTAAAAAATTAAGTATCATGATGTATTACCTTGAATTGTTTTTCTCTGAAGAAAAGTTTTGTTTTGTGTATTCCCCCACCTCCACACCAGTCAGGACTGGTGTATGCCAGCAAATTCAGTCTTTCCTCCAGGTCTGGGGGACCCTTGCAGGTCATCCTGTCACTAGGCACAGGGTCAACAGCCTGGCTTGCCTCACCAGTACCCACAGGAACATCTTTTTTTTAGTTCTTTGAAATACTTCTGGTGTAAATATACATAAAAATAAGACTAAAGCTTTGTTTGCATAATTTCACTAAGAAGAAAATGGAAACATTTTTCAGGAGACTTGTGGCATTCAGTCCTTAGAAAGCTTCAGGGACTGCATCCATAGAAAGGTTTTTTTCGTGTTCACCTTATTTTTTGGGCAAAGATAACTTTCTTCCCTTCCCTGCAACCACTCTCATATTGCTTCTAAGACTGATGAGTCAGCCTCATGTGAATAAGATAAATTCATATATCTTAAGTCACCTCACAAAAAAGGTCAGTGTCATTCCAGGAAGGGACAATGTCAGAGACTGACTCACTAAAGATCTGATCAAGTGAAGTCATCATGATGGGTTCATGAGTTTTTTAATCCATGTTTTTCACAGGGTGTAAAATGACATGGGACACAAGGATTTGATATGTGATGGAGGCACCTGACACAAAAACAGAGATCTCACTATGGCCTGGCCTTCACAAAACTGCCATTGAGAGGGAGAATGTTATTCATGGTGGACAGAGCTTTTCAGTCTTAGCTCCAAGCTGCTCGTGTGGATTATGCTCTGTAAAACAGTGAGGAAAGTACTGGTGTGGGTTTTGGAGATGTATGGGTGTTCTCAGTACAGCTCTATGAGGTGTGTAAGGGCTTGGGGAGAAAGGCAGCAGTTGTAGGCTGGAATTACTGTCAGTCTGCACAACTGTGAGGAGTCAGAATTGTGAGTTCTCCTCCCCACTCACTGATTAGGGATCTGTGGTCCCAGCAACACGTGTGAGAGTCTCCTCAGGGCTTGCAAGAGAATAGTTGGTCAGGATGGTGCAGAAGGCAATCTTCCCCAATGACTTACAGCTGTGCTGATTGCTGAGTGGACACAGCCTTGCCTGCCCAACGAGGGATGGGGCAGCTTGTCCAGAGACACCCAGAGTGTGCTGCAGTTTGGGATGGAGGCTGCTGGCTGTGCTGTGAGGAGAAAGGGATGTGTGGGCAGACACGGTAAGGAGATGCTGTGTGTGGGACAGACAGGATTAGGTGGCTGGGGTTAGCCAGTCATGTGGAATGAAGAAAGAAACTTGCAGGGGACAAGAGTCAGTGCTGTGTGGAGCTGCCTCTGAGGAAAGGAATCAGAGTTGAGGAAAAATGCCCACTGAAAGCAGGCATGAAAAGTTTTTAATAAAGGACTGATGGTGGTGTCAGTCCAGTCCATCTCAACATAATTACTATGAGGGCTGACTCTCCTTTTGTGCCTCCAAAACTCAGGAACAGGGAGGGAGAAAGAGCCACAGCAGCCCTGAGGGCACATGGGGTGGGGAGCAGCAGGGGTATGGCAGTGACTCTGAGTGAGCATCCTTGGAGTGGCAGCAGGACAGGGAAGAGGGGAACCTCTGTCTCACCTCAGACACCAAAGAATCTCCCTCTGTCATTTGCTGCAATGTGATTTAGATGTTTGTCCTTGGACTGGTACCTGTCACTATTAGCTGGAAGTGGAATTGGCTTCTCAGAATTTTGACCAGGCTTCCTTTAATGTCCAGGTGATATAATGAAGATTTAAAGTCTCAAAAGCAGGTTTTGTGGCACTTAAAAATTTCTTGAAATCCCTTTTCAGTGTTGTAAAACTAATCTCCCCATTGTGAACTCATGCAGGCATGATCTCACTTTTGGCTTAAAAATCATTGCATCTCGCCAAAGAGTGTTGCTATTCCTCACCTTTTGAATATAATTTGATCTTCTCATGTAGCTCTAACAATAAGATTTTTGATGGGCTGGAGACAATTGCGGAAAATAACAAGTTGGCACAAGGGAAGGCAAAATGACTGATTTTTTGATTGCAGAAAAAAAGAAGGGCACATGGCCTCTGAGGCTGTAAGCCAGCAAATATCCTTGCCTAAAAGCAAAACTGAGCCTTTCTAAATAATTTTTTATTTCCCTTTTTAGTGTTAATCTTCCAAAGTGCATTCTCATTTTTGCCTTTACTAAGAATTTTATCTCATTAAAGGCTATTATTGTCATCAGAGATTTTCATGTGGCAGACTTGCTTCCAACTATTTGTTGAAGGGGTACAAAAAATGCCTTCTAGACCTCTCCCTTGTTTGACTAATGCTTCCCTGCCCAGTTGAGAACCCAGGAGCTCTCCCAAATGCCAGCTCCATTATCATATCCCCAGCTAGTTTAAGCCTAACTCAGCAGCATCATTACATGGCACTGCAGTCTACAGTTCAGATAGAAATCCTCAGCCCTTGGCATGTCACTGTTAGTAAGATCATCTCTTTCAAGGTAAAAAAATAAAGCACTAAAGAGGCACTGTAAATTTTTTAGGACATTATTTGTATCACAAAGGAATCGCTGTCACTTAGCAACTGCTGCTGACAATTGTGTTTTATGATCACAGAGTTGTAGCACAGTGGCTGATACTTGGCTATATACTCCTGCTCCAAAAGTATCTTTGGGCATCTTGGTTTTACATAGAAAAGCCACATCATTGCAGTGACAGGGACTGCTTAGCTCACCATGCCAGCAGTGGATAGGGGGTGTAAGGCTGTCATAAACTGAATAATACATCCAAGTTTGGAAGGGAAATGCATTGTAATGGAGCTATACACTCTATTTATAAATGTGTGATGGACTGCTGTGGTCATTATAACTCATGTTCCAAGTAAAGGTAAAAGATACAGTGCAAAACCAGACAAAAACCCTTCTGCTGTTTCCCAGGAAACCTCTCTTGTTTATCAACAGCTATTTCCCAGTGAAGGGCATAAATTTGTCCTGATTATACTGATCATTTTGATTGTATTTCAGTCGACTGCTTTGAATATCTTAGTTTTAAGAAAGATCACTTAAAAAAGTATAAGTCATTTCAAGATTTGCCTCTGCAATCTGGAGCCCAGGATGGAATTTATAATGTTCCCACTTCCAGCCTGCTAGACTATTAACATTAATTGCTTCCTGAGAATGCTACAAACCAAGCATATTAAGATTTCTTTTCTCCTTAGTACAACCCTAACACCATCATTATGGAAAGTTGATATAAATTTTGTTGTTCTATAATCAGAATTGTAGCACACTTGAATTTGAATAAATATATTGCAAGCAATGTGCAGACTTCTAAACATCTTTAATATTCCACACGTGTACAAATAATTTTCATCTTTCTTTTTCCTGGTACTATAAAGCCTAAAACCAATATGTAAGATAAAAATTGTCATGTAACTCTTCCACATCAATGTTAACTTTACAGAATTGTGAGGATGTGCTTAAATTTTCATCTAAAGTTGTTACATAAACCAGAATCCAAATATCATTGGCCAAGTAAAATATCTTTCCTATTACATTGTACAGGTATGGCTGAGATGATAAGAAGAAAATGTCATTGGTTTGTGCAAAGTAAAAGAAATGGCTATTGTAGTTCTGATGCATTTTATATAGATCAGTTTCATTTGGTTTTTTCTTCCCTTAAATATCCATGTTTCCATCCATATGAGAGATGAGGGGGAACTTGGCGTCCCAAAATCAACATTCTCTTTAGGGAGGAAATCACTTTTTTTTTTTTTTTTCCCATCTAGACTCTCAGCAAGAAATGACTGAAACTTGATCAGGCATTCAAATGCACCATGTAGGGTCTGAAGTTCAACACTGCTGATAACAAAGGTAATTAGCACTATTTCTATAATCATTATAATGTCAGATTTTTACAAATTCACTTGTGACTTTAATAAATTTGAAGGTATTACAGGCACTTTTATGTACATGTGTGGCTTAAGAAGAAAGCTGCTCATTATTTGATTCTTGTTTTACTAAATGAAAATGTGGTCTAATTGAAGGAATTTCTAAGAATTGCTGCTTCCCTTTAAGAAGAATTCAGGACAAAACTCTGGGGTTTGTCCCCAAAAAATCTACACGTAGCATTTCCACACCCTAACTCTGGAATTTCAGAGTTGTTTTGTTGTTTTTCTATTCGGTGTGCTATAATCCATGTAATATTTAGGAGACAATGAAAATGTTGATTTGCAAGCTTGGCAGGAGTTCTAGTTGTGTGCTATTGTATATCTGCTCTAGATGGTATACTTAAGGAAATTAATGAATGGATAATTATGATTCTAGAAACTAACTGTGGGTATAGG
Organism: Erithacus rubecula; assembly: GCF_903797595.1. Lineage (NCBI taxonomy): Eukaryota > Metazoa > Chordata > Aves > Passeriformes > Muscicapidae > Erithacus > Erithacus rubecula. The sequence goes on along the minus strand of NC_136659.1, from coordinate 8,593,256 downwards.
AGGAACCATCCTGGGCAAACAGAGCAGTAGCAGGTACTTAATGCAGTCACTTCCCCAAATCTATCTCAGTGTATCTCAAGGTACAATGACTGTCTCTTCAATTCCCTGCAATGTCCAGTACTGCTGGTATTGAACACTGCAGGGGAAATCCAAACAGAAATATTTCAGCATCTCATTAGGAAGAGATGGATCCTCAGCAGGCATCTGCTTTCTCCTGAAATGCACTCTCATGCATCCAAAACCTGGTGATTATAGTTGGTTTATAGCAATGTTGAGCACTGAGGAGGCAGAGACAGTTGGGTGTTTCACAAAAGTTAGTCCCTTGCTCTGTTTTAGAAACATCTTCAAAATTTTATTAACTCTCCTAAAATTAAAACAAATCTACTGGAGCAGATCTCTGGAGGTGTCTTAATTCAGCCCTCTGAACTGTGAGAACCCCATTTTGTTGTGTTCAATTTGTTGGATAGGTTAAGGGTATAGATTGGTCAGTCTATCCACTATCAATTTATCTTATCAATCTAAATTTCCTACTGAATGGACTGAAGTGGGCTTGTGCAAGTGCTCTGTTGCAGTGAGAATAGGTATTTCTAATAATCTGCAACATTTTGTTTCCAGCTGAAGCTCCAGTTGTCACATATTCCCTGTAGAGTGTGTTTGCATTTTCCAAACATTTGTATAGTATCCAAATTTTTGTATTCTGAGATTTGCCCAAAATCATTATTTATTGTTAACAGGTTAGGAACAAAATCTTTTATTTCCATATAAAACAGGCAACAGCACTTTTTGAGAAGTATTGTATGGGGAAAAGAGGAGCCTTTGATTTTATTTTTTTTTAGCATTGTTAGATAACCATCTGTAAATAAACTGTAAATAAGTCAAACTTGAGAACATGAATTGAGAACAGGGTGTTCTTAAACCAATTGTAAAAAAGCTTTACTAATAATACTTTGGCATTATTTTAACAGGGGAATTTCAAGTGAGTCCCTTCTAGCTTTGGGATTGATTGAAATAATTTACCCTGAAGCATAAAGCATGTCTCAAGCCACTTTAGAAGTAAGGATACTGAATTCTGAACATAAAATACTCTCTATCAAAACAAAAGTCAGTGGCAAATCCATGCTACTTTTCCAGCTTTGACTTCTGCTATAGTTCTATTAAGTTTTTTGCCTTGCAAGGAGTTTTTTTTCTCTTAAAAAAAAAAAAAAGACAATAATATCACAAACATCTGCACTGATTCAGCTGAGTGAGGCATAAAACTTCTGAAGTCAATCATTGACTGTCAATTGCAGTGTTACTTCTATCAAAATAGCAACCATGTTTATTTAGTAATTTCTTTGGATAAGCACACAAAACAGCCACTTGTTAGGCCCTACACCACCCTCCCTCCAAAACTCTTTGAGGAAAACTAGGGCACATTTTGGTCTTTCATACTTGCAGTAATGAAGATGCATAGTTTCTGCAAAGAAAAGACCAATCTTTATCATAACCAAAAGCTTTCATTTCTATTACTTTAGCATTTTATCACTCCACTGTAATAAATAGATATTTGCAAAAGAGTACCCACCTTTTCAAATATGTGTTGCTTGCCTATAAAATATCAAGGAAAGGTCTGTCAAAGTGCTAGTTAATGAAACTTCTGAAATTCTAGGTGATTGCTGCAAATGCAGACTGAGAGTGTGATGGGTTACTAAGTGGGAACAAACAGGGTATGTCTAATGGGCTAACCCTCCCTGCAGAAGGAGACCTTAGAAAGGAAATTGCTCCCATGAAAGAGTTGTCCTGGCTTTTAGTTAATTACTGGTGCACTGCAAAGTGCTGTGGCTCAGCAGGCAGGCTGCTCTGCAGGAAAGGAGGAGATCCTGGCTTGGGGCTGCACACCTTCACTGAGAGGTGGGCTCACACCTGACACTGCACACAGGCTCTGGTGGGAATCCACCATGGGAGGAGGAACTGGCTTCTCAATTCTGTTACCTGCATGGCAGAAATGCCCTGTGGCACCCAGATTTGCAAAAAAGTGGGAGTGCATCAGGTCAGACACGATTACTAGAAAAGAGGAGCTTATCAGATCCAGCCTCAGTGAGCTGGGCTTGCCATCCTGAGCTAAACTCTTATCAGCAATCATTTTTCCTATGGCTTCCTTTAGGTTTGTGGCTTTTTTCCTCTTTGTTGTTTCAGCAAGTGTCCCAGTTCCCTTGCCTGGGCGTGAGATGTGCCTGTGCCACAGCTTCAGCCCTAGTCCTTTGCACTCTGTGTCCCTCACTCCTAACTTATGAAGCATGGCCATTTCAACCACCTGATCATTTTATTGGGAACTATTCATTTATAGTGGGAACTTCATGGGATTATTTGGGGTTTTTTCCATCCCAGAAAGTATACTGAATTGTTGAGATAACTGATAACTTAAAAAGGAATGGAGCAGCATCTTGTAACCTACTGAAAACTGAGCTATCACAGAAGAGACAAAAAACTACTTACAAAACAAAAAAAAAATCCAGATGGATAGTATAAAATGTAAATAATAATGTAAAAGTAAAAAAGGTAAACAAGACGTGATAATCTCAAAACAAGGGCTGCATGCATTGATGCAGCCAGGCTAGTCAGAATCAGGCTGCTCCACTAGACACAGCTGAGTCTTGGGTGAGGCAGCAATTTATCACACAGTCCATAATAAATCCATTAACACAGAGAGCTCACAGGAGGAATGTATTGGGTTACTCACAGGGAGTGGGAGAACTCAGTTACCCCTTTCACCTCAGAGATCCAGCTGGAGAACATGATCAGGTTAAAGCCACTCCAGTTGTAGGTCACCAGCAAAATGCCTTTGATGCTCCTGCATACAGGACAAGGGGCAGCATTTTCAAAAGCTTGGAAATTTTTCATGTAGCCTTGAAAAAACACAAGTCACTGTAGCAATATCAGAGTTAGCCATTGCAGAGCTTATTCCAAGCAATATTCATTCAGGACAGGAGAGAGCTAAGTCTATTAGGAGACAGTGATTTATTTGCTTTTTTTACAGAGTCATGTAGCGGGGAAAGGCAACTAATCTTGTTGGACTCCATTAAGAAAGTCTCTTCAGGCTTCAGACAGCCTCACATCCCCACTCAGCCTTCTCAAGCAACATGACTGGAAATTTCTTGTAATGTCCCAAGCCTATTTGCATAAGCATGGAAGCAGACTTGCATTAATAATCACTGTATTAAGGGCCTAAAAAATCCTGATCACATCATTAGACATACTCCCTGGACATTTTTTGTACATCATAAATATCTCCTCATCACCTCCTTTATTTCTGTCACATCCACAATAGTTTTAATAACAGTTTTGCAGCACAGCTGAAGTCAGAGTGAGAAGACTTTTCTTTTAATTGATTCTATTTTTTTTTTTTTTTTTTTTTTTTTTGCTAGAAGAGAAGGAAGAGCTTTAAAGTATCTAATAGTATCTGACTTACAGAAATATTACTCTTAAACCTTCAGGGTTTAAAATACACAAAGGAAACTGAGAAGATCATAGGAAGGATTTGCATAGGAGAGGTAGGAAAATCTGGATTCATTTTGTCATCTATTTAGGGGGACCTAGAATGATATTTCTGCACTTCTCACAGCCCAGGATTGCAATTGAAGGTGTTTTATGTATCCAAAAATTTGCACCACCAAACTAGTAAGTAGAAGTAATTGAGTTGCAGGCCAGGTGTGCCCCCTGCACAAGGGGGAGGTTTGTCTTGTGAGACTTAGGGGATTTCTGTGCTTGCTTTTGTTTTCCCAGCCCAAAGCCATGTTTAAACTGTGAAAACACACTGGGAGATTTTCAAGGGGAGGATGGCTGCAAGCCAATGAGTGCTTTTTCTCTCATGAAAGATAGCAGTGGGGCTCCCTAGCTGGCTGAGCTGCTCTGAGAGGAAGGAGAGCTCACTTGAAGGCAGGAGCTGATTTCTGTGTCAGACACCACTGAGACCCTGTGATCCCCTCATCGGGAGCATGGAGGTGGGTGACCCTGCTCCAGTAGAGAGCTGGGGTCCCAGACAGGCTGAGGGACCCTATTGACTTTCCCTAATCATACAAAGCCAATAAAGACTCTTATCAATTAATATAATCAACATTCACTAATAGTTATGATACACTGGATTAAAAATTACATCTGTTTTCTTTTTGTAGCTTTCAGTCAGATCCCACTTAACTTTTTATTCCAGCAACTTCTCAGTGAAATCCAGACATCCAGTCTGTATTTGAGATCCAGCACTGCATAAGCAGCCTCCTAGGACCTCACTTTCCCTTAAAGTCTGCATGAACAGAAAAAAAAGAAAAAAAAGTCTGGCAGCATTCAAGCAATACATTCATGAAATCCTTTGAAATGGGAATTCCAGCATAATTCAGCATGATTGTAAATGCTGTAAAATGTGTAAGCCTAAATGGCAAAGGGAATTGTATACTGTAGTTAGTGATAAATGTTCCATGCAATATACTGGGTTTAGCTGCCCCACTTACCCAATGCTCAGTGGAATTAAGTAGTTAAATTTATGTGCATAGTACTGAAATTGTAATGCTGAGTGTCAACCTCAGACCTGTTTTTCTCCTAAAGCATAATAAAAAATACAGTGGAAAAACTGTCCCAAGCCTTAGTCTGGTAAAAGGACTGCAAGTCAAGCAGAAAATGTAAAACATCTCTGGTTTTCCTGACCAACCTGTCACAGCCCAATCTGTTGTGACAGTGCAGGAGGCACAGCCTGAAAGCACCTTGGGAAAAGGGTCAGGGCTTGGGCTCCTCTCTTTTTGACAGAGGTGGAAGTCTCAGCACACAGTGCCTGCCTGCCTGAGCTAACAAGGTGGCTTTTTTAGCAAGCCATCAAAGGCAGAGGTGGGACACTGTGGGTTTTCTGTCTCCTGGGAGGTTCCAAGCTGGCCACTGTCCTCCTTTGTGTTCTGGCAGCTCTCTTGATTTCCCGTGAAAGCTCTGAAAGTTCTTGCTTGTCCTTAGTGTGAAAAGGACAGTACTAACTGTAATGATCAGCTCTCAGTTTGTAGTTCTGAAGCCATGGAGTGGCTCATTGCAACCACTGGTGGAAAGCAGAGAATGAAGAAGGGAAAAGGAGTTACACACAGAGCTGGAGCCATCCTTTGCAGAGCTGTGTCCCCTGGGCAGAGGCTGTGAGGATGAGTCACTGCTTGTGGAATTACATGTCTTTTTCTGTAATGTATATTAGATCAAGAGACTCTGACGCTCCTGAGTCAGGGACTTAAGGAGATGAAAGATTGGAAAATGCAAAGATGACGTGAATTGTTCTGGCCCTTTTAGGGTTTCTGGAACATGAGGTGTTGAGAAGGTAGAATTGCTGATTATGTAAGATAGGCATATACACTGCAGTATTAGAGAGGGTTGTTCTTGTTAAGATGTACCCAATTTCTCTGCCTCTCTATTTGAACAGTGGATTTTCCAACTGTGCCTGAAAAAGTCAAGCTCTCTGTAAAGCCTGGCCAAATAAATATGTGTATCATGTATCTTAAAGCATATCTGGGGTGCTAATAACTGTCACTGTATGCAGGGCCAGCAGTGCCTTGTGAAATCTGTTTATTTGCCACCCCCCATTGCCTTAAGTTAGCTCCTGTACCTGAGGAGCTGGCCCGAGCTGCAAGCTAATGCCTAACAACTCTAGTTCAATAGGAACAGACCTGGGTTATCCTGGGAACAGAATTGTAAACAATGGCACTTGTGTACTGACTGCTGTAGAACTTCACACAAAAGATGGGGACAGGGAGAGACTTGTATTGCTTAACTGAGTCTTTCTGTAGGAGTCTCCTGAGTGGGTTTGGGGGGCCCTGGGGATGCCTGTAGCCCCTGGCAAGGAGTCTGAGAGATGCCAACATCAAAATGTAGAATATGTTTCCCCTTGCCTGCTGACTCCCTTCCTTCAGTTTTCTCAGAAACAATGTCTTCTTAGATCTGCTATTGCTGCATTCTGCACTTTGCTTTTACTTCTGCAGCTGGGTCATAGGGATCTCCTTTTTTCTTAGTTTTCTTTCCTTTTTTTTTTTTTTTTTTTTGTTAAAAAAGTCCCTCTCGTAGTATCTTGAAGTTACTGACAAGTGTCTTTGTTCCCATTGACTAGGGTGGTCCAAGGCTGCCTTTATATTGCTTCCTTAGCTGATATATGTGATGGAGACTGTTTGACTTTGTGTTCTTTCTCAGCCTAAAACTGAAGTTTATGTTGAAGTTCTTGAAAAGCATAAACCAGTAATTTTCTGTTTAATAAGCTAAATGAGGACTTAATTCAAAATGTGTATTAAGAGCCTACTGGCAGGCCCTGAATTTTTGTGGAAGTACATTAAATTCTTTTTCTACTATCTCAGGAGATAAATAGGCTTGAAATGTAAGAAGTATTGGTATTTTAATGTGGGTTTTTTTCCCCTCCAGATTTGGAGAAGTTGTTGAAACTTTAAGTGCACTGAAAAGATGCCCTAGAACTTAAAAATGAAGATATTTATTTTTGGATTTTAAATGTTTGATTGAAAAATAAATACTTTGTTTTGATTTTACATGGTCTTTATCTTCAGCCTGAGGAAACAAAATTAATTGTATGTCTATGTTAACTTGTTCAATGTGAAGTTTATTGCAAGGGTTTGAATTTCAAAATTTAAATGTGAGATCGCTGGTGGTTTGTTACCAAACTGAGAATCGGGTCATTCTGAATAATATTTAAAAAAAATTGTGCTGCCAGAGGCTAAATATGTAAACTTTGAGATAGCATGAGAATTTATGTGATAGTGAATGTGCGATAATCAACAAGAAAAAAACTAAACAGCTTGAAAAAAGAGGGGGCAGCTGTAAGTGTAGCAATATTGGGGGTAGGAACAGAGGAGTCTGTCATGTATAGGAGCAGAGTGATGAATTCTGAGAGGCATCAGAAGTGTAAAGCATCTCCTGAAAGGCAAGTTCTTCTCATCCCTTGTCACTTAGCCCTGCTTTTCTTTTTCTTGCCATGTTTCTGCAGGGAGGTTTCAGAGTAGCTGTGCATACTTGAAAAAATTAGAAAAAGTGAGGCAAATTCTGCACTGACATGCACCTCCATTGACATCAAATTAAACAGATATCATGAAGATATTTATCCATAAAAAATAAAAGAAAATATTATTTTAAAAGACACTTGTGGTCACTTTGCACTGACCTATCTAAAGGTGGTTCTACCAGAGCAGGTGCTGGCTGCAGTCTCCCAGCTGCAGCTTTTGTCCTGCACCACCTTCCTACAGCCTTTATTCGAGCCCTTTGCCTAGGGAAGGTTCTTGTGCAGCAAAGTTCAGGGATCCTTTAGCAAATCCACCAGTCTCGTTGCAGTTACTTAGTTCAAGTCAAGCCTTTGGGATTATTCTGGTGCACTGGGGTTACAGAAATTAACAGAGTTCCAACTGGAAGTGCAGCCTCTCCTTCAAAATGAAAGTATTTTAGTGAACAAATCGCTTTTGCATTTCACTTTTGATATTATTTCTGAGTACCTGGAATGTGGGTGGAACTTTTACAGCAAGTCTCTCAAGGAAAGTAAATATGTAAGTTAAAGATCATATGCTATTGAGTCTTTTTGCCTTATCCCCCCAATATTTTGGAGATTTGTTCTAGTTTGATTAGAATAATTTTTCAAATCATGATTATGGGGTTTTGTTTGGGTTTTGTCTTTAATCTAGATTCTGGGTGACAGGGATACCTCCATACTCCATGAGGTAATGGCACTAGATCCTACTTTGACAAGTTAGCAAGCATGAAATATCCTAAGGCAAATAGATTTGTATGTTCTCCTTCAGACTGGATGATTGTGTTACACTCTCTAAAAACACTTTAGATCAGTAAGAATGTCTCCTCAGGGAATCATAGTGATAACCACTTTTGACGGGTGGTAATAACAGAAGTTTGGTCCAACCATGCAATGAAAGGCTCATGCTGAAGCCAGGATTACTGGCAGTGGACTGCAGGGGCACTGTAATCACACATTGCTTGCTTTACTGATGGCATGTCTGCCTTCACTCCATCTGTACTTGTGAATTCAGAATTGCCTGTTCCATCCTATCAAACAAAAAGCTTAATATTGATCTGAAGGGATCAATGCTGAGAAGCATTGTTTTAACTTACTAGTAGGCAAGATCAATTCCTTCCATAGGAAACTACTGTATTTTATGCTGCAGTCCCAAATACGGGGGAAATTCCCAAATTCTGCGTGACTTTATTGATTAATGTCACTCTTGGCTAATTAGACACAATTTACCAGTCCTTTCAGTGGCTCATTTAGGTGACAAGCTCCCCCAGGTATGTGTGTTGTGAGGCTTCTCAGGGACATTTGCAGTGATCATGACTCTTCCTTCATTCTTCTTCACTGCTGTTGCTTTACTGAGCCATCAAAGGCTGTCGTTATTGCACATTGACACAGTGCTGCAGAATGGTTGATAAATCTATATTCAAGTTGTGTTTAAAATCAATATTATAGCAGTTACCATGTCAAATCAATACTTGCCAAGTTGCCAGCTCCCACTGCCTGATGCACTGCCATAATTCCTCTTCTCCCATGGAACATGGGGACCTAATCCAACACTCACTAAAGTCAAGACAGATTCTCATTGACCTCAGGCTTTGGATCAACCTTTTATTTAACTCATGTTCATCATAGGATTGTACAAGAGCTCACTCACAACAGAAATCCTGTTCACCTGATTTCCCCATCTCACCATAATATGAGCTCTGCTATTTCCAACAGGCACCAAGGTGTTACCTTCCCACAGATGGATTTTTGGGCTGTTTTGGTTCTGTTGTGCAGGCAGTGCCTGTTTAATGCAGATAAAAAGCATTTGCTCGAAAATCATCCATAAGTTTTGATGATGCAGCAGTTCAGAAACAACACATTTGAGACAGATCAAGTAAGTCTAATTATCAAAATAGACTTGTGTAATCATCTATGCTTCCATGTTTTAATTGAACAGTGGGATATTTCTTTCAAAAAAGTATGTTAATTGGGGTCTGCTCATGGGAAGGAGTGACTAATTGAACTGGCATGAGCCTGATAGCAGCTTTTTTCATTAAAATGTTAACTTTTAAAATCAGTGTTACATTGCAAATATTGTCTTTCTTTCAGTTGGACTAGTCTATCTGGCACATGCCAGCTCAATTAGCAGCTTGCTTTCATGAGCAGACCCCAATTAACACAGACTTCTCTTAAAGAAGTATTCCACAATTTAAATTAGCACATTTGCATTAGAAGTAATTATACTGGTTTTGGTTGTTAGTTGTTCCTAATTTTTGTGACGATTAAATGTGCTTTAATGAAAAATGACATTTGTTGATTAATTACTGAAGTCGTAATGGATGTTTTTAGAAAATATTCAAACATGGATGAGAGAAACTAAACTAAGGCCAAAATATATCCATGGATATCAAAGGTGGAATTTATCATTTCTTATATGTAATTTCAACATATAAATGGAACCACTCCCTATTTATAAATACACTGAATTAAACTTATTTTTAATGGATTTTTTTTGCATATTTGGCCTGAGTTGTGTGACTTTTGAATGCAGGACCACGTGAGGTAGCAACCAATTAGGACACTATAGCTCTAAGACACATGGGCCCATTAATGTTTTCTGAGTGGAAATATCTGCAAAGGCATCAGAGAGGTGTGATGATGGAGGGCAAATGCAGAACTTCATATTCAGAGCAAGAGCAGGAGAGCAGTGACCTGGAACTAACAAAAGCCTCTAAGCTCAGTGCTCCTGCTGTTGGAGGAGACTGCTCTCAGGGGACTCCTTGGGGACTGTGTAAAGAGCCCTCAAGCTCTGTTCAAACACTTCTTCAAGAAATGTTTAATCTGTAGTAGGGACTCTGTGCTGTCATTGGTTTACCTCATGTCACACCTGAAATAATTCTTAAAATTTTGATCTACAGAGCAATATGGCATGGTGTATAAGAGAACTTTTTAATTTTTTTTTTCTTTAGAGTTAGAAATATTTCAGGTGAAAATGGCTGTGTTACCATAAGTTATAAAAACTGTATGGAGGGCTTTTAACAGTTTGCATTTAAACTTGGAAAGGATCATTAATTTTAAACCAGTACCTGCATGATGAGATTCATTAAATCTTTTTACATCTGTGTAACTTTTCTTTAGGCAGAACTCATGGTTAGCTAGAACATTCCTACCTGAAAGGCATCCAGTGTTAAGGTATATTACCAACCATTTTGCTTAAGTGTGCTGTGATGATTAATTGCTCTCATTGGTAGGAAATTGTCATCTTACCCACCTGGACTTTTTTCAGCTTGAGTTTTTGGCTTTTAAATCTTACCAATCTTTATTTTATATAAATGCACATCCTCTCCCAAGCTAACAAAAGAACAAGAAAAATCTCAACCTACAAAAAACCCAACAAAACAAAAATAGACAAACCACCCAGAACCCCTAACAACTTTGCTTTTCATAACTGTTTTATTCTCCTTTGGAAGAGGTGATACACTCTCAATGTTTTTAGAATGTAGTCAGTGTTGTCCTGGTGTCCCTCTACTCAGCTAGCAAGGATTCTAAAGCAGACAGAAGATAAACATTTTCCCTCTGAGAGCCCTTTCTGCTGTAGTTTGACATCTTCAGCCACTGAGATGTTCTTTAACAGAGTGTATTTAGGCAGTGTAAACACAATCCTGTACAAATCAGTTCTCTCCTAAAAACACTATTCCCCAGGGCTCCCATATATTTGATATTTAGGTTGAGGTTTTTGGTTTTTTTTCTTATCTGTGCTATTATAATTGGCATACATAAACTGTAAGATTTGCCAAAAAATAAAAGAAAAAAAAGGAGGGGGGAGATTTGGAGAGAGCAAACACAATCAGGTTAAGCTTAAAAGCAGGTATACTTTTTCTTAACTCTCCTCTATGTAATGGATGTGAAAAACAAGAGAATGCTTTTTCTAAGTGCAGTGTGTGCTAGGAACAGGCATCTATGCCATGTATTACAACATCTGACAGGAAGCTTCACTCCAGAAATAATGCAGTCCTCTGGTGGCTTGTCCAGCAAATGTATCATCCAAGGTCACTGTGATTCCACCTGCATGGCAAAGCACACGGAGAGGGAGCTGCCTGGCACTGAGCCTTTGAGGGAGGCTGGAGGCTCACAGGAGAGCTGTGGTGCTGTAAAAAGCAGGATAACATCTCGCTTGGAATGACAGGAAAAAATAGACTAGCACAGGGTAAATGTATTAACAGCAGTGGAGAAATTAAAAGCCAAATGAAAAGTCCCTTCTCAAAGAATTCTCAATCTGCTTCTTGAAACAGAGAGATATTGCTCTATGCTATTTCAGGGAGAATCACAAAACTGGAACAGACTTTTTAAGGAGATATACCCTTAAGAGCAGGTGGTTTGGAGAATCTGTGGATGCCCCATCCTTGTTGGTACTTGAGGTTTGGTGAGGCTTTAGCAACCTGGTGTAGAGGAAGGTGATGGAGAGACAAGTAGAGAGAGCTCACAGAGCCACAGGCACATCTGAGTCAAATTATTACCCATGAAATGGTCGTGGGGATATCATTAACACTGTGCCAAAAGTGTGTTAAGTCCTTTGGAGCCAACAAATAAACCACAAAGCCCTTGCTTTGAGGCTCTGTGGGGTTGAGCCCAGGTGAGCATTTAAAATGCAGTAACCTCTCTAGGTAAAGGGGAGAGGCAGGAATTACTCGTGGTAGGGAGGCCTGTTCTGAAGAGTGCTTTTTCTTTTGAGGAAGTTCCCAGACATTTCAGTGACTTTAGGCTCACCTGCTGCTCAGGACAGACTTGCTCCTGTGTTTACTCTGCCAGCAACTGAGTGTGCTTGAGGGGGATAGTGTTAGAGAGCTTATTTTTGTGCAATCATGGGTAAGAACAGAGTACACACAGAAAAAGAGGGAAAATGATAGTTAAAAACAGTGCTCCTGAAGGAAGTAGCTGTGTGCTGTCAAGGGGGGGTTCCTGCTCTCAGCAGAGTGCTAAAGTGTGCCATGCAGGGGAAATGGTGCTGATCACAGAGCTCTGTGCTCCTGGGACACGCTGGCAGGAGCTCTGTGTACTCTTACCCCATTTTTTAAAATTCCCCATTGTATTTCCCACGTGTTCTTTTTGCTGCCTATTAACAGCAGATGCAATCTTGCACTTTGAGAAATGGCAAAATTGAAACTTCCACCCTGCCTTCTGTTTCTCTGGGAACAATTCCTGGGTTTTTCAAATGTATTTATTATCCTATTTTTTAAGATATAGGTCATTCTACTGAGAAAAAAGCATACTATCAGCTTAAGCAAAACAAAAATATTTAAACTGAGTTGGAAATATGAGAATTTTGTGTATGATTATGTGTATTGGCAAAAAGGTGTTGTTACAGTGCTGAAGGTGAGTTTCTGACTGAAAAAAGGCCAGACATGATCTACTGTTCTAGACTTTAACAAGGACACAGCTTGGATGATTGATAGGATCTTTTCCCACCTTTATAATCTTGGATTCTATGAAAATAATTCCTTTGTTCAATTAGATGATAAACTAAGAAATAAATGTGAATTTCATCTTTTAAAGACCATAAGCAGAGAAAAAAGAATGGTTATGACGTTAACAAAGACCAGAATTATGTTTTGCTCTGGTATTAAATGTTTTAATCTCTTAGCTAAATTGGTTGATTAAAATTCACTTCATATCAGAGTCATTGAAAAGTTTTACTGAGGAAGAAAAAGTTTAACTAAAAAATGGATGCTTTGTGCTTTTAAAGACTTCCTATGGAGGGCAAAGAATGTTGCAACCTAGCTTTTTCCAACTCTCTAAAAATTCTGCAGCTCTTTGTACATACCTACACTACAAGAAAGCTGAAGGTGGGAAAGAGTCCTTCCAAAGTGCCTGGGCAATTTTTTTTTTTTTCTTTCTCTCTGATTAATAGATACTGTTAGAATCCTTGGTGATCTTAAGACACCTGGTGAGCAGCAAAAAGATGAAATGTGTAAACACAGTCCTCAGAGACAAGGCCTAATAGCCTCCTGTGATCTTGTTCTAAGGACATTTCCATATGTTTGTTTTCCACTTGAGCTGCATCTCCTCCTAGAACATGACTGTAATCCCCCAAAGTCACGATGGTGTAAGAAATCTACCCTGAGCAAGGAGCAATATTTTGTCCTAATGGTGTCAACAGCTGCCATCTAACATCTAACCATGTAATAAGGGCAAAAATAGGCTCTTTTGACATCCACAGGCAAGAAGTGCTGCATGTCCATCAAGCAACCCATTAGATAGCCAGAATGCTCACAGCTGGGAGCCTTTGTGAGATGGCATTTGATATCATCATTGTTAGCCTTCACATAATGCAATATTTATTACAGTGAGGGAAGAAGGCAGTATTTTTAGCTGCATCTTGAGTAACTTATCTCCATGGCAACCCTTTACTTGCCTGCCCTGTTGCTGCTATATAGAATGTTGTCACATTAATAATAAATGGAACACATCTAACACATTTGGCTGCCGATTGGCTTCCAGCCACATATTTCTCTTGTTCTAGTTGAAAGGTTTGTGAAGCTTAGGGGTCCATAAGCAAATTTCATTCATTTTGTTTCTTGGAGAAAATTGCCTTGGATTATGTTAAAGTACTCAGGAGGTTTCATCAATGTATGCATTGTGTTTGTTGGGTTGGATTTTTTTTGTTTGCTTTTGTTTCTAGTTCCACTTTGAAATGCCAAGGAAATCCGTGAATAAATACAATTAGAAAAGCTAGAAACCCAGCAGCTGTGGAGTAATTTTATTTGATTTACATTTGTACGGATAAGAAAATGACATTTTTTAAAATTGCTTATGAGGAACCCCTGTGACATGCTTTTGAAGAACAATGCCTCCGTTTCATGGAAACTTCAAACGAGCAGGTCTCCAAGTGAGATTCTAGAATTGCTGATCACTTCCCCATGCATACAAAAAAAAAAGACAGTTGTAAACTCTCGACCCTCATTTTGTTGTCTAAATATATCAATGGCAAATTTGGTAAATGCTTGTTAGAATGGTGAAGAAACAGACAAAAAAAAAGTTAGATTTCAGTTTATATCAACCATGGTTTTTTTTCTAGAAATTATAACACTAGTGAACAGTACAGTGCAACTGGCTTTGAAATTTGTATGTTAAGGCTTAAATAACCTCTGCTTGGCCTGAGGAACCATTTGCAGCCTGTTTAAAAGGTGCTGCACAAGTATTCATATCTGGGTGACTTAGCCCCATTTCTTTTCTCCCTTTTCTTCCTTGACAACTCTTATTTCCAAATCTGCAAAAAAGAGGAGCAAAAAAACTTAAAATTATGTTATGGTTTTATTACATGAGAGTTGAGTTTTCTCCAGTCTGCCATTAGTCTATTTAACATATCTAATGAGGCATGTGTGTGCACATAAATAATTCCCATAGGAAACTTTATGAAGCACCTCTTACATTTTGGTTTATATTAATATTCTGTTGCCAGTGATTCCTGATGGGTTAAGGAGTGTGTACTATTGCTGTATCTTCCAAATATCTTCCTTTTCAGCCTGAGACTGAAAAAAACCCCCAAAAACAAAAACTCTGTTCTTGCACCATCTTGTTTAGCTTTTCAAAATAAATACTCCGCTTTAAGTTCATAAAATAGTATTTTAAAAAGGAGAGAACATAAATTAACAATTGTTAGATTCTTATATGAGAATTTCATTCACATGCATGATGTTGTTTCCCCCCACATTTGTAAAGAGGAGAAAATAATAGTTCATGTGAGTTTTCGACTGCTACTCAGGAACTAAGAATTTCTAAAAGCCTGATTCAAAATATTCAGTAATGTTTCCAGGGAACACCGTTACTGACCTCTGAGCCTTGAGTTATTCTCTACTTCATGATGACAAACTTTGTAAAATGTTTTTTACTCAGAAGGTGTTGTGGTTTTGGGGGGCTTTTTGAGTTTTTTACTGTAAAATGTTGAAAACTGGCAGCATTCCCCTCATTATTTGTTTCTAGACAGCCATAGTTTCCTCAAGGAAAGTGGCTTTTAACAAGTAATGTCTAATTCAGGCTGAGTTATGTTGAGCTGGTGGCTTCCTGGCAGTGCTGCCTGCCAAGGTGGGAGAAATTCATTTTGTGCAGGACTCACTGCTTCTCAATTGTGTGGGGACCCCTCTCCTGGGGTGTCAGACATTCCTGCATGTTTATCCTGAACTGGAACTCACTTGACACCTGTTGGAAGTGAGAAATGCATGAACATGGCAGAGGATGATCTTCTCCCTGCTGCAGGAGGCCATTTTACAGGTGAGGTGTGTTTGTGGACTCTAAAAGAGACTTTGAGCCAGGTACTGTGGTGGGTGAGAAACTGGCAAAAATCTTGTAGGATGTTCATATCCCCTGAGCAGCTGGAATCCACACTTCTGGGTTGCTACATTTAGCATAGCAGAAAGACATGTCATTAATTAAGGAAATTTTTGAAGTTCAGTGGAGGTGAAACTTACATTTATAATTGCTATCAAGGTGATTATACTTTAATTCATGGCTCATCTCTGCTTGAGACAAATCTACATTTTAAAAAATAAGTTTCTGTAATTAATCTATAAGGAACTGATTTCAAAAAAAGAAAAATAGTATAGTGTGCATAAGGTTTGTATTTGTAATACTTATTGGAAAGCACAAGAATTTTAAGGAAAGCTGCTTGTTGCTGAGGCCCCATCTTGTTAGAGATTTGTACCTGACTTCAGTGAAGTGGGAAGGCAGTCTGACCTCAGTGAGCAACTTTTGATGCAGGCTGCATTTCCATCTCTCTGCTGCCTCTTTCCCTCAGCTTGCACAGACACACAGTCTTGGTATGTGGTTCAAAACTGATTGCAGTGACTGGCTGTGTTGTGGAGTTCACTGTTTGCCTACACTGAATGTAGGAAAAAATTACCTATCTTATTTTGACTGTTTTATGGACTGTTTCATATTCAACTCTACCCTTTCTGAGAATTCTAGATGTTGAAAGAGCTTGGAGTATAGCTGTTCCTTTCAACTGTGATGCTGCATACTGCCCTCATTTTACTTGCTGCTTCTTTCTTGCTTTTGTTCTTTCCTCTCCAAAATCTGACAGCTAAAAATGCTGACTGAAAGTCAGAACCCCAGCCTAAGCACAGGAGCTATAAAACTGAAATTACTTGGTCCTTTGTGTTCAACAAGTCCTCTGTTGTCTGTGTTGTACTGCAGGATGGAGAAATTGTGTCAGAGATTGTCCCTGTGATGTGTGCATTAGATGCATTCCTAGAAGTGAGAATGCAATCTTAGAGCCAAGCAAACCCCTGGTGACCACCTTGGGGTTTCCAGGCTTTGACTCTCCCTTACTGGCTCGGGTCAGAATGAGTAATATCTTTATTTTAAC
Source organism: Erithacus rubecula (assembly GCF_903797595.1). Lineage (NCBI taxonomy): Eukaryota > Metazoa > Chordata > Aves > Passeriformes > Muscicapidae > Erithacus > Erithacus rubecula. Next base: position 8,576,901 of record NC_136659.1, on the reverse strand, counting down.
ACAATATCACTGAATATGTGTTTTTGTTGTTGGTTGTTTTTTTTTTTTTTTTTTTTTTTTTTTTTATCAGCTCAAGGGCACAATTTTTTTGCTTTTTGATTTTACTTTTAGAGCTAGTTTTGGTCAGAAATCTAAGGAACTATTTTAGATCATTAAGAAGGAAGGGACAGCTCTGCCTCAGAAATAGTTGTTAATTTGAAAAGTTGGGGAGGGTTCCAAGCCTGCTTTTGTGATCTCCCATTTTCCTGTCTTCCAGAGCAGAAACCCAATTCTAGTAAAAGCAGACAGTTAAAAATCTGAGCCAGTACCAGAGACACATGTGTTCTTTGTGGTGGGATAAGCATCCTTGAGCTTCCCACAATGGGATTTATCTCCCACCTGCTCACTTACTGTACACCTGTCCCAGATTGGCACTGCTTTTGGCTGCAGTATGGTTGATTCTCAGTTTTGAAGCCAAATTTGTTGTTACAGTTATTTCCCTGGCACGTAATAAAAATCATTTCCTATGCTCAGCAAAATACAGCTAAATAAGGAGTCCAGGTGTGCTGTGTTTGTCAGCCTTTCTGTGGTGTAATGCCAATCTTTACTCCACATTAAAAGTTTTGACAGACTGTGCAATAACCCTGTGGCTACCTGCCCCTGGTAAAGAATGGGATAGTCCAGGACTCTGGACACAGGTTTCACAGTGGATTTGGTTGAAGCTTGTGGCACAGGTGTCAATGTAATTGGAATAATGATACATGAGGGGTACCCAGAGGGTTCAGGCAGCTGTCAGACAAATGTTTCTGCTGGAGTGCATGGCAGCCTGTCATTAGGTCATAGAGGGGAGTCCAGCCTGACCCATGTGGGAGATGAGGCTCAGACTGTGTTTGAAACAGTAATAAAAACAAAAGAGGAAAAAACCTCCCTTCCCCACCCAACCCTCAAAATAAAAACACAACCACCCCACATCCAAGGTTTACAACTTCTAATACAGCAAGGGATTCTTTTTCTCCATGTTATGTCTGTGTATTTGGACTAAGCTGATCATTCCAGTACTTCATCTTGTTCCCTTTGCAAATTTTTGATATGTCATTGTATACATTTTTGCATATTGCACTTCATAAAAGTATGTGAGTAGTGATTATGAATTGATTCCCAGTCAATTCTTTTTTCAACACAGTTGAAAAATCCACATAAATATGGATTTTGAGTATTTTATTGAATCCTAGTATGTACTCATACATCTAGACCTTTTAAAAATTAGAATGCTGGATACATGACAATAACTTTGAACACAAACATGAGAAGTACAAATGTGTCCCCTTGACAGATGAAAAGAGGCACATCTGGAATGTCTTAACACAGGCCATGGGTTGTGTCCTTAGGAAAGTGTAATTCTGCACTAAGCCACTGGTTTTGGGTCTGAGCTAGGAAGAGCACTTAGCTACATGATTAAATGTAAGGATGTGGTTACAGCTTTTGTGGGACTAATCACATTACTAAAATGATACTTTTGCATTTTTCTCTGATTGTCATACTCTGTTTGACTGGGAATTTACATCCTCTGTAAGTCAAGGATAGTTACACAGACATTGAAGGAGTGAACTGGTGTTTTCCTGCAGTGATTTAGGCAGACAATGTGACAAAACAATGTTGTTAAGTCAGACTTCAATCTTAATTCATTCCAAGTATTTGTTTCCTCAGTTGTTGTAAGATTTTTCATTTATGTTTATGTGTGGAATATACAGAGACAAACAGATACTGGATGCCTTGAGTAATCTTTAACTACTCTAAAGAACACAGAAATGAAATAAGTTTGTACTCATCTGAATGAATACTGGCTCATTTGAACACATGCTACAACCAGTGAACTTCTTGCTAATTATCCTTTGCTTTATCTTGAGTGTGTGGCTAAGAGGAAGACCAAGTACCAGCTCAGACTGTAATTTCTTGCTTTCCAAAAAGCTCAGCTCTTGAAGCTGGTACTTCATGATGCAATGTGATTTTAAAAATCCAAATGTTTCCTAGTGCTTGCTTTTAAGTCTGATTTGCAAGAGCCTTTCAAACAGGTTGTTCTGGACTCATTTCCTCATTTTGCTCTTGAATTATGAGTATTTAACTTAATCATTTTGTCTGCTGTATCCTGTGTGCTTGTTTGAAATTGTTCTAACTAGTCTGATATATTCAGAACAAAGAATTTATTGCAGGTGGAAATGTTCCCAGTGTCATTCACATCTCTTCTGCAAGAAAGGGAGAAGTGGAGAAGCACCTCCATAAAATCTCATCTCTGTTATCTTAGAAACATTTCATGATGTGATGAGGTTTCCTGTGGAGCAGTGTGTGTGTGTATGTGTGGACTCTTGTCCTGTATTTTCTAAATCTAACCAGAATTTAGGTGTCATGCTCTTGGATCAGTATTTAATACTTAAGACTTAGTATTTAAGACATCACCAAAGGCTTGGTGAGCTCAGTTTTCTCTGCTACTTCAAATCTGACCTTCCCTCTTCAGACCCCCACATCTGTCATCACATCTGGATTCCTGAAGCACCTGGGGCATACTGCTTGGGAAGATGAGGCAGCATAACTGAGGTTCTGATTAATAAATCCCTTGGGGTGAATTCAAGTGAAATGGCAATGAATGATATGTGAGGCAGATTTATTTTAAAACTATTTAATCGCAGTAGGAGAGGAGGTTGCTCTGTTGGGGTGGGAGCCCATGAAACAAAGAGTTTGTCAGGTTATATATATTCAAGTTATCATGGCAGTGCCTGAACCCCTCCTCAGAACATAACTGATTTCTAACTCACCATCATGAGTCTTATGGAAAAATGGTATTGCTGAAATGGATAAATTATTAATTACTCAAGCTTCCTGATAGGAACTATAAATTTTCAATGTGTGAATGTGTTTGTCTGGTAGAGACATGGAGAAAAGCCAGCCAATTCTGTAACTGACTTTATCTAATCCTAGCTTGACCTGGTGTAGATCAGTGAGGTGTGTATGAGCTCTCCCACCCTTCACAGCAATAGTGAATAAATCTGCTCCCTGGAAATCTTTATTGGACTTTCCACTGTCAGTGGTTTTATATGTCTGGCATGACCCCTATGACATCAGATGGCACAAATTGCATCATTGAGGATGCAGTAGAAAAGAAGCAATTAAAAGAACAAACATAGACTAATTGGATGACTTAATTCAGATTCTTCAAAGGCTACAAATGAAACAACTAAGATGTGCAATCAGAAAACCTCTATGTATAAACATTCATAGGCTATTTCCATGGTTACTTTACTGTCACACAGAAGCTTGGAAAGTAAATCCCTACCTGAACAGCATGCAGGAAGAGGTGTTTAATTCCTGCTTTTTGTTTTTGCTTAGTACAGCTTTGTTATGGTTGATCTTTTATTGAATTCCACCATATCTGCCTCTTATGAATGGGAGTTTTGTGTGGCCTCAGCAGAAGGTAACAGCCCCACCTCTGATACTCCTGACCATGTACATGCTCTCAGCACCACTCTTGTCCTTTGTCACATTCATTTCTCATGTTGCAACCCTTGGGATGTTGAGTGTGGTTACAGATTCCTCCAACACACTTGAGAGGCTGTGAAAGGGAAATGCAGCTGTGGCTCATTGGTTAAGTACTCCAAGAAAGACCTTTGGCTGCTTTTCAGATGACACTGTGTAATTGCAATCACATCAGTAACAGAAGGTCAGATCTATCTTTCTGCTGTGCTTTATTATGATGGAGAGACTTTGGAACTCCACCGTGTGGATTCAGCACCCAGTTACTGGTTATTGATTCTGCATTGTTCCATAGCAAATCACAGCCTGATTGATTGTATCATGATACCTGTTAACAGTGGAATTTGCATTTCTGTTAGCATTCTTTTCACTCTTTAAACATTAAAGAGAGGCAGAAAGTATATTCACTCATTTCTGAATGCACACATCAAATGTTTTCTCCGTTTTTTGCCACCCCTAAAGATAAAAGAGGCACTTGTGTGGTTGTTAGTATTTTCTTCAGTTTTATTGCAACTGACACCTTATGGCTAAGGTTTTCAAAATCCTTTACTGTTTTTAGAGGATGTAGCTTGGCAAAACTTAAAAAGGGCTCATCTCATCAAATAGACCAAGTTTCCTAAAAAGCTTAACTTTCAAGGCATCTTATTTCTGACGTTCCAAATGCAGCCAAAATACATCAAAAATGTTGGTATTCTGTTTCCATGTGAATGTATTGTTAGTGTAGTTACAACACTCCAGTTTTCTTGAAGTATAAACCTGCATAAACTTTCCAGAAAATTCAGTGTAAAGAACTCCAAATGGTAGCAGTATTTTATTCCTTATGTGGGCTGTTTTATCATATTATTCTGGAAGTAGTTCCATGGGTGGTGGGGTAGGAGGATGTTTGAAAAAGAAAAAGAGCTGGGAGTTTTCACTAATCTATTTATAGTATTCATTAATTGATTTTATTCTTGTGGTTGCCCTCCCATTAAAACCCATTTGAAGCTAGAGTGCTCTTGTCTATTAAGGTACTCACTAAAGGTTTTAAATTACTTTGATAGTTTAAGAGAAAAATTGCACTTATTTCTTGGTGTGCCTTACTGTTGTGAAATGTAGCACTTTTTGCTTGGTCTGTAATATTCTTTCTAGAATTGCTGAGATTCTGAAATAATTCTGATGAGGACAAGGAGGTTAAAATCAAAATTAGTTTTTGCTGTCAGTCTCACACAGTTTTTGGCACCCTAAAGAAACCACTCATGCTTATTTTGTGTCCTGCTCAGTGTACAAGCTCATTATTGCTTTATAAAGAAGACTGGAAAAAGGCATTTAGGTGGGGATGAACATGGAGCAGAAGTTGCACAAAACCTGGGGATGGATAGTGTTGGACATGTCTGTGCTCTCTGTGTTCAAGCACATGGAAACACAGACGTGGCAGGTGCTTGCCCTGTTCTCTCCAACTACTGTGGCCCTGCTGCCAAATTGCAGCTCTGACACCTCTGCTTGCTGGTGGATAGCCCAGCCCAGATGATGGTTCTCATCTCTCAGACTGGTGACCCCAGTTAATAGCATTTTATCCCAGTGCTGCACACAATTTACCTTCAGATCTGCTGCTTAAATCCACTCCCAACTAAATCCTTATTCTGCTTTGCAGCTGAGTTAAGAGTTGGAAAAGTATCTTCCATGCCTTGTAATGAAATATCTTTTTATGAAGATGTCAAGGGAGAGAAGTAGTTATGAGCACTTTTCATGGGGGTATAAATTCACACATTATTCATGCTTCATTGGCCTTATTCTGCCAGATCAGCATAAAGCCATCCAGAAGGAGATGTACCTTCAGCACACCGATAATCCTCGACAAGGAGGCAATAACACCCGTGACATTTGCAAAGCCTGACACACTTGGGCCCCTCTGAGTTGACATTAATAGAAATGAGACATCTCTTTCTATAGGCAGCAGTGGTTCAATGACCTTTTTCTTATTTCTCAGGCTTCTGTTATTTTTGCATGCTTTTTGTGGCCATTGTAAGGCAACAGGAAAAAGCTTCTTTTTCCTACTCTTCTGATTACCTTAAAATAGTCTTCCCCTTTTAAATGGCTATCAAAAAGGGATTCTTCATAGACTTTTCTTGTGGGGACACTAAACAATTTGGGCTATGGAGAGTAGATTTCTCATTAGAGCTGACTGAAGAAGTATTAGTGGCATCTGGAAGCAGCAGGGTTGTGATGATTATGTATCCCTGCCTTGCAAAATGGAGTATAGGACATTGCAGTGCTCATGGAAAACAGGAGAATTGGCCTTAGACTTCACTGCAAAGTCTCCCCTTAATTGAGGAGTACTCCAATCCTCTGCCAAAGGCTATTTATATTTCATTTCTCAGTATAAAGGAAGGTAGAAGATTGACAGCAGTGCACTATGATTTTGTAGTCATTGATCTTTTTCAAAGCACTTTGGCTTGCTCTGAAGAACTGCCATGTGGTTCTGTACCTTGTTACTGCTGCATAGGTACATTTTACTGTTGTTTTCAGAAAGTGGGCATCAAGATATCACAGGTTTTAACCACAGAACTGCCTTTATTCTCCGTTTATTCTGATACTAGATGTAATATTAATGGAAGTACCCTTCTGGCAGGGCAGGGCACGTTATCAGTAAATGTGTAATTGACTTCTGTGCGGAGTCTGAGGGAACAAAGGGAGCTTGGAGATGAAGAGCCCTGTGCGTGTCTGCCAGAGCAGTGTGATTGTTCTGGCCACAGCCTGTGATCCTTGCTTACAGGCAGAGCAGTGCTGAGAGTTATCACTCAAGGGCTGCAGGTACTGAGTGTGGTTTGATCAGTGTAAGTGGTAAATGACACTGCAATCCTATCTCGTGCTGCTCGTCAGCACATCTGCTGAAAAAGAGCAAGGAGGGTACTCAGTATTAAAGGTGTGCATAAGCATGAACCTGAAGGGAATGGGAAAAAAAGGGAGGAGTGTTGAAAGTTTAGTACATTGTAACCAGCATTAGGTACCAGCACCGAGGAAAGATTGAGAAATCAAGATAAAAATTTTTCAAGTTTTGTGTTTAGTAATTTTTATTTATTGAGGAGGAAATGTTTCTTGCTTTGAGGGAAAAATGCTTTCTTTTTAAACTGTATTTGTAAAACAGATCATGAGAGCTTTGTATGAATATAGGGAATCCAAAAGGGTGTTTTTGGCACTGTGAATATGAAGCTGTCAATTGTTCATGTATTTTAAAGAGTTAAAGTACTCAGACCTTTTAACATTAAATCCATGTTATGATCTCTCTTATTATGAATCAAAAGACAGAAGGGGAAAATATAATTTTTACATAATGCTATTCATCATGACAAATGTTCTGTATCAAAGAACATAACATCCTGGCAAAGCTTCAAGATTACCCTGAGGAGAGGCAATGGACAGACTTTTGAGCCAAAGTAATTTCAGAAACAATTCCTCACCTTATTTATCCCTCGTGTGGAGCAGGAAGGCTATAAAACCCTCTAGCACAGTCACTTTGTGCATTTGTTTAACCTACTGACCTTAACTCTCACCTACCTGACAGCCTCATGTATCTGAGCATGGATTTCTGTGCAACTCAAAACATCATGGCTTCGAGTCTTTCATGAGAGATGATTCTTTCCCAGCTCTTGAGCCAGACTCATTCCAGGCATCTTCACATTGCAGCTTTGTAGCATCAGAATAAAAACTCTCTCTTCACATTAATGTGCCTTTAAACAAACTTGAAATTATGCTGCATCTGAACTTCTGGTTCAAACTTGAGTAAATGAAAACTATTTGTTTTCATGAACCTCAAATTTAATCCTCAGTAAGTGGGGGCTTTTTGTTTGGTTGGGGTTTTATTATTGAACTTTCAGATATTAAATCAATCTATTCAGCATTATTAGCACTAGATGATGCAACTTATCTGTCATAATAGTGAAAACTAGAAATCTTGTTTATGCAAGTCAGTGTAGTACAAATAGAATAATCTATGTAATTTATCAAAATTACATATATTTACTTGTTGGTAACAGATTATATAATAATATATAATAATTTAGCATTATACAGAGGGCTGCTGAAGAAGTCCTCATGCTCATACTGTCTGTCCACAAACAGTCACAGTATCTAAATAAACTGGTACTGTATAGTTAAAAAGATGTCCAAAAAAAGTCCAAAATATATTCAATAAGCTTTTTGTTCAAGCATATGGTCAAGACGTGCAAGACTGACCAGAAAGGAGAGAATTGTTTTTTAAACAAGCCAAAAAGCCATAGCCAAACCCAATTGAATCCCACCCCTGTTAACCCTCAGTTTGGACACCTGAAGATGGGAGCTGAGTTTTGGGGTGGACATTTGTCCTTTACTGTGTGGGAGGACAACACATTTTAAGTTTCCTTGCAACACAAAGTTCCTACCAGCTGTTGTGTTAAAAGCAAATCTTGACTGAAACTGTGCTTTGAAAGGGATGTGCTTTAAAAGGTCATAGAGGGCAGATGTGTGTGGGCATCTTTTGTCACATGCTGCCCATCAATTTGTTAAGTTCAAGTTGAAAAACTGTTCTAACAAAAGCCAGTTTTAGAAAGCAAAATTCAGAGTCACCTATGCTGTGCTTAAGTTTTGAAAAATCCTATTCCTGACATTCATATCTCAACCAATTAATTTTATTTTCCAGTTGATCATCACCACTCCCAGCCCCTAAAATATTCTCCCTTCCTCGTATCCCCATGGACCCTCAACTGCTGCAGTGTCCCACCCACTGGACCCTAACCTCGACTCCACCCCCCCTCCCACCCCACATTTATACATTTACACATTTATACCCTGGACCTCCTACACCTGGTGGTCTTTGACCACTGACTCTACAAAGACCTTGTCCCCTTGGTTGGCGTGTTTGGATTTTTGGGCCTCACCCCACATTTACTTTCACTATTAGTAAAGTATTTTGTGTTGCTAAGTCATGGTCATCACACTGTTCTTCTTTTATTTTTGCCACAATATCAGAAAACCCTAAAAAGTATTGTCAGGGACCACCCTCACCCCTGACAGATATAAACCGTGTTCTCTTGGAGAAGGATGGATTGTAGTTCCAGCACACAATCAGCACAGAGAAACTTTGTAAACAGAAAACATGGGTGGTGGCAGTCAAGAGAGGAGGCAAGAGGAAAACCTCATTAAATCTGATTGTTATGGCACACAGTGATAATGGTCTTGTACAGGAGATAATGATTTACACAGTGTCTCTGGAACACGATAGGTTATATAGGTCTGTGGGCTTTTCTTTTAATTGAAAGAACACCTATCATTAATGACCAGTGAAATAATTGAGTAAATGTTTGTGCTGCAGAGAGGAAAAAAAGTTTGAAATATTGACATAAAGCAACTTCATCCCATAGTGAACCGTAATTGCTAATGTTGAATGTATGACCTTCACAATACAAAGTTTGCAGAGAACTTTATCTTTTTGTGCTTGTGCAACTAACAATGTAACACAGTGGCTGGAGTTTGATTCATGCTAACACAGAGTTTACAATCCTGAAATAACTTATTAATAAAATTGTGTGGTTTGAGTTGGAAAGAAGCAAGAGTAAGTCAATGCCAGTCATCCTCCAGCTGAACACCCGAGTTCTCTTAGTGAAGAAGGAAGTGTGCAGTTTAGTTTCCTGTGCTTGTTTTCCTCTCCAGCCTGCTCTTTCCTGTTCAGAGCAGGGGCTTGGTGCTGTGCTTGCCATGGCAGTGGAGCTCAGTGTCTGCCCAAGAGAAAAACACCTGGTGAGGTCCTTTGTGCCTGGCTCTGCCTGCAGGGGTGGGGTGTAGTTGGGCACCTTTCTCTGCCTGCACTTTCTGCCTGCAGGCTCACTTCAGGTAGAAATAGGAACCAAACTGTGGCCAGCAGGGGTGTCTGAGAGATGAGCTGACACAGCAGTGCAAGAAAGACCTCCTGCCCTGCAGAGGTTTGATCTGACTCTTACCTGTAGCAGACTGCAGACAGCATCCTCCCAGTCACTGCACTGGCCAGGGCTTGAGGGAAAGGGAACACGACTGGCTTCAGCAACTCAATCCCATGTCCATTTATTTTTCTCCACAACATCTTGCAGAGCCCTGCAGCTGTCACATTTGCCACTCTTCTCATCCTACTGAAGGCAATTCCCTCAGTCTTTAGAAAGAGCAGCAAATTAAAGCTCTTTTTGAAGGCTGCAGACAAGCTAATATATATTTTATATGTTCTGTATATATACATGCACTAGCATATCCTTCGAAGGTGAAAAGAGACCATTTGGGTTAAAGAGAAATTAATATCTTTGCAGATCAAAAGAAAAAAATTAAACTTTTGTTTCTGGTTTTAAAGGATAATTTTTAAAGTGATATCCAAACCTTTAGGGTCTTAAAAGTATTTTTAAAATTGCTGGCAGCTTATCTCTGAAATTCAGCTCTATGAATTGGCTATTAAATTCACTTACTACTCATTATAATTCCATCTGTTTGTCGATGCTGCAATTGTAATGAAACAATTGTTAGAACAGCTTATCTACAATGCATGATCAACATGTTTTCCCTTTTCAGATTTGCTTGTGCATCACACAGTCATTTAAATCTGCAAGTGCCAGTGCACATATTTCTCAAACTGCTGTGAAGTTCATTGCATGGTTGAGGGTTTGGTTATTTGCCATACCCCCACTAACCAAATTTTGGGGTGATGCAAGTCATGACACAGAGGAGCCACCTCATGCTGGGGAGGGTATGCACATGGAAAATGATGCACATGGTAAAGGTCAAGAACTTGATAGTGATTTTCAAAGAAAATCCCTTTATTAGTAACAGTCTCTCCCTGTTGGTTGAACAGGTTTTAATTGGCACTTCCACTGGGCAACAGTTTCTTCTGCTGAGTTACTTGGTAAAATTTGCTATTTTTATTGAGATTATTTTTATTGATATTATTAATAAATAGCAGTATCTGCAAGGAACAAAATTCTATTCCAGCATCTCCATGCAAAGGAGACTAGAATAACAGTATTGGCTTTAAAAAAACACTTCCCTCAGCTTTGGGAAGAGAAAATGCACATAACTAAGGAAGTATTGGAAAAAGAGCTCCATTAAAGAGTGAAAATAAAATAAGCACTAGTTTTGAATGAAAATACTGTGGAGGATAATCTGCTTTTCATTTAAGATGCTGGCTTGATGAAGATCCTCTAGAAGTGACCATGGAAAAAATGATCTTAGAATAACTCTTTTTGCATCTCAAACTTCATTTGTGACCAAAGCACTCTTAGGAAGTTTTAGCTATTGTACTTCCAATTAGCACCCTTCTGATCACTGAAAAGGTGCTGAGGGGCAAATTGTAAGTAAATTGAGAAACAAATTGAACATATTGGAATTATGAAAAATAGAAAGGGGATGTAAGCATCTTCTAATTGCTGGTGGCAGAGTCTGACTCTGATACTAAAGCTCAGTCTTTTGTTGGATTATTACCTATGATATATATATACCTATGATATATGTGGACAGACACAGATGAATTTTCTCATGCTAAAACAGGAACACAAAAGAAAGAATCAGATTCCACACCCCTCCTTTTTTAGCAAAAAAGAAATAGTGGGGAAATCCATAGTAAGGCCATAAAAATACAACATACTGCAAGGTGGTAGTGTAAGCTTCTGGGGATCCATAAGGAAAAAAACAAACATTTGTAACTATGTCTGACTGAGGGAATGGAAGAAAAGACTGGATTTCTTGCAGTCAGCCTGACATAAATCTGAGGAATTTAACACCCTGGACGTTGTGTTACAAATTTAGGGTTCTTTTAGGATAGCATCCTAACAGTCCAGTGGTTGGAAATATCTTTTCACTTGTAAGGGGTTTCCCTGATACTAATTAAAAACAAAGAAACAAGCCATAAAACTTGTATCTTTTCTAAACTCAAGAGTGTTTCTTTTTCTTCTTAATTATGTGGTGTGATATTTGTACCTGCAATTTAATTAAAGCTGGTAGTTAACATAAAAAAGATCAATATTTTACAGTAAAAACTGTGTTCTTTTCATACTCTTTCAGTATGGCAGCATGTACTGTGGAAGAGTTTGATCTTGGTGTTCCCGATTTTCTTTTTTGTATCTTGTGCTAAAAGATGCTAATCAGTGGGATTGTGCACGTGATTTGATCAAAGAATATTCCTCCACCTTTTAAAATCCCGTTTGTGTGTTACATGCTGTATTTTTAGGCTCAGTGGGAAGGGTTTTGGTGCCATTTGTTTGAAAAAGGTGTAAATTGGTAATTGAGCTGGTGTGAGCCCCACATGCTGGGATGCTGGGAATCCTTGGGTGGCTGCTGGTGGGAATCCAGCAGGAGGAAGCATTGAGCTGCCTTTTTCTGGCATGGCTGGGGTGCTGACATGGTTTTTGGAATAGGAGCTAATGGCTCTTGTGTCTGCACTACCCTACCAGTGCAGGTTACAAGAATCATTTTGAGTACTTGGTGTTCGTGCAAATAAAGATGGAAGAGAATGAAGTAAGCCATGGCTTAACTCAAGGTTAACTGTTATGTGGTGCAAAATCCATGTGAAATTCAGTTCTCCCGTGCCAAAGTTGACAGACAAATCTGTGTGCTCTCATTAGAATGTTCTTATTAAGCAAGAAATACTTAAAATTATACCCATGTTGCTGAAAGTTTTGATACCACAATAATAAAGATCACGATAAATTTGTACACAAATGCTAACAAAAATGCATTTGGGTGAGAACTGCAGACAGTGGTAAACATCCGTGCCAAAGTGATCTACACACCCTCTGCTCCCCCGGATGACTGAAATTCTGTTTAAGCCTTGCTAGAAAGCATTGACAAGTTTTAGAAACAGCCTGGGAAGGAAAGAGGAGAGCAGAAAGAGACCTTTGAACTCAGCAGAGGCCTGAATGAAGTTAAAATCCTCAATATTATCCCAGCTGGCTAATAACAGCAAAAGGTTAGAGTAATATAGTAATTACTCAAACTTACAGCTGCTTTTTCCCATTGGAAACTAACACCAGCTTTAAGTCATGAATAAAACATGTTGGCCCAAATCTACTACCTTAAGCATCTCCAGTAGAACTAGGGACATAATGTATATTTACTTGCTTGAAGAAAACCTACTCATCACTGATATATTCTCACTGCCTAATTGGGATGCCCAATATATTTCAATGCTTGATGTATTTCCTCTTGCATATGCTTAAATGGGTCAAACCTTGAATCTGGTTAAAAATATAAAATTACAATGAAGCACTTTATTTCAGCTTCTTCTAATCTATGGCAATGTAGGAAAATAAGCAATACATCCAGACAAATATTATTATTAATTAAACAAATTATTGAAACTAAACAAAGTAATATAAGGAAGCATCTCTAGACATTTTTCTGAAAGTTTTTAATTTTAGGTTCTCTTCTGCCATTAAGTTTAAAAATCAAGCTTTCTTTCCAATAAAATGGTAAATTGAATTTAACCTTTACTTTGATTATACTAGTAACTGTTGACATCACTGATGACTGAAATTCTTACCTAATGTCTGTTCAGTTTTAGCAATTTACCATGATTGGGATTTCACTGTCAGAAATTTAAAAAAATCTACTTGCTACACATTCATTCTTGATTTTTTAAATTAAATGTAGTTAGTTGCCCTACATTCAAATAAATACATCTATACACTCAGATACAGACTGAGTGTATATAAAATAGAGATGTCATTAGATTGAATCAAATATTAGAATAAAGATGTTGATTCCATCAAATATTACACATGAATTGAATTAATGTGATGCATCTACTCCTAATCTGCAGTCAGTAAACAAAATTTCAAGCATCTGCTTTCTGTGGGTCTTCACTTCTGAAGTATCAATGAATGGTTGACTCAGTCACTGCATGTCTTACTGAAAAACAGGATATTTTATAAAAATATGTGGTGGGGATGTGTAAGATGCCACATGGTATCTCTGGCAGTAGGGAGGGACAGAGATGGGCCCCAAATTGCTGCCTGAAGCAATGCCCACAATGTGTTCAGGAACTGCAGTGTTCCCAACAAATTAAAGTACCTATATGTAAAAAAGACAATTGTGTGGGTGCCCTGTTGCTGCAGTTTCTCATCTGGAACCAGCACATTCGAATTAACGCACTTTGTTCATTATAATTCACCCATACTAATATTAGGATAACACATTAATGGGCAGTTACAAGTACGTTGTACAGAATTTTTAGGCAAAGTGTTAATCTTGATGGGATTAAGGAAAAGCATTAAAATTAATGAAATGATTGCATCTCAATCTGCATATGCAAATTAGGATAAATCATATGCCCTACAATAGTATAAGCGAAAGATTATGGTAATAAATTGCGTTATCTGAATTAATGACTGGCTAGCCCCACTTGATAAGGTCATGGTAAGTCCCAGTGCACTTATTACTAAAATTTATCATTCAAGCATGTGTATGCATTTAATTATTACAGCCTATTTAACAAGCACATAAACTTTGAGAGCAGTGGAAAGTTTTCCTGTCTGTAAAATAGAACTTTCCCTTGTTCAGGGCATGTCAAATCCCAAGAATGGAAGATATGTAGAATATTCTAATTTAACTTAAGGATTAATAAATAATTCAGTTTAGTCCTTGCTTCTCACTACTTTATAGGGTTAAAGATTTATGGCTTAGATGGAACACATGAGAGAACTAGAATAGCCATTATGAGAGCAGTCACTAAGTTTGCTTTATCCTTCTGTCTGTGTGTGCTGATTTCCCAGCAGCACAGTCTGTATAGACCAGTTTATTCCAGGCAAAAATAATTTTCTAGCTATGTCCTAGTACATCACCTAGTCCAATACAGTTAAGTTAGAGTCTTTGAGTAATATTACATTAAAATTAATATCAATATTTAGTAACTTTTATCAAGAGATAGCAGAAAATATAAGAAGATAGCATAAGGTTCTGCTTTCTTGAAAGGATATCATAATCTTGATGTGGACAGTAAAAGATTTGTTTTCTTTGCCTCAGTGAAATGTAATTCAAGCCCTCTCTTATTTATATAACAATTCCTTACTATCTAAGGGCATCCTCACAGCTAGTAAGCAGCTAATTTCTCTTAGATGGGCACTTCAATAGTATTTGCTGAAGATACATCTGTTAGGTGTAAAAATTTGCTTATGAAACCAAGTACCTAAAAGCCTGTAGAGGGGTTCACTTGCAGCTGAGACTGTCACTAAAAGGCTGCACCCAAAAGAGCTCAAAAACTTCTGGACTGCATCAGCTGTCTGAGCTTGACAAGCAGTTGTGGAGCACATCCCTTTTAGTAGTTGCTGACTAGATGTAGGCAAGTGCCACCATTTCTCTGAGCCTTTCAGCTTGTGGTGAATGTAGAAGAAAGCTTATCTACTGCATGGGGAGATGTAAAAAGAACTGGAAAAAATCTGGCAGACTGTTTCAGATACATTGAGTCTTCCCATCTCTTCACATTCACAGAACAGATGTGAATTAACTCCAAGCTTCTGGGGAGCAGTGGCTGTGCTGGCCACAAGCTGAATCAAAGAGAACTTCATTATATCCAGAGTATCAGAAAAATTCTGGCACCTTTAACAAGGCAGAAATGTTTTGAGGCCTTAGTACATAAATTCTGCAGAAGCACAATAGCCACTCAGCAGTGTGATGCCTTGGTTCAGAACTATCAAATTAACTCCAGTAAGAAGACTCTCTAATGAATTAATCATAGCAATACACAATTTTGCTCCCAGAACAAAACATAGATGATCCAATTAACCAATTTCTACTAAGGCCTACGATTACTTTATTAGGGCTCTAAAAAATGGTTTCTGCAAAGCAGTGTTTATTCCCAGATTGCTGCAGTTATCAGACACTGCTAAGACCTGCCATTGAGGCCTCTGCTGTCCCTTATCTCATTAAGTGTGACATAAACACCTTTGATGAAATGAAATGGTAAAGTGCAGCAAATGGAGTAAACACTTTCTCTGCAGAGCAGTGCCCTGCTACATGCTTAAGATCTGATTTCCTGGCCACTATTGACAGATGATAACATGTATTGTACCCATGCCAGCCAAAGATAGCCATTTAGAGCTTCTAAATAATTAAATATTGATTAATCAGCCTAGAAACATATAGAATTTTTTTTCCCAAGTTTTTGTGCATTTTTAAAGGCCTTATTATTTCTGCCAGAGAAAGCAGGGGAAACTTCTATACACCTTCTGCAGCCATCAGAGGTTTAAAAAATTACAGGTTTGTGCTGCTGTGAGAAAAATGGCAAGGCTGCCACACTGCCATAGCACAAGCACATGATTCCACTTTGCTGTGCTTGTTCTCCACGGGATCAATCAAGAGAAAGGCCCAGATTTTCTGAGTCACAAAGCCATTTGTACAAGGCTGAAACTCTGCTTTAAGTGTTAGCCAGCTTTTCTATGAGGATGGAAATGTGCGATGGGTTATCTGATTCATGTCTCTTGGCACAACTGGGTTGAAAAAGCCTGCACTTCATGGGTTTTGGAAACTAGTCTTCCTGCCTGAAAGATTTTTAGGGTTTGGTTTGATTTTTGGTTTTTAGAAAGTGTGTGATGCGTGCATTTGAAAAATAAAGCATACAGGATAATACAGCAACTCCAATGAACGTGGTAATGACTGTAAATTGTTCTTGTCGTGTGATCTCTGTGAGCTGCTTGATCCTCCACATCTTGGGGAGGATTTCAGTAATACTGAGCTAGTTTATTTTTCTTAACCTGCAAACTGGGATTACGCTATAGGTGGTAAATAATATACATGTATTGGTTGATGAGATTTCCTATCTGTCACCAATTACCAAAATGGCATTTACAGTAGGTGAATGGGTCTTAACAATATTACTGTTGTTGTTATTATTACAGTCAGTGAATGCAGGCAGGACTTTTCATAATTCATCTGCAAGAATTTAGAAGCACTAGTTTATCAAAATGATGATAAAAACATTGAAAGATGCCTCCTTACTTCCATATTGTAGTGAATGTAGCAGGGCCAAGGCCTTTATTAAACAGCTCTTTATTAATGGGGGGTCACAGGGAGTAGGCCCTACGCCTGCTGCTGCTGCTGCCAGGCAACGCCGGGAGGAGGTCCTGCCGATCCCAACGAACGTAGGGATGGGAGTCTCAGCCTCACGGACACGTCTGAGATCTCAATAGTGGCTCATTGGTCTGGGGGTGTCATTCTTCTTAACTGCCCTTAAGGTTGTGGTGATTAAACAGTTACAAAGGACATATTGCAGGTGACTTGGCTTGTTAGTTGAGATGATCTGTGAACTTGGGTTTGGTGTTGGTTGACTATTTTTGTGAATCTTTTCTTCAACAACAACTTCCAGTAATGGTGGTACTGGGAAACTTCTGGAGATTTACATATAGGGTGT
The DNA here is from genome assembly GCF_903797595.1 of Erithacus rubecula. Taxonomy (NCBI): domain Eukaryota; kingdom Metazoa; phylum Chordata; class Aves; order Passeriformes; family Muscicapidae; genus Erithacus; species Erithacus rubecula. Next base: position 8,560,028 of record NC_136659.1, on the reverse strand, counting down.
GGCTAACTTGATAGGCAGGCAGCAGCAGGCCGGAAATGAGGTAAGGGAAAGGGCGGAAATGGTAAGGCCGGAAATGAGGTAAGGGGAAAGGCGGAAGGAGGAAGTAACTGGGATAGGGGAAATACAATAAACCAGGGTTTGAATTACATAGGGACTACATTTAACTGGGGAAAAGAACATAACAACTTGATCAAAGAACCAACAAACGAATGAGTGGATAGAATGATAAGGTAAGCAACAATCTTTTTAACTCTTCTAGCAATGTTGTTTTATGGTTTTCAGCTAAGACTTTTTACCACAATCCCCCCTCTTTCTCTTTGATCGGGTCTTTGACCCGCATCAAATCACAATTTTCGGTTTCTTGGGGGTATAATTTTTGTAGTTCTAGAAATTGGTTTAAAATTTCTTTAGCTGAATCATGTTCTGGGTTTTGGGTTCCGATCATCAAAATTTTAGCTCTCGTTTGATCAGTCATATTCCTTATACTGGTTTGTATAGTGGTATTTATAAGCCTAATTAGGCATGGGAGTAGGCATGGTAAAAATAAAAAGCTTATGACTGCACTTGCAACTAAAAAGACTACTTTTTTCCACCATTTATTTTTTAGGGACCAGAAGTCATCCCACCAGCTAGTGTCCATTAGAGGGGTCCATTGTTGGTTTCCTACATATGCTATTTTTCGGATTTCTTTAGATATGTTTCGTATTACTTCGCTTTTATCATCAATTTCCAGGCAGCATTCGGATGTATTAAATTTTCCACAAATACCTCCTTCATCGGCCAATAAATAATCTACTGCAAGCCGAATTTGATAGACCACTGCTCGGGTCTGAGTTAACTGTTCGGTAATGTGGTCTAATGCGAGGGCTGTTCGATTAGATATTATTTCTAATACTGCTTGGAGTCTGATGATTCGGTTCAGCATATAAATGGGAGTACGGTATCCCCACGACCCATCCTGTGCCCACGTAGCTGGCCCATATACTTCCATGATGCGTTCAGGTGTCCACACTTGTCCCTTCCATTTTTGAGTACTTCTTAAATTAATCATACTCCTTTTCTTTCGGTTAGCCCTTTTCAAATCATCGTACAAGGGAATTCCTAATTTAGACCCCGAATTTTTGGGAAGTAGGAAGAATGAAGGTTTTATAATCCCAATTGTACAGCTCCCGGCCCAATCTCCTGGAAGATTGGTATATGCAGTGTCTCCGCATATCCAGAATAGATACTCGGGTGCTGTCCAAAAGGTTTGGTTGGTTTCGGTGGGACATGACCAATACTTGGATAATTCCTCTAATCCCCAAAAAGGGATTTATTTTCTTTCCAGCACATTCATGTAAATCATATCCTTCGTGATAAACACATCCTTTTTCTTTTTGGTGTATTGTCCAATATTTGTTTGGCTCCTTAGGTATCCACCTTATAATTGACTTTTTTATAGTTAGGTACCTTTTGCAGGGCATAGTTCCTACAAATGTTCTATATGGGTTTCCAACTCTTTTAATACATTCTTCTCCAATAGGTTTATATTTTAAATTCCATTGTTCTTTCTTTCGTTTTTGCTTAGGTAATTGAGATGTTTGGTTAGTTTGCTTCCATTTTAGAATTTCCAATGGGCTTAAACTGATCCCTTCCCATGGCCAAATCTCAGACATTTGTGTATTACCGCATACCCAGCAATTGGTTATATTTAATTCTTTACTAATTCTTTCAACTAAATCTATGAATAAATTTTTCCCTAAAGGTATTTCCAATTCGTTTTCCTTTTTGGTATTTATTACTAATTGTTTTTCTTTGATCAAATCTATTAATTTTCCTTGATTATTCTCATGTTCAAAGCAAAACCAGGCTTCCCCTATAGGACATTCTCCGAGCAACCGCTGCCGAAAAGTGGCAGTATTCTTAGCAATCCAATACGTTTTTCCACTTTCTTGACAAGTGGAGATCTGGGAATGATTGAAACAGCTGGGATTCACGTTGGTGTGAATTCTTATTAGGGACTCTTGGGTCTCCCCATCATATATCCGATGGTAACACTTGCTGCATTTAACCTCTTCGCTGCTTATCAGGTTATTTGTTAGCAAGGCCAGCAACACTCCTCTCAAGAGTCCGGTATGAACTGCTTTCAGTCTCACCCGGGCTTGCCTCTTGGAGGTGGGGGTCCCCTTAGGTAAGATTTTACTTTCCCAGAGTTCTCTCATCCCCTTTTTATACTAATTTAGGTGTTTTTAGAAAGTGTTCTGTAGGGGAATTGGTCTTTATGGTTTGGCAAACTTCTAATTTGAGGATTTTGACAGAGGATTGAATGATACTTACAATTGGAGAAGGATGTATGATACAACAATTTTGTAACAACAAGAACTTTAGTGAACTACTGGGAACTTGAAAGACTACTGCAGGTGTGCAACAACAACGTTATAACAACAACTAGAGTTAACATAAACTGCGTACAGTAACACTTTGCTTTCAAATTGGAACTGTCTAAGTCTTTTCAGCTGTCTTTTTCTTTTCGCTTAAACTTAAGTTGGAGGTCTGTAGTTCCTTTTGTAATGGTCCATTCAGGTGCCTTTGGCTGAAATACTGTGGAGTCCGATTCACCAGGGGGAGGTGGAATTGGTCCTTTAATTTGTGATATGTGAGTCCAACCTTTTTCTTTTGTTCTTACAGCAGTGTGTGTAGTTAGGAGGACTAGGAAGGGGCCTTCATACCTAGGAGATAGAGATGTGTGACTTAAGGATTTAACAAGAACCCAGTCCCCAGGGTTGATCTGATGAGCATTTGAATCTAAGGGAGAGGTTTGGGGCAGGTATCCTTTTTTCTTTAGTTGCTCTATTGTTCTTCCAATGATTCTTAAATACTCTTGGGTGGCAGCTTCTCCTTCTAGATAGTTTGCAGAGCTAAAAGGGGTAATTAAAAAGGGAAGCCCAAACATCATTTCATAGGGTGAGACTCCTATGTCTGCACGCGGTCTGGTCCTAATGCGTAATAGGGCAAGAGGTAGGCATTTGAGCCAATTCATTTGGGTCTCTTCAATTAATTTTGTTAATACATTTTTCAAGGTTTTGTTCATTCTTTCTACTCGGCCGGAACTTTGGGGATGCCATGGAGTATGCAACCTCCATTTCATTCCCAGTGCTTCAATGACTCGATGTAATATATGTGACGTAAAATGTGGGCCTCTATCAGAATCGATGTGATTAATTAATCCATATCTAGGAATAATTTGTTCAAGGATTATTTTTATGACCACTTCTGAGGTTTCTTTAATAGTGGGGAAGGCCTCCACCCAATGGGTAAGATGGTCCACAATAACTAATAAATGTTTATATTTTTGAACTGGGGGCATTTCGGTGAAGTCAATTTGAACACTTTGAAATGGTCTTAATGCTAATTCCCTTCCCCCATATTCAATTTTTCGCATAACTTTTTGATTAGCTTTTTGGCAGATTAAACACCCTTTAGTTATTGATTTAGCCAGATTATATATCCCAATACAAAAATTTTCTCTGAGGAAGTGGTCACATAATCCTTGAACACCCCAGTGGGTCAGTTCATGGATTTCTGCCAATACCTTTCTGGCTAGACTTTTGTTTAAAAATTTGCGCCCATCTTTCATTACCCACTCTCCTTGATTTCCTTGATGTATTTCTAACTTTTTTATTATCTTTAACTCTTCTTCACTAAAAATGGGCTTTGTAATTTCTGATTTCTCTGGTATCTCATTTAATTTAAAGACTTCTATAGGCCCTTCGGAACTTAATGAGACTTCTTTGGCTATTTTGTCAGCATACCGATTTCCTCTTTCTTCTAAGGTATTTCCCTTTTGGTGCCCTCTTATGTGCACAATTGCAATTTCTGTTGGTTTGAGCAAGGATTCTAATACGGATTTTATTAAGGTTTTATGTACCAAATCTTTCCCCTTTGAGTTTAAATACCCGCGTTCTGCCCAGATTTTTCCAAATGTGTGGACTATTCCAAATGCATATTTTGAATCAGTGTAAATGGTTCCTGGTTTTCCTTCTAATGAGTCTAGACCTCTTTTTAACGCATAGATCTCACAACATTGTGCAGACCAATTGGATGGTAGCTTCCCCTTTTCTATCACTTCTAGCTCTTTTCCTTCTGCTCTTTTTACTACTGCATACCCAGATACCCTTTTTCCATCTACTACTCTAGATGAACCATCGGTAAACAATACTTCTCCATATGGCAACAGTGTACTTTGTAGATCTTCCCTTACTTTGGTTTGGAAATTTATAAGCTCCAGACAATTGTGCTCTAGCTCTGGCAAGGGTTCCCCTGAGAGAAATTGAGCCGGATTAATACTTTTAGAGGTGGCCAATTCTAAATTACTTGCATTCATTAATATAATTTCATATTTTAGTATTCTGGCTTCTGTTAGCCATTGCTGGGCCCCTTGGCTGAGGATAGTCTTAATATCATGTGGAGTATATACTTTAAGTTTTCCCTGAAATGTCAGTTTTTGTGCGTCCTCTATCAAAATTACTGCAGCCGCAATTGCTTGGAGACATAGTGGCCATCCTTTTGCTACTGGATCTAATAATTTAGAGAGGTAAGCTATTGGCTTTCGACAACCCCCCCATTCCTGAGTTAGTACACCGTAAGCTACTCCCCCTTCAGTGTTCGTGAATAGTTCAAACTCCTTTGTGAGATCTGGTAAACTTAGGACTGGGGCCGAAGATAATTTCTCTTTTAATTCTTCTAATTGTTTTTCGTCTTGTGCAGTCCAATTTATGGGTTCAGGGTTTACTAATTTTTCATAAAGAAATTTTACACTTTGAGTATATTTGTCTAACCATAATTTACAGTATCCAAACAAGCCTAAAAGTTTTCGAATGTCATGTTTAGTTTTTGGGGTCGAAATGGCTAGTATGCCCGAAATTCTTTCGGGGCTTAACTTTTTTGTATCCATTTCCAATTATATGACCAAGGTATGTCACTTCTGGTTCAACGAACTGCAATTTGTTCCGGGATACTTTTAGACCCTTTTCTCCCAGAAAGTTAAGGAGTTTTATACTAGTTGTTCTAACTAGCTGTTGTTCTTTTCCAGATATTAACAAATCATCTACATATTGGAGGATTCGTGTCTCATTTTCAGGGGTGAACTGGTCTAATAGTTCTTCTAGAGCCTGTCCGAAAAGATTGGGGGACTCAGTAAATCCTTGAGGTAGACGGGTCCACCTTAATTGTTGTTTTCTCTTCCCTCCTGGGTACTCCCACTCGAATGCAAACCAGTCACGGCATTCTTCTGCTAGCGGACACGCCCAAAAGGCATCTTTTAAATCTATGGTGGTGAACCATGCATGTTCCCTGGGAATTTTACTCAACAGAGTGTAAGGGTTAGACACCACAGGATGTCTAGCGATGATTTTTTTATTAATTTCTCTCAAATCCTGGACTAATCTATATTTTCCCTCTGCCTTTTTGACTGCTAAAATTGGGGTGTTATGGGGGGACATGCATGGTTCTAACACACCTTCCGCCAGAAGGTGGTCTATAATTGGGGCTAGTCCTTCTCTACCCTTTTCTGATATTGGGTACTGTTTTACCTTGACTGGGGTAGTTCCTTCTTGCATTTGCACTTTTATTGGCGTGATGTCTAAAAAGCCAGTTTTCCCTTCTTCTGCCCATACTTGGGGATTGATTTCACTTATATCTTTTTCGGTCAATTTCATAATACGCACAACCATCCTCCCATTTTCTGGAATAACTGCTATTCCTAACTTAACTTGTAAATCTCTCCCTAACAAATTCTTTTCTAAATGTGGTAAATAAATCATCTCTGCCACACACTGTTTAAAGTTTCCTTTTAACTCTACTCCTTCAATTATTGGTGCTTTGAAGGGTGTTCCTTCAGCTCCTATTACTTCGCACGTTCGATTACTAATATGGACTCCTACTGGAAGATCTTTCAAACTGGACCGATCAGCTCCCGTGTCAACTAAGAACTCAAAACTTAAATTCTGGGGACCAACATTGAGGTTTATCAAGGGCTCATCTAGATGTTTCATTGGGTCCCCTAAAGGGAAGAGCCCCTGACATCCCTAATCTTCCCCTCTCAGAATCTTTTCTAAATTTTCCTGTTCTTTTCAATTGCTTCATCGATGGCAATCTTTTTACAGTACCTTTTGAGATGACCCACTTCACCACAGTAATAACATCTGCCCTGAAATTTTCCGACCTTCTGCCAAGGGTTGGCATTAGAACCTCCTGCGCCTGGCGCAATCTTAGGTTCTCCTTCTCTAGATCCACATGGCTTCTCTAGCTTATTCCCAGTTGCATTTATACATTCTCTAGCTATCGCTACCATCACTCGGGCGTTCGATTTCGCTTTCTCCTCTTCCCTTCTCAGATACACCCTTAGAGCCTCTTTAAGTAGTTCATTTATCCCTTTTTCCTGCCAGTCTTCCATCTTTTCTAATTTCCTTCGGATGTCAGGCCAAGATTTGGTGACAAAATGTACTCTTAATACTGCTTGGCCATCCGGACTATCAGGATCTATACTAGAGTACAGCTGAAAGTTCTTCCTTAACCGATTTAACCACGCGGATGGGGTTTCATCTTTTTCTTGTACTGCTCCAAAGGCCAATTTGGTGTTACTTTGGCGAGGAACAGACTCTCTTATTCCCCTCACTATTAAAGCTCGATAGTCAATCATATTCCGCCTCCCCTCTTCTTGGTTTGGGTTCCATCCCGGGTCTGTGAGAGGTAGTTTATAGTCACCCGGTGGTCCTTGCCCCTTTTCCCTCTCCCATATGCGTAGGCCGGCTTCTCTAATCATCCTAACTTCCTCTGGGTTGAATAGTATATTTATAACTGAATTCATTTCTCTCCAAGTATAAATGCTAGGTCCTAAGAACTGATCTACCTGTTCGGCAATGCCTACGGGATCTTCCACTAAATTCCCAATTTCTTTTTTAAACCCTCTCACTTCTGAGGCCGTCAACGGTGCGTCTACAAACCCAAGTCTGCCCTCTATTCCTCCCATAGGGACTTCCCTGAGTGGAAACATCCTTTCTGCTTTTGCTGCCCTTGACCTCGTATTATAATATGGTCCCTCTGCTTGTGCCGGTACAGGGTTCTGTTGATTACTGGAGGAAGAGCTACTGTTGGATGGAGATAGACTCAGTTCCCAATTGGAAGGAGGTGAAGGGACACCTATTGGTGGAGGGGCCTGAACCAAGGCAGGAGGAATTGGGGTTTGTGGAGATACTAGGGGTGAAGGCAGGTTGGGAAGTGGGCACATAGGTAAAAAAAGCTGATTTGGAATAGGGGTACTAAGGGAAGGTGGTGACAGGGGAGTTATGCTAGATGCTTGAGGAGGAGGAGGAGGAGAATTGACAAGTGGAACAGAAGAAGGAAAGTAAGTGGGGGTGTTAGTGGGTGGAGAGGAGGTAGGAGGAGAATTGACAGATGGAGCAGAAGGAAGGTTATTGGAAGCATTGGTGGGTAGAGAAACAGCAGGGGGTTCGAAGGAAGTAATGGACGGAAGAGGAGGAAGAGGAGGTTGAAGGGGAGTGACGGTCGGAGGAGGACGAAGTGGGTAATCGGGGTTATTGTCAGGCGGGGGAAGAGGGGGAAGATAATCAAGGGGGTCCCATTTACTTTTATTTTTCTCTTCCTCGTTCCTTTGTCCCTTTTTCTCTACTACTTTACATATCTTTATTGGTTCTTCTTTTGCTCTACTCCCTCTCCAACAAGCTGCGTATTCAAGTTGTTCCACATTTGATCCTCCCCAAGTCTTTAAATATTGATTCAGCATTGTACACATCCATGGATCTTGGGTACCGAACCATGGCCATGCTCCTGGTAAATCTAACTTTGGCCATACTTCAACACAATAATGGATCATTTTTATTTTATCTAACTTTTTAGTAGCTTCACAAGTATCCCACTTATTTAACATTATCGCCAAAGGGCTATCAGGAGGGATGTTCTTTACATTTTTGTTCTCTTTCGCTCTACTCTTTTGACTCATACAAGACCCCATAGTGATTTTTCAAACGGGCCTAACAGAAACTTACTGTGCCTCTACTCGAAAGGAAACAACTGACAGGCAACTAAAGACACACTCAACAAAAAATTTGGCCCTTTCTAACTTATCGTATAATTTCTTTCTTTAAAAAAAAAATATACGGTGCCCCTACTTCAAAGCAAATTTAATGACGGGCAACTAAAACAGGGCAAAGGAAAGAGCTGATCACTACTGGGGTTTACCTATATCCCCCTCCCTATGCTCCTTCCTGGCCCACAGTTAAACTGAGATAGAGCCGGTCTCTAACGGGGCCCCGGTCGCCCCCTCCCTCTACTCTTCTCAGTTCCACCGGTGGGAGTCAGGTAAGGTCCCAGCGGGGCCCGGATACCCCTTCCTAAACCCTCGTCCCTGGGGGGCTCGGTCCCAGCGGGGCGCCGGCTGCCCCTTCCTGCACCCCCCACTTCTTTGAAAATAAACACAGTGGTGGGTCCTAGTGAGGTTCTCTCCTCTTTCCCAACCGACAGAAACCTGGGTCCTAGCGAAGGTTCTCCTTCTTCCCCAACCGACAGAAAGCTGGGTCCTAGCGAAGGTTCTCCTTCTTCCCCAAGCTTGGGCCTAGGCCCCAAGGAGGCGCCTCTTTCACGCTGTAGGCCTTGGTAGGCCTCACTCGCTTCCCCCTTTTCCCGGCCGGCCCCCTCGCGGGAGTCCGGAACCGCGGTACTCAGGGGTCCACACTCGCTTCGGGGGTCTGAGCTGCCAGCCCCCGTCTCATCCACACCACACTCGCTCGCCTCCCGTGCCCGCCACCGGTCTACTTACCGGTGCTCCAGGCGTTGTCCTGGTTCCGCGCAGCTCCGGGTCCGGGGTGGCCAGCTGTCCCAGAGGGCCTCTTCGGGGTGGCGCCTCCCCCTCCGACGTCCTCTTCTGGGCGTGGCCTCTCCTGGACGAGCCCCCAAGTTGTAGTGAATGTAGCAGGGCCAAGGCCTTTATTAAACAGCTCTTTATTAATGGGGGGTCACAGGGAGTAGGCCCTACGCCTGCTGCTGCTGCTGCCAGGCAACGCCGGGAGGAGGTCCTGCCGATCCCGACGAACGTAGGGATGGGAGTCTCAGCCTCACGGACACGTCTGAGATCTCAATAGTGGCTCATTGGTCTGGGGGTGTCATTCTTCTTAACTGCCCTTAAGGTTGTGGTGATTAAACAGTTACAAAGGACATATTGCAGGTGACTTGGCTTGTTAGTTGAGATGATCTGTGAACTTGGGTTTGGTGTTGGTTGACTATTTTTGTGAATCTTTTCTTCAACAACAACTTCCAGTAATGGTGGTACTGGGAAACTTCTGGAGATTTACATATAGGGTGTGGCTAACTTGATAGGCAGGCAGCAGCAGGCCGGAAATGAGGTAAGGGAAAGGGCGGAAATGGTAAGGCCGGAAATGAGGTAAGGGGAAAGGCGGAAGGAGGAAGTAACTGGGATAGGGGAAATACAATAAACCAGGGTTTGAATTACATAGGGACTACATTTAACTGGGGAAAAGAACATAACAACTTGATCAAAGAACCAACAAACGAATGAGTGGATAGAATGATAAGGTAAGCAACAATCTTTTTAACTCTTCTAGCAATGTTGTTTTATGGTTTTCAGCTAAGACTTTTTACCACACATATCACACAGCAGATACTTGGAGCACAGTCCCTATGTTTTCTGCCTTAAGGAATGCTCCAAAGCATGCTGCTCTCTGGGCACTGTCTGGTGTTAAATGCAGCCTCTTGCCCCTGTGGCATTGCCCCTTCTCTCAAGGGCTCTGTCTCTTTATGGTGGTTTTGGTTGCAAGGTGCCTGTTGCACTCTGCGCTAGATGCAGAAGGGAGCCCAAACTGCTGTGTTTGTGTTTGCAGTAGAGCACAGCCTAGCTGGCAGCTCACAAGCAGGATGGCTGTGCGTGCAGCAGCTCCGGTGCCATGTGGCGTGGCAGACCTCCTTCCCCCCGCCGGCACAAACAAGCCCGATGGCAGCTCTGCCGGAACGTGGCAGAGCCCCCAGCAAAGTGAAACCCGAGCCTGGCTGCGCTGCTAGCAACAAACAGGCAGTTTTTGTTGACAGGGATTGTAGCTAACACTTCTGCGAGGCAAAAGCAAAACAAGTTTTCTGTGATACTGTGCACAGAGAGAGTCTTTTGTTAGCCACGAATGCTAGCTGAAAGTGTCTTTCCCTTAAAACCACAGGACATCCTGCCTCGGGTTTGAGAGAATAATGGAAAATGTGCTGGGTATAAAGCAGCTCTGATAGCAAAATGGTGCAGTGTACCTAAGCTGCCTGTTTGTGGGTGAGAAATTGTTGCAGGGTAAGGCTAGATTGAGATTTTGAATTTTCCTGACATCGCTGGTAGTCAAGGAGAAGAATCAAAGGAAGAGGATGATTATCTGCTATAAACCTCAAACATATATAGGATTCTCTGTTATGCCATTTATTGTCTATTTTAATTCAAGATACTGATATTGCCTAAAAAGTTGTCTAAGTTGTGTGAACACAAGACCAGTAGCAGATTTCCCATATCAGAATAAGTCTGATAAACCAGGCTTCTGGGGAGATTCCAATGAGATGCAAGAGGAAAACTTTTCACAGCACTCAGGCATTGGAATGATCTTCCTAGGGAAATGGTACATTCACAACATTGTACACTTTTGAGATGCTGCTGGACAGGGTGCTGAGCCATCTTGTCTAGACTGTGCTTTTGACAAGAAAGTTTGCACCAGATGATCCTTCAGGTCCCTTCCTACCTGGTGTTCTGTGAAATTTAATGATAAATATAAAACTGCCTGAAAGTCGGAGTTCAGCCTTGTTGCTTGCAGGCTGCCTAGTGAAAACTCAAAAGTCACAAGTAATTGCCATATTCTTTTTTAAAAAGTGATCATTAATTCCAGTAATAAGCCACATGAAGTATTGTTGTGAAGGGTGAGGAAGTGATTGAATGGCAAAGTTGTTTGAATGAGCTGAGATGCTAATGACCACTAACAGCTGACAAGGACATCAGTAGTGAGATAGAAATAAACTGAGATTTGCTCTTATGTGGGTGAAATAGCAAATATATCAAAGGCTGCTTTTTTCCCCAGTTTTGTCACTCTTGAAGAACAGTATTGACGCATTTTGCTTGGAGGGTCATGTGTTCTAGAATTATGATTGATTATGTAGGAAGTTAGGAAGGCTTGTGTCCAAAAGCTGGTTGGTTTTTTCCTTAGATTATAATATGTTATCTAATTTTTATTTTAACAAATCTTCCTCACTTAGACCATCACAGTAACAAGAAAAAACACCCTAAATAATAAAAGATTATACTCCCTGTAGTATGGGTGACATGGCCTGAAACCTGAACTGAAGATGTCTGTGTTTTGTCCAGTTGCTTTGTTCTCTGTTGTGCCTATAGACCTCATGCATTTATGAGTGTATATCAAGTTCTCTCCATAAATTTGAACTCTTTTCTAGTATCTGCTGCACTAAAGCCTTTCTACTCTGAGCTGTTTTCATTGGGTTAAGCTCTGGGGATTTTTGTCTCTACTGCCAACAACCCTAGTTTTCATTGACAGTGACTCAATTCCTGATTTACTTTTTCCCCTCATGGTTAATTTTATGTTCCTAATCACTCTCACTTCTCTGTCAACAACTGGAGTTATTTGGTGATATTCAAGTTTCCTTGGAAAGTAAGGCAATGGAGCAATTAGAGGTTTATAACATTGCATGAAAAATTTGATGGTACTTAAACAAAGCTATGATTAAACAAAATTGTCTTGTGTTCCCTTGAATGATAAATATCACCCTGTTTTCTCTGGCTGTCATATCTTCTTTCTTCACCCTTTTACTCATCCTTTGAGGGCAGTGGAAAAGAAAGATGCTGAGCAAGCTTGCTGTCATCAAACTCTGCTCCATAAAGGGAGCTTCTAGGACCTATGAGAAATAACAATTTTTGTCTGCACATCTGAAAACTGGCAGGGGTGCTTGATGAACAGGGATAATATGATGTGAGAGGAAAGGAAGAATGAGAAAGTGATGCTGCTTAAAATCTCAAGCTGATTTGAATTTGCATCAGTACAAGGATAGTTGAACTGTCTTTGTGCTGAGGTGTGCTTTAGTTTATATCTTACATTTGACTTTTTATTATTCCTTGACTTAAATAAACACTCTGAGAGAGGGTTGATGAGGAAGACTGAGGAGGGGAAAGAAGTATCAAGCTTTATCTAAAGACTGAAATACTTTAAATTACTTTCGTTGTACTTTCTTCATTCTAAGTTTAGGGAGAAAGTCTTTAGGCCTTAAGCACATTACAGTTTACATTCTTAATTTGCAATCATTGAAACTTAGGGTGGAACAATCAAATTTCTGTGCAGATGAGAAACCCTTCAAAATCAAGGAAGTCCACAATATTAGAAAACTCAACATGTTCATGAGCTATTCACTGATTACTGGAGCTGTATTATGGTTGGTAGTGAGAAGAGACCAATTCTTGAAAAGCAGTTGCTGGCAAACTTTTTCCATCTTTATTCTACCATGAAAAAAAAACACAAAACAAAGAAACAAAACCAACAAACTGGCTTTTATGATGAAAAGGAGGAGTAGATGAACCTTTTTTTCCAACACTATTCCAAGGTTGTTGACTGGGAAGTTGTCCTGAATATGTGTCTACGCTGGAGCTTACAAGAGAATCTACTGCTGATGTTGAGCTCAGTGAAAGGGTTTTTATCAATAGAAATGCAGGCTGAGCATGGCCACTGTGGGATAAATGTTGAGATATTAATATTTTTCTTAGTGATCACAGGTACTTGATAGAACAGAAAATGTACTGCTTTAAATAGAACAAAAAGAAATACCTGCATCTGTGTCTGACAGTTCTTTATACCATTCTTTGCCACAGCATGACTTATTTGTGCTAAACTAAGGAATATGCAATTTTATTTGGCTGTAAAAATGAAATATACAGCTTTGATCTGTTACCTGGATATAGATTCCCTTATAATATATTAAAATACTTGGTGCTCTTTCTATTTTAAAGTATTTCAGATACAAAACCCAATAATGGCATTATAACTATTGCAAAAAGAAAATTAATTCAAGATTAATAGAGAAATCCAAAGAAAAACAGAATAACATAGATGTATTTAAAAATAATTGTGTATTGATCCTTTTTCAGCTTCTGATTTAAATACACCATCTTGCCACCATAAAGCCTCAGCAGAATTCTGTGTGTGTGTTTAGTTTGGTTATTTATAAGTAATAATTTTACAACACATATTGAGAATTAGGTTATTTCAGGAAGCAAATTAAAAAAAAAAAAAGTCAGCTCAGGCCTTTGTTCTAAGACTCGGATTCTTTTAAACATAATGTATGGAGGGTGATGGGAAGAAAAGTAAAACAAAGAAATATCAATCTGCTGCTGCTTTAAAGTTTTTTGGGAGAATTAAAAATATATTCAGACTGTTCTTAGAGGCACTTCTAGCTTACCCAGAATGAGGTTTGTGAAATTTTTGCTGTTCCTGGCTTGGGCTCAGTAGTTCTCTTTTGGTAAGCAGAGCAGTGAGAGCTGCCCTATGAGGGGTACAAAGAGCCTTGTTCTCCTCTCAGCATTGGTTCACACAGCTTGGGAGGGTGGAAAAAAAAATTGGAAGTTGGCAGTTGTGCACGTAGTAAAGATGAATTGCAAAGAAGAAATTGCAGCATCAAAAAGAAAAGTACCCAGGGAGTTAGGGAGGTCTCACAGCAGCACACACAGTCTGCAGCTTTGCTACTGGGGTTTTTGGGGCTTTAGTTTGTTTTTTTTTTTGTTTGGAAGGTTTTTTTGCCATAGAAGCAGAATTTGCAACAGCAAAGACTATCACAGAATACACTGTCCTAAATGGCTATAATGCACTTGTAAAGAGAATATATATTAGGAAGTTTTTTAGAGATGTCTTGAATCAATACTGAGGGCCAAGTCTCTGCACTCTTAACTTTGTATCAGTGTGAGAATATTGATTTCTGGAAAAGTTGGAAAACTTTGGCACCAGGGCAGCTGGATACCTATATGTAATCTTTTAACTTTTGTGCTGAATTGTATTTTTTTCAAATCTAGAATGTTAAATTGGTCTTATTCTTGTGCCCACTCCATCTGATGCTTTCTCTGTGTTTGAAACAGTGAAAAAAACTTCTCCGAAAGATCAAGTAGATCTGTTCCCCAAAGTGGCCAGAAAATTCATCATGGTTTTCAGTGAGCATAGATCTTATAGCTCTTTCTCATTGGAAAGGACATCACTTGATATGCCTCTTTTTTTTTTTTTTTTCCCCCTCCTATGTGATGATTCCATGGCCGCTCCCCTTGAAACAGGAAGTCCATGTGAGTGTAGGTCTACAGAGATAGTTAGCCCACTTTGTTTTTAAAATTGAAATGGCTTTATTTTTAAACATAAGTTAGTGGTTTGGTTGTCTGCTTTTTATATTACACTTGTTTTTAATAACATGTTTTCAAATTCTAATATATCAGTAAAATTCCAATGTAACTTCAATTTAATATAAAAACACTAATTATGCAGCCAAGAAGCTACTTTTATATTTCCTTTTTAGAAAACCCATATAAAGAACAATTGTTATGCTTTTGTTATTCAATTTAGATGAACTTGTAGCTAAGGAATGCTTATACATTTGGGTATTTTGTCTGTTTGGGTGAAGGGGAAGATTCTGCTAACACTTCTAACCAGTTGCACAGAATCAGCTTAATTTTCTTGAGCTTAATTTTCCATCTGCTTGGTTTTCACTTCTCTTGACATCCTAGCAGGCTTTTCATATTTACAGTCCAGCCAAACAAGGGAGTGTATTCAAATCTTTCTACATAGCAGACATAAAATGAAATTATTTTCATCCTTCAGCAGTTCCAGTCTTTCAATAGTGTCATAGCAATAAAAATGGGGCACTTGCACTTTACCATTCAGTAAAGGCTAACTAAGTGTGCTTGAAGTACTCTAAGGTTGAGTGACCTCCAATGACTTGTGTGTATATATTATCAAACATCATAGCTGAACTAACAGACCATGAACAGTGTCCGATTCCTTTCAGGCTAAATAGTGCAGATAATCATAATTATTCTGGGTGCCAGGGTCACAAGAGCTGCTCATCACTTTTCTGGCTTACTGGAGAATCTTTTAAAGTACTAAATGATACATCATCCCTGTCAATGTGTTATAAAGGAATTAAGTGAAGCAAGTTCTAGAAGAGATTTTTGACAGCATATATCTGATATGTCTCTGTCCTTTCATTCATATCTTCTCCTTTTTTTATTTTTTTTTTTAATGCAGATTACCAGTCTGTCACTCAGTTGCTTTAGTTTGTAGTGAGATAGTTCTCATTTCTAGTGGAATTTTCTCCATTAATCTAAATGGACAGTTTAAGAAGCAGTTAATTTATGCGTGAGATCTGTTCACCATAGGTGATCAACAGTGCATCATTTTTCAGCTTATGGAATAAACCAGGTGCAACATTTTTTACATCAGATTCTAGTCTCTGAAAGTATTATGAAAGCAATTATGTGTCAGGAAAATTCCTTACCTAAAACCTCTTTGCATGCTGTTTCAAACTACCTTACAGTAGCAAGGAGAAATTGATGTAATTCATGATAACAAAGATTTGAGCTGGTATTTTTCTGGTGGATCAGAATTATTTGGAATACACTAGAAACATAATACCTTTTAAACTCATATTTATTGTTTCTAAAGTCCTACAATCATGACAGCAAGATGATTAAAAAGAGTGTATGAATAATGTTATGTATTTATGCATATGTAGGTATATATACACAAGGCTCTATATAAGTATATGAAGAAATGAACATTTAAAGACCTTCTTAATATTAATACAGAAAGTTTAGAATGGAGCCCTTAATTGAATGTACTACAGCAATGGTTTGGAAAAAGAGGGATGGTTATAAAACAAAAGAATGAAGAATGAAGTCTAGAGCAGCAGTGAAATGCTACACTTGTGCCAAATGAATGTTGGAAAGCATGGGTGAAATCACAAACTGTCTGACCAATTCTTTTCATGTGCATATTTTCTGCCTCCCGAGTCATGGCATGAGTACAATGGAATCAAGGAATGCAAAACTGAGCAACAATCTCCTTGGTAAACCCGAAATAAACATTTAAATCAACATTTAGGTGAATGTACATGTGCTAAATTTGTAGAACTAAGAACACTGACTTTGTGGCAAGCAAAAATATAAAAGGAATAATTGTGAGTCAACAGGTGAAAGAGCAGAGGATAATAGCTCTGTGTACAGAAATCATTAAGTATTTTACTTGTACATCTAGATAACACGATCCTTGACAAACTGACTGCAAAAGATTATTGTTCTTCTGAATGAACACAAGTGTTTTAGGCCTACAGTTCTATTTCTAAGAAAATAGCAAGCCACCAATTTGGCTGGTGCAGCGCTCGAATGCTCCGATGGCACGAAGCGTACCCTGTGCAAACTGTGAACTCTATTTGAAAATAAAGTTTATAATTAAAACTGGCACTTGTGGGCCTCCAGCTGGTGAGTGCTGTTTTGCTGACGTGAGGCTCCTGACACCCACAGTATGGTGGCTCATTGTCAGCCGTTCTGCCAGGCCCTTGCTATTCCAATGCCTCAGATGTTGCCATCTCCAAAAAACGGTGCCCGGCAGCAGGAGGCTTGCAAAGGCTTTATTTCTCTGTTTGTGCAGAAAAGGCTTTTTCTCACTCTGAGACTAGGCATTTTGTTTTATTAGGCCATGATCTTGACTTTCACTGCACAATTCAGCCAGTCTCCTGTATCAGCAGTGCTGGTTGCTGTTCTAGAAGGAGCCACTCGTCCCTGCAGGGGGAAGCAATTAGGGAGCAGCATAAGGATGCTGCATCAGAGCTGTCCATAGGCAACACAACATCAGTGGCAGTGGGTTGGCTTCTCTTGTATGACCTGGCTTGCTGATGGCTCTGCATTGTCATAACAGGACCAGATTATTTTGGCCTGATGCATGCTGGATGCCTGCAAGGAAATGCTGTAACAGGAGGGAATTTGGTTCTACATGTGTATTCAGCTGCAGGTGGGCACACAAAGAGATTTTGCTGTGAGAGCCTAAAAACAAGGCAAATCTTCTCAACCAATATGAAACTCCATTTGTGCTCAGTCTTAAATGAAAGAAAAACCTTTTTTCTCTTTTTTTCTTCTTTTTTTTTTTCCTTTTTTAATGCTGCACATGCTTTTGGCGTTTTCAGGTGACTTTATACTGTAACTTCAGCTTTACTTTAGCAAGATTTCAGAACTTTCAGGGTTCTATATCAAACACTATTAATGATGGCATTAGGCTTATTTGTTCAGTGTGTGACAATGGTACAACCCCCTCCTTACTCCCTATTAAATTAGCAGGAAATGAGACAGTTTCTGCATCACAGTTCTCATCTCAAGTTGTTATTGATCAGCTATAAACACAAAGGGTGATCTTGCTCATTACAAAATAACTTTACACTAATCTTTTCTAGCTTATATCGACAAACATTAAGTGAAAATATGAAATGGCAAGCTTTGGATCATTATAATGTTGCTTTTTAAATAGTATGTCTGCACCCTTAGTGAACTCTTCTGGATATGGAGGTTTTCACCTTCATAAAGTTGTCCTTGAAACGGGTAGCAACAAAATTACCCCCTCATAGACACTGGAATATTGTGACAATGCAAGTAAAAAAAATACAGTTGTGGAAAAGACACTTATTGCATCTTCTTTTATTGCCTGCAGTGGTACCCTGATACAAATGTGGATAATGAGACACTTACAGTAGCTAGAAGGCTCAGAGTGTAAATAAATCTGTGTAATGATTAGCTGGGTTCTCAGAGCAATGACAAGAGTTATTTTATAGGATAATATTTTTAAACAAAATTATTTTTAAGACAGAAGCACACATCAGAAATCAATTCTGGTGCATTATCTGTTCAAAATATTGTGTTAAGCTGGTGGGAAGGGGGAAGAAAAATTAATTTGAGAGATCCAAATATTTAGACAGAAAACTATGAGACTTGCCAGCTGCAAGCAGAACACATGCCAGACCACAACCAGACCACTGGGTACCCAGGCTGGATTGGTGGAGTTTGCCATCCCTCAAGGTGCCACTCAACTCTGCCAGCTTGCAAACACATAAGGGCTTAGCAGTGCATCATGTTATCATTGTTAGAGCATTTGGACGATGAAAGAAAGAGCAGTGCTATGCAAACTTTTTTCTCATGTCCGTTTAACAGAGTCAGATTAAAAACTATTATGCAGGTATAAGAGGGAAGGTGGAGAATTTGAGAGTAGAAGGAAGTGTCCTAAATGTGTTCCTGTCGAGGGAAGATGAGAGTCCAAATTGCTATATTCATTAGAAGTTTCATGTGTCAAATAAAACAAAGAAACTTTCTCTCTGGGTTGTTACTTGTTTTCTATAACTCTTAAAAGAGTCATAAGCCTCTCTGTCTTTAGTTGATTTTTTCAAAATCTTGCTGTGGTGACTATAATCATTAATTAGACTCCTATAAAAGTCACTTACATTGTTTTTAAAAAGTTGCACTCTAGTTGACTTCAATTAAGCTTACATAAGCTTGTACACATGGGGACTTTTAAAAGAAAAGTGAATTTTTGTTAACCTGGCAATATTTCTGCTAATTCCCGTGGCACTAATCAAAATGACATTGATTTGCTCAGATTAGCTGCTGATACCTGACATTTTCTTATTTGAGCTACTTGACTCAAACTAGTAATTGTTTTCTCATAGCTAGGGACCTGCATCTCAGCAAGTACAAGCTCATTTCCAAGTCAGGCAATCTTTCAACTACCAGTCTGGCCAGCAGCAGGAAAGTTTCTTTTCCAGAAGCTGATGCAGGGTAGAACAATGCCTGCTGGACTGCTGAACACTGCACATCAGTCCTGTGTCTTGAATTTGTCTTGCACTCTTTTAGTGAAGCTTTTTGCCCCACATTCCAAGTATCATTGCATCCTTGGAATCAATATAGCTGGGTTTCATTCTATCCTGAAATTCAGGGAGGAAGAGAACAGAAATCTTATATGCAAATCTTCTCCTTGCAAAGGAGAGGTTTGCATATAGGATTTTCACTCTTTCACAGAGAACAAAACCCTGTGAAAGACTTTTCAACCTAAAGATTCTATGCTACCTCCCTTTGATGCCATGCCAAAAAGCTGATTTTGAAATTATACATAGGAGACTTTTGCTAGTAAATGACCACTTGCAGCCATGCACAGCAGAGAATTGTAATAGAGGTTGAACTAGAAGAAATGAAGTGTAGAGCAGGCTAAACAAGTCTTTCTGTTCTTTTGCTAACCAGGCCAAAAAATCATCTGTGAAATACATCTCTGAAGTACCTATTCTGTAACCCAGGATGTAGAAATAATTCCCTTTGGTTACTGCTCTGCAAGCTGAGAGCAGTGGAAAATGTGGGAAGAAGTTATCTTGGGCACAGAGGGAAATTGCTGGCATTGCTTGGTTTGCATAAAGAAAGGTGGCTTGGTGGGAGTACATAGCATCAATAATGCAGGTAAGAAACTGCCTTCACTTGAGCTGAATGAGAACTCAGAGTGGTGAAGCGTTCTTGAAACTTATGAGCTTTCTGGAAGCCCACAACCTTTTAAAAACACTTGAACCTTCTGAATAACCTTTCAAAAAAACCTTTCTCTTGCACAAACGAGCAAAGGTGCTACAAGCTGATTTTTGTTGCAGCTAAAAGGGCTTCATTTTGTCGAGTTGCTGGCGTGGCACAGCATTAGAAGCAATCTTCTCTTGGCATCTCATCAGCATCTAATTTCAGTTGTCTGTCTGCTCTCCTTCCTCCCAGCTCTGCACGACAGTGTTTTATGCTGGGGGAGTTTGGGTTATCAGGATAGATTAGGGAACTTGTGCACCACAAATCCATGGCAAGTGCAGGGGTTTACATGGGTTAGTTCAAAGTTTGCTATGTGGTGTGTTTATTTAGATGTGAAATTTGCAGGAAACACGTGACCCAGAGGTGCATTTTCTACTTCCCAATCAAAGAAGATGAATTTATAATTGGCTATCAAATCCTTCTAGCAAACTTGCAACGTTCTTTGCTAATTTCCTTCTAGTGTCCTTTTGAGAGATGCAGTCAGTCTCAGTGCTGCATATTAAACTTTAATTACTGATTTCTGTTATGAGGTTGAGATAGAACTTGGACAGAGATCGCTGCATCATAGCTTGTAAGCTCCTTGTGCTAAAAAACACCCATAAAATAAATGAAAAATGAGTCAGCAACCTCTCACCAATCTCTGTCAGTGCAGGCTGCACCTTTAGCTCCACTGTGGGATGCCAGCTGGTCTTCTATTAACAGTAAATTGTAGGCTTTTATTTATTTATAAGTGTCATTAATCTGGTAGGTTGAATGCAGTTGGCTCTCCAAAAAGAGCATGTGGGGCTGAGCATTATCTGGGCAGACACAATGGGTAGTTTATGGAAAATATCACAATGTATAACCCACAACAGCCCTGCTGTTACATAGGGTTTGAAGCATTTTGCTTATCGTATTTTACAAAGGACAAATCCAAAATCAGCGTTGCTTAACTGACTTCTCCTGAGGAAATACCCAATGATTTCAAGCAAACTGCTTAAAACCCCACGTGCCTGATGTGGAATCACTTTCAATTCTATGCAAAATAAAGACATGGGACTTCAGAATTATTGATAAGATTGCTGAATTAGATGAGACTAGAGAGATTTCTCTTGAGATGACTTTATATCTTCCAGACTGGAGCAGGTATATGTGGACTTGCAGAAGTAGGTGACGTGAGACAGTTTAATAAAGGGTGGGGAGAAATGGGAATATTTATACCAATATTTTAGGAAATTTGTGCTGGAATTCTGTGAGAGTTCCAACAGGGCACAGACAGGAGGTTTTAATTTGTATAGAATTAGGGTGGTACAGTATTTTCTTTCTATAGTATCTTCCTTTTGTTGTTTGTGTTATCCATCTGCTCTGGATTTGTCTAACTGTGCTATTCCCTACTTGGCTGTTCTTCTGCCTTTCTCCCAGACCTGCCTGGACTGTCATCACATTGTGTTTGAATACTGCACAATATCTTTTGGCACTCAAAAAGTGCTCTGGGATAATGAAGTCCTGGTTCTCAGCGTGGAGGTTTTTCCACATACCCAATTAGCATCATTTTTCTTCTCTTTCTGCTGCCATGTCACTTTTACTGCTTATCTAAATAAATAGGATTTCAGAGGAAAATCCTGTTCTTAGAGAGGAGCTCTTGACAGTCTGATACTTACTTTGTAATGCCTAGAAATGAAAGGGAAATAACTGCAGATTCTGGTGTTGCTTTGGACTGGTAAAGGGTCTGCTGGGCTGCAGACAACATTTGTTTATTAAAGATGGGTATTATTCTCTGTGCTTGGCTGCTGTGGAAAAACACAAGGGAAGCTACAGGGCTGGTGTGGTACCAATGTTCTCTGTTTTAAGACCTTTTGAAGACTCATTTTATTAGTTATCAGGGCCTGTGTGTTTGCAGGAGTGTTAAAGCAAACATATTGTTCTAGGAGTCAGAGTGGAGAGTCATCTGTTTGCTAAGACATTTTCAAAGTCACTGTGTGAGACTGGCAGAGTTCACTAGATCACAGTGCAGTAGGTATCATAAGTAGCAACAAGAAATAAAAATCTTGTATCTCCTACAAGCAGATGCAAACAACTGAAAGTGTGACCACAGATTTTAGTAGTTATTGCATTTAAAATATAAAACAGGCAAGTCATTTTCATGCTCAGTCCACCATTCCTCTTGCCCTCCTGCTTTGAAGTTCCTTTATTTTAACTTCCAATGTTGCCTTCTGTTTAATGGGATATTAGATTGTGGGTGGTTGGGGGTTTGGTTTTGTGTTGATGTTTCTTTCTGGAAAAGGCTTGAGTTCATTTCTAAATTGCAGTTAATTTAGAGTATTTAATAAATAGTTTCATATTTGTAATATTTACATTTTTGGTGCTATGGGTACTGGTATTAAACCTAGAAAAAAGTTTAGAACCTTAATTAAAGTAGATGTGAGTGCATAGTTTTTAAAAATGACAAAATACTGCTAGAACAAATGTGTATTTTATACATGCAGCTAGTAGGTTTTCAATTTGCTAAATATGCTATATGTTTGCTTTTAATTGTATAACCCCAAATATCACACTTGTCTTCATTAAAATTTATTAGTTCACTCATGCAAAGAAATTCTTCTAAGTGTCTCCAGTAAATATTCACTCTTATGGACTATGAAAATAATTATCTTCTTAAACCCAATGCTGTCATCGTTCATTATATACTAAGCAGGCAAAGTGAATTTCAATATATTTGTTGGTCTGCTCATCTTTTTTTTCTTACTTTTGAGTCAACTCCAGTTTACTCAGACATAACATTAAAACATACCAGAAAAGCAAGTCACCACAATGTGTGGAGTGTGTACAATGGGCTGATCAGATTGTTTTGGTATTTTTCTATGAGTTTAGACCCATTCCAAATCAGTGCCCGAGATTTGCTTGATCTGCTCAACAGTGAAAGATGTACTCATACTTAAAAATCACTGTCAGTAGTATAGATTGCTTTTGAAACACACAAAATTTTCCAAACATTTCTAATGGGGTTCTAACACCTAGAGGTCTTGTTATGCTTATGCTAAAATAAAAAGATGAAGACGCAACCATATTAAGTAGATTTAATAAATAATTTCTTATTATATTTGTTTATTGTAAAACATCTGTGTTTTTTAAATTAAATTACTTGAATTTTGAGGTTCTGGAGACTTGGGCCATTTATTATTTGTGCATTCCCATTGTGGTCAAGAGTGACTTTACTGTTTCTTGGCAGATTTAAGAAGAGATTTCTTTTGAGGGATTATTTTATGTGAGTCAGACTCTTTGAAAATCCTGATGGTCTATTTTTTTTCTAGTAAGATAAATGGCATAATTTGCAGTGGTTTGGATAACAATATGACATTTTATTCAACTGTAGTGGTATTCAACAATTCCTCACATTTTCATAAAATGGATCTTAAATGGAACCACAGGTTTTCCTGCTAACCACAATTGTATTCCATGCTGGAGGCAAGCATGCTGTGATTAAAAACTAGATACATCTCACTGAACCTCTTCTATTTGTAATATTTGCATCTTGCAACCTAAATTGGCAGTCTGCTTATCAAAGGTGGGATTTGATGCTTGCTTTGTCCATGCCTCATTTATAGTTACAGCCAAAAGGGGAAGACTCATTGTAACTCCAGTTTCCCATTATGGATTTGAGAAGGGATTAAAAAGTAGGAAAAATACAGGGCAAGAGTGAGAGCTTGTATCACTACTCACAGGAGTAGTAGGCCATAACAGATCTCTTAGGTTCTCCTCTGTTTTGTGCTGACACCATTTGGGGACTGTGTAAGAAACAGTTTGTGACTGAAACATGTAAAATCTATGAGGTAATCATGGGTAACACAATCTAACCATATTATGAGACCCAGTGATGCTAAAACAACAAAAATAGTCTTCTGGCTGGATTTAAAGAGATTAAAGTAAAGCCAGCTTTCTTTTTTTATTTCTAACAGTGCTGTGTTAGATATTCACTGGGTGTTCACATTTATTAGAAAATCTGGCCACATCTATATACCAGGAGATACCACACATAATTCTTATTGCTACATTTGCCTATTCAAGGAACACCAAATGAGAGCACATCTTTTCTTCTGTGGGATCTCTTATGTGAAAGAAAAGACTTCATGAGGCAGGACAAGCCTAACCAACATTTGCTCAATGAGTCTTGCACTATGCCCTGAAGTTGATGAGACTATTAACATTAATTATTCATGTGCTGACAAAGGCTGCTGCAGGAGACACAGAATGAAGACTAATAAGCTGAAATAAAGAAAACTGGATGCATAGGAGAGCCTGGAGAATGGAATATCTTTCAATATTTTTCCTCATTAGTTTGGATTATTTCCCACAGGGACAGCAACACAAGTCTTTGACACCAGAACTTTTCCATAAGTGTGGCTGCAAATTCCAAGCCACATTCCCTCCGTGAGCAGTGCTCTGCCCATGAGCCTTGACCTTTTTGTCAGCTCAAATATGCCTGCTGATAGAGGATGTCTTGGAGTCTGACAGAGGGACCTCATCTGCCTAGGGCTTGGTGTAGCACAGGGAAGAACTCAGCTTTGAATTTTGTGCTTGAAAAAAACCAAGCCAAAAAAAGTAGTAAAAACAGCAGTGGAAGTCAATGACTCCCCATTGGGCTTCTGATTCCCATCTTCTCACAAAGATGCTCTGACAGTTGGGAGCTTAATAAGAAGTTCCCTCTGTAAACAGAAATGCTATTTCATTTGAAGCTCTGTGAATAGTGGGACAGGGGCAGGTAAAGCAATAGACAGGATGCTCAGAGGGAATTTTTTTTAATGAGTCTTCCCAGGAACCATATAAAATTCTGCTTTTTGTATTTCTAAGTTCTTAGAGCGGTGAAACCAAAATACATCTTTATCTGTAGATATGCCTGATGTTTGTGATTACTGACTATCAAAAGGAGAAACTCCTTTTAATAAAATATTTGTATCAGCTTTTTTATTTTTAGGTATGCAGTTTTGCTGAAATTTTTTAGATTCTGCTTGTGATAATGTTACTAAGATTCTGAATTCTTGCATTGTTCCAGTTTTACTTGACAGTTCTCCTAACAAAGAGCACAACACCAAGGTTTTTAAAACAACCAACCAAAAATAGCTTCAAAATTTTTTTTGCAATTTTTTTCTTGCATAATGCTGAAAAGGCTCAGAAAACAGAACCCCTCATTCAGCAAGCTGATTGGTGTTCTGCGTTTATAAAGATTGCTTGAAGTGAACTGAAATGCCATCAGTGGGGTCAGAAATCTGTCCCTTGGTTCTTAGGGATGCAAAAAGTCGACAGTCATGATAGTCCTTTTATGTGTTCAGGTAGTCACATTATTCAACCAGTCATCTATGAGAGAAAAAAAAATTTTTGTCTATTTATTAGAACAAAAGGTTGTTATAGCATGGAGTCATCCAAGGGTGATCCATGAGTATACATCCATGAGTTTTAGATCTGCACACTTGTGTCATGGAACAGTTACTTTTGAAGCAGTGTCTCTTGAGCAAATGTGTTTAAAAGGCTTTTTGATGTCACTCAAACGCAACCTGCAAGCACAGCTCGGGCCGGTGCCCGTGGGCTGGGAGTCTCTTTTCAGCACCACGAACAGCGCCCGGAGCCGCAGCCGGGGCCAAAGCCGTCCCTTCCTTCATGGTCTGTACCCTCAAGGGTGGACACAAAGGGAATTCTGCACTCCTAAACGGGGGGGTGTACATGTTCAACAGACTCACAGATTCTCGCTGCTTCAGCCAAAAACCTGCTGAAATAATTACTGCATAGGGACAAGACTTTATTTTTGTGTTCGGCATATCAGAACCTCGTATACGTTATTTTTCCTCAAAAGAAATGAGAAGCCTGGCTGACCTATGTTCCCAAACCGTGCTAGTTAATTATTAAGATGTGTTGAAACATGAACTATTGAGTTGGTCCTACAGAAATACAATTTTCTTATGCTGTACAGCTAAGCAATATTGTTAAAGTCAGACATTCAAAATGCTGAGACTTGCTTAAAAATAGTGATTTTAAAGAAACTCCCTTGTGACACACTTTTCTAATTATTCTTTTAGGTTAGTTTTCTTCAAGTTATTTTTTCAAAGTTTTCTCTGCAACTAAATTTACACTTTTTACAAAAAGAAACCTGGGGTTTATACAATTGTAGGCACCCTAGGACAGCATCTTTCAGACATTATAACATTCAGAACTTTAATAGTTGGTAACAAAGTGATTAGAAGAAAGTCAGTGCTTGAAAAAACTCTAAGTGCAAAAGTCAAAGTACAAAACTTTTTACAACAGCATGACTCAGTAGGTGAACAAGTAGTGAATACCATAATGAATTGCCATAGATAAGGACAGGTTAAATCTCACTTGTTTGTCTTTAGTTAATAGCAGTAAAATTGCTAGTATACTACTCTCTGTCTGCTTGGTCAATGTGAAGCTCAGTTTCATTAGTTTGGTAGAAAGTTGAAAGTTGAGCAAAAAAAGTACAATTTCATTGACAGAGTTCTCATAGCAAAGAGAAATCCTTTTCCTTCCCCCATGGAAGAAAATACCTGGAAGAAAAGAGAAGGCACCCAAAAACTGCTCTGTTGGAGGAGAGGGAGGGAAGAGAAGGGAAGTGTGGTAAGACTAGTGAATACCTGAGCTCCAAGTTACTTCAAAGTGGCAACAATTGTCTGTTGCATGCCAGAAGTTTGTTAAAGTTTTCTGGTTGACTGACTATTTACTTGTTTCAGCAACCTGAATCTCATAAAGTGTTAGGCTTTACAGAATTAACTTTTTAAAGATTATTTATTTTTATTTGAGCAAAGAATCCAGTTTCTTCCACAGAAGTGTTTGGTCGGGCAGAAACTTGAAAAAAGTAGGTGAAAGTTTGAGTTTTCAATTTCCACGTCTCCAACTGGAGGTAGACCAAAGCTAAGAAGTTGTTCTGCCATCAAGATGATGTGCCGAGGATGGAGTTCTATGAGAACCTTTGCAAACTAGGTATTTAAAGAGAGACATAAATGCAAATTCAGAGAATCTTGCAGTAAAGTAAAAAGCTGCTTTGTGACAGGATGATATTGCTGTAGTGAAAACTGCCTATCACCATGAAAAGTGTGAGGTTTAGCTACAACTCCCAGCATAATAAATGAGGGTTCCATCTCTCCAGGGCAAAGTATTTGTACAAAGTAGCAGTAAGTACTCGTCATGCTAAGAATATGACACATTCATATTTGGAGGCTACTATAAACTTCTTTGCAGTTTTTTTCTTTTTGTAAAAGTTCATTGCAAATCCTGTCAGAAATAACATTTAGCTCTTTTCTTTTTATTGGGCAAAGATGCTTTTGTGACTCTCTCCTAGCTAGTTTGAGAAATAAAAGTGGATTTGTTAGACCTGAAAGATTTCAATTAACTAAAGTGAATGCCAGAGCTTAGAGATAAGCTTTCTGATTTTCTTCTTGCCCATCAGCCTAGGTATGTCCTAACAAAGATTTTTCAGGAAAGAAAGCAAATAAAAGATTAGAGGAGAGAGAGTGGGATGGAGTTATGAACACAAAATGAGTGTATGGATTAACATTTTCAGAGGAAAAGAACACAAAGAGAGGGGATAGGAAAACAATTTTGGCTGTTTGGGTTTTTTTCTCCTAGTATTTTAACATTCAGAGATAGCAAATCCATTCTGTCTTTACCCAGACACTGCCATGTCACAGTAAAATTTAGTAGCAATATTCTTTCATCTGTGTGGATGTACATATGCTTTACTTGTGCAGTCATTCTAATCTTCAGTTTCTTTTATTATGCAAAGAAAATTATGATTTAGAGATTAAAATATAAGTAGTTTTAATCTCACACTTTTAAATTAAACACATTTGTTGCAACAGAAGGAATTACTGTGTTTATTAATGTTATGTGATGGAAACCAAAACAAATTGTGTCATAGGTTTGCAAAAATAGATGGTCAGAAACCTCTGGAGATGGTTTAGTGCAACCTACTGCAAGGAAGGTCAGCTGGAGCAGATTGCTCAGGATTGCATCTGAGTGTTGAACATTGTTAAGGACAGAGACTCCTCAGCCCCTGGGGTAAATCTGCACCATCATTTGACCACCCTCATAGTCAAGAAGTGTTTTTTTCCTTATTGTTTCAATGGCATGCCTTGTATTTTTTATGTGTCCATTACTTCTCTTCTGATATTGGATTGCTCTGAAAAGGGTCTGACTTCATCTTTACTCCCCTGGGTATTTATATACATGAGTGCAATCCTCTCTGAGCCCTCTCTTCTCCAGGCTGATCAGCCCAGCAATGTCAGCCACCCCTCCTGTGCCAGGTGCTCTGATCCCTTCACCTTTGTCCTTTTATTTGGCTCCCTGAAGCACATGTTCACTTGTGTCTCACGCTGGGAATCCCAGAACTGGACACAGCACTCAGCTGTGTCTCACCAAGGCAGAGCAGAGGGGAAGGATCACCCCCTTTGTCCTGCTGGCAGTGCCCTTCCTAATGCAGCCTCGGGTGGTCTCAATCCTCATGCTACAAAGATGCATCCCTTCCTCTGCTCATCTTGCTGACCACCAGGACCTCCTGGCCTTTTTCTGCAAAGCAGCTTTCTAGACAGTTGGTGTCAAGCCTGTAGTGCTGCTTGGGGTTGTTCTTTTCTTTAATCTGTTGAGGTCTCTTTGAATGGCACCTCAGTCATCCACTGCATCAGTTGCTCCTCAGAGTTAAATTTCTGAACAATTGCTGACAGTATTTGCTGCCCCATCAGCCATACCACCAGTGGAGATGTTAATTTGGCCTCACGATCAGTCTCTGGGGCATAACACCAGAGACCAGACTCCAGATGGAATTTATGCTGCTGGTTACTGCACTGGACTTGTTCTTTTTGTCTTTTCCATGTCACTGTCACTGTTCCTGCACCCAGAAGTTAAATCTTCACACTCAGTTAAAGAAATGCTGGTTCTGAGAAATAGGAATCTTCCAAATATCAATAAAACTTTTAGCCCACTCCTCCAGGGATCTTGAGGAGAAACATTTAACTTCATTGAATAGATGATCTTTGAAATGCACAGATGAACTTCACTCTGAAAGATTTAAGCAATGGCTACTATTTCTGAATAGGATAAACCCCCAAAATGAAAGGTATAGTACCATAACCTATTTGATAATGTGAAACTTACAGGCAGCTTTGTAAATGCAGGAAGACTCAGCAGACATTTTGGAGATGAATCCAAATGCAAATGACCGCAGAATCATGAAACATTTCCTCTCAAGTCATGGCCACAAATGATTACTTCTCTAGAATGTTTTCATTTGGGGAGGTAATATGTTGTATCTCTGTGAGAATATTTCTACTAAGGAGCATATCAGAAGGAGAACCAGAGCAAATCACTAGCCAGAGAGAAAAACAATGAGGCCATGAACAAGGGCTTAATAAATGAGACTGTGCTCACTCAGGGCTACAACTCAATCCACAGAAACCAATGGGAGCTGCTCCCTTCGATGATCAGGTAGCTTTATTGCAGACCTAATGAGCTTCCCCCTGCAATGCAATTTGAAAAACACTGTTCTGCCCTGCTGCCTTTGGTAAAGAGTCTCAGAGCTCTACATGTTAATCAAAACTCCCAGCATACTGAGGTACATTATCTAGGAACTGGGATGCAGAGACTAAGACTGAGAACGTTCTTGCTTTACACCAAAAAGGGATAACAGCACAATTGTCAGAGCACTTACACCACAGCAGCCACTGGGCAGGAGGCCACCCTTCCCACATAGTCCAGGTAAGATCTGGTGAGAGTCAGGAAGATCAAAATATGAAGAAGCAAGAGAGCAAGGTAGAGAAGGCTGCCAAATTCCAACCTGGATTAGTCTATTCACTGAAATTCAGACAGTGCCATAATAACTGAGGTGACTTATGATCCTTTTGCATTGCTGTGCTTTAACATGCCAGAAAGTCACAGAGATTAAAACAAATTTGTATTTGTGATTTCCAACCCACAAGATGAAAAAGATGAAATTGCAGGTTGTATTTTTAACTTCTGTTTTTATTATCACATTTTTATGTAAGTTGTAGTCTTGCAGTGCAACTCAGAAAAGATTGTGCAGCTGTGGTGGATTTCAGTGGACTATAAAGGGTTGGAATATTGTCAACAGATATGTCAAAAATCCCAATTTTGCACTTAAACATCAAACATTTGCTTATTAAAAAACTTATTTAATAAATAAAAAAGGAAAAAAAAGGAAAAAAAGGAAAAAAAACCCCACAATTTGACTCTTCAGATGTATAAAATATGAAGAATACCTGCAGGCTTCTCAGGGTATCAAGATGTGGAGCTCATAAGCACATAACAGTGTGAGTCACAGAGGGAAAGAGCCACTGGAGTGATATTTACATTATCTTTTATCATTACTCTCCCTCTTGAAACTTGCATTGGAAAAAGTCTGTGCATTCAATTATATTCACACTGTAGAAAACAGCCAATTTTTGAATGAATTTTTGATTTAATAGGTTTCTCTTTGAAAGAGAGCAGAAAAAGTGTTGTGATTTCAAGTGAAATTTCTCCACATGTGTTTTAAGACTCTGAGTTTCACTGAGACTTAAATAAACAAGGGATGCTACATTCTATAGTCTTTTGAATTTGGTACAAGGACTCTTCCTTCTTGGCTCTTTCATTTCCAGTAATTAAACCATCTGGTTGATGAGGGAAATTAATTCAAGACCACATTAATTCCTACTTCTAAATTTCTTTGTGGAAAACACTTCAGGAGAAAATGATGTTTGCTGGATGATCAGATGTAAAATTAAGAGAATGTGTTGTTGATCGTCTATAGTGCTGCTTACAAAATTAATCATGGATGGTTAGAAACTCTTGTGATAAATCTGATGTCAACATCGAGACAGCAAAGAAAAGAGTAGAAAGAGCATGAAATTCTCACAGATTTGTTTAGGTTAGTGCATAGAATGAGAACAAGTGTTCAATTTATTGAAAAATTCAGGCTAAGCTCTCACAAGACATGGAGGAAGTAGAACAGTTTGTACAGCTTTCAACTTATGTCTGTGCTCTGCTATAGAATGCTGGGCTGTTATTGTGTGAGACAGTGAAAGTCTGGAACACGAATTTAAGTGCTATTCAAGCTACTTTTGAAATTATTGTTACTGTTTCTAAACAACATTGGAAGGATGGGGTTTATTCTATTGCTGAGCAAAATCCCCAAGTCATCACTTGATATTCCTACACTCCAGTATTAAAAGAGGCTGTGTCTGGGTAGAAAAAGTTGCAGCTGGCTGTATGCTGTCATGGATCCTGGAATGGCCTCTCCTGGTCATGTAAAAGTTGTTTGATCAAGCCCAGGCTGTGAAGGGTATGCACAGTTTGAATCTCTCAAAGTTCTGATAAGCACTGCTGAGGCTCTGGACCCATAACACATTGTTTAGCATCTCTGGTCCAGTTGCACATGGGATTTTTTCTTTCTTTGGAAGCACAGCCAGCCTGTAACAGAAGTTTTGGGCAAAAAAAAATATTGCAGAACAAAATATGAGAGTAACTATTTTGGGCACAGCATTTTGTCTGAAATGTACAGCATGAAGTAGTGCAGTAATAGGAATATAGTGAGAGCAATGTTTTCGTACTTAAGTGGAAATGATCTTCCAAAGGGCACTTAATATCAGTTTTTCTAGGAAACTAAATAGAATAAAAACAGTGCCTACTTTTACTACAGTGGGTTGCAAAATATAAGTGTGAGAGTGCAGACAGCAATATTTCTTCTGTATTCAGATTACTCTTCTCATTTCTTTGAGGTCTCACTCCTCACTGAGCTCCTCCATGCCAAAGTACACCTTGCTATTTCCTTTTAAAAAGACCTCTGTTCCCCTTGCCAGCAGTTTGCTGGCATCTGGGCAGAGGCACCTATTACTGAGGGAGCCAGTGCATTTCCATCCTCTCAGGGACAGCACATTACTGGCTCAATTACCTGAGATAGGAGGAGTAGGCAGCAATGATGTGTCTGATTCAACAAATCTGGGCTGCTCTTCAAAGTCTGACATGCCTGTTAATCTTGTAGTGACAGTGGTGCTGCTGTGTGTGTGTGCACTGGCACCACAGAACTGTCACTGCAGTAGGTGCTAATAAGCAAAGTGGCTGTTTAATGAAACACCGAATTCTGGACAGTAAGTAATGTGTTCAGGGCCTTGGGCTGTGTTTTAGAAGACAAAGGAGGGCTATTAGGCTCAGTTTGTGCCTTGCCCACCCGGGTGAGCAGGTAATGATGTGTGCCAGATAGTGGTGCTCCCATTTGTTTTCCCTTCCATTTCTTTTCCTAGCACATCAGAAATCTGAAAATACTCGCATTGCATTTTCTCAGAAGAGGAAAGCATTTGACCAAAGATCAAGATATTATTCAGGTATTGCACTTGTCTAGCATTGTGACTTAGTTTTGTTCTAAATTTCTGGAGAAAAAAGCTTGACTCTCCACAGCCCTCTTCACCACATGGCCACTCATTCAAAGCGCTGCTAGATCAGAGTAACAATTAGTTAAGCACATAATTTTGCTCTTCATGTTGCATAGAGCTTAGATGAGATTTTAATAATTGTGCCTGCAAAAGTAGTCTGGCACAAAGCTGAGCATCAAAAACTGTATTAATTGTGCTTAACCAATACTTTTCTGATCATTTCACCCCCATTAAGCTGCTTGAAGAGAGGTTAATCCTTGAGACACAGCACCAATGCAATCCTCACTGGTGGTGACCATTCAGTAGTGGTCTAGAGATACCTAAAATCACATGTACAAAAACAGAGTGGCACCACCAGGAGCCAAAACTCCTATTTTCAGGAATTTTTAAGCCTTCATGATGGGTTCACAGAGTCCATTTTGGCAAATTGCAATAGAGTTAGCCCTTTGCTATGTGCCTGGGATTCAGGATGCAAAAAATTAGTTGCTTCAGGGTTACTTCAGGGCTGCAGTGTGCAATTTTTAGAGTGAAAATGTTTCTGTAAAAATAGAGTAAAAATGTATATTCCATGGATTTTTCTAGATCTCATGAGTATGAGAGGAAGCCAGTTAACTTTTTTAACTCAGCATACACAGGGCATGAAGAATCAGCAATAGTTTTTAAACCACAGATGAAAACTGCAAATTCAATCAAAAAACTTTTCATGTAAATTGTTGATTTTCCTGAGCAAGTTGTGTATTACACCCAGTGGTGCTGGGATGAGTTCTGAGTGTGCAGCACAATGCATGCCTTCCTACACTCATGGTACTCCCTCATCCCACTCAACCAATTAACAGTAATTAGATAATTACGGTTCATAAAAGTCTTCAAAAGATGAAGATGTTGCTGCTTGGGACTCATTAGCTCTTTTTAACATATTTATTATGCTTTTTATTTCTGACCACAGAGGGGAAAAACTTTAAAATATTCTGTTATTTGCCATATTCTGCTCATGAAGCAAAGCCTGCAAAAGCAGCCTTTCTCCCAGATGTCCAATATTAGCTGTGTTTTGACTGAAAATGACAGATAATGATAGAGAAAGGAAGCTTCCATAAAACACCTTGCAGTGGATCACAAAATTTTTACTGGCATTCCAAAGCAAATGTCATGTTATTTTTCTATCGCTGGTAAAAATCTAGTCACTTGTTCTCTGTAATAAAAATTGTAGACTTTAATTATGCATGCAGCATAGAGCACTGAAGACTGAAGAGCTGGAGTGGATTTTTCATGCAAGGCAACCAGAGCTCAAAAATTTGTGGAACTGACCATTTTTGTTGTAGTTTGAATCTTGGAGTTTTTTCTTTGGTTGTTTGGATTTGTTATGTTTTAGTTGTTTATTGGGTTTTTTAAATTTAAAAATCTCTTTTTGAAAAAGAGCTTTCCTTCAGTAGTGTTCCTGAAAGATGCTCAGTTTTTCTTCTTGTCCATTTTACTCAATGGCACATGGAAGTTTTCACTAAACATTAGGCAATTAAATAAGGAAGTTAATTTCTTTACAGTCCTGATAATGATGAAAGAGAGGATCCTCCAGAAGGAAAACCAGAGTAACATTGTTTTCCTTTTTTGGGATAACAAGTTATGTAGAATTCCATGTATTACTTATGGATGAGAGCATTAATTAAAGAGTGGTGCAGCTCCCAGCACACTTTTTGACCTTATTTTGTCCTTTAGGGTCAGGAGTCTGTTATGAGTAATGCTGTGGCCACTATTTTCCCAGCCTAATAAAGAGCTGGTTTATAGGAAATACTTTATTGGAAATGCTTGTTGACTGTTTGAAGCAGCCTTCTTATCCCAGCCCTTGAATTTCAGAGGTACACTAAGAGGCCAACTGGGACCCAGGATTTGAACCTTGCTTTTGATATTTTTACTAAATCTGCTTTCCTGTGTCTACACCTTTATCACAGTCAGTGGGGTAGAACTAAACCACCTGGGGATTAAGTGATTTTCTGTTGCCTATTCTTGCACTGCAGGCTGAGTCAGTTGTTTGTCTTTTGACACAATGGGATTTATAAACCACTCTAGCAGCTTTTTGTAGAGCAGAGATATAACAAATGAACACAATTAAAACAATGGTATATTAAGTGGTACAAAAAGTGAAGTTGGTAAGTATCTCCCTGCTTTTTGCAGAGCTCTTATTTGCTAATTTTATGGCAGTATTAGAAGGAGAGTTGCATTATGGTTATACAGGCCTTGAGTCAAGAATGGCAGTTGTCAGATTTTTTTGATGGGTGTACTTTGATAATGACTGGCTTTGTTTAATGAGAATGCTGTCAACACAGCTACAGCCCCTGCTGTCACTGCTGCCAGGCAGGAGCTGGGAGGTGTAAGGATCTAATGATAGGCTGGTGCTAAGGGGGAGATTAGATTAACAAAAATCAATGCAACGGTTCTGTTCCTAATTTCGATTATTATGCTCTGCACTGCCTGGACTGAAAGGCTGATTCTGATTGATTCATTAGACTATTGCATGATCAAACATAAGTCACTTGACAGTATGTGTCAGCAAACAAAATATTTGGGGAGGGATTTGGTCGTGTGATTTTGCATCCATGAGGTAAAGTCACCTAAGAAGTGAGTCCTGTGATATTTTTTTTCCCTCCCCTAACCAAGAACAGCTACAAACCCTATATATTCTTTGTGGGTCCCATTCAATTCAGGATATTCTATGGCTCTATGATAATTCCTTGTGTCAGGGAAAAATGTTTATATTTCAGGTTTGATAGCTGGTGCTAAGATAAATCAAACTTGGTTGGGAGGAGGAAGAAGGCAAAGAATTCTTTTGTTTTTGCAGACGTGTGCTTAGAAGTGACTCTATGGACAGAAAAAGCAAGAGTAATGATGGAGGGAAAACAAAAATAGTACCCAAAAGGATAACCAAGGTGGATTGTCTTGATGCTTTAGTGTATGTTTATTTACCTGACTGCACACACGTATAAAGAAGACAGAAGCAGATCCACATTATTTTTATACATTTTATCAGGATAGAAAAATGTGTTTGCAAAAGACAGTAATGGTGGCATTATTAGAAGATCAATTATTTTAATTAAGTAGGCAGCTCTTTTCTCTAAATTTCAAACTTTGTCAAGCAAAAATACTCTAATATCATGAAGTGCAATGTACTCTGGTCACCTTGCTGTAGAAAGGGAGGTAGGAAATGTATTGGTGCCATTAGGCCTGTCTTCTTCCTTCCCCTTGAAAAGAGAGGGAATGTGGTGGAGGGAGATTCCAGTCTGTGGCAATTTCCTCATTTCCAGCTCCTGGAAAGACCAAGTGCTTCTGGTGTTCTCCAGATCCTCCTTTAACCAACATGCCTGATTTTGTGGGAATAGTGATCCCGTGACCCCAAGGAACTTTTCTTTGTTTAGGGTTGTTGGGGGTTGAGTCAAAGATAGCAGAGTTGTTCCAGCCCCCCAAAAAAAATGTTAAGGGTTTTTCTTCACAATTAAGCACCAAAAACTTTTAAGCTGCCTTCTCAAACTGCAAGCTACTTGCTTGACAGGGGTTCACAGAATCTTATCTAATGAAGAGGACTTAGTTAAAGCCTTGTTACACACACAGCAAAAAGGTCCCTGAGTTTTAGGGCCCTGCTTAGGCACATGCTGTAGATCCCTTCCTCCCTAATTCAGCCTCACCTGAGATGAGAAGGCTGTTTTATTTCTCTCTCTTAACCCTCCTCTTTGACCCTGTTTAATCCAAGCTCTTTACAAAGATTCATAAGCATGGCTACTCCAGGGTTTCTTTCCTTGACCCTCTGGAAACTGATTAAGGATGTTTTAAGACCTATGTTTTCTTTGTTGGCCAGGAGAGTACCATGTTGTGAGACATGGTATTTCAGTCATGATGGTGTTTCAGAGTTTTACTGTAAGCAAATGCATCAGTTGTATAAAAACTTATGTCTTGTAACCCCACCCTCTGAAGTGGGAGCAGAATTCCCTGACTTGTGAGTGCAAGTAAGAACAGCTTGCACAGCTACAATTGTGCTCCTAGTCCTACAGGGTTTAAAGTGGTGGTGGAACCACACTGGGAATTGTTCCTGAACATCTTGGTTCATTTTCAGGAAGGTCTTTGCAGGGTTCTGGAGATCACAATGGGGTCAGACTGGGTCTTTTAATAAAGCAGGTCTATTTGAGGCAGACATGGTCAGTGTAGTCATTGCTGAAATGCTCAGACAGCTCTGATGTTTTCTACTCTTGTAGTGGTTGGTTTTCATAAAGTGATGGTGCTCTCCCTCCCTTGCCACACAAGTACAGAAGCACATTAGAAGAGAATCATCTTCCTGGTGTTTCATGCAGGTAGTGTCTTGTATTAAGACCTACCTGGCTGTTTTTAATGAGAACTAGATGCAAATATATTTACATATTATTCCAATTTTTTCTGTTTCAAAATGCAGAGCAACACAAAATTCTATGCAGGTCTCTGACTGTGAGTCTTAGCTCAATTTTGCAGTTCCATGGTCTAATAAATCCCCTTATTTCTCTGAATAGTAACTTGCTCTGTTTTGAGATCTGTCCAGTCGTTGGTTCCTAATCCATTTAAAATGTGCTCTACTGATACAGCACAGTGCTAATCTTTTAATCAGAATGTCATGCTATTCTCAGTCAAGGGACTTAGCAAAGTCTATATTACAGCTACCTAGTGAAATTCCTCAAATGAATACAATCTTAAAAAAAAAAAAAAGAGTCAATCATGGTTATGTTCAAACACTGATGGCATGTGTTTAAATGAAGATACTTATACTGTAGCTGAACTTTTTGATGAATTGGTTTCATTAATGTAGCTTTCAGGGGGGGAAAAGTGAACAGAAAACACATGGCCTTATTTCTTTCCATCTGGGTTTGGGAATGATTTGCTAGAATGTTTCATTTTCACTTTTGCAAAAAATGCTAATTTCAACAAAGTGTCTTTGGCTTATCGGGAAGAAAGATTTTAATAAGATCAAAACAATATTTTTGGAAGAGATAATATCATAAAAACTCACATTTCTCTGCTTCATTTGGCTTCAGGACTAAATAACTGAAATGGAACTACATTCTAAATTATAACCATGAAGCTGTCTAGCTCTTTTCTGCACTAAAGACTATTTATATGACCCTTGTGCTCTGAAAGATAAAACAGTCTCCTTTACATGTGAGATGATAATTAAAAGGAAGGAAGCCAATATCCAGACCTCTTGGCTCTGTATTCAGCAGCCAGCTCAGCATTCCCAGCAGAGGTGTGCAAAGCATTACTTCTGACAAATGAACCAAAGGCAGCTCCTGCAGATTATCTATCTGACGGTAAAAACTCATCCATGTGCTCTGTAGCACAGCTTAAGGGTGGCAGGTACAAGAGAAAACACAGGCAATTCATTAAGAGGTTGTTGCAATCATAAATATGTAGTAATATGGCACCTTTGTTCCAGTTCTGTTTATTTTTCATGTAGAAGGTGGACATAATATAGTTGAAACAGCTTGCAGAAGGTTTAATTCTTCCTCTAGGTTTTGGAGCTTGCAATAGGTTTAATTATTCCTCTAGGTTTTAGAGCTCAGCACCTCAAGTAGCAGTGTTTGTTGCCTGAATGGCATCATCTTGAGGGCAGTATTTGCTCTGAGTTCATGGAATCATGGAGTGTTTTGGGTTGGAAGGGCATTAAAATCACCCAGTTGCAACTCCCCTGCCATGGGTAGGGATGCCTTCCACTCCACCAGGTTACTGAAAGCCCCATCCAGCC
The DNA here is from genome assembly GCF_903797595.1 of Erithacus rubecula. NCBI lineage: Eukaryota > Metazoa > Chordata > Aves > Passeriformes > Muscicapidae > Erithacus > Erithacus rubecula. The sequence continues at coordinate 8,522,224 of NC_136659.1, read as the reverse complement.
TGGCCTTGAACACCTCTGGGAACGGGGCATCCACAACCTCTCTGGAAGTGAAAAACTATTGCAGAGGACATCCTCATTATCATGGCTGTATTGTAGGAATTGTTGTATTCTTTAAGCTGTGCTTGGGTCTCTTCAGGGCCAGTATTCCTCTAGCATTTTTTGTAACATCTCACAACCACCATAAAGTCAGCCAAGGTGAGCCGAGAGCTATTGTGCCCTGTCAGTTCATCTGGAATATGTAGCAAGTTCACATCACAGTGTATTCAGAAATCCTAATTCCTTGGCCTCTGCCTTGAGGACTGTGTCTTCATCTCATTCTTTTGCTGTCACCTGCCCTGAGCACAGATTTTCAGGATAGTTTGAGTGCTCCAGTTTGCAGTAAACATGTGCAGTTAACATTTTTCTAAGTATCTGTGAACAGATTCTTAGCATACAACTGCTTAACTTGATTAACAGCAGCTTGGTTAACTGAGACAGAGAAAAGTGAAAGTACACAACCAGAATCTCTGCTGGTTTGGCACCAGGACTCCTACATGGGAAAACATCCCAGTGTCTGTTCCTGTTCAAAGAAGGAGAAAGCTGTAGCTTAATCATGGACTAAGAGTGTGGTTTAAGGGGGAGGGCACAGAGATATGGGGGCTGCTAGTGGAATTCACCCCTCATAATTAGTCAGGACACATGACTGAGCTCCAGGGACTCTCCAAGGGATTTATGTTAAGGTTAGAGCTCTCAGAATGGTAAATCCAAGATTGCCTGGAGGGAGCAGGGCTGAGGATGCTTGACAAAGCAAGGGATGGTCAGAATGAGATGTAAATAGGCACCATGAGCACACTGTGCCTACACATTGTCTTCAGTGCTACAGGAAGGTTCCTGCCAGGTAAAAAACATTAAAGACATCATTGATCCCAAAGAGTCCCCCAATACCTACTTATTTCAGACCTTTCAATGCAGACTAGGGGCAGCACAGGGGGAATTGGAGAAGGTAAGTGTGGGGAGAAGAGGCATACCAGTTAAAATACAATGGATTTTCTTAAGAATTGTATTTAAGTATCAATCTGTGATAACAAGAAGTATACTGAGGTCAGAGGTATTAGGTGTTTTATGGCTTTCCCAAAGCAAAAAAATCATTACCGTGGCATTGTGCTATCAGAGCAGAATTTTGGTTTCTGACTATTAAACTGCATTCTTAAAAAGCAATAACTCCTGCTTAACGTAATTCCCAGTGTCTGTAATTAGCACCAGATAGCTTGTAAAAATAGTAAATTAGATTTAATATGAGCAATGAAAATGCATGGGTTGCAAGTGTGTTGAAATATTTCCCTGCATTGATCAGAATGGCAGAGGGCTGTGTGCATTCAAAGACACCCCAAGTAAAGGATGACTGTGTTGTAATTAGGTCTAAGATGGCTGCAAACGAACTTGGGGAAGTTTTTCTGACAGTGCTTGGGGAGAAGGTACAATGTGGAATCACTGCAATAAAATTTGAGAGTTTTAGCAAAGTTCAGTAAAGACCTTAAAACTCATGGCTTTTGACTATTAGGTTGCATTGTGCTAAATAATATTGTAAAATATCTCCACCTTTGTGGAACTTACTTTGTACTGTACCTCTCTTAAACTCTAAACCAGAGGAAAAGCATCCCTTGTGTGGTAATGAATAACTTGGATATGAGTGTTTCCTATTTATGGAAGTTTCACATAAAGTGAAAACATTTTTTCTTTGCCCAGCCCTCATCACTTTTACTAAATCTTGACTTAAAGATTTTACAGAAAAGTCTTACACTTCAAAAATAGTATACAATAGTTGTTTAAAACCTGTGAGTGAGACAATGGAAAACGGAAGAGTTGGTTTTCAGAATGTATAGAGATTCCAAAAAGTTACATTTATCTGGAATAGGGCAGCATCTGCAGCTCTACTATAGTTTACAATATTATGAGTCCATTCATGAGACTGTATCCTCTACTGTGAATATGGACTGTGGTGCAAAACCAGTCTTGGGGCTATTTTAAAAAGACTGTTCCTCTTGGTTGCAAAACTCTTCTAGTGGTGTGGGGTTTTTTAAATTGTTGACATCTAAAAATCTCTTTACTCTTCGTCCTGTAGGGTATGAAAAAAAAACAAACAAACAAACAAAAACAAAACAAAAAACAAAAAGCTAAAAACAAAAAAGCCCACAAAACAAACAAATACAAAAAGATGGACTAGGTAAGGAGGAGTTGAGGGTAAATATCAACAAGAGGAGAAGCCACTGCATTGTTTTTGTATTCACATCTTGTCAAGTATCCCTTCTGTAATGCTGAGGGAGATTTACCCATGAGCCTCAGTATTAAAATTAGTAAAACTAAAATACTGTTTCCATTTGCAACCCTGTAGAATGAATACACATTTATTAAAACAGTCTAATGGGGAGAGGGGAGGCTAAATAACCTCATATAAAATGAAGTGAAACCATATCTGAAAATTCAGTTGCATGGCAGAGAGAATTGATTCACAGCTCTAATTTAATCAAATGAGAGGGTTATAGTAAGCACATGTAATAAAAATGACATCCAAAGTTAAGCCAGTTAAGAAGGCATCAGAATAATCAATGTAGCCAAATCAGTAAGAGATAAATCAATTCACAGCCATGTGAATTAATGTCTACAACTTTTCAAGTGCTGGTGTGTTTAGAATTGTTGAATCAAAGGTTTCATTTGAGGATAACACACCTCCTGCATTTATATAAGGTCACATATGTATTTTTACTTTACAAGTGTTGAGGGATTGTCATTCTTAGGCTTCAAATTTATCTAAACAGAAAGCACAAAATGAGTTACTGACCACTCTTCTCCTCCTCTGGCAAAGGATCAATACTGTGTTTTGTTTCAGGCAACTAAAAGATTCTAAAACTGTGGCTATTTGAACTTAGTAAGGCTCAGGTAGGAAGAAATTCAGTTACAGCTCTGCGGTGCAAAGCATCCCAGCATTCCTGTCTGGAAGAGCATGCACAATGTAATTACTCCTGGGTATGAAGTCACTTAGGCTAAATACTGAGTAAATTGCTGAGATTTATCCAGTGTTTTCTAAACTACAAGCTTGTAATGAACATTTCAAATTGGAATACTGTCACTTTTATAGCCTGCAAGTTAACCAGTTGCTCTCTGGAGTCAATATTTATGCAAAAATGTCAAGAAACACAAACAAGTAACTTCACTCCTGTAGCTGTATCATACTGGCCATGTTCCCAGCTTGCTGCAAGAAGATCCCTAAAAGTACAGAATTTATCAACAGTAAAATAGTTTCATGTTGTTTATGACTGATGAATGAAGACACCTTAGCTGCTTGCTAAGTGGAAAAACCTTGTAAATTAGCAGTGAAAAATAGCTGAAAAGCTTATGTGCATTGAGAGAAATTCACATTGTATAAATGCAAACAGGTTTTTCCTGTAAATCATTGGGAGACATAGAAAAAGCAACCTGAGAAAATCAGGCTTTGAGGCTGCCTTGATTGCTAGAAATGAATAATGAGGCTTATAGCTGTGTCCAAAGAATGATGGACATGAAACTAAGCAACTTGCATGAAAAGAAAATAAGTGGCCCTGGAACTTGGTACTCAAATTGTGCATAAATCTCTGTTACACTTGAGTTAAAGGTCTCAAATTGGACCTTCCAACAAATGAATTTGCTACCTTGTCATTTGGAGCAAGATTTTGAAGGTGTTTGATCCATGCCTTTCAGTGCTTTTAGCCTAATTTCCTACATAAAATATACATTATTTTATAAAGTGATTATCTTGTCATATCTGTGAGTATTTTTACACAATTTGGAAGGTAGAAAAGAAACAGCCACTAATGTAAAAACACTGCAGTGCTGTGGCTTCCCAGTGCTTTGTACATTTCCCTGGCAAAGCCAGTGTGTTTGCCATTATTTTAACTATTTGAATCACCTGAGTTCATTTCTATTTTGTATACACTTGAATGCCCTAAAGAGGATATTTCCAAAGAGCAAACTGGGTTGTTTACTCTCTGTGGTGGAATAGAGGTGCAGTGTGTAGCAGGTGAGTGCAGTCTATCCTAGCAGTGATAGTTGATGCAGGACATTGCCACTGTATCACAGATGGACTGCATAATAAATTGTAGAAATATTTAAATAGTTTGATTCTATAAACTTAACCCCTTTTAAATGTGAAAAGCACTTCATAAGCTGATGCTACAGCAAATTGGAAACTGATGACTAATGAAGATGGAGAGGTGTGTAACTGATTAAATTCTCTGTATCTCTACTGCTATTCTGGGCAGTCATTCCTGTCTTTCTCCTTCATGCAGAATTCCTCTATTTCTAGCTTTTCCCAGTTTTATCAGATTGAGCAGCAGCCATTCAAGCTTTCAACTACAAGAAGTTAGAGCTTGTTTTTCAGCATACTGATGAACTTACTTTGAGGAATGAGGTTATTGGATGTAAGCAAATAAATGTCAGAAAAATCAATTACCTTTTGTTGGTCAACTCTTAGCCATCATTTAGATGTGCTTGATCAACACAGAAGGGGAAGCATTGTTAATGTTAATTTGGACAGGTCAGAGCATCTTTCTGTGCATTTCACAATATTAATGAAACTAGAAAAGAGCTACATTATGTTCTGCAGCATCTCCACTTCAGACAAATGAGTAAAGCTCACTATGATAGTTTGTAATCAGGTAATGTAAACTAGGAATATTTAGATTGATTTCTTTTAGAGTTGTGAACTCATTATGGTTTTAAGGACAAGCATGCTCTGTAACAAAGCATTATAAATAGCACTGTGTTTTCCACAGGCACGGGATCCTGTAGTGTGAGCAGTGCCATGGGCACAGCCAGCTGGGTGGGTTTTGTACTGGCTCACCCTCCAGTCTGGGTCTGGCAAGTGCAGCATAACACAAATATGGTTAAGTGGCTTTCAGATCCAGCTGAGGCCCAGAAGCAGGCTGCTTGTTTTCCCAACCAAGCCTGGCAGTGCACAGAGCTGCCCAGGTGGGTCTGGGCTGCTTTCCCAGATCCAGGAGTGAGGGGAGCAGGGTGGGAAGATGGAGAGCTGGCCCCTCAGCGGAGTTCAGCAGGGCTCATTGGCTTCAGGTCAGTGCCAGCCTTCCTGGATGTGCTCTGGTGCCTCTGCAAATAAGCTCTCCTGGAGCAGTGAGCAAGGGGAGAGGCTCCTGAGCTGGCTGGAGCCCAGCCCAGCAGTACCCCAGTCACCTGCCATCACTCAGTGCCCTGTTCCTTGGATAACACAGCTGACTGTGCTCACAAGTAAACATAAGAGCCACAAGATTGCAGCTCTGGCATCCCTTCTGTAATGTTAATAATGTAGAGGAGAAATCCAGGCCAAAGAGAGGCAGTGCCAAACATTCCTGGTATTAAGGAGGATTGTGATTACAGTGGAGCTTTGCAATGCATCATCTGTGTGTGCTGTGAAGCTTCCATAGGAAGACCCAAAGTTCCAACAGAATTGTTACTTAACTTTTCTTTATCGAGGCAGAAGAGTGACAATACTTTAAAGAGCACTGATTGGAAATAATAGTATAAAAAAGGCCCTTCTCTAACAAGGTAACCTTCTCTAACTGGCCATGCCTTTACCAAGAAGTTGAAGTAGGTGGTTTCTTAAAGGTCCCTTAATCCTCCATGATTTTGTTGCCAAAACACAAAGGCTGTTAGCAGTGCCTCATTTTGTATACACCTATTCTGTGGATTTCATATCCAGCCTATTCTATGGATTGCATGCTCCAACTAATTGTGTTTGAGGATAGGTGGCTACTAGTTAGTGTAGCAGATGTTATCTGCACTCTGTTTTTTATCAAATTCTGTCTTTTAGACAAGCATGTTGGCGTTTAGTTCACATGAAGTGTATGCAATTAGCATACTGAACCCTCCTGATTTTCACTCTTAGTAAACCCTGCTCTGTAACTCTGACTCAGGCTCCTAGATGGCATGTGGAAACCCAAGTAACTGATGTGATGACTTTGGCAAGAGACAAAGTTTGTCTCTTGGGAAGTGATTGAGGATGTTTTAAGTGGTCCCTAGCACAAAAAGCAAAATACTGATTGGTCACAAGTTCTCCCATGGCAGCTGACAGGCAAAAGTAGCCTGCCAGGGTAGAAGTGATGTATTTTGAACAGTGATGACATGTTGAGTTAGAGCATAAGGCAAACAGAATAACAACAGATTGATTGAAAGGGTGAGTGGAAATGTGAAATTCGTGAGAGAAGATGAGTGCTGTAAAGTGGCCTTGATCGCATGCCCGGTATGTTTGATTGCCATCTCTGCAGGCCTTGTGCCATTATCTTCAGGTAGAAAAAATTATGCATAAAAATTACTCAGCTCTCACTTGTAGCAGTCATGTAATACTGCAGTAGCAACACCAGCAAGTAAAGAACCAAAGTGTTTGAAAATGTGAAACTTCCCATAAGAAGTGTAGTGGGGCAGTGGAGGGAGAAATTCCTTCATCAGAGATTGAAAAAGAAATTAATCCAACATCAAGGATTTGCTATTTGCTTGTAAGCAGTCCCATCTGGGTCAAAGCAAGGCAGCACATTAGTCTTTTATGTTGCTGTGAAGCAAAGCTTCCCACTGGAGCAGATTTTCTGTCTGTATTTAACAGTCTGCATGAAATCAGTTGTTTGAGCCGGGCTGCAGTTCAAGTGAATAATGATCATCATGATGGGGTAGAAGGCTGGTGAACATTCAGGATTAGGCTGACACTGATAATCTGGTGTGAATTTTAGCAGAATGCTGGGCATCTCCCAAGCACCCATCTGTTTTTTAGGTAAAGAATTTACTGATCTATAAATTTCCAAGCTTGACTTAGTCTCCAAAGGCTTATTCTGTTTTATGTGCAAGGTTAGGTCAAAACATTGATGAGCCATGAAAGGCCAGCATTGATGACACCTTTCATTTAAATGGAAGTGTTTAACTGTCATGCTTTTGGATACAAAATCTTGTGGCCTGCATAGCACATGAGCAATGTCAGCAGCTATTTACACAACACACATGGGTAAAAATTGAGCAGTGGTAGTTTATCAGAGAGATAAATTTGGGAAGTTACTACACTGTTAAATGAAACGTTTATATTGAAATATTTCCCACTGTTTATTTTTCCTGCATCTCTTGTAATAGTCCTCCTTTAGTATGGTCTTACAGTGATATTTATTTCACTATTTCCCTAATGGTTTGCAGTTTCTTTGCTGTTCCCTTTTGACAGACCCTGTCATGATCTGTCATTGCAGAATGCAGCTCTCAGCAGCATGAAACTACCAGCAGGCTTTGCAAGCAGTCAATGAGGTCAAGCTTACCTGTCCAAAATAGAACTTTTTTAAAAGCCAGCTGGGAGGCAAGAATGGCCCATCTGCTTTCTATCAGGCACCCTGTGCCTGAGCATCACCTTGCATAATGTTGGGGGTTCCAGGTCTTGCATCCATAGGTGAGGTCTTCATAAAACAGAAAACCAGCTCAAGCCCCAAAGGATGGAGTTGAGCTCAAACCACAGAAATAGTCAAGCTACCAGGAGAAATTATCATGTTTACATGCTGAAAGCCAAGGCACAGACAACTGCCCTTTCAATCTAACAAGTCCTAGGGTAGAATCCAGAGAACCAGTTTGGTGTCCTGTCTTTCCAGGGAATACCAGTGTCAATATCCCACGTCTGTGTCTAGATGCACAAGTCTGTGTGTCTATGTATGTACATATGTATGTGTCCATCCATCCATCCATCCATCCATCCATCCATCCATCCATCCATCCATCCATCCATCCATCCACACACACAAGGATGTGGTGCAATGTCCTTTAGTTTTCATGGCAAGTTTCCAACCCCTGTTGAAATGACCTGGCTCTGGGTCAGATTCCAGACAATCCAGCAGAGAGACTGATGTGGACTCTGGAAAGAGTTTAATGCCTGACGAGTGCTTAGCACAGAGCTTTGTATTAATCATGCTGCAGCAAAATCTGCCGTGTGCTGTAGTGTACAGGCTAGATCTCATGAAAAATTGATCTGCAGACGTTCTTGGGCTCTGCAGAAAAAATAGCCCAAATCCATGTTTCTCCTGAGAAAATTATCTAGTTTGAGAATTTTTTTTAAAATTGCCCACTGCTGTTACCTAATTCCATGGTAACTGTGAAACAAATTAAGAGTAGCTATGGAGCAAAGTAAGACTGAGTATCTAAAATAAAATTTTCTTTGGGAAATGCAGGTACTGTGCAGAGCAAGTGGGCAAAGGTACCTGCCATGCTGCCCTATAAATACTGTTTCCCATGTGTTCAAGATGCAAATATATGTTATGCTGGATACTGTGAGCACCAGAATAACTTATTTATCCCATTTTGCATAGTAACTCTAATTATGTTTTACTGAAAACATCAATTTTCTATAAACTGAAGTATATTTCTTACTGCTGTTTTGCTGTTTTTATGAGTCCATGACATAAACAGAGTGAAATGTTTGTTAGGAGATATTGAATACTGTAAGAATGTCTTGGCTCTCCTTTTGAAAACTCTCAATTAACAAGAATTCTAATTAGGAAGAAGAGAAAATGAAAAAATGCAGTTAAAATTGAGACTCTCCATAAATTGTCATTTTTGCTTTTCAAATAATATGCAGAGTTCTGTAATATAGCAGAACAATGTAAATGAAGCTCTAAAAATACAGCATACGAGAAAGAGATTCTAAAACTCATGTAGAAAATTATAAACTTGTAATTAAAATAAGAAACTGAGAAAGTAACTATTTGTGGACTTAGTCACAGAATAGCTCTATGCAATTAAATAAAAAAGAATCTGTGGTATTTTCCCTGTTTAATGGAATTGAAGTTTTTTATTAAAGCTTGCTGATGTCCACTATAACCTGTTATCAAATTCAGCAGAGAGGGGTGTATGTAAATTGTCCAAAACAATAAATCAATTCAGAAAATTTTGTAAGAAAGATGATTTTGATTTTTTTTTTTTAAGAGAGAAGATTTGTAAGCTTTCATGGGATTTTTGAGCAGTACACACTGACCTAGATCAAATTGGTGGGATTTTACCAGTCGAGAATATGAAGAGGAGGTGTTCTCAGGTTTTTAAAAATTACTTTGTAAATTGAAAACTACAGAGGCCCAAAAATGTTCTTAGGATCTCTCCATCCAAGATGTCCAGTGAGAAGCAGTTGGAGAAGGCCATCTCCACAAGAGGAGACTTTTTTGCTATTTTTAATGGGATAAGAAGCCTGGAACTCAGTGCAGCTCCTTAATATACTATTCATCACTTTGTGTTTATTTCAAGATCTATTTCCCTGGACCTTTTCCTTGTAGGTGCTCCTGTTTCAGTAAAAAACATTATTAGGGAAGTTCTCCCTCAGTCAATAATAATTGAATTATCTAACAACTGCCTGTAACTCAAGTGTGTTGTCATTCAGGTATTAACAGGACAGCAAAAATTAAACTTCTGCTGCAAAGGGGTGATTTCCCCAGAGTATGCAAAATGAGTCATTACATTGCTGAAGAACTTTCTAACTCTCTCTTCATTAAAGACTAAAACCAATTTTCCCATGTCAAAGAAAAAAGCCTTTGAAGAAGTCTGGGTGTGTCTCAGTGCAGGTCAGAATAGATTATTTTATAAAGTGAAATTTTTATAGCTCAAGAGAACTGTTTCTGACCAGGTCTACTCTGAATCAGTATTTTCTCCAGCTGTTCACTCACTATGCTCCCTTCTCTCCATGCACAATTTAACTTACATTGAGCTAAGGCAGTCTCTCCCTGCACAACTAATAACATGCCCCTTTTTTCAGTTCATTGATACCTATGGCTGTGGCTCAGATTGGTTTTAGTTCCTTTATTTTTATATATACATCTGTATGTCTGTATATGTAAGCTGTGCACCATTTACTAGGCAGGGATGTAGCTCAGTAGGAGGAACATTAGTAAAATGAACTCACTGTTGCTTTGGGAGCAGGAATGTTGCCTCTGCATCTCCAGAAGGCATTTCAGAGTTCACATCTACATGGAAATAAAGCAATTCTATGATCACAGAAGAAGGAAATGAAAGTGGAGGAATGGAACAAGATTGCCTAAATTAAGGAAGGGGAAAGAAAGCAGGAGGATGTAATTGTTTTGTAGCAAGTATAGATGCAAAGACCCAGATCAGCTAAGGGTGAGGAGGAACAGTGGTTTTGGTAGGAGGTTAAAAGAGCTGGGAGCCAGGGAGAAGATTTAAGATGTCAGCAGGCAGGAAAATGAGACACTTCTGAACTGGAGGTGGAAGAAAAGAAGGGAAGAAAATGCAGGGGAAGTGTTAAAGCTGCAGTTAAAGAAGGCGACAGAACTGTGACTGAGGATGGAAAGCAGTCGTGCAAGAGAGTTGGAGCAAGGATGAAATATTGCAAGAATTGGACAGAAAGGATTTTAATGGAGGAGCAAGAGAAGGGGGTGAAATAGGACTAAGAGCAGTGGCAGTGCATTGGATAATTCCCCTTGCACTTCTTTTCATAGGACTTGGGGAACACTGTGCCCACAGTGGTGCATTGGTTCTGGGATGGGTGAGACCAGGTGGGTGCCTCACCTAGTTTATCCTTTCTTCAAGACAGGTGCAATTTGGTCTTTCTTTAGTGTGTTTCTGTTCTGGGTGTTTCAGGAAATACATGGTTACAGATTAAAGATGTCATGCCAGAAAAGGAGAGGCTCCTCTCTTAACCCTATCAAAATATTGCAACAGGCATGTGGGCAAATTCTGTTGATTTATAGCTTGAGTGTCCACAGTCCATTTGTGCTGCAGAGGATTTAAACTTGGCAGGGTTTTTGCATCTGTGGATTATTATGTACCCTGTGAAACCCTCATTGCTTCCACACTAAAGGAAAAGCAGAAGAGGTGGAGGAGAGGGTTATGGATATTAATGAATTTAGGATGGGCTTCAGGGAAGTGGTGAGGATTAAGATCTCAATGTTAGGAGTGAACAGCAAAAGAAAATGATGAAGATGGAAGACATGGAATGACATTTCAGAAACATAATGGATACTGGTAAAAAAAATGGTACAGGATACAAATTTGAAGCCATGTGTAGTTGTTTTTGGGGTGGGAAATGAAAGCACCACAAGATGGTAATAAGCAATTACTGGGAATTTAATTCCATTCTGTGTTTCTTCTACATTTTGAAATGATAAAATACACAAGGCAAATCAGTGGAGGGGAAAGTCAATTACAGCAGCAAATCAATTAGGGTGAAGAGTCAAACCAATCAAGACTGCAAGGTAACTAATGAAGGACAATTAGCAACAATAAATGGATTCAGCATTGCTCAGATTCAAAAAGGAAGGGGAGACACAAGTGACATCAGGCTTTAAAGAGTACAAAGGATGATGCTCTGTTCAGAGGGGAAACACTCTGTGGGCCTGACTCTTCATATTCAGTGGCTTTTAATTGCCAAATTCACAATGTACCAAGATGATGGGAAATTATTTTATAAGCTTCTATATTTTTCTAGTGATATTTGCTGTCTACTGTAATAGGGAGAGTCTAGTGCCCTGCATAATTTGTCTTTTACCAATTTGATGGCTAATTCAAAATTCACTCAGTATTTCCTGTTGTCACCTGTAGTCTTTATTTATTCCCCAGCCTCTTGGAACCAGCTGTATTAAACTGTTTAAGTCTAGATGTCCTCAATGGAAGGAGTTCCTTTGCTTCTGAAGGTGGAGAACATGCAAGATACAGAGCACATTAACAAGGCTGCCCTGTGCCTAAAACTATGCATTGCAAACACTCTCCAGGAAGGAAAGTGTTTGTGTGCCTTTGTCAGTCTTAAATCATCTAATTGTTGATTGACTAATCACCGAATATAAGGAAAGAATGGCTGAGTTTAAACCTGCCTGTGTTGACTCTTATTTAAATGTCTTTATGTTACAGATCCTTCTTAACTTCTGTGAAGGACCAATGATCTTTTTGTAGCAGCCAAAAAAACCCAATAACTTTTTGGCCAAAAAACACAATAATGTTTGCTGTGAAAGAACAGAGATTAGTAATCCAAACTGTGCTGCTGTTAGTGTTGGCATCTTTTATAGATTTCTGTTCATCTTGGGTAATACTTGACAATCTTCCTTATACCGAAGCACACTTCATTCTAAATTGTCCCCACAGAGAACAGCACTGCTTGATAAATTCAGAATTAGATTGGCTAGATGAGCTTAATTCAAGAAAGTACTGAATTTGTCTGTGGCTCATCTATAATGCACTAAAAGGAAAATTCCCCAGCTAGACAAGTAAATTATTAACTCATAAGTCTATGTGTTGTAATTTGTGTATAGTAATAACTTATCTTTAAGTAGGATTGAAAATGTATGTGGGGAATGTGAACAGAGTCAGAAATAACTGGTTTTTTTCAAACCCAGGGACTAGGTGTGAACCAGGGCTTAGCTTGAGAGGTCAGACTTTTGCCTACCTGAAGGTCACTATGCTGGTCACAGAGTCACTCAGACTGTTACAAGTGGCCCAGCAGCTGCTAGGAAACAAATTTTGAGGTTATTTGTCAGGATAAGATAAATCCAGGTGCATTTCTCCCAGCAGATCCAGTCAAGGACAAAGACAAGGTGATGAATGATGTAAAGGAAACATTTTTTTCATATCTAATTTAGTTTCCACAGATACCAACAACTGTATTCTTGCTTGCAACATTTTGAATCCTGACATAAATTTGTTTCATTAATTGATCTGTCCATATGGCTGGTGTGGAAATACTCAGCAGCTTTTTAAAAGGAACTGGTTATTCTTCCCCTTAATCCAATTTACTTCTCAGAAGCCCAAAACTTTTTTGACTGAAGAATACCTATTTTATCCCTAAGCCCCACCCCCCCAAAAAAATCAACTAAAGCTGTAATCAAAAATTATACTCTAGGTTATAAATCTGTACAAAACACACACTGCAAGCATGTCCAAGTAGCTACTGGGCTGCAATAATCTTGATAACTCTGGTCTTTGCAGTTCTTTGTCATGCTTATTGTTTTGGCCTCTCAGAAATGTTTTGCTCTTGTGAAGTGGATGCTATTTATTTGGAGTGTTTTCCCTGTCTAAAACAGCCAACAAACCCCTTTTTTAGTACAGAAGTCGTGATGTGTTGCTGCTGAGGTTCTTTTCCCTCATGGCCCTGCTGAACAGAGCCTGCTGTGGTGGATCAAGACTATTCTTGATTTTCCTGTCTGCTTAGCTAATTAAAATAACAAATCTTCACAGCTGTCTGCTTTGGATTCATCCTTATCGCCATAAACTAATTAAAATAATGCAACTGGTTGCAACTCATTAAATATCAACTATGCTTTTCATATAATTATAAGCCTTCAAAAATCCACAAAATGAAACCAAAAGACTTTGCTCCTCTGCTCCTTCTTCCTTACCTAATTGTAACTATTTTCTTAAGATGCCTACGTAGTAATTTACATTTTCATCTGTGACTTTTTTTTCCCTGATGTGTTCTTGGAATTGTATTTTTGTAGCCTCCCACTCGATATTTTTTCCTGTCACTCTTAAGTTTTCTCAAGAGGGAGCTCAATATACTCAGGGTTTCTATTCAGCCTAACTGGGTACCCTACAGAATAAATGCTTGTTCAGAGCTTTCAAGTCAGTTGAGTGGAGTAGGGAAATTGCAATAGGAAATATAATTTAAGAAAGCATTTAAGTTCTGGCTTAATTTGGTTTCCCACTGGTACCTTTATTCATGTGTTTTAATATGATACTGATTCAATACTTTGGTTTGCATGTAAAATTACTTCTGAAATGAAAGTGATGCAGTTTTCTCATTGTAGAGAGAGAAGATATTTCCAAAATGGAAATAATAACCTTATTTTTATTGGATTTTTTTTTTTAATCCAAACTAATATGTGTGTCTCCTGAAAGCCGTGGGGATGCTAATGTAACTGATTAGGCAGGCATATCTGTGCTTTAATGCTCTGTTTATAAAACAGTAGGATATCACCACTACTCTCTATTAAATACCAAAAATTTAGCAATTTGGGGGGATTCTTCCTACACTGCAACTTAGCATTCTTCTCAGAGAATCATGTTTCTACACGCTTTTGAAGCAAGTTTAATCACATATTTACTGCAAGACTTTCACTTTAATTAGGTCTTTCCTGGCCTTCTTTTCTTTCTATTTCTCCAAGAGAAATTTTCCTTACACTGTTCTGGGCTGAGCTCTACTTTTGTTTTGGCAGACCTACTTTTAAAGGGCTCCCTTACCTCTTCAACAGCTGACAGACATTTTCCAGTAAAAACAATGTCATACTTTTCTGTTTTCATGGTCCTACTTTTTCCCATTCACTGTTTCCTAGTATGAAACACAGTCTGGTCAAAAGTGGTTGCAGCTCCTGTGCTCAAGCACAAAGTGGTGGGATGGCATTTGCACTTGCAAAGGGCCCCTGGTGCAGCTGCCACCTGTCCTGCAGCAGAAACACCTGCACAATTCCCTTCAGGCAGTTTTCCAGGGGAATTTGGCATGAGGGTTCCTCATTGCAGGTATAACTAACTGCATATTCCCTGTTACCTAAACATCTGGCTGTTTTGACACCCCTTGTGCATGTAAAGAATTAGAATCCAACTCTTTTAGCCAGACTTTGTTCAAAGTGCAAGACAAAATTAGGTATTCTGCCTTTTCCCATTCTAGTATTAAATGTGAAATGAAAGAGCTGGAGTGAGTCATAAAGAATAAGGAATGTCTTCTAAAGGAGCAGCTTCCAAACTTTCTTTCTTTGTTCTGTCTCCTTGAAACTCGTCTCTCATTTCCTTTCACTTTTATGCCTTTATCAGACTTGTGCTTCCCTACTCTCTACTAAAATAAGTGCCAGAGAAAGCCTAAACTGTTCAATTTATAACATCCTTATTAAACATTGCAAGTACAAGACAATATATCAAAGGGAATCTCAATGAAGCAAGCATTATTATTAATGCTTTCCAAGTTGCTTTAAATTATAAGAAACAATCAAAATGCTATAAATGACTTGCTCTCTTGCACTACGCTGCTGAGCTGCAACAATGATTTGCCTTTTCAAGTTATTTAATTTGTTTTGAGCTTCCTGCCCATTCTTCAGCGTGGTACCAGTGAGCAGACATCAAAGTTCACCTTGCTCACTCTTGACAAAATTCAAATGAAGAGAAAAGCTATGATTTAAAGTAGCACCTGGGGAAATCAAAAGCTGGCACTGGCAGGAAGTGTGTGCTTGCTCTGCAGTTGCTTTTTGTCATTTGAGATATTGGTAAGCTTCAGTTAAAAGTCTGGTTTACTTATTTTCTGTGGTGAATAAGGCAGAGAAAGCCAATCTTGCAGAGAAATGTGGAGCGTGAGGGTTCAGTCAGACACCAGACTAAATTCATTCCTTCATCACAGAAAGTTGCTAAGCTACGCTTTGTTGGATTTGAACTTGAGTTCATCATCACCTGACAGTTCCATCAAAAGCTTCCTTCCTTCTGTTGTGAAGCCAGGTGGCAGAATGTCTTTGTGAAAATTGGACCCTTGATCCAACTCTGATTCTTCACTGTCAGTGTAGTATCAATTAAATTCATTGTATGTACATGTCTCATACATCATAATCAGTAGTTACGTAGGGATGAACTTTAAATTGCTTTTTAAGGGGAGATTTAGTATTTGGCATGTTTTTCCCTGTTTCCTTTGTGCTTTATAAATTGCACTGCCTTTAACACTATATTAATATATAGTTAGTCACGAATATTAAAAGGTGTAGGTTCTGGTTTCTTGTGCATTCTCAGTTCACTGAGATGTGCAATCAAGTTAATTGACTGGTCTCCATGGCCACATGTCATTCCCAAGGCAATCTGCACCTTCAGATCCAAAATAACCATGGAGAGCTTTACCTTAGGGAAAGATAAAGCAGAACTGCCAAGGGACAAGTCAACACCTTTCCACATGTGTGCACTCTTACTTGTGCTTGGAGAAGATTGTGTTCACTTCCCACTTCACTGAACAGAACTGGAAACAAAACTGAGCATGCCACTTGTGCTTTAATTGTATTTTCCACCTTTCCACCCTGATATGGGATGACTTTTAGATTGAGGGGCAGTGTGGGGCAGCTGGCAGATTCTGAAGGGTGCTGCAGAGAGGAAGTGAATTCAGCACTGGCGCTGCCCTTTGAGCTCCCTGTGTTCCCTGGCACTGCTCCTGCTCCCTCCCAGGAGCGCCCATCCATCCTTTCCCATTCCCCAGCTATTCCAACAAAGGAAGTTTGCTTTCCCCCCCCTCACTGTACATCTTGATATGCCTTGGAAAGTCAGGAAGTCTCCAAGCAGAACATGCACATGTGGCAGAGGATCAGTGATGTCAGTATTTGTTCATCATTATTGTGGGGTGTTCCTGAGTTCCACATGTCCCGTGTGGCTCCATTTGAGAAGCTGCATTTTGATATCTCCATCATGGATGGATTTAGTAACAACATAACAAACCATGTCAGGAGCACCAACCTTGTCTTAGGAACTGGTGTCCTTTTGTGCAATTTTTCAATTTTTTGAGCTCTGACCACTACATCCAATATCAAGCTTGCAATGTGGGTTTTCTTCCAAGTTTTTTTATAATGTGAACTAGAGTTTAGATTTTGTTCCAGTTTGCTCATCATAGGCATTTTGGTTTATTCTTTCTTTATTTTTTTTTTTAAGACCTTCACTCTGTGTTAAGGTGTTCCTGAAGCAGGAAATGTTTCTTTAGATAACACCTCATGACAAATGATGCCCCAAAGCACAAAGACAATTTGTTTTCTTCACCACTGGAAGCAAATCCAGATGATAGACAGTTGGGAACACTCATTCTTACACTCTTCTTCTGTCTCTTACTCCTACCAAAAAGCTACAAAGAGAAAAAAAGGAAGAGCTACAAGGAGCTCTTCAGCCTTCTCATGAAAGCTGTAATTCATGCAGTCACCTTTTCCATCAGCAACCCTTTGTGTTTTCTTTGTGTTTTCTCCCATTCAAAGTGCTGCCATCAGCTGAAAATTACAATGTAAATTTGAAATAACTTTAATCCAGACCAATTAAATTAAAATTAATTAATAATTCTTATTAAAAACTTGAAGATGAAAAAGATATTTTTAATTAAGTGTGTAAATTCCCTAACTCTAGACTTATCATCGCTTTGGACGAAAGTTGCTTTAAAATCAACAATAGTATTTTTGCTTGATCCAGTAGTGTAGTATCTGTATCATAGTGTAGTATCTCAAATACATATTTTATTTTACTGCAAATACCTCTGCTGTTATTTACCCTCTAAAAGATTTGTGCTGAGAGGAAATATACAGGGTTAAGAAAATGGTAATATCATTGAGGTAATTCTTTGTAATTAATTTTTTTTTTGACGCTCTAAGAACTTGCTAGCTCATATAGGTTTGTATTTGTGTACTCTAATAAATGGCTGCTTTTAGGTTAGACAGAGACAATTATGTCATTAAAGCATTTTAATTCTCTGCACAGTTCAGGGAATGGGTTTCTTTGGGGAGCTGGGTGACACTCAGGCACTGAGAGCTACAGGGCACTCTGAGTTCAAAGGTTCTGCATCTGACAGAGCCAGAGTTCCTCCTGGGACCATCACTTGCTGTCCCATCTGTTACAGCAACTGCTGTGATTGGCAGGGCTTCAGATCAACACAAGATTTCTCAAACATTTCAAACAGTGTTGTTTAAGGCTTGCTAAGACAGGACTAACCCCAGCATTGCCTTTTGCCACCCAGGATTTCAGTATGGAGATACTTTAAATGCTTTAGAACTTATTTCTGTAGAGAGATTGACAGTATATTATATTTTTTAATAAACAGATATATATCTTACGACAGGCAAGGAGTTTATCTCTAAGCCCCACTGACCTACTCCAAAGTTACTGCTTCTGGAAACTACATCAGTGGCATTGCACTCCCATGGCCTACAGATATATACTAGGAAAAGTTTGGGGATTTTTTTTCCCCATTTTTTTTTCATAGTTTTTCTACAGTTTTTTCACAAACAAGCACAGTGTGAGCAGGAGGTAAGGAGTACATCCCTTGCCAGGCTGCTTCCCCATCAGATTGTGCTGCAGCAGAAGGAAAAGGGATGAGATGGGTTTGAGGAAGGGGATTCAGCAAGTCAGCATTACGTAGGAACCTAAGGGAGAAGAGAATCCCTCAGTTCCCATCCTGCCCAAGAGAATCCCTCAGTTCCCATCCTGCCCAAGAGAATCCCTCAGTTCCCATCCTGTCCATGTGAACACAGCCACAGCTGAGGGGCAGTCCCACAGAAAGAGGCAGCCCCTCTCCCCAGAGCTGTGTTTTGTGTGAACATGCTGCTGACACAAGGGAGGTGACAGAAAGGGAACAGCGAGGGATGTGCTGTGTCACATCCTGGGGTTTCTTGGAAAAAAGAGGCTCAAGTGCTGCCTTCTGATTCCATTGAAAGCTCCTTCTGACAGATGCCAGGCCTAAAGCCTTCTCTGTATGTCCCCAAAGGGTGAATCAATAGGCTGCTGAGATATAATTACTTACCTACTGTTCCTAAATTGGTAACAAATACAGCAATTGTTCGTTTCCACCTGATGCAAAAAAAGGGAACAGAAACATTGCTGGCTGATCCTAGTAACTCATATTATCATGCACAATTACAATTCACAATTGCAGAAACTTTTGATGCAACCACTTTTTTCTCAGCTTCAAAGCCTGAGTATACAATGCTTTGTGCCCAACCATGGAATATAGCTGCTTGCTAAGGTTATTCCTATTTTTCTGCTCCATTTATATAAATATATGTATTTTTCTGTCATTGCAAATATATTCTTGGTTTTCTTTTATAACTCAAGTGATATGTTTGACGTGAAGGAGCATTTTCAATATGAAGAACTTACAGAGAGCTCTAATCCTACTCTAAAGCACAGAATTTCACAGGGGACATGAAGTGATTTGAGCCAGTCACATTCTACCCTTGCAGATCCTGGCACCATATTTTTCTCTAATTGTGGGGTTATCACAAAGCTGAGAAGGATTAAGTCCTTACATTCATGTACAAGGGGGGAAGAAAGGCAAAAACTTGGCAGCTGTGCCACAGAAAAACTTGATGTTGCCAGAGCCTTGAGGTGAAATGATCCCACCTCCCTTTTCTTGCAGGGAGAAAACTAAAAGACATCACATGCCTCCAATCAATAAAATGGAGGTTCATAAGACCAAAAAAAATGGAACTATATATTTAAAGAGGATGTTTAAATAAAGAAAATTCAGATATTTTGCTCTATGGATGAAATCAATTTTAACAATGAACATATTTTGTCCTCACTGGGTTGTGGCTGGTCATGTCCTTTTCTCTAGCTCTGTTTTCTGGCAAAACTACTTTCTAAGACTTTGAAACACTCTGAGCAACTTTTACCATGGGCAAAGGTAAAAAAACAGAAGAAACAGATAATATAACTAATATATCTAAAAGGTGGACCTTAATTTGCTCACCACCTTTGATGTCTTTATTGCCATGCAGTTGTCAGGCTAGAAATGGTCAAAATCTGTGGCTCCCTTCAAGGCACTGATCTTCAGGATCAATAAATTACCATCCTTCAACTCTTTTCTTCTGTAGGACATCAGAATTCTCCACATCAACATTTTTCTGTCCTGAACTGCAATCTATGCCTGCCTCAACAATCTAATCTCTGCAGTTTAACCCCTTCCTGGCTGACCTCTCGTGGCTCTTGTCTGCATCCTTTATAACAGCTGGTTCCTGGGCAGTGTGAGCCCAGGTTGTGCAGGCTGTGGGCTGCCTCACACTCAGCTGAGCCCCTGCAGGGCAGGTTATGGTTTCCTGCATGCTAAGGAAGTGTCTCCCCCTTGCTTCTCAGGAATGTTTTGGCACGTTGTTGGCTTCCCTCAGTGCAATCCCATTTTGCAGGTCGCTTGGCTCGTCCCTGCCTGTGTTTTCCTGCTGTGTTCATGTGCTGCTCTCAGGATAGATGCTCTCCCCTCCCTCTGCAAGACTCTGCCTGACCCAGAGCACCTGAGGTGAACAGATTCCTCCCTATTGCCTGGCTGCACCTTTTTAACCTGAAGGCAGAAAATGCAGCATCTCCCATAAACTCCAAACAAATGAATCAAATAGTTCTGCAGCCTGTAAGAGATAATAAGATTTTTTGAGTGAGCTGTCTGCCACTGGATTCCCAAGTTAGGTACATGCTTTGGCTCCTTGATGCTGTGCTGCCAGGCTCCCCAGCAGCCTTCCAGTGGGAGGTTGTGTTACACTTCCCCAGAAAAGGACTTCAGCATCAGGGGGTTTCTCCTGGCTGTGGAGATCTTTGAGCAAACCAGTAGGGAGCAGAGACCCTGTTGGCAATTCTGATTCACAGGCTGCACAGCAGCAGGAAGAGGAATGCTGGGATCTCCACTGGCAAAAATAAGATGTAGTAACTTTAAAAAAGATACCTGTGTGACCCTGCACAGAAAAGAATATATTTGACTTGCTAGTGTCAATAGCAGGTATATTGGAAAGCAAGGTTTTCTATCTGAGTGGAAAATCACAGGCAGGGACACTCTGGCAAAGAAAACCTAAAGCATTCACTGGCAAAAATGCTAAGAGTGTTGTCTGCTGTTAGCTGCAATAATATACAAATTTGTGGGAGCCAAGCAGGGGCTGTTAACAGGCAAGTTTGGGGCTGACCCAGAAGCTCCTGCTGGGAATGCATTCCATAAATGGCCAAGAATCGGATGATTTTCCAAACAGGGCCAGGGTTGTCAAAGCTTGGCAAAGGAATTTCTGGGCTTGTAGGTTTAGCTTTGGCAAAATACATTAAGGGCCA
This sequence comes from Erithacus rubecula, assembly GCF_903797595.1. NCBI lineage: Eukaryota > Metazoa > Chordata > Aves > Passeriformes > Muscicapidae > Erithacus > Erithacus rubecula. Next base: position 8,501,476 of record NC_136659.1, on the reverse strand, counting down.
ATAGATGCCACATTTACCAAGCCTTTAAGGTAGGTTGTTCATAGGAGTTTAAAATTAAAAAAAAAAAAAAAAATTAAAAACCTACATTAATATAGAGGCTCATCTTTTAGGTAAGTTTTCCAAGAGTTGATCAGAAGGAAGGAGACTTCTGCAGGCTTGCTCTTTGTCTTTTTCAGCAGAAAAAAAATAAGGCAATAAGAATAGGGAACAATAGAACTAGATGTTCTACATCTACTCAGGGAAATAGTAGTGATTTTGTTAATAACTAAGCCAGTTCATTTAATTCTAACTTCTTTTGTTTTTCTGGAGTGGGAAGGCAACTTTCCACTGCCTTTGCTTTCTAAAAATGTATCTCCTGTGGCACTGTTTGATGGCTTTCATTCATGTGTGTTGAAATGTTTTGGAGAGAAGTCTAAGTGTTCAAAAATGTGCTTTCCCTGCCTCCAGGGTTTTTTTTTTTTTGGTATTTGCCTTTGTCTTTAGTTGTAGAGGCTTTTGATAGCAGAGCTGGCTGAATACTGTCACATAAAAACACCATTTTGTTGAGCCCCAAATGCTCCATTCACAGTGTCCATGGCACGGGCGCTTGCCAAGCCTGGAGAGGGGTGCCAGGTGAGGAGTGCCTGGATTTCTGATGGTTTGTCTTTAGGGATATGGATGCAGGGAGGTGCCAGGGCTTCAGACTTTGGTCAGTCTGCTGCTGCTGGAGCCTGAGAGCCATGGCTTCCCATTGCTCCTCAGCAAAATTGTCATCTTCGCCCTGGTCATGAAAGCTGACAGGAACATCAATATCACTAAGTGGCTGCAGGGCCTGGGGAATTCAGCACATGTTAGTTTTTGGCCTGAATTGGACTGTAACCTAGAAGAGTGAAACAAAATCAGCCATGAATGGAAATCCTGCTTTCCAGCCAGTTCTTTTGCAGCCTTCACCTGGTGCTAATGAGGAATAGAAAATCACAGTCGCTTGTGCTGGAGGCATTTACACCCTCTTTAGTTTGATATTCTGTAATGCCAGTTTCAATTTCATCACCATTAATGCATTTAAGACTTAATGCAAATACTTATTATTGTTTTTGACTGATATCCCAAAAAAATTAATCCCCCAGAAAAATTATGACCATAAGATTCAATTTAATCATGTCAATGTACAGAGATCAATATGGGAAAATTACCTATTTCCTCCACTTTAGCCGAGTAGAGACTTTCAGGCTTTCCACACTCCCAGGTTTTATCTGTCTGAACTTAAATGTCCAGCTCAGCAATCATTGTACAAACCAGCAGAGGTATCACAGTAATGTTGGTCTTTTGCAGTTTGTATGGTGAATGTTACCAATGCTGCCTTTTCCAAGCCAAGTAAGATAGCATTCCTTCCCTATGGAAAAGGAAAAATGTATATTCTTGTTTCAGTGCTGAGAAGCTTATGTTCCTTCTATCCCAAACAGGCAAGTTTTTTATCTTGCATTTATATTCTTAATTTGCCCATAATTGCTTTCAGGCATCACATCTGAGGCCAGCCTTCATTAATATGTTAATTGTGCAGTCCCTCCCAGTGGATTTTTCTGAAGCTAAGAGTAAACAGAGAGGTTTATTCCCCTCACCTTCCCCCAAGCCCTCTAAACAGGAAAATATTTTTATGAGACACTTGACTAGGCTCAGATCACCACAATGATGGGGCATTTATTTCTTGTTTCTGGATCTGCCCAAAATAGCTGATCAGAATCCCTCTCTTGGAACAGATCAGAGGCTCATAAGGTCAGAACAAAATAGCATTTTTTACTGAGGTGCAGTTTGGAACCACTGTACACATTTCCTCCATGCTATTCCACGTAGATATGCTAAATGGGTATAAAAAATAAAAGCTGACATTATCAAAGTACTACAGGGAATTACCCACACACTTGCTGTTAATTAATGTGAGATGTGCAGAGAATTTGCCCACACTGCTTTGAAAATCTCAGCTAAAACATTTTAATGGTGAGTATTTTTGGGGAATGAAACATAGAAGAAGCCCTGTGAACCAGGCTCCTTAACTGTTTATTGCCTGTCTCTGCTCTTGAGCTGGATTTATAGAAATGTTGTTTAAAGAAAAATCTCAGAGTTAATTTTTGAGTTGTCCTGAAGACAGCCTTCTTACCTTTCCCATCAGGAAGCATGATGAATATGAATTAAAATTGTTTTTGTAAATAATTTAGAACATTTGTTGGAATTAGGATTCTTATAGCAACCCCTCTTTCTCTGTTAAGATTGATGATAAACTGTGCAAAAGAAGTCCAACAGCAACAGGGTGCAAAAATAATTCACTGCCTATTCCTTTATTTGTCTCTTCCTTTTATCCTGCCACAAATGGGGGCAGCTTGTGAAATTCCTGTAGGTTGGCTGGCTGAGTAGGGGTGTTAATTGTCAGCTATAACTGATGTGCTAAAGGCTTCCTGAGAAAATTTGTACTTCTGTATCCATTGATATCCTTCTTTTCTTTTCTACCAAGTCACTTCTGGTTCCCCCTGCTGCCAAATGTTCCCAATTCCACCCAGTCTGTAACTGCCCTCCTCACCTGCCCACTGCATCCTGCTGTGGCCAAAGGCTCAGGGAGCTCCTGACATGTCCTGCATTATTCATTTCCCAGGTTCTGAGGGCAGAAACTACATCAGGACAAGACAATTTAGGCTGGTTTAGGATTCCAGTGAAGCCTGTGGTGCACATGTGAGCAGAAATAAAATGTGTGCATGAACTTGCAAAAGGTACAGAATACTCCTATTTGACTTCTTTTCCTTTTATTTAAATACAACTTCAAACATTTCCATCCAGGCCTTGGACATTCATGTACGTGTTGGTCATCCTTGCATCACATGAATTCAGGATGGTCACAACAGGCTTATGAGAAAATCATTTTGGCAGGTGGAAAACCAACAAAACAGATGCCTACCTCTGTTCCTTCCCTAAGCTCTTGCAAGCTCACTCAGTCCATCAGATTCTTTATTGCAAGTCATGATTCATTCCACAGCTGAAACTGTGACTGGAGTACCTCATCTTCCCTTCTCTGAAACTTGCTGACTTGTGCTCTCTGTCACTCCAGCGTTTGGATCCATTTGCTTTTCAGCCTGCACATGATGAGTGTCTGCTCCTTTTGCATGATGGCTGTGCACTCAGTGTGGCTGTGCTCCCTGCCTTTGCACTTTAGGCACTGTCAATGAGATGCAAAGCCTTTATTTTTCATCTAAATATTTCTCCTACCTCTGCTTCCCTGGATCTGCCATCTATCTGTATTATCTCCTTTCCAGTCCATGTGCCCCTTTGCTGAGTACTGATAAAAATTGATTTTTGTTCTGTGAGTAAATTGTACTTGGATGAAAGGAATTGTTCCTACAGGATGTATGAAGGATTTTTGTGGAAAGCACCAGAGGACCATTGAGAGGTGTTTTTCATGGCTCTTAAGGCTTTCCTATAGGTTTGCTGAAGATAAACCAGATGAGAAGGTGCAATGGACTCCAGTAATAGGGGCCAAGGGGCTTTATATCAGTGTGTTACTTCTCTAAGCTGGCATGGCATTTACTTCAGGTGTGCTCAGTCTGCAGCTAAATCCTTGTATGAGGCATTGTTTAATTCTCAGTCTTCTCCCCATCCCGGTGCATCCTCTATTAATCACCTCCAGGGATCTTGAGTGGGTCTTCCATCAAAGCTTTATGGAACAGATTATTTCTGTTTCAGTCCACCCTTTCCATAGTGTGATAACTTGGATTTCAGGAGAGGGGCAATGAGTGTAACTGTTCAGATTTTTTTTGATTGCATGTAATGCTGAGTCCATTTCCTGGTAAAGTTAATTTCACTATCTTTTTTCTGTTTACATTTCCAGGCTTACTGAATCACATATTAGTAGTACCAATTATATCAGAGAGGGGCCAAGTTACCCAGGGGATGTCAAACCTGTGAAATCTGTCAGGCAGGACCTTTTCCACCAGGATCCATTTAATTCTCAGCTTTCCCATACAAAAGGGTGTACACCATATAATTGGCCATATTGAACAGTTTGTGTTCCTGCAATCAGTGAAAGCATCTCCTTCTCTGATTTCCAGTATTGCCCATCTAGGTCATGCTTAGCAGTTCACCTCCAAAACAGGTGTAAAAGTGTAGAGATGACAAATAGGTGTGAGATTTGAGAGAAAGGAGGTCCTGCAGCTAGTGCTGCACTGCCCTACTTTGGGGCTAAATCCCATGTCCCTTGCATTGCAGTCCACTGGTCATGGCAATAAGGGCTTCAAAGAAATCCAAATGCCTTAATTTCTATTCAGTGCATTAATCTTTTTCAGTTTGAAAGAAAACAATTTAAAGCAATCTGGAAGGCATGTAAAAAGTATTTTAAATTGGTGATATTTATAGCTGCTTTATTTTTTTTTTTATGTCCCCGTTCTTAACAGGCAGTAACAGCAATTCAGTAGCAATGCAGTTCCTGCCAGTAACCTTCTCCTAGGAAAAAGGATTTCAGTAAGCTTTATCACTCAGTGTAGCAAACAGAAATATTTGATACTAAGAGCAGTGGAACCAGAAATCCACTTCAGATGTCCTTCAAACAGCTAGATGAGCAATTCAAGGGGATGTGGAATAGGAAACTCAGAAAATGGAGCTTGACTTTGATACTTACTTGGTGTGATAGAGTAATTTACTCTTCATATAGATCTTACTGTATAAGGAAAAGGAAGAAAGAGGAAGCAGTAATGTGTCACCTTATCTAAATAAGGTACCTGTCATTCCTGAAATTCTTTTTAAACTATGATGGATGCTCTTATTCAACAAGAGAGATTTTTCCCCATGGTGAAAGACGATGCTTTCAAACAGAAAAGGACTATGATGAGACCGATTTTCCTTCTTATGGATGAGGCTGAAACAATGCAAAAATAGCTGCAGAGAAGGTGCCCTGGGATTCGTCTCTGACCACTTGCAGTGTGTATAGTCATAGAAAAGGCAGTGATCTGAACAGAAAAACAGCTGGGCTGATTGTCTTGCCAGAAACATCTGTAATCTTTGAAGTGCTAGCATACTCTCCTATGTGATGTGTTTATTTATATAAGAAAGTTTTGTTTACTTTTCAGTTAATTTTGATTGACTAATCTGTCATTCCAGAACTTAAATCTTTTTGGCTATTTATCCATGGTTCTAATGTCAACACTAATTTAACTAAAGACATTAGCTAGAAATAGACCTGCGGTGTTTACTTTTTTCTTTTATTTTCCCAAAGTAATACTTTCTTTTTTTTTCTTTTTTTTTTTTTTTTTTCCTGTAGCTTCTATTTGAACACTGTTTTTAAAATAGTTAATCTGGGCACTTCATTGACCTATTCTTTAGTAATGTAGAGGACAACTCTCCAAAATGTATAGTGAGCCTCTTCAGCAGTGATGTCATGCACTGCACTGTACATATCATGAAGCAAACTCTCTCTCCTGGACTAATATAAATAGGTAGAGTAATGAAAAAGTGTTTTGTGCTATAGTGGTGTCAATTAAAACCTGCTTCAGCACAATAAACAGTGTGAATTGAGCCCCTGGATTTAAACAGTGGTACCTGTGCATTCATGGGTGCTTGGGGGAGCTGGGGGGACCACAAACGAGCACTGCCTGCCTGGATCACAAATTGCCATTATTTTGTGTTGTTTGTAGCCTCAGTTGGGAAGCCAGGGACTAACCTAGCCAGTTTGAAGCTGCAAAATAACTTAAAATCCATAACTCATTAGGTGCACTCAGTCACTGAAGCCTGGAAGGGTGGTCTATGCATTCTAGGAGCTGATCAACCTGCCAGCATTGTTGAAAATATAATATTTCCAAGGGCTTTGGGGTTCCCTTCTTTGCTGCTTGGGACCCTTTGTGCTGCACCTCTCCTTCTGTGTGGAGATTTTGGGGAATGGAGGTTTAGGAGATGGCTGTACATCCATGCACAAAAGAATATTTGCTGGTTTTTGTGTATTCTTTTGTCCAAAGTAGTCGAGTACCGTGCCTGCAGTGATGGCATTACTTGCAGGAAATAAAGTGAGCAAGGGCTTAGACAGCTCTTTCTTACAGCCCACCCACTGGAACCACAGGCTTCATGTTAAAATGAATGAGTTACATTTATAGAAAGTTTATTGAAAGACCTTCCTAAACTGTTTTACTGTGCCTCCTATATGCTGTTGCTCTCAGGAGCCAATTATGTTCTAGGGACACAGCAGGGCTTTGCAGGCCTGCCTAGAAGTCCCAAACCCTGCTCTGACTGAAAATCCTGCAGAAGCAGGTTCATTTACACCTCTTCGATGTGCTGTTTCATTGTTTACACAGTATTTTCATCAGTGTGCTGCTCATTAAGCATGGGAGAACCTGACAGACGGGACCTGGAGCACTTGCCATCAAATTTAGCCCAAGACTATCTGACATCTCAGCAGGGGAAGTGGAGAGCTGTGATTCTGAAAAAGGCGTTTTGCAGTCTCTAATCTTGAGTATACAGCACTGAGAAGAGCTGCTTCTGCATAATGTAATTCATACCATCAGGAACTGTACATTTTAAATCACAGATCTGTACTTCTTGAACCCCATTCTCTGAAGTAATTTTCTTTGCTCGCTGACACTTTAAGTGTTCTGTGTTTGGTGCCACTAGATTATGACATTTTGATGTTCAGTTAGAAATCCAAAATAGCAATTAGGGAATTACAAATTGCAGATATCTTGCCATATAACTATTAATTATATTCCTTATTGTCTTAACTAGTAAATGATTATACAAAAATGTCTCTTAACTATAACATGCAAAACCTTGTTATAATTAGGGTATTCCTGAGATGTCAGTTCCTGCTTGATAGAACTGGCTTATCTCTAGAGCCTGATGAAGCTGACAGTACTTCCAGGTGAAGAACAGTGCTCAGGAGGAATAGGAGTATGTGTATGTGTGATTATAACCTGGAGACTTAGATTTTGACTTGAGCTCTGGGAGATGTTGAAATTCTTGCCTGATCTAGGGCATGATGTGTCATCCTGGATTGCTGCAAGTCAAGCAAGCCTTATTGGTATTACCTTTTGTGAAGAGATTTCTGAGAGTGAAAATATTTTAACTTTGATGGTGTAGGATATTTCAGCAAAAGCTTTCCAAACATGTCATGGAATGGTGCCTGGGGAGTGCTGCTTGCTTTGCTGCCTCACTGCAGCAGAAATAGTGCTTTACATCTATAGGCTAATTAAATCCTCTCTTTTAGTCCTGTTTACTACACTGACTTTTTGTCCTGCACCCAGCCTGTCCTGATGCTAATATTTTGTTCAGCAACACTGTAAAAGTGTAAAACCCCCAAGTAATGCTGGAGCAAAGGTGAAGTCCCTGAGAGAGCAACTTCATGACATGCACATGCAGAAGATTTGGGTCTGGAACACTGGCTTGGCTTTCCCCACAGGAATCCTGCTTCTGTGCTCCACAGTGAAAGCTGCTTTGTCAACTGCAGCCACTGCAATCTGCACCTAGTACAGAACAATTAGTTAAAATACAAGTAAGCATACAGAAAATTCTGTCCATTGACACCCAGATCACCTGTGTTTAAGTGCAGCTCTGAATTTCCTCAAGCTCTCCAAGTGTAGCATGATGGACACACAAAGAACTGCACTGAAATAGGAAAAAAAAATAATGTTTGCCTATAAAGCAAGATCTTTTAACTACTTTTTCAACAAGACTAGCTGGGAAATATAAAAAGAAACAGCTTGAGAGGTACATTTTCAGTCATCTCTAAATGCCCTTTTCCCTCTCTAATTTACTTCCAGACAGTGCACACATTTTAAATGAATACTTAGCTAAAAACTGAAAAGATGTTAAAAAATGAGATGAATACATCGTGTTCTAAAGGACTGGAGGCAGAGGTCATTCAGATTGTTTTTAAAAGGTCTCTGTCTCAGTGATGATGACAATACTGGCAGTGAAATAATGGAAGCTGGTAGACAAAAGCTCTGAAATAAAGCTCTTACATGGGCCATGCTTTTCTCTGGGATCTGTTATCAAGGATACTAGGAATGTTTTCTGACTGGTGCCGGGGTATAGAACAGGTATTTAATTTGTAATAAACTGTTGGAAGTAGGATGTGGTGAAGCATTGACATACTCTGTGTTTTGCCAAGTCTGGAGACTTGGGCCAGGTGCAGCACCAAGAGATTTGTGCTGCTCCTGTCCCATTGGTGAACATTTCCACATCAGATATCAAAAATGCTTTAAAGCTTAAGGAGAAAATACTTCAATTTTGTATTTCAGATTTCTCTGACAATCTATTGCAGAAATTGCTCCTAAATTACTTTAAGAAAACATTCTTATGTATGATTTTGAAGTAATTTACTGGTGGTAATTTCAGATGTTCTATTTGGTTAGCATTCCTTAAGAATTAGTTGCATATGGAAATTGAAATTATACTAAACAATTCAAGAGGTTACATTATGAGTCTTAAAGGAAAGTAACACTGAAGGAGTGGAGGAAACTGTTTAGAAGATCCTGATTTACTTTACAGGGTTGCTGTCCTGTAACACTTTTGAGCAAATGAACAGGTTTTGGCTAAGTTCAAGTCAAGCAATTGGGATTCTTTTCTCTCTTTTAAACCCTAATTGTTATCCTCATTGTCAATACTAAAAAAACAAATTTAAAAAATGAGAAGGAAATGGGAGTGAAGGAGCAGAAAGATCAGACTTCAAAACAATAAAGAACCATTTGAAAGACAAGAGAAAAGGTTCTCACAAAGAAAGAAAAAGGAACTGTAAATCTTCTAAAATTAGGAAGCTGTTAAAAAATAAAATTAATACTGTACTATGTAGCCATTATCACCTACTGCAGAAGATTTAATAGCAATGTGAAAATAACTTTTAACATTTTGGAAACCCATTGTTAAAAGTCCCCAGATTATAGGTGCATTAAGAAAGATGTGAAAAAACCCCAATTTGATTAGTATACACACTGTATAGATAAACCACAAATCTGAGGAATAAGGAAAAATATTTTTCAGCATGTTTACTGCCCTTTAATTGAGACTGGACTCTTGTTCAGCCACAGTTATTTTTGTAGAAAGCTGTGACCATAAGAAATGCCATTCAGCAGTGGTAGCTCCAGATAAATCACAGAAGGATGCACACCCCATCCCTACCTCATCCTGATGCTTTTGCTACAGTTCAGTGAAAATCATGGTAGAGCAGTGTTATCTCTCTTCAAGAGTGTTACTTATCATTAACTATGGCAACACTCAAAAATCTACTTAAAGCATAAATCCAAGCACATAAATTTTAACTCCAAATTTACTAAGGCTGTCAACCTGAAGTAAATTACTCATTTATGGTCAAGAACAGAGGTCACTCAGGCAATCAAAAGGTTAGCTACTAAAACCAGGAGCAGTCTTGAGTGTTCAGATGTTTTATTTATATAAAAATATAAATATTTCTATTACTCTTTGCATTCCAAGGAAGAAAAAGTCGCCCTCCGTTCTTCCTTGAGGAAAATCTGGTTTTATTAGTGCTGTCCTGCACCAAGGTATTTTTATTTCTCTGGCTGGGTGGTGTAGTGGCCTCTCCATTCATCACATTTAATGTAAATGTGGAGCTATTAGAGAGAGCAGGGCTCTATGCTCTGAGTCTTTCACACAACAAGGATAACAGAAAATGTTATACATGTTATAAAAAATAGAATGTGTGGAAATGGGGAGTTCTGCTTCCCTTTACAATAATACAGCTCCATAGCAACTGGTTTGAACTAGACTCTGCAAGGGATGTTGCAGGCTTCCTAAAAGGCCAGTAATTCTTTCTTCCTCATGGGAGGAAAAAAAAATCAGCCCCCTGACAATACACACATGTATCAAAAGCTGCCAGGCTTTTCAAGTTCCTCCTGCATTGCCCCATTCCCCTGGTATTTTCCCACGTACTTGCTTTTCAGCTGCCTGTTTTGTTTTGGAGCTTGGAAGTTCAGAATGTTTCTCAGATTTTTATTTCTCAAAAATGGAGAAAAAGGTGTCTCCTGACTTTTTACAGGGATGTCTTTGATTAACAATCATGTCAATAAAACAGCTGTGCTAATGTAGCTGTTTCACCCTTTTTCTGTAATTGGAGATAAATTATCTCAGGGCTTTGTGAGGCTGGTGTATCAAGATGTGTGTTTTGACTTTTGTAAGGCATTTAAAGGCACTTCAAGACTGCTGTGTTTGCTTCAGTGGCCTTATAGTTCAGCAAAACACCCAATTATTGAGTTAAAGATTCCAAACTTGCTATTAAACAGCTTTTTCACATCTGACAGTTCTGGTTCTGAGGGTGATGTTCTCATTTATAATCAAGTTGCATAGACATTTAGACAGTCTTTAAGTGAAAATCACCAAGTTTTTAAGTGTCTTTCAACAAATGTTGATCACTATTTTCCATAGGCTAAAAGCACTGTGGATGGTCTGAACTTAAGATAAACTAAAAATCATTCTCTTGCTAAAAATTTACATTCTTAACAGTGAAGTTATGATGTTGTCTGACAATCTCTCAACTGGCATGTCATATGTTGCAAAGAGATAGTTTTATTTCTGAAATGAATTGTTCAATAACTCTATTCTCCAATACAGTTGCAATAAATATTGGTACTGGTAATTTGGAACCAAAATTCACCTCATTTTCTGGTACATAAAAACAAACTTGCATTTTTTTGGGTCCCTTCAAGCTGAAGTTTCTTCAACTGTGTTTTAAAGCACAGTATCACACTTGTTCTCAGTTCTGACTTGGTACACAAATCAGGGAAAATAGTTATTTTTACAAGATACATTAACTCCTTGGGGACCTGGCTCTTACCCTTTCTGTTATTTTCATGGATGGTGCACATGTTCTATTTGCTCACTATCTGCTGTGTGCTACAGTCTGTTATATTTCTGAAAATGTGTGACTGCAGAGCCAAGTAGGAAGCCAACTGCTAGCCTGGTTCTGGCTGCCTCACTGGGTCGTGCAGACCTTCTGGAGGGAGTGCTCAGCTGCTTTCAGCAAAGGAGGAGCTCAGCCAGGAGAGGCTTTTCCAGACTAGGACTTGGAGTAGGAGAGAAAGGAGCACATCTGCAACGAGCCTGAAGGTTTGGAAACTGTGAAGAGCAGGGAGCAGAAATATCACAGCAGGCTTCAGAGCCAATGGAAGAAAGTCTCTTTCACTGCACAGAGCAGGCATACATCCTTTTCTTTATAAAAAGTTCTACTTTTCCTGCAGGTCTTTGCAAAACTGAGTTGCTGTTTGAGCTACAGGAAGTTTCCAGACAGGACACTGTTTAGGTCTTCATGTGCTTCTTTTGGTCTTGCCTCAAATTTAGTCTGGTTCAATTATGCAGATTTCTCCTTAATTTTTTTCCCTCCTAACCCAGACTAATGCTACATTCTGTTGTTTAGTTTTCAAAACTGTCAATCTGCTCCAGCTTCATTCTGTCTTTTTCACATTTTAATAGCTTTCTATGAGTTTAAGCTGTCTGGGGATCTTTTTCAGTTAGGAGTCTGTGATCCCCTTTGCCATCTGGCCTTGGAAGAGCAATTCTACAAATTATTTAAAGCAACATGTTTGCCTCAGCATAATCAAATATATTAAATCTACTTGTTCTTGTTTTTTCATATGATGCAAATAACTTCCTGGGGATGTATTATTTTAGGAATGTAACATTCTATAAATTTCTGTAACTGATAACTTAGTCTTCATCTGATGACTGAATTGGTGTTCCTCATATAGCTTTTAAAATAGAGATTGCTCAAAGTAAGTGCCACTAACTTGTAAGATTAAAATAAACTTGTATCTGGTAACTTTTTTCCTCATCTTCCATTTCAGCAGCTCAATTTTCCTATTGCTTATATATATATAAATATAAAATTCTTCCTTGAACTTGTTTCACTGACTTCCTGCGTTCACGGATATTTCTTGGAGTTCTCCATTGGCCTTTCCTTCTAATTTGCCATTTCCTTCCCAGTTCTCCTACCAGCTACAGTTCAAAATCTCAGTTAATGAGAATTACGAGTTTGAGTCACTCATTTTGATGGCTGTGTAGTGTAACTGATAGATTCACCAATAACAAGAAGTTCTTATAATGGGAATAGGTTTATATTTCCTCTAGTTTGCTAAAGCCAGTCTCTCCTGTTGCTGTCAGTGTTGTCAGAGATGGGGTAATCCACTTTTTCTCAGCAGTTCTATTTCTTCCCTAACAATGTACCAGTGAGCACAATGAAGTTACACACTTGTGGCCATGTTTCCATTTAAAATCTAAACCAGCTTCTCCCAAAAGTCTTTCATGGGCAGAGTATCAGTCTTTGCCATGTTGTACCTCCACTTTTTAAAAGGTCCTGGGTGACATAATCCCAGCACAGCTTTTTGTGTTATCTCGCTCAAAATGTTCTTCAGGGCTGTTGTTTGGGATAGCCAGGTTTTGGGATTAAGTACACTAATACTTTGTCACAAGGAAGCTGTGAAAGTGTAGAACCTAAATCTTTTGTGATCTGGTCTGAGGGTGGATTATAAAAATAGAAGAGTAAAAGGGAAAAAAAATAAAAGGACAATGGCTCAAAAAGCTTTTAGACTACCCAAGAACCATATTGCAAAGAAGGGTGACTGTAATGCTGGCAGACTATTGGCCTTCAACCTAGTATTTATAAACATGCTTTTGTATGAGTTGTGAGACCACAAGAAATCTGTCACAATGAATTTTAACTCTTTGACCACTTGGTACTTTTAAAAATCTCATTTAATTTTGATATTGTGTTAAGTTTGTGCCATCTGTAGATCTCCAACTGTTTTCTTAGAAAATCCAACACAGTACACATTGCTCTTTTCTGCTCTTCACTCTTTCTGAGTGCACAGTTCACTGCTTATTAAGGAAAGGACTGGCAAGAGATTTTAAAATTTCCTTACTTGCAGGCTGATAACTTTTTTGGTTTTTGCACATGGATGATGATACCACATCCAGCTCAATGATGTTGTATGTTGTAACTGTGGCAGCTTAACCTTCCTGATGACAATTCAAAAATCTTCTCAGAAATCAGGCACAATTCATACATGTAAATATTTACGTGAAAAGTAAAATGTTTTTATTGTATTTTATTACTACAAAAAAGTACTGAAAGGTTTTCTGCCTATCCTTATACAGGCATAAGGCCAAAATCTCCAGGGAGGGAATTCTATTCTAGCTTTTTTCTTGAAACTTGAGCCATTTACCAAACGTGTCGGTGCCTCTTGGAATTCCACAGCCTAGTGTGCAGTTGGCAGTTTCGTTTCTTGGGCTCCAACTACCATTTATGTGATCACACAGGAGAACAGGAGGCAACAAAATCTGTTGCCCTACTGGGTCCATCTGGGAATTAAAATGTCTTTGGATTTCTAGGCTGTGACAGGCATAGGTTGGATATAGAAGAGGTGCTGAAAGGAAGGAGAATTAAATTGCACTGGTATGTAAGGAAGAGTGAGTACATATGGGAATACAGCAGTGATCTTCAATTCAAGGACTATTCATTTAAAAATTTACTCTGTGTGCTGAAGATTTCCAGCTAAACATAAGGGATAAGTTAAAAGAGAAGTAAATCTTCATTTCTTAAAATTTCAGACAAAATTACCCTCGGTCAAGTTTTTTTTTTTTTTTTTTGTCAGCTACAAAGGGCTATTTTTAAACAATATTCAATCTTCTACCAGGCTTGGAAATTTCTGAGCAAGGTCATGCAAAACCTTTGAACACACAATTATCAGTCTACAACACAGATTTGTGCCCTGAAGCAGACAGGTTGTCGATTTGGGCATTGAATATGATCACACTTTTGGTGCCATCATCTGGTGAATCCCTTCTGGCCAGTCTTCCTCCCAGTGGCAAGGGCCAGTGGAACCTGTGGGGTCTTGGAAGGAGCTAATTCTTCTCCTGCAGCTTTTATCTTCTCTGCTTCTTCTCTTTGAATTTTGGTACCTTACAATATGAATCCTCAATTTGTGAAATTTTTTGTGATGTCTTCATTTTGAGCTTTGGTAATTGGTATCAAACCAGTGGCATCACCTCCGTGTCCTCACTTCGTTCTTTGCTGGCTCACTAGCCATGTGTGTGCTCTTTCTTATAGACTAAGGTGAGAGTGGAAAACTGCTGCTTATCATTAATCTTCCAGCAAAGCCTGGCCTTGGAGTCACATATGAGCCAGCAAAATTTACTGTAGCACCAGGGCTGGCAGCCACAGAGATGTCCTTTCTCCTCCATACAACACAGTCAAGTGTCTGTAATGACTCTTCAATTCTGCCTATGGATTGCTCTAGAAACAGTATTTCATTTGGCAAAATACCAAAATATTCTATGGAAATAATTTATGGTACTTTAAAAAGTGAGTTTCTGAAGTTGAATTATAAGTGTACATTTACTTTAAAAGCTTATTTTCAAGTGGTTCTGGAGTCTCATTAAAAAGAAAGAGTTAAGAAATTACGAAAGGTGGTAACAGTTTCAGTAAAAAGTACAAAGTCTGACACAGCAAACTGGAGAGTCACCTTGCTTCTTCCCAGCACAGCTTGGTTTTGATGGCTGCATCTCTCCTGTTGTTTTTCTGGATGATTAGTAAAGCTTTTCCTTATTTCCGCCTTCCTGCCACCTTATGGTTTTAATAATGCCTCCTAATCCTTTGGGAGTCTTTTGCCTTCCTTTTTCTGTTTCTCCTTGTTTTTTCTCCCCTCATTTCTCACACCAACCTATGCTATGTCTTTCACACCTGCATTTCTCTGCTTTACTGAACATCACTGGTTTTGGGTTTTTTTCTTTTTCTCTCAAAAATGTGCAGCAGCGTGAGGTTTTGGTTTTCTCTGTCATTCCCCTGATCAGCTCCCTGTGGAGTTCAGGTTTTCCTCATCTCCACCTTTTCCTGTTCTGCTGGGTTTTTTCCATCAGGCTGCTCTTATGCTTCTGTCTGTCCCATGAGACTGTGTCGCTATGTTGGAAGATTTCAATCAGTTCAGTATTGTTTCCTTTGACCCATGTGGGATGATGGCCTCTACACTGCAGTTTTCTTTTCCTTTTTTTCTCCCTTTCAAGCATCCCTGGGCACCCCCAGCAATACTGCTGATTGTTACAGAAGCCATTTCTCCTGAGTAACCTGGTGTCATCTCCTACTTCTCTCTTGCTGACATGGAGATGAACAGAATAATGGGAATTTGTGCACTGTTTGTGGCTCCTGCTTGGATAATGCACCCTTGAGCAAGCAATCACAGCAGGCCTGTGGCCATAACAGTTTTTGAAGCTCAAAGTAAGGGGTGTCTAACTGCAGTGACTTAAAATGAGCACCAGAATTCCTCCAATGGCTACAATTCCACAGGCCATGAAGAAAAGATTCCAAAGAAAAGACAAAGCAGATTTGCACTTTATCTTTCCAGCTGCATATATTCTCTCTATCATAAGTTGTCATTTTGTGCAGCTCAAGATAAAACAATAAACTTTGAGTGTCTTGAGTTGGTGCTTGTCCCTGGCACATCTGGGAATATCAATACTCACTGTGAAGTCACAAAAAATATTGTGAGGTTTTGTTGATTTCAGCATCTTTCTCAAGTATCAGTGGAAGTTAGTTCTCCACAGATATATTTTAATGCGCTCTTTCTAGTTCTTTGGAAAATGTAAGGATTGTTTTATCCACTGTATCAAATCACTTAATCCATAACTTCACCAAATGCAGATGTAAGTTTGAAAACCTAATACATACCTGTCATTCTGGCTTGAGCTCCCCTGCAGATTTCAAATGTTTTAGTTGGAGATTCCCCCAATCTTCAGTGCAAGTGTTGAGAGCAGAACTTGAAATTTATTTATGCAGGATCAAGGTCAAGGCTGATGTTTGGTGGTCCAGCTTCAAGTGTTCCCTTTGCAGCCCCAGCTGTCTGCTCTGGGCCAGGGGAGTGTGCAGGTATCCTGAGAGTGTTGTTAATCCCTTGCTGCCCCATAAATCTGTAGTGTTGCAGAATAGAGACTTACAGTTCCTGCCTTCTCCTCAATTAATGACTCCATAAACAGGGTGCTAATGTAGTTGGTAGGACTATTGACTGTGCAAGTAATTAGCTGCTGTGAAAGTAGGAGAGAAGGCAGCTAATGGGTTTTTAGGCAGTTTCTCCTAGTGAAACATTCCTCCTCACTGTCTCTTGTATAAAGGACAGGAGTCTTTCTGTTTCAGATTAAAACTCTTGAGAGTGCTGGGCAGCAGGGGGTCTATGTCACAATTTAACAGCTGGTGAAGTGACAGATAAAAGTTAAAAAACAAAGTGTTGTTTGAAGGTTTGAGATCCTTTGTGTGTGGGTGGATTTTTGTTGTTTAGGGCTTTTTTTTTTTTAACATGGATCATTTCACACCTCGTGTTTGCAGTGAAACTGGAAAATAGTCAAATTATTGCAGATTATCTCAGCTATTCCTTACATCCAAAAATGAGTGGTTTGGTGTGGAAACAGCAAGAGCCTTTCAATCATATCTCTTATTCAACTGGCAGAGTGAAGCTGTGTCCTAACCCACAGAAAAGCTGAGAACTGCAGCCCATTTTGACCCCCAGGGTTAGGAGAGCCTAGATAAGGTTCTCATACATGAAAATGCCATCCCACTGGCATTTTCCTAACTGCAGCTTTAAAAGCCAGGTAGTGTGACTGAAATACTTTTGGTCCCGATTTGTGACCCTTGTCAGTCCTTTTCATGTGGAGCCAGAGCTAATGGCTGTCTGGGAGCAGCCCTGGCGTGGGGCAGCTCATGGGTGTCCTGTCCCTGTGATGAAGCCCTGCTCTGAGCCCTGAAGCAAAAATGAACCTAACCTGAGCTCATTGGCATGTATCAGCATTCACACATATCCACAGACACAAATCTGGAGTGCTAGCTAGGAGGGCCTTTCAAATTAATGCCCATGCAGTGGTGTATAGAATTCTCCCAATTCTGTATTACAGATCGTTTTAGCTGTGCAGCAGTCTATTTAAAATATAACTCATCCAGCTTATCTATTCTAAAAGCTCCTCCACTGCAGCCAGCCACCACAGTTGGTTAAATAGGTGCTTGCCACATCAGTTTAATGAATTTAATGTGAAAGCCATTTCTTCCTGCTTTTGGCTGGCTCAGGTTCTGTTCTGCTGAAGGACTGGAATGGTAGGATCCATGTAATATAATTTTCTAAGTGTAATGCTCATCAGTACCTCAGCTAATATGAAAAGCAGAAGAAAGAGGGTAAGAAATAAGACCACAAGCCAAATTGCTAATACTTCTAATTCCTTATGGAAAGATACCACTTTAATTGAAAGATATGACAGTAAAAATATCAAATAATTTCTTTTAAAAAGGGTGTAACTCATGTGTTCCATCCTTCACACTCTGATCTTTGCTTGAATAGAGAAACACAGATGATTACTGACTTAATTTTCTAGAGAATTTTGGTATTTAACATCCATTGTAAGCTCTTAAAAATGTTGTATCCTTGGTAAGGTAAGAAAGAAGAATTGTCTTGGTTTTTAAGGAAAAAAACTGCAATCAAGGCCTGAACCAAAGGGAAAACAACTTTTTCCCTCCCTTCTCCTCCACTGATAATTAGGCTGTGCCATGGAAGAGGCACATGTACAGAACACTTTCCAGTGCACCTCTAAATCAGTAAGATACTCCCAGTTACTTAATTAACTACATGCAAGTTTCTGTGTAGTCACTGTAGCACTCTTATATCTAAAATTCACGTTTGCTTTTATGTGATCTCGTATACAATTTAATTTCCCATACCAAAAAGAAAAATAATAAATGTCAGGATATTACATAGAGTTCCCAGTGTTAATAATTAAAAGGAAATTGCAGTGAGATTAAAAAAAAAAAAAACCAAAAAACTGTGTTCTACAAACTGCATCTCCTTACAAAGAAAAGTCAATCAGAAATTTTTTTAAAGTATGTGATGCATAATCAAAATAATTAATAGCAAGGCATGAGACTGCTACCTTCAATCTCACAAGTGTGTGGAAGTAAAATTAAAAGACCTTGGTCACCTTTGGAAGTCTTGGGGGTTTTTCAGCAAAATCTTACATTCTAAATTGCTTGTATAAAGTGATTATTTAAAGATGATTCCATCAGCTTTTTCAGGGACCAAAAATTGTGAAGTATTAGTTAAAACTAATTCCATGTTTTATCACTCCAAGTGCATGCTGGCTGTTTTATGCAATGAAGGTTGTGCATCTGATTTCTAGAATCAGATATTTGTTGTCAGAGCCCTTCTTTTGGACAGTGTCCAGGATCAGATGGAGAATATATCTGGTCTAATAGTTTCTAACAAGATATTTCTGCTATTCCTCCATGCCCCTTCTGCTAGTACTGTGAAGTAGGATTTTTGCCAATAAATTGGTTCTTATAATTCTTATCTAGTGAATAAAGATCAAGGGAGCTCTACCATATCATTGAATCCAGTCTTTAGTATTTTTTTCTTTCTTGATCTAAGCAGTTGAATACTGCAAGTCTTATATGCATGTCTGAAAATTGCTTGGGACCATTTATCCTTGTGAGGATATCCATTTCATTGGAGCTTTTTGCTACCTGGAGTTATATAGGGACTCTAAACATGAAGGAATGGCCATCACCAATTTGATGGCTCCAAGGCTGAGCTGCTTTACTCCTTAGATTGCCAAGTGTCTGTTGTCCTCTGCCAGATTTTCCATGAGTAGAAATATGTGTCAATAGTTCCCCAGATTTCAGGTGTCAGGCTTTTATAGCAAAGACATAACTTCCAGTGTTGGATGTTTAGTCCTTAGGAAGCAAACAAAAGGTTAAATAGCTGAAGTTATGAGTAATGATGAGCTACAGGCACTGCTTAGGCAAGGCAGGAGGGTTCAATGAAAATGGAATATATAAAATAAAAAAGCCAATTTACTCTGTGGGAGATTAGTTTTAACTGAAATATCCCTCAGAAAAATAGAAGTAATAATAAGAAGTGAGTCTGGTCAGGTCAGAGGTCATCTCTGCTTTTGTCTGGGAGCCCAAGAGTAGCTGTGCTGGGAATCCCTCAGAAGCAAGGCTGTATCTGTGTCCCCTGCTCTCTTTCCAGACTCTCTCCCAAGGTGCACTGAAGTTCTGATACTCTGTGTAAAGACAGATGGAAAGCAAGGCCTGCAACAGAGGTGCTATTGCAAACACCAATTATTATAAATCACAGAAACTGATCTCGTGGCTGAAGAGAAGAATGACCTGAAATCGAGAGTCTAAGCAAAACATGACAATTCTAGATCAGTAATTTTTTGAAAACTTTTGTCCCTGTTGCTCCAAATACATGAATAATCCTTTAGGGTGGGGCTATCCAAGAATTTCCACCATAGCAAGCTTAGAATTTAGGCCTACTGTCCTCATTACACAAACTTTAAAATGTTCCTGTTAGTTTTCTGCTGTACAGTGATTGTAATTGTGACTTATTAATGACAAATGTCTTATTCTCCATCTGGTTCTGGCACTGACTTACTGAATCACTTAGTGCAAATCATTCACTCCTCACCTCAGCCTAGAGGTTATAGAGTAAGGTAAAAAACACCTAGTAAGTAGCATATTGTTGTATTAGAGGAGAGATCTGTGTTCTTAATTTAATTTAGTCACTGATGCATGAAGTACTTCAGAGTAAAGATCTCTTTTGCACAGTGTGGCAAAGAAGAAATAAAACAAAGCCAATAGTCCTTCTTACAATGTCCCTTCTCCTCCTCTTGGGTTTAATCCTCTGAGCCAATCACCTGCAAAACATAAGTCAGAGAGTGAAACCATCAAAAAAATGACCCAGTACAGGTGCACAAGCATGTAAGAGTAGAGATCATAATCAGTCAAGAGGCAGACAGATCTGACATTTGCTGAGAGCATCCCTATATTTTATTGAGTTGTCATGCATTGTTGCATACTTAATGAGGATGAGCCCCTTATATGCTGATTTTGCATTACAAATGTTGTTTTGCTGGGACTGTCAGCTGCAAATAGCTTGTGGCAATACATCTTCCATGCAGCAAATAAACACATACCCCATTATAGCATACCCATGTTATTGCCACGACTGTAAACAACTAATAAAAGGAATGTATTTACTGTGCCTTACAGTCATTCACTCCAGTCATATTTTTTCCACTTTCAAGTCTATTGACTTTCTGGAACATTTGGCATCATTTCATCCTGCCATCATTGTCTTATTGTGCCATCATTTAAACAAAAGTCATGCTGTGTACCTGCACGTGGAGTCAGCCCCACAGGTCAGGATATATCTATGACCAGCAGGTGTACTGGGCATAATCTCAAAGGCTATGGAAGTGTTTTGTGTTCTAGGAATATTCATTGGCCTCAAGAGAGCTGCCACTGAGACAGCTTAGTTGGTGCTAAAAATGCCAGAGTTGTGGGCTTGATCCCTTTATGGGTCATTCACTTAAGAGCTGGACTCAGTGATCCATGTGGATCCCTTCCAATTCTGAATATTCTGTGTTCTGTGACATCTAGGTAGGACACTGATGTCATCAAGTCATTTCTGATTGCACCTGGGCACAAAGGAAATCTGCATTTTTCTCTGCAAAACCAAACAGCATGGCTGGATCTGCATGGGAATCTATCTCTTGACAAAGGTTATGGGTTATGGAGCTTGGTTACACCAAAGATGGTTTTGGTGTGCTTCTACTGGCATTTTGCTAGTTTTGAGCATAGAAAACCACATAATTATAGAAAAGTTTTGTCTTGTGAAGGTTACTGAACTGTTAGTACCAGAGGAAATAAAATAATGAAATTATTTTTTTCAATAAATTTCTCAGGAATTCAGCTGAGCTGTATTTCTCCCTTTAAAACTGAGTTGTAAGAACTAAATCCAGACAGGACCTCCTGTATCAAAACTCCAGGTTGGCATATCCTCTTTCAAAACCATACTTTGATGATGGTCCTTTATCACTAATTTCAAATTGAAGATTCTTTGCCTGTTGTAACAATTTGTTCTCCAACTGCCATTATGTTTCAAGATTCAGTAATTCCTCTTGGTCCCTTGGTTTTAGCATCTTCATTCTATTCTGAGAGGCCAACTGTAGCCTTCTGAGCTTTCTGCTTGGCTAAACAAGGAAAGTTCATTTCAACTCTTCTCAGCAGGCTCTTTTAATCTGTTCTCATGAAATAGCCTCTTCATTCTCTCTTTGTCATGGAAACTCTTCTGTTTTTTCCCCAGTTTGAATTTATCTATTCTAGGATGATGAGAGTGCTTGTATCCACTATGGTAACACAAATACTCCTTTATGTCCATCAGAAACATCTTGACAGAGAGTTTCAGGAGTGAACTCATGTGGGTTTTGAGGGTCATTGTGTTTGTGTGCAATCTGCTAAGCAGAACTCCCTATCTTTGTTCCATAATTTCTAATTGGTGGACCCACATCTTATAGAAGAATTCTTTGAGTGTGTAAACACTGGGCTTTATTTTCCTTTCTTGTTCTGGAGTACTGTGAACTTGTTCACCCACTGGATGATGCCTTCCTCTGCCTTAATCTGGTTTTTCTCTCAATTTCTCAAATTAAATCTTTGACCCTCACTCTGAGTTTCACTCCCAGGAATTTTATTTGATGCATCACATTAAATGGCATCTGTAATATATTCAAGTTGTAATGGACATGCCTTCACTTCTGAATCTTTATTGTCTTAGCATCCATCCTCACCTTCTCCCTCTTAATTCCTTTCCAATAAGAAAGGATCAATATATGTCATAAATTCATCTTTTAACTAGCTGCCACTGCACCCCTTGGGACAGGTTAAATGTGCTGGCAATAAACTATCCTGGCCTTTTCAGTTTGGTGTTCAAGTTGCAGGTAAATTGCATTGTTCCTACTGCCTTTCACTAGTGATATAAACTGCAAGTGGAGTGAAACCTGGTGGAGCTAAGTTTGCATCATGTGTTTTCTTTACACATCACTTGCAAGAGCATTTTATAATGCAGAAGTGTTACCTGCTGCTGAGGAATTCTAACTGCATCTCTTAACTAAGCTAGTGGCAAATTGAAAACTAATAAGTTGTATTTTGCATATCAAATACTGCTCTAGGGACAAGCTAACCTAGACACCTACTAGATTGCAACTTCCTGCTCAGTAAAAAAAAAAAGTAATAAAGAAAATCATGACAGCTCATTACATGAAAGAATAAATTCATCACCCAGAGCAGAATAAATGCTATATTATTGCACAGTAATTGTGAAGGCATCTTAACACCTTTGTTCATGAAAATATTAAATGTTTTTCAATGCTATCTGTAATAAATGATATTCTAAAGGCAGCAAAAATGATGTAATATGTTTTAGCACTCAATACCTACAAACTGAAGCTATCAGTGTAGTCAGTGGAGCACAGAGCAAAATCCAGGCACTTCTTTCATTATCAATAAAAAAAAAATCATAGATTTCTGTAAGTCTGTCCTTGCTGTGTGTCTTGGAAATAGGGCCTCTTTGCCCTCTCTTTCTGTGGTAAAACCAATCTTGACAATGGTATTGGGTATGGTGATGAGCAGTGTCTGTCTTTCAGGACAGATATGCTTCACAGCATCTTCCCATTTCTGTGTTTCAGAAATTTTGGGTTTAAGTTCCATTAATACTGCACTTCAACCCTGTCATTGGTGAAAAATGACCAACTTGTACTCCAGCCCAGGAAAGGAGGATAAATAGGGAGAGTTATAGGGATAAACTTCAGTATTTGAAATGATTAAGTTATATTTTACATATAATTATCTTGAAAACCAGTCCACTTCATTGTAATTTAAGTAGCATTTATATAAATTAGGCACATGTGACATTTCTAATTGGGTATACTTTAATGGTTAAATCATCAGTTTTTAAAATGATAATTGAGCTAGTTGTAAAATTTCAAGGTCTGTGATTTTAAAATTGAATTGCTCTTTGACTTATGTAAAAGAATAGATTGTTAAGTGAGTGCCTCACAGGAGAGAAGCAGTCTAGGATATTATGATTTGAATTAGTTTTTCAAAGGAATTTAGAGTAGGCAATCTCTCCTCTGATCTTTCTTTGCACACTAAAAGTATGAGTCAGTTATGCTAAGATAGCTTAAATTGAGAATATAGTGATTTAATTAACAGCTGGAATTGTAGGATTCCACGTGTGAGGAAGGCAATGCATTAATGGCTTCCCATACAGATGCTTTAATGAATCCAAGGTATTTTCCACTGGAAGCTCTTTTCTACATATAGAGCTGCCTGTTGCAGGTGCAGTATGGCCTTTCTGAGTTCAGATCAAGAATTTGGGAGCCAAGAAAACTGCATCAGAGACAGTTTGTAAATCATTCCTACCAGCACAAATGAGTTCTGTGGAAGTCAGTCCCTCTGTGGTTTCAGAAGGGTGAAATTGCCCAGGTGTTGGGATGTGTGCTTTGAGTCATGTAAAACAAAAGGTTTTTAAGTCAGTGCCTTACAGCAGACAAGCAGCTCAGGACATAATGATCCAGGCTAGTTTTTCTAAGGAATTTGGAACAGGAATATCTGTCCTCTGATCTTTCTTTGCACATCAAAAGTATGAGTCACTTGTACTGGGGACATGAGGCTGCCTTCTAAAGAGTGACTGATTGGGCAAATCTCAGTCTGGAAAAGAAACAACTGGGGAAGTGAGGGAACTTTATAGAGTGATGAGCCATTTGGAGAAGCAGGACAGCATTCCCACTTCCACTATAAGAATGGAGCCCTTGGTGTTCCTGGAGCTGTGCTCAGACCAGATGAAGACTATTCTTCCTGTTAAAAGCATCTCAGTTTGGGAAGCCACAAAAGAATACCAGGAGTGACAAAAGTTTGCATGGTTTCGAGACAGTTCAAGGAAAATAAATCCATTGAGAATTACTTAATACATAGAAACTATATCTGGCTATAAAAGCCCCTGAACAGGAATGTTTGGATGCTGGAGGAAAGGTGGTGGTGTGTGCTTTTCCCTCTGCCCGTGGTATCCACTTTTGGATACTGTCAGAATTGCCTGTGCTACTTCGACCTTTGATCTGGAGCTGTTTCAGATGTCTGGGGGGTTTTCCACATTTTAGAGTAGGCTTTGCTCAAAATTTCCAAACTTGATTACTTCTCCAGTGATCAGCCAAACCAATTAAAAGATACCTCTGTCTTCAGTGAGGAAGTAAAATACCCTTATTGCAGATTATGTCAAACAAATATCTATTTATTTCTTCTTTCTCTACAGTCTCTTTATCATTCAAACTTTGAGCTTGGTTTTGATTAATGCAATTTTCATTGCTGACCCAGGAAAAATTTCTCACAGCCTCAATTAGAAGTCTGCTGGACCTCCCAGCAAAGGTTCAGCAGAAGACTGAGCTTGGAAAATGTATCTTAGGAAATCTAACCCCAAGCTGTGACAAGAGCTTTGAACCCTGTTTCCTCTTCCTTGATCATCCAGGTGGTTGTGTCCCAGTCTCTTTGCCTAGCACTGCTTTTGTAAATCTGCCAACACTGGTATATATGATGGTCTTTAAAAAATTATATGCAAAAATGGATTGTTTGATACTGCTTAATTAGGAATTCCCATTCAAATTATCAGTTGTATTTGCCTACCCTGGATGGACCTCTCAGATTAATTTAATCTGTGTTTACTCTCTTTTCTTTCAGAGTTGTTTCTGACAGTGTAAATATGTTGATTTCTTTGTATGTTGCTGATGTCTCTCAGGATTCACCAAATAATTAATGCCAACATCTGTTTAGTATGCAAATACTAAAACCAGGCTGTCCTTACATTGCCATTTGGATGGGATAAAAATTAGGCAGCAGTTTGTCTCCAATCACATGCTCAGTCCAGGATTGTTTTGGCAGGTTTTTCTGTTTGATACCATGAAAAAGGAGGTGGAAGTGGCCTTGGTGCAACCAAGTACTAGCTCTGAGGCTTAAAGGCTGGACAGTGTCCTGTAGCTTCTTTTTTAGGGAAGGTAAAGTTGTTTTAGATTATTATGAAAGAGGTTAAGTTGATTTTTTTTTTTCATATAATGTACAATAGAGTGACTTTACATATTGCAGCCATCAGACACTCCCAGTTATGAGTACTTTATGTAGAATTGTGTGTGATCTGCATAATAAATATCTGTTCAAAGTATGCAGAACAGTATTTTTTTTAATTTACAATTACAGTTATGGTCCAGAATTGCTGAAGGTTACACTTCAGCAGTCACATACAGGAGAAGACTGGCACGAGTATTTTAAAAATAGGACATAACTATTCCAGTGCTGTGGCAAGGCTTGACTTTTTAATATCCACCACTGTGACACCTGAGTGATTTATGTGCAGTTCTGTTGCTACCACCTCATTCCCAAGGATTGGAAGTGCTGCAGCAAACGTAAATAACAAAGTGGAACCATCATCCTGATACTGAGAAGTTGCACATTGTGAAAAACACTGTGTTATCACTTGGGAAAAATTGTTGTCACACAACTAGTACCATGCTATCCTCATCTCAGATCTGCAGAATCTTTGCCAAAGGATCCAAAAGTTCCCATGTAGCCATGACACCTAACTTGTGCTTGCTCTGCCAATGGGTGAGGCTTTGTTTGTTTCCTGCTCTTGTGAAAGACACCGATGAAACTGTCTGCAACATTTGCTGAAGCTGTAAGTGCAAGATTCTGCACCACTCAGTGGCTTCTTGTGTTGTGTTTTGAGGCCTTAGAATGAGAAACTGCAGCGTGTCAAAGGGACTGTCAAAACACTGTCAGATTGGCTTCAAAACAAATATTAACTCCAAAATCAGCGTGGCTCCTATTGCAAGAATCGTGCAGCCTTGTTCAAGAGCACAGTCCAATTTGATTGAAAAAATTTGAGCCATTAGCTTTTTCTAATAATGTTATAATGTAAGACTTGGAACATGCCAAAAAAACTCCACAAAAACCCCACCTATCTTGTATAATCAGGGCTTTTTGTTAGAAATAGTTACCCATGCTTTGAAAGGGTAGTTTCCATTGGAAAATTCATATTCATTGTAGAAGTGATGGAGACACACCAACAGTAATGAAAGTCCAAAGGAGCCTGGAAAATTACCTTATTTTTTGCACTTTGGGTGCATGGCTCCTCTGAAAGATAAGGAAAATATCTGAAGAAAAATTACAAGCCATTTTTAAAAGTACTCCTAATAACCAGTTACTGTTAAAACTGGGGCTGTTCAGAAATATCTGGGAACAATTTGCATCTTTAAGCACTGGAGTAGGAATTTAGGAAAAAAAAATTTAAATTCCAGTCTTTTTGAAGGCCTTATTTTTTAATTTTCAGTTTATATGAGAAATTAATAACTGACTCAACTGTAATGGAGTAGGCTTGAGATTAAAAGGAGCTGGAATTTGTTGAATTGGTAATAAGGCCATATCATCAAATTGTTACAGATCAAATCCCAGACTAGAGCAGTGCCTGTGCTGTCTGCAGTGGTAACTGCTCGAGCTGTGCTGTTCCATTAAGGGCAGTAATAGAGTTAGAAGGAATTTGGGGAAGTCTGCTGTCAGTGGTTAATAGAGATTGTTTAATGCCACTTGGGTCTGCAAGAAAACCTCTCTGGGAGCCTGCAGACTCATTCTTAGCTAGGACTTGTAGTAAGAATAAGAGGGGAGGATGAGAATCTGAGAACTAGATTTTCAGTTTTTGAGTTCCTCTGTTGCAGGAAAGAGCATCATCTTAGATGATGCCAAGGCATGAGGTTAAATAAATCATTGGTTTTAGTATACATTAGGAAAATAACATTTGATATGTATTAATAGATTAAAGTTAACCATGCTATATGGTTAGTGCAAATGTTAAAATAAATTTAACAGCATTTACTTATATTTAATTATATTGGCCTGTCCACCTCACTGGAAGAATATGACTATATTTCTGGTTATAATAGTAAATTTGAATATGTCATTTTTTCTCCTAAAAATAATGATATTTTATAATTTTCCTACCATAGTAAGAATGTAATCTCCTAAGATGGTGAAGGTAAAAGCACTTTCCCATGCCATAAGAAGAGTAGGAAATAATATCCAGAACATTCTGCAATTGCAAAAAAGTATATTGCTGGAGGATTTTATTAAGTTACTATAAAAAAATATTTGGTAGCAAATATTTCTTTGAATAAGGTACTCAGGTGGGAAGAAATCAAGGAAGTAATAAGGCATGGCACAGAAGTTTTGCTCTAATTGGTGAACCTCCATGGCTGAAACTACTTATCAGGGTTTATCAGACCAAACCTTTCTGCTGTTTTCTAAAAGCAGAACTCCTCAATATCTGCTGGACTGTTGCTTCCAGGTTTTCATCTCTCTTTTCCTTCCTGATATATTTTAGTGTTTTTGCTATTTCCTATTTTTTTAAAAGATATTGCCAGGCATCTTGATTTTTTTCTACTTAATTACTTGTAAAGAGAGTCTAGTCAAAACAGCTGAAAATACACTTTATAATGAGAAGAAACATATAGAGAAAGCATCTTGAGTCTGTAAAAAATACAGGAAAGCTGCTTCATTTCTGGGGAAGCTTCTATAGGAGGTAGTCACCTCATCCACTGCAGCTGAAGGAATATTGTTCTGCCCATGGATGTGGCACTGAAAGTACCAGAAGTTAGGGATGGAGAGCTGTAGAGACACTTTTGATGCAGACCATGGAGCCATTAAGGTTGGAAAAGCCCTCAAGGACCGTGAAGTCCCACTGTTAACCCAGTCCCACCACCACATTCACCACTTGTCCTCATACTCCACATCCACACGTTCTCTGAGCACCTCCAAGGGTGGTGATTCCCCCAGTTCCCTGGCAGCCTGTTCCAGTGATTGACAATCCTTTCTGTGCAGAATTTTTCCCTGGTATCTAGTCTAAAACTCCCCTAGTGCACCTCGAGGCCATCGAGCTCAGCAGTTTGTTCTCCCCAGTGTTTGGAAGTGGCTGCTGCATGCATCAGCATCTGATTAAGAGATTGCCCCAAATACATCATTCTTATATATCAAATGATCTACCCATAAAAATAAAAGTTTCCTAATAATCTTTGGGTATTTTAGCATCAGCTAATTTTCTGCTGAGGAGAGCAGAATGTGATTAAGGCAACGGAAAACATTTTATGGTGTGGCAGGTGGTCGTGAAATTATATTAGCATTTAAATGACAAAAATGAAACCTTTCCTTTCCTGGTCTGAGAATGTCAGAAAGGGAAGCATCAGGATTCATCCTCTCCTCCCATTTCCCATGGGTTATATTTTACTTTAAAAACAGCTGTTAATTCTGTCTCACAAATTATGAAGGATCTAAAAGAGAGTGTCGTGCCTCGCTGTAGATACTACAAGAAAGCATTTTCCATCTGTGTGACATATTTTAAAAAAGCCCTCGGCCACTCAGAGAGCCAGCTCTGGGAACTTAATCGGATGTTTTTCTTCTCTTGTTAACTAAGAATCAACTCTAGGGAGTGTTGAGATCACCGTGGTATTTATTTTAAGTGAGTGATTGAGTGATTCCTGAGCTGCTCTTCCGGAAAATGAAGCAAACTCCTGCTTTAGAGGTCACCTCTAATTAGAGATCAAAAAATAACTGCAGATAACTTCATCAAAAATATAAATAAATAATCAGTACCAGTCCAGTAGCTTTGTCTTATAATTAGTCCTGTACAAAGGCTCCTTGAAGTCAAATGACAGTTGGGTCTCCTGCCTCAAACTTCACAAACGAACCAATAGTTTCAAGCTGATGCTCCCTTTGAACTGCTCTCCCAGGATAAATTACTGATGGCCTAAATGTTACATTTACATTTATTATTCTCTATTACCAAGAACATGTGAAGCTGCAAAAGATTAAAGCAGCAATTACTGAAGTTAGAACATTGGAAATGAAGTTCAAACACCAGAAATTAATGTTTAGGAAAACAGAAAAGACAATCACCTGAGGCTAGTTTTAACTAAATAAAATCAGTGGCTTCTATATCTAAGAGGACATTTACAGGTGATCATTTCTGTGCTCATGATTTTTTGAGCAAATTACTGGCATTTTGGGCAGTTGGGTTTGGATGCAGTCTGGATAAAGCCTTGGTGGTTGACTTCAGAAAGTTGATCAGGAGTCCTGGGCCTTGGCATTCTCAGACTTCAAGGGAGAAAACAGCATCAGAGGGAATAAACTTGTTTCAGTAGTTCTTTCAGAAAGGTTTCATAAGTGTTACTGAAGTTGTTGATTTTAATTTTTTTATTTTTTTTTTTTTAATCCTGGTTATCTTTGCTTTTTTGTCTTCTGTTTAGTAAGTTGCTGTTTTGTTCAGTTCTTGGATTTGTTGTCCTTGAAAGACAAAACCCAGTTCACTGAGTTCTTGTCAGTTTAATTGGGTTTTTGGAAGGAGAGGATGAAAATGGGAGAAGTTCAGAAAAAGAGCAGGGAATTGTTTGGAGCAAGTTTCTCTTTACACTCAGCAGTTCCTGTGTGATGTTTTCTGCAGCTCCACAGAGAAGAAATTCATCCAGGCTCTGTGTATGGAATGCAGGGGCTGCACCAGCCTGCCCAGCTTGGGGAAATGCACCATGGTGCAAGTGCAAACCTGCACTCAGCCTTCCCCAGATATTCTGGGGCTCTGGAAAACCTGGCAGAAAAGGCACTTGCCATGCCTTGGGCTCATGAACATGGGCTCCTGCAGTGCCTGTGTGTGGCTGCTGTCTGCTCCATCCCCACGCTGATGGGAGCTCACACAGTGGCCACTAATGGGGCTGTTTTTCAAACACTTCTCCTCACCTTTAAAATGATGAAATTAAGCTCCCATAGTTATTAAAAGCTAAAAATAATGATTTGCTCGTGCTCTGCTCTGTAGTAGCAGAATATTGATCTGCACTCTATGCCATGTTATATTTACAATAGGGCGTGATCGATGTGCTATTTCTGAACCACGGCTCTGGTGTGTGTGAAATTGGGGAATTTTATTGTAAGGCTAATGTACATGGACAAATCACCACAGTGTAGTCCAGGCTGCTGCACATGAGCTGGATGAAGCAATGAAAAGGTCAGCTTTGTATCTCTTCTGGTTTTTAAATGGGCTTGAATTGTTTTGGTTTTTTTTCGTGTCTAGTAAACAGAAACACCAGTGCAACTGGCATGGTATAAAAGCAAGGTAAGAGATATTCCTTATCACAAACCTTGCAGTAAGTGCTGACAGATAGACCAAAGTAGGATCACAAAGTGATGAAAGCAATGGAATGACCTTTCTCAGGTCACCAAAAAGGTCAGCTACAACTTTGAGGATAGACCACTTTCCTTATCCAGGGTATCAGTCTATTTCGTTATTTAATCACCCAGTTACGTAAGTGGAAAGCCTTGAATTTTGCTAAGATATATCAAGAGAATAATTTTGAAAATATCAATGGAGTTAAAGTGATATTGTGCTAAAACAGTGAGTAGAAAGGTTTCTCTATAATTTTTATTGAGTATTTTCTCTATAAGGGAATAAAGTGCTATCATTACAGCTTTTGTGCCACCATAACAGCTGCTTGAGAAACTCAGTCTCCAAAGGACTGTCAATAAAGGCCAGAAATAAGAATATAACAAAGAGAATATATTGCTATTGAGGGTCATGGTTGCAACTATCATGCTGTATAGATGTGGATGCTCCCCAAAAGAGATAACAGAGTGATTGAAGAGGGTAATTCAGTTATTCTCCACTCCAGTTCTAATAGGTAGGAAAAGAGATTGAGACTAACAGTGATGCACTGAAAAAAAGTCTTTAGGGGACTCTTAAAAATTTATTTAGAAAGTAAAACCCAATGTGTGTATAAATATGTCTGTTTCTGGCTTGTCTGTCTTCTTTTAGTTTCTTTCATATGAGTTTCAGTCAGTCTGGTTTATTGTTATGTTGAACAAATAATAGTAGTATTAAGGTGTCCATTTGAGTTCATAAATTTGCTGTAACTTTTGAGACAGATCTTAATTTTCTGAATAGCAAAGGCCATATTTTGTGACTGTCTAGATGTAAGTGTATTTTCTTATTAAAAATCTCTGCCTATTCTTGTGGTATTCAAAGTTGCAAGAAACACTGTGATCCTGAGTGAATTCCTGCTGACCATCCAAACTGCATGTGGCAAACCTGATCCAAAGGGGTTTTCCTGTTTAGAGGATAACTGCCAAATGCATGAAAAAATCCAGATGTCTGGGTGGGAGAAGTGGGGTTTGAAGGTCCTTGAGTTTTGTTCAGCTCAAGTGTGGTGTGAAAGGTACATCTAACCTGTGCCCAGGGCAATTGTGCAGGTCCTGCTCTAGGCTCCTTGGAGCTGACAGCTAATTCATTGTGGACTATCAAAGTCTAAAGAAAAGTAAGAAGCATTTTTAGGTGCCTCTGGTTTGGTTCAAGCATACAATTCAAGGTTAACATCCTAAGAATGAAAATGCACAACATAACTCAGATTAAAAAGGAGCTGAGAAACATGAACAGTGGTGTTTGGAAGATTATTTAAGCTATTGCCTTGTACCTGTGGATGCTGTTGGGAAACAAGCTCTGAGTAGCAAGTTTTTCTGTGTGGGTAATTTTTCTGAAATAAGAAGTAAAGGTTCAGGAGCAATGAAGGAAGTTCCTGGCTGTAGGAACTCAGTGTTGCTAAAGAAATATGCATAAACTAAACAGGTTTAGAAAAGGAAGCATGGGTAATTTCAGAAGAAAACATGTAGAAATGAAGAGAAATTGTGGATGTTTGCATTTTTAAATATTCTCTTTCCTAAATCACCCAAAGTGTTCTCTCAGACATTAGCAAATGCTCGTATATACAAAAGTGTTATCATATAAACTACAAAGTGCAGGTAATGTGAACTGCAAGCTACCTGGCTCCAGAATTAAACAAATACATGTTTCTGTTCACATTGATCAGTGTTTATTTTGTTATTTGGTGCGTTTGCAGAACATTTGTATCATTATACATAAGTTATACAAGAAGACAGGCTAAACTCTGCTCAATTTAAGGAATTGATTCAATTAAAGTCAGCAGGACTGCTTCAGCAAATAAATGTAGGCAGTGTTTGACACAGAAAGTCTTTACAAACAATTCTAAATGATATGGGGTGGTACTTCAGCTGGTATAAATCACTATTTCCATTTAGCACTATCTTCAATAGATTTATGCTGACTTATGCTTAGAGGTTCTGGCTCTGCATCTATAGTTAGTTCAGTGAAATAAGGATTCTTTCCTGCATTTCTTTTTCTGTTCTAAGAAATGTATCAGAATTAAGACAAATCTGTGGAACCTGTAGTATTCTAAGATATTTTATTTCCATGCAAATATAAGGAGATTAGGAATTTCAGTACTGAGGCCACAGATATATAAATTTCTATGTGTACATACATCTATGTATATACATGCATTGAAATTTACCATTTCACAATTAGAAAGGTCAAAAGCCAAATAAAAGCAATTCAGATTTGACAGCTTCCAAGAATCACTTTCTGAAATAGAAAGTAATTTATATTTTTTTGATTAAATCTTTCCCTGATGGCACATATTTTTCTTTATCTTTTTAAATGAAAATATTGTTTATGGCAGAATAGGAATGCTTAATTTTATTTGGGTTAAACACACCTCTGGAAAAGGGCAGATGTGAAGAAGCAGGCTTTGGGGAAGAAAAGGTACTCACCTGTAACAGACAGAAATAGATTAGGCTCTTTAGTACATAATTTCTTTCCCCTCACTGAAGGGTGATTGTGTGGGAAGAAATGTTTGAAGACACTTCAGCTTTTCCAGACAGTGAAGATCATATTTCTGATGAAAACAGAAGAGTTGAGGCATCATTCTAGCACAATGCTTAAAAGTTTGGAGAGTGTTTGAGCTAGCAGATACCACTCAGTGTGCTGGGTGTGAGTTTTTGGGAGGCCTGGAGGGCTGGTCACAGGGCAGGTTGACAAACAGGGCAGCAACTCTTTAATTGGGCTGCTCTGTGCTCAGATGAAGCAGGAGAGCCCAGCAGCACTGGTCAAAACAGGCAATAGAACAGCAAACTCAAAAAAAGCCCCAGGCAAGGGCTGACCTGGAGCTGAGGAGCCCCCATCACAAACCCCTCAGAAACTGCATTAGTTTAATTTTATTATTATCAAGTTTCCAGCCTTTGAGGCTGCAGGTGAAATGTGCATGAAAAGCCTTGCTAATTCTGCAGACAGAAATCCCCATGCTGTGTAATTAACACTGCAGCATTTACCAGCTAAACAGACCAGTTAAGGACACAGAGAAAAAAATAACTTACAACTCCTTGTCTACATCCTGGCACATGTCTAGAACCATTTGCAGGTTAGAAGGAAAACTCCCAAGAAATCTTATTAGGTTAATGCTGCTGATTCTCAGCAAACCCAGCAACCTCTCTCTGAAATGGGAAGCAGTGTCCCTCCCTCCTGGGGTGGTGGGGAGGAAGGATGCAGGGTGAGAGCACCACTGGCACCATGTGCTTTGCTGCAGGAGGGTCTAATCAAACCCCTCAGGTGCAAAACTCTATGGCAATGCCTTTGTGAACGGTGCTGTTCTTTGAGAAGTGGGTCCAAAAAGGCAAATGGTATCTGAGCAGCCTCCCTGCACATATCAGTATCCACATTTGCTGATAAATGTTTCATGAGAGGCCCTAACATGCACTTTCATTCTCAGGGCATTTGCTCTGTTCCTGTAACATAACTGGCAATAATGTTCCACATCAAGTGATGCTGCTCTACTCAGATGGAGCTGCTATGTTCAAAATGAATTTGTAGGATCCCTGTTGTCAAGCAAACAGGATATTCTACTGTTGTAATACTAAAACTCAAGTGTGATCTGACTGTACAAGAACAAGCAGTAAGTCCTGTTGGCAGTTTTGTTTTGGACTTGATGATAAAACACCGCAAAATGTTTTTTTAGGCCCAGGTGAGTAATATGAGTGGAGAGATTATAAACCACACACAGGAATAGGTTTTTAAAAACTCAACCAGAACACAGATCTTTGTATTTTTTATGAATTCAGGGAATGTTTTCTTTCTGCTAGAAAGAGCTAGACTTGACAGCCTCTAACAGAAAGGCATCAAATAACCTCTCTAATTGCTCTAATTACTTCTGTGATCTTATGAAAAATAGACTGAAGGCAAGTAACTACACCACACCCTGCACAGAAAATATAACATTTTTT
The DNA here is from genome assembly GCF_903797595.1 of Erithacus rubecula. NCBI lineage: Eukaryota > Metazoa > Chordata > Aves > Passeriformes > Muscicapidae > Erithacus > Erithacus rubecula. Next base: position 8,467,461 of record NC_136659.1, on the reverse strand, counting down.
TAGGTTACTGCTGAAAATGTAATCAGAAGTAATCATTTGAGCTGTGATAGGCAAAGTGGTGTCTTCAGGTAAAGGAAATGCCCCTTACTGAGGAGTTAATTTATGAGTATACACTGGATATAACTGTAGATGAGATGCATTAGCTTTGAGTTAACTTGTAGGGACATCCTGTCATTGTCCCTACAAAAAGAGAATGGGATGGGAAATGGTTCCTGTAAACCAGCCATGAGGATTTTGACAGTGCAGTGTTCCTTTCCAGCTTCAGTTAAAGTCGATACCATGCAGAAGCAGATGTGCTTTAGGGAGCCTTTTGCCTGGGATACTTGGTAGGTTAGTGAGGAACAGGTTCAAACCTTTGGTCCATCTCAGAGAAAAGACTAATTTAGACCTCTGACTTATTGAGTGGACTTCTGCTGACCTGTTGTTACTTTGGGAGAAAGTTCCTCTGTCCATAAGCACAGTAAAACAAATGAAGGTTCTCCTGGTTCAGTTTCTATTATTTATTCCCAGTATGACACAATTTGACATAATGATGTTATTGCTGTACTACAAATACAAACATCTATAGACAAAAGCATCAGGATAGCACCCACAGTGCCATTTTGGGCATAAACTCACAAGCATATGTGTACATATGTTGATTTTGACCAGCATCAGCACATGGTGGTGTGCAGCTTGCATTGTGTTTATATGCTGGCTGGGCTGGGGTGGAGGGAGAGAGGAAACAGCATTTTGGCATTCTTTTATTCTTTTTTTAAAATCTCTTCTGAACACCAGAGCAAACTCAGGCATGGATATAAATATGACTTTAAGGAATGGGATGTTTGCAAGTAGAGACACATTTGGTCTTTACTAGGAATTTAACTGTCAGATGCCAGTGGATGTGTGTAGTCCCACTGGAGGAGTCTGATATCCAGATATTTCTAGCCTGCTGGTAATCAAGGACATAGAAAATGCTGGAAAATTTTCTGCTCATACCACACTGAGACATTTTCCATCTACTTATTGATTAGCCCAATTTATTTCACTTGTCTACTGAGCATTGAATGTTTTCCAGAATCTAAAGAGTATCTTTAGAATATCTAAAATTTGTCAAAATATCAATTATAGTATGGTATATCTTTTACCTAGTGAAGCTTTAAATCACTTTTTCCCTAGCCTGAGATATCACCTAAAAGCAGTATTGAGTTTCACACAACAAAAATCTGATAAAAATTTGCAGTGAATTGTTTTAGAGCTTGATTTTTTTTTTTGCAGCAGCAGCAGCAGCAGTTGAAAACTAGGTGTAATGGGCCAGGGAAGAAGGTTTATTTCAGAGTCATGAAAATAGTTTTTCTCTTGAAGTCAGGTCTCTCATTTCATTGGGAAGTTGCACCTGTGCTGCCTCCAAACACAAAACTGTGCCCAGGAGTTCTGACAATCTCTTAGTGCTCACCAATTATTGAGATCAAACTCCAGGAAACAAGTTCATCTCTTGAAGTGCAAGTTCCACTTTCTATCAGTGTTCTTTCTCAAGTGTACAATGGGCCTGCTGCTGGTGTTTAATCTGGAAGATCACTCTCAGGTAGAGCTCCATCCAAATAATGCAGTTTTGGTACATTCATCAGTGATGGTGATGCCTTCCCAAAGATCCCAAAGTGGTCAGAAAGAACTCAATACTCTTGCCAACCTTTCTGGGTAGATTTTACAGGATTTCTAATGTGTGTTTGAATGAAGTCAGGATGTCTTTTTTGCCAAACTGAACTTATGGACAGGATCCCCAGCTGGAGGGAGCTCACCTCTGGGCCAGGGCTGCAGGACAGGTGTGCTCTCATTGCCTCTGCTGGAAAGGACTGAGAAAGAACAAAGGAGGATTTCTTTGAAGACTAACATCTCTTTCATCATGTTGGCCATGCCAGCTTCTATAAGGTTTAGAGCAGGAAAAGACAGGGTTCACCAGATGCCTGCAGAACCAGTCAGCAGCTGGAATACTTTCTCCCTAGCCCACATGTGTATTACAGGACTTTTTCTCGGGTAAAAAATGGTCAAAAGCTGATAATTATGCATGATTTGAACATGAACAGATATATTCCTGCAGCATAACAATGCAATACAACAGGTTGTAGCACAAATATTCTTCTAAATATGCAGAAATCTTTTACTCTGAAGTAAAAATGTTTAAAATAACAGGAAATATTGCAGTCATCAGTCCACGTTTCCTTTCAGAAACCAAAGGCAGCCAGAGCTTACCCACAAATGAATGAAAGGCATGTGAGTCTAAGACTTTTCAGTCCTGAAATGTGTGTCACTGGAAGTCACTTCTTCAAAGGTTTCTCTTTATAACAGAAAGGACCTCACAACTGCAGAGATTTCTTCTCCCTTTGGGAGTGGACAAAGTGATCTGAGGTGCTGTGAAATAACCTCCCCCTTGTTCCCATACAACAAAGAGGTTTTTGGAGTCTTTTATACAATCTAACACATCGCAGAGTCTAGGCTTGCTCTAATTCAAACCCTACCTGGTCCTTAAGGTGTGACCCTGGTCACAATTATTATTCTTTTACATCATCTTTCACAGGACTCGTGGCAGATCTGATTCTGCACCAATGGATTAAGCTTCCAGCCATGTCTTACTAAAAACAGACATATTGTTAGTTTATATAAAAGTGCATTTTTTTTGTGAAGGATGAATAAATTTTATTTATTTGTATTTACTGTGCTCAGTTGCAGCAGAAAGATTTTTCTTTTGAACTGGTTATTTTTAATCTAACTATTTAGGTTCCCCATTAACTAATAACCATTTTGTTGTATTTAGGAAATAATTAGAGATTTCCTGGTTAACTTTTGACAGACAAATCTGATTCAGCTCAGTTACCAGACCGAGTTAGGGCTTTGCATTGGAAGTTCATTGGTATGCAATTTAAGCTGTGATTATTATGGTGTCAATGGTGATGAATCTTCCTGGATAAAATAAGTGCTGTATTACATAATACAAAGACAGGTGGATAACAGATTAGTACATCCACTCCCCTTTCCCTGGAGCCATGGAAGGGGATTCCAGGCTATTAATCAGAAAGGCCTTTGGCAGGGAGTGTGCTTAGAAACTGGAAGATGTATGGCAAATTGAAGCATTTCAAGACTGAATACAGATGTTTATTTCATATCTTGTCGGTGCACTAAATCCTTTTTCTATACACTTCAGCATGGCCTGGTAAATTATTTAAGGTTTTTGATATCCAGGACTGGTAGGTGCAGTACTGGTTGCTTGCCTTTGGCTCTGATTTTTATACAGAAAGTTGAATCCAGTGGTGGCACCATCTGAGAGATGTGAAAGCACCACTGCACATTCAGATGGCTCAAAATATTCTGTCCTGATGTCTATTAAATGTGATATGTAGCAGATGAGAATGAATGAGTTTGTATTATTTTATTTATTTTTTAAATCAAGGCTTAAAAATGGATTAAACTGTGTGGGAGCAAATTGGTGTTGAAGGGTCAATAATTAGAGCAGATTCAGGAGGACTCTGCTTACTCTTTGTTCCTCTTCCTTGGATTTGAATCATGTGGGGCTGGACATGGGATTTCTGAGGAACACCTAGGAAATTTAGACTCCAGCTTGGAATTTGTCTTCTATCTTTGTGTGATGTTACCTTTTGTATATAGAGGATTTTCATTGCCTCAAAAGGTCTTCCAAATCCTGTATTTCTGTGGTGCACACAAGCCTTTGAAATCTTCAGCTTTGAATAACAATATCATTATAAAACAGTGTACCAAGATCTTATAATAATAATTAGGGCTGAAATATTCCGTCATCTCTCTTTAATTTCATTTAGCTTCTTCAAGTAAGATTCTCCAATTTTTGTTGACTCTGTCTTTTTCAGGGAAATTGTCATCGTGTTCTACCATTTTAAGTATTTATAATATGGGCATTTATGTAACATAGAAAATGTGATCTTATTTGTACATTGCATGTGTTATGGTGTTTATTCATGGCATGCCTGTGAGCTTTTGGTTAGGTTTATCCCATTTCAATTATTCAAGCCTGTTAGGGTGGAAAAAACGTCTGATATCACCTAATGATTCAAGTTTGGTGTGCCAGGGACTCAAGTTTGGCATCTTCTTGGTTATCCTGCTGCTAATTAAAGAAATTAAAGACTTGTGGAGAGTGAGTAACCCTTCTGCTGTTTAACACAAGCAATCTGCAGTGCATGGCAGTGACTCCCAATGATTAGGGATTCATCTGTGGTAGCAGACAGCTCACTTTATAACTACCTGCCTATGCCTCTTGCTTTTTAAGCAGCTCAGCCACAGATCCACCTTTTAGCAGCTCTTGGCAAACACCACATCTACTGTTCCTCTTACCTTACTCAGGGCTTTGTTATTCTTATCATACCCACATTGTGTTTGTGATGGCAGTGTCATCCAAACCCATGGAACCACCCCAGTCTGCCACCCCTGGTGGAAGGCACTGTGCAGCAATGAATACAGCTGCTCCACAAATTAAACACTCTTTTTGTCCAGGAAGTTGAAAAAGGGGCATTAGAAGGTGTCTTGGAAATCTGGGTAATTTCTGTCCCTAATGAGAGCAGAAATAAAGGTAATGCTTCCCACTGTTTTATATTCTTTGTTTCCATTCGCTAGCAGGGCTGGCAAACAGAAGCAAGCAATAATTAAAAATTAGCAGATCAAAAATAATTTCAGCTATTAGTTGCTAAAAATATTTTTCAGTTTAGTTTTGGGAAAATGTCACCATCAGCTTCTATACTTAATTTGGCTCCTTGATCTCCTCCTCATGGCTGAGCTGAGTACTGTTTTCCAGGAGCTGGAGGAACACTGTGTCTTCTGCAGCCTTGCCACAGCAGTCAAACATCATCAGGCAATTATTCTGGAATATTTGCTTTGACATAAGTTCAGTACAATAAAGTAGTACAAGGTTAAAGACATCATAGGTGTAATGGACTTGTCAAACCCTATAAGGAATTTGTATAATTCTGTGCCTCACCCATCTCATGAGGATGTAAAAAGCTGCCAGTTCCACAGCAGGGTCTGAGTAGGCTGGAGCCTGCTCTTATTAAAATTCTTACTGTACCTTTTGCTGGTTTTTGTTGTTTTTTTTTTTTTTTTTTCTATTTTGGTTGGCTATGACCACTCAATGAAGGCTAAATTGAAATGATATCACGTGTTTTGGCTTGGGCACCAAATTCTGATTCTGTTACATTCTGAATTTTCAGAAACTGTATACTCAGAATTGGGAAGAATTGTCAAAAGCTTCCACTTTTAATTTAACAGAAATCCTGGGGTATTTTATTATAGCATCAGTACAGACCAATGTTCTTCAGGTCCTGGGGGAAGCCACTCACTCATGGTGTCCTTGCAGCTCTGCCTCAAGCCAAAGTCCTGCCAAGTCAAAAAGTCAATGGCATCACTTCCTTTACACAATCTAGGTAGAGGAAGAGTATCAGTGAAAACAGAGGCTGTTGGAAGTGGTTGAAATTGCCCCATGAAACAAAGAGACGTGCAAGTCATTGGGGCAGGGAGGAGTTCAGTGGTATGTGTTTTTTAATGAGGTTTGAAACGAAGTTACATAACCAGCTGCAAAGGCTGATTCCCAAACCAGATAGGTATTGAAGTGAAGCAGATGCAGAGCAGCTGTAGGCATTTTCAGTGATCTAACTTTCAGAAAGTTGGAATTAGACATCAATTGCTGCAGCGAGAAACACAGCGATGATCCACTGCTGCTGGGAAAATTTCACTGCATCATCTTTCTCTTGACATGATGGCTAGAGGGGGTTTGGAAGGTGAATGTGTGGGGTTCCCCTCCCCTGCTACCACTGGTTCCAAGCTGCATCTGTAGCTGAATGCCTTTGCTCTTGTAGCTTTCATTTCAGGAAGAAAGAGGTGCTTTTTCTGCCACATTTTTAGAGGAAAACTATTAACATGCCCTAGATGTCCAGTTACATCTCACATGGCTGACATCCAGGGATGCTTTAAAGACTTACACAGTCTTCAAAGCTGAAGATGCCCCTGATGTAGACATAAAGTTTACATTTCTCCATTTTGCTCTGCAAAGCAGCCCATTTAAATTAGAACAGATAGTCCTTAATGCAGTGGCACTATAGATGCTGGCAGCTGAAAGAAGGAAGCTGCCCATGGAATAAGGTTAAGATCTATGTTGTTGCCATTGTGTAATTCCTTCAGACAGGCATAGACTGGAATGAGGCAAGTGCACTGGTAGGATCAGGCCAGGACCAACTGGGCAAAAGGAGCCTGAGTCTCAGGGGTGTCAGTCAAAGCCCTTCACCAGTTGCTTTGTTTTGGGAGTGGAATCAGACATAAAAGAGCAAATTATGTCCAATGTTTCTGAGATGTCAAGAATTTTGACTATTGCTACCTCAGCAAGCTGAGAAGCATTTCTTTCCAACAGTATTTTTTCCTGATTTTTAGGTTATTTGGTGATCTCTACAAGCAGGGTAATGTTTTTCTCTGCCTGAAGTTTCTCAAGATGCCAGCTGTGCTTAGAGCTGTTTCTTGTAATGCTGGAGGGGGGGAAAAAACAACTGAACTGAACTAACGACTGAATTTTGATGTAGGACTCAGTTTGTGACTTATTTGCAGTAGTAACAACTGCTAAAGGGCATTCTTTCATTTGCACACCTGTTTTTATTCAGAGCTATGAAATCTGGAATTAGAGTCCAGTCATCTTCGGTAATGCTTTCTGAGCCATGCTGGAAGATGCTCAGAATGTCACTAAGCTGTGTCCTGCCCTATTGCAGCTGCTGCTGGAAGCACCTCCCTGCTAGATGTGCCTGTGTGGTGATTGCCTAACTCGACTCTATCTGAGTGCTTTGGGTCAGCAAAAACTCCTGTCTGGAGGATCAATGTTATCCTGATTGCTGAGACAGTAGGGAAAGGGGAGGGCAGCAGTAACAATCCCAGCAGGCTGTGAACTCTGCTGGGGTGATGATGTGTGGTTAAAGGCAGTCAGCTCTTCACAGAGCACTCTTGGTGCTGTTCAGCTGAAACCAAGCCATGGGACACAGTCTGAAGCACCCTGTGAGACATTTTCATGTGCATCAACCTAGAAGTTCTCCCTTGAATGTTAAGGCTTTAGCAGCTCCTCTTACAGCCAAAAGGAATTTCGACTTTTATAATAAGAATTGCCTTAGATGCTTTGTACCAATGAATAGCTGCATGTGCATATCCAGAAAACTGTTGCAATTGCATTGTAAATGCAAATGCCTCCCTGATATATCCTGCCCATTTTCAAAAGTGGAGAGCCAAAAATACAGCCCAGAGGATTCTGTCCTCTTTCTCGCTTATGGATGTACATTTTTCTTTGGGTATGTTAAAGAAAGTCTCTAACCCTTCCAGCTGGCTTTGGCTCATTGCTTTCTTGCTGCCTGTCTTACTGTAAATGTTCTTCTGCTCACTTCTTCCTGGCACACACAGTTTCTCTTAGGCTGAGTTTTAATTCTTAATCATATGTCTTGTACCTTAATTATAGTAGGGGAAATCGTGTCTCCAGATCGACACACAGAAGGAACCTTCCATACACCAGTGATCTTTTCTTACATGTTTGGCTCAGCTGTCCCCACAGCATCCCAAGATCTCTGCTCCATGCTGATACACGTCCATGTCTGCATTGGGAAGGCAGTGACAAAACTGGCAGGTAGCAAGCAAAGAGGAGACAGAAAGCTTGTGAAGAAAAGAGAGCAAAGCTGCCTGTTTTATTCTCTTACAGAGCCTTCGTTTTGGCAAAATAAGAATAGGTTCTAGTCAATTACCATATTGACAAGAATATAAATTACCATATTGTATGAATATACATACACACATAAAAGCATACATAAATGCATACATGCCTTCATATATATGAATATGTGTGTGCCTATATCTGTTTGTGAATATGAGAGAGCCCTTTCATAGAAGTTACATTGTACTTCTTCCCATCCCTGCCTTTCTAAACATTCATCTTCCCCCTGAAAAACTGCAGATAACACCTAAGGAGACCTGGTTAGAAACAGCTCCTTTAGAGAAATAGCTGCATTATATAATATATAATATTTATATATAACACATATAAAGATCTGTCAAACAATGGTCTGTGAGCTTTGTGTTGAAAACTGGTGCAAAAAAGCTCTGGTTGACACCTAGAAATCTTGAATCAACTCATTTTGGGAGGGGGTGAGAGATGAATCTCTGCCTGCTTTCCTTCTGGGATGTGTACTTGTTTCTTTTTTAGCTCCATTTATGCTTATGTGTTTTAAGCAGCTCTGGCTGTCAATGCTTTAAATCAATACCATTACAGCTCTATTTGAAGGTAAACTATTTCAAGAGGCTGCTCTACCCTGCAATTATATCATGTGCTAAGTGAGTGAAACTTTCAGAGGTATTGAATGCTCCTGGGTTTGTGTTTTTCTTTTCCATTTCGCCAGATGACATCCACTGATAATGGCCTTAACATGATGGGAAATTAATAGAGAGAGCATTTCTACACCACCATAATTTTATCATGCATCCTATTGCTGCTATTAGCAGGAATCCATAACCCCATGGGTGCTTTGAGAGAATCTCTTTTAGCAGAGCCCAAGGTGTAGAGGTTATGGGGTTCAGCTCCTTCCATCAGCTGGGTGTCAAATCGCTGTCGGAAAGAAATTACCGCTGCATTCATTTGTTATTTTTTTAATTGTATCTCGTCTTCCAGCGCTGTGCTGTGGGGCAGGAGATGGTTTGTAGTGAGCCACTGGGGAGAGGAGAGTGCTGGTGGCCCCTGGAGGCCTCTCTCAGCCAGGTATTTAGCAGAATCACCGTGCATTAACACAGCTGTGCACAGCAGAGCTGATGTTCCCCACCAGGTGTGAGGGACTCATACCCTCTGCCTCATGGTGGGGCAGCAGGATGGCAGAATAACCATGCTCCACTGGATTTGTTTATTAAATTGTGCCTGCTGAATTTCCCTGTGCTGACTGCTACAAAGCAGGTTTTCTTAAATCCCCAGCAGCCTTCCTGATGATGCAGCCTAATACCAACAATGTAAAATAATTCAATTTTCTTCAAAGCCTGTTGTTCCTTCTTTTTGCATTCTTAAACAACTTTAATAAGTCCTTAGCTCATTTATAAAGCATTATAAAGCTATAACTCAGAAGACTGGGTTTGGAAGTGGTTGATGTAGGCTCCAGAGCTTTTCTACTTATCTTGTATTTTGCTTATTTTCTAAATAAAGTGCCCCTTTTCCCATTCTCCTCCTCCACTATAGGCCAATAAATTGGGGTAAAATAGTCTTGCTTTCTTTTTCTTTGCCACCTGTAGCAATACCTCTGTGAAGCAGATTATAGCTGTGACTGTGGCACACTCCTCAGCAGCCATACATGCTGGAACCTAAATTTATGCTCACTGAAACATGATATTATAATAATGTGTGCTTAGACAAAAGATAAACTGTTGTGAAAATTCCCCATGTTTCACTTGAAACTTACTGCTTCTAAGTACATCCTGAAGAACCTCAAACTTGAGATTCTGTTTCCTCTTTCTATTACTTCTAGCCCTGTTCTACTTTGCCATTAACTGGGAAAAGGATGAGGGGTGAGTTAATTGCAAAAATTAAGATTTTTATTATCTGCAATGCACCTGTTTCTTTTTTAATTATTATTATTTTCCCCATTAAAAATCATTCCTGACCTTTCAATCCTAATTGGCATTTTTTATATATCAAGTGGGATTATTGCTGATCTCTGGCTGCCCAGATCTCATGATAATTAAGTAGTAATCATGCTTAATTTTTCCTGTGCAGGCAGTTGATGTGACTGAGTGCACAGAGGTTGCAAATTACTTGTGGGAAAGCGAGATTCTACCAGGTCTTGCCTTCAAAGTGGAATCACAGCTTAAATACAACCCTAAAGTGACACTTCCTCCTCGCTCGTCCCTTCTGTGTGACATTTTCTCTCTAGAAAATCGTTCCCTCTGTTCAGATTCCCCTGTGGGATTCCTTTTGATTGCTGCTGTAGCAGCAGAAGTTGGTGTGAGGGGAATTCAGGAGCCCAGAATGAGCAGAGCTTGCTTTGCTCCTTCACTGTGGAGAAGGAGAGCTCTGTTTCCAAGCACCTGGGTTAAAATAATGTCCTTCAAAGTTCCTCCCCAGGCAGCCCCACCACGAGGATGTGTTGAGGATACATGTACAGCAGGGTAGTCCTGTGCCAGAGTCATTACTGAGGCTGGCCAAAATTCAAACTACAAATGACAGGGCTGGCACAAATGGCACTGAAGAACTGGGGGTCTAGCACTGCCTAAAAGCATAATCCTCAGGACCACATTCTGCAGTAATAGTTCTATCAAAGGGAAAAATCTCTTGCAGAATGTTGGAGTGCATCTTCTACAAGCAAAAAAGCATCAAAGAGAATGAAGGATGAATCATCCTTGCTGTTATTTTCTCTATAATGTTACCAGATCTTCTGGGACTTTAATAATTTTTTTTAAAAGGCAACTTTAGGGAACTTTTTTTTATGTCCCCTCTGCCATAGGCTAAATGTAGCACATAAGAAGAGCAACATCTTCTTGACTAAAACACAAAAAAACTCCCAAGCAAGCACCTTTTGTAAGCACTGGAAATGAATGCTTGCAGGAGCAGAGGGAACAGTGAACATACTATCCTGTGCTTTGTTTATAGGAATGCAGTGTAACCATTATAAAGATTTGGTCCAGAGAGCTCCTGGCCCATTGTACCTGCCAAACAGGAGCTGTAATTACTCAGACTTCTGCTTTTCAGCTGTGCAAGGACTTCAGAGCTGTTCCTGAGCTCAGGCCTTTTCAATACCTGAGTAAAGTTACCTGGTGAACATTTGTGGGACTCCCAAGGGACTGAAACTTCTAGGATGTTTGGCAAGGTGTCAGCATGGTGGTGCTCTCTTCATTACTTCAGTAGTACTTTTCCACTCAGGCATCTTTGAAAGGAAGGAAAACTTGTGCTTTGTTTCAGGCACTAAAAAAATGCCTAAATTCTCAGGTTCTTTCTTTGCATCGTATTTATCAGATTTTTAATTCGTTGCTTTGGAAATTGTTTGTTGCTTTGTCAACTGTTTGTTCCAAGATTTCCCTTAGGGGGAAACAGAGATTCATATCCATGATCACATATCACAGTATGAATAAGGCTTGCCACACTCCAGTTGACAAGTAGGAAATATTAGTCAATAATGCTGGGATATAATTGGCTTTATCTTCTCACGTTGTCATTAGATACAGCTTCATTCTTAGGGTGCCTGACCTGAGAAACAAGGACATATTTCGAATTCCAACAGGATTGACTCATTAAGGAGCTTCAATAGAGTTCAAGTGTTGCTATTAGCTTGATTTTTTTTCTCCCAGAATAATCAGTGGTTGTGATGGTTATTTTTGTTGCTGTTTGTCTTAAGACGTTGAAATGTTTACAATTTTGATTGCTATAGCTGGTTTACAAGTAATATCTCTCAAGTTTTATGCTAAACAACATCTGAACTGCAAGAGATAGTTACTGTAGCTCTTAAAATAACAATAAAAAAATAAAATGAAGAAATGCCCTTTTAGTCCTCCTTTCATAGCAGAGGCTATTATTGCCTTTGTTGTTGCTGCATTAAACATATGTTTGAATATGATCTTCTAACATCCATTGCTGTTGGGTTAGGAACACAAAGAGCATTGCCCCCCATCCTGATTAGCTGCTCTTGTACAGCAGCACAGAAAAAAAGCAGCAATGGTAATTTCTCAGCTCATTAGGTGCATATTCATCTTATTAGGGCATCAAAGTTAAAAACTGTAATGCCTTCCTCTCGTTTAATACTCCAGAGAACATTCACAGTAACCACATGAAAGCAAAAAGGATTTGAACACTGGAGCTGCAAAAGTAGGTGTCTTCATTCCCTCCAGGCAGATAGAGAAGAGAGAGAGAACTACTTTTTATCCTTATCCCTGCCTAACTTGCCTTGCTGTGCTAGCCACTGGTCACTGGGGCTGTGTGAATAACAACTTTGACCTCTGATAGTTTTTCTGGTAGGCCACATTTTAAATCCACAGTCTGAAAACGTCTGGCACCAGCTGAAGAGCACAGTGTGCTGAAATAACTTCCAGAGGTTTTTCTTGTTATGATGGTGTGGTTACTGATAGAGACCCTTCATCATGTGAAAAATTTAGGCAACCCACCCCCAATCCTTAAAAATGCTATCTTTGTTTAAAGTAGTTGTGCCAGCTTAAGCTCCAAGCCTTAAAATGCACAGTTCAGTACAAAACAGTGCTCAATACACGCTATTTACTGAAACAACAGCATTTCCAGAAACTACTTCTGAAAGTGTTTCAGAGGATGAGTTTTTGGGGGTGTGTCCAGATGCAGCACTGATCCATGTGTGAGTGCCACACTTCCTGGCTCAACTGTGTGTGTGTGTGGTGGGGGGTGCTCTCTTGGCTCTCTCTCAGGTGCACCAGCATGTGCAATTAAATCTGCTCCTGGTTGTAGAAGTGTTCTGCTGGTTTGGGAGGCTGCTGTTCTACCTCTGACAGAGCCACAGAAGAGAGTGTAATTTGTATTCCATGATCTGTTCTGTAGGATGCAGGGTATTGAAATGTTATAGCATGGAGCTACTGTCTCCCAAACCCCAAATTCTAGATTTTGTTGGCTGCAAAATGATGGGCTAGGTAAAAATAACTGCTGGTAGCATGAGTGTTCATTCAGGATGGCAAACAAGTTTTTCTTCCAGATTGGAGAAGTTCTCATTTTCTTTCAGTTCCACCACCCACATTAAGAAAGAAGCAGCCTGTCTCCTTCCTCCAATACCTCTGAAAGGAAACATTCAATATAGGCTGTATTCCATTTGTGTATTTTTTTAAAGTAATTTTAATACATATATAAAATATATGTATGAATATATAGTTCCTACAATGCATTTATGATAATTTATTAAAATAGCAAAATTTAAAAATAGATTACATAATTCAGATTTATTTTTTAAATATTAGTAGAATAGAAGATTGAAGGAAATGAACAGTCTTTGGAGAAGACATTTTCACAGAATCACAGAATAATGAGATTGGAAGAGACCTCTAAGATCATCAAGTCCAACCTATGTCCTAACACCTCAGCTCAGAGTCTAGACTATAGCACCAAGTGCAATGTCCAGCCTTTTCTTAAACACATCCAGAGATGGTGACTCCACCACCTCTCTGGGAAGAGCATTCCAGTACTTTATTATTCTTTCAGTGAAATTTTTTTCCTAACATCCAACCTATACCTTCCCTGATGCAGCTTGAGACTGTGTCCTCTGGTTCCATCAGTTGCTGCCCAATGGAAGAGACTGACCCCCACCTGTCTACAGCCCCCCTTCAGGAAGCTGTAGAGAGCAATGAGGTCACCTCTAAGCCTCCTCTTCTCCAGGATAAACAACCCCAGCTCCTTCAAACGTTCCTCACAAGGCTTGTGTTCCAAGCCCTTCACCAGCTTTGTTGTCCTCCTCTGGACACGTTCAAGCATCTCAACATCCTTCCTAAACTGAGGGCCCCAGAACTGGACACAGCACTCAAGATGTGATCTCACCAGTGCCAAGTACAGGGGAAAAATTACCTCCCTGCTCCTGCTGGCCACACAATTCCTAATGCAGGCCAGGGGCCATTGGCCTTCTTGGCCACCAAGGCACATTGCTGGCTCATATTCAGCCAGCTGTCAGCCAGCACCCCCAGGTCCCTTTCTGCCTGTACACTATCCAGCCACACTGTCCCCTGCTTGTAACATTGTAGGGGATTTTTATGGCCAAAATGTAGAACTCAGTACTTAGACTTACTAAACTTCATGCTGTTGGACTCTGCCCATCTATCTAACTGATCTAAGTCTCTCTGCAGAGCCCTTCTTCCTTCCAATAGATCAACACAAGCTCCCAGCTTAGTGTCATCTGTGAATTTGCTAATGAAGGATTTGATGCCCTCATCCATATAGTCTATAAAAATATTAAACAGAACTGGCCCCAGCACAGAGCCCTGAGGGACACCACTGATGCTGATCCCAGCTGGATGCAGCACCATTCACCACTCTCTGGGCCCAGCCATCCAGCCAGTTCCTAACCCAGCAAAGAGTGCTCCTGTCCAAGGCATGGGCTGCCAGCTTCTCCAGGAGTGTGCTGTGGGAGACAGCATCAAAGGCCTTGCTGAAGTCTAAATAGACAACATCCACAGCCTTTCCTGCATCCCCCAGGCGTGTCACCTGGTCATAGGAGACCAGGTTGGTCAGACATGACCTACCCTTTGTAACCCCATGCTGACTGGGTCTGATACCCTGGCCATCCTGTAAGCACTGTGTTATAGCACTCATTATGAACTGCTCCATTATCTTACCTGGTACTGAGGTCAGGCTAACCGGCCTGTAGTTACCAAGATCCTCCTTCCTACCTTTTTTGTAAATGGGTGTCACATTGGCCAGTTTCCAATCATCTGGAATCTCACCAGTGAGCCACGACTTATGATAAATGATGGAGAGTGGCCTCACAAGCTCATCTGCCAGCTCCCTCATCACCCTGGGATGGATCCCATCTGGTGCCATTTATAAATATCCAAGCATCCCAGCAGCTCTCTGATGCCTCTTCTTGAATAACAAAAGGACCATTCTGCTCCCTGGCACCACTTACCAACCCCTGAGGACAGTGGTCTTGAGGACAAGCTGTCTTACCACTAAAGACAGAGGCAAAGAAGGCATTAAGCATTTCCACCTTTTCCTCATCTTTAGTTACTAGGTTGCCTGCCTCATCCAATATGGAACAGAGGTTGGTTATACCATTCCTTTTACCATTAATATATTTGTAAAAACTCTGTCAAGGACTGTGGTCAGCAAATTCCTCAGTCTGGTCTGCAGGGGTGGAAGATGCCTCAGAAAGCCAAGCAAGTGGGACCAGAGGGAGGGTACCCTTCCAGTCTCTCCTGGGCATGGTTGCAAAACAGCCCCTGCTTCTTTGTTGGGGAAGCTCCAGAGCAGGCAGGTGTCAGGAACAAGGCAGCTGCCCAGGAGGAGCTTATGGAGCTGGATCAAGAGGCACCACAGAGCCCTCAGCAATCCAGCCAGGAACACTGGCAGGAGGACACTGATGGTGGCTCCTGGCTGGGACAGGGGTCGTGGCCATCTCCAGGCACTGTCTCGCAGGGATCCCTGCAGCTCCAGCCCCTGGACACCCACTCTGTCACCAACACAAAGGCTTCAGCACAACCACCAAAGGCCAAGGGGCTTCTGGCCATTCCCCTGCACCACTGCACGCCTGGGCAGCTTGCTGAGCACAAGCACCCTTCTCCCCCTCTTCTCCAGTGCCCTGCAGGTAGAAAGCAGAAGTTCCTCATCTGATTTAACTGATTATGGCTCTCTGATTTCAATGAAGTTGTGTGGGTTTATGTCACCTGGGAGGATTTATCCTTAAAGAGAGCCAGAGATGAGCGATAATCTTAAAGGGCATCCCTTTAAGACAATATGAATGAGAAGGTAAAGCAGGCTCTGAAATGCCTGCGGATAGGAAATGCCAGTTTGGGGGTGGTGAGAAATGAAAAAAGGGCTGATGAAAGGGAAGGAGGCTCTCTTTGAGAGTGAGTATGAGGAACTCTCTGCTCCTATACACAGCTTGGAACTGAGTGGACTAAATCCTGGTTTTGTAATCTTGCTGTCTTAATTTTCTCAACTGTATTTGTCTGTGGAGGCCTTTGAATAATAAATATTTTGAGAACCAGGCTCTTGGCTCTAAGTACCTGAAGGACAAGGGAGGACTGCTGTGTTCAAGTACTGGAGCTCCATTCTGCTCCATCATGTAGCACATGTCCAGTGTTTTTCTTTCCTTTTGCCAGCTCAGTTTAGTGCCTAGTTTAATTTTTTTTTCTATATCGTTTCTGCATTAAATATTTTATTAGGAAAACTGCAAAATAACCTATTGATCATTGCATCGATGTGCGTTAGAGAAATTCAGTGATCTGGCAGCTACGTTCTGCCTTTGTTCATCATGGACATTACTTGTGCAATAATTTCCTTGTTATATTAGCAAATACTGCAACATTTAAAGGTTCTGTGCTGGCTCTCAGACAAAAAAGATTGGTCTGTGTCAAAACAGTTGGCATTTGAGCAGGATTTGGATTGATCACTGCAATCCGAACACTTTCACTTGCATGAAGTAATTTCTCAAGATGCACTGAAATTAATTTTTCTGGATTTATCCTAGGTGGAAGATTCCTGGGGACACCTCAGCTAGACATGTTATAGAAGAGGTAAGCACACCTACATATTGGTTTGTTTTGTCTTCAAAATGATAAAAATTTATCAGTGGCAATACAGGTTCTTCTCAAGTCATTAGCACTGTACTGATTTTAAAAATAATAATTAATCTGTGTACTTGATGAATTTTGAGGTCTGATTAAAAGACTTTAGCTTTCAGGTTCGTGAGCCTCCTGTTAGTAATAGCTTGGTTTCTGGCAGAGGATGTTTGTGGGTTTGAGACGTGGGGAAGGCCAAGAGCACAGTGGTGGTATCAGATATAGGAGATTTACAGGCTTGGGAGCCACAGGCCTTTCTTTCAACATTCCCTTGAGGAATATAGAAACATGAAGGAATCATTTCCTATCTAAAA
Source organism: Erithacus rubecula (assembly GCF_903797595.1). Taxonomy (NCBI): domain Eukaryota; kingdom Metazoa; phylum Chordata; class Aves; order Passeriformes; family Muscicapidae; genus Erithacus; species Erithacus rubecula. The sequence continues at coordinate 8,450,884 of NC_136659.1, read as the reverse complement.
CCCAAGCACAGGTTCCTCTATAAAACATAATAGAGGAGATGAGGTGTTCCAGTTCTCCTTTATAATAAATAGGGGATATTCCTTAATTCACACTGAAAAATACATATTTTCCTGGAAATAGTAGTCTATAAACAAGCAGCCACCTGCTCTGTAAGACCTTGTAGAGGCTCTGTTCTTTCCCATCTGTTACCCTGTCTGGGTAGTTGTTACAGCGTTTTCCTTCCTCTCTCTCTGCATTTTTTTTTAAATTGAGCTTTAATTTAGCAAGAACAACATTTAAATGTTCTCCAGCAATTTCTTTGGACATACACAGCACACTGATGTCCCTGGGCCATAATTGATAAACTCTCTGCAAGGTTGCACTAGGGCTTCTTTCTGAATGGCTGAACAAGGGGTTAAATGGAGAAAGGCCCATCAGAGGAGGTGAAAATAAATCTTTGGACAAGTTATAATGAATCTGATGGTGAATCTCCCATTTTTTTTCAATGCAAGGAGACCAGAGTTTGGGTGAAGTGGTAGGTAGGATAATGACTGATGTCTGTCTGTGTCACTACCAGTGTAAATGTACTCCCTTCTAAGTGAAATGCTTATTATTTTCACAACTTAGCACATTTTTGTGTTTCATTAATGTCTCTCAAGCACTCTGAAGACAGTGTGATGACAAGCCACTGACAAAAAAAAAAAACAGAACTGCCCCAATTAAAACAGGCTGACTCGTAGTGGAGAGAAGGAAAAGCAGAAAACCATTTGTACACTGTAAAATCCTGACAGGAAAAATGCCCGTGCTGGTAGCACAGGCAAACCTGCTAGCTGAGCTCCCAGCACCAGAGGCTTGTCAGGCCAGGCTGCAGTGTTGAGTAGGTGTCATTCCTGCTGGAAGGTGTCATTTCTGTGGCTACTGTTGTTTTCTGTGGAGGCTGTTTTTGGCCAGAGTTTGTGCTCCATGGCAGGAATCATCCGAGCGAGAACGCGACCACCAACAGTGACTGCTGCTTCCCATGAGGTCTTCATATTTTAGCAGAAACACAGTTAAAGGGCACAGATAATCCTGTCAGAATGGCAGGGAATAGACAGAGCCCTCAGAAAAAGGCATATTTTTTGTCAATAGGCATTTGTGGTGTGATGGTAAATCCATAAGGTGGGGAGCTTCCATCCATGCAAGTGAGACAAAAGACTTCTAGCTCTGGGGGGGTTTTGGAGGTGTGTGGTCTTTTGTTTTTTGTTTGTTTTGGGTTTTTTGTTGGGTTTCTTCCCTGAGTTTGGGTTTTTTGTTGTTGTGGGGTTTTTTATTCCCAAGAAGTCAAAAAGTGTATGACAACATAGTAGTAGTAACATTTTAATTGCTGGGTACAGAGTTTAAATGTGACTTCTTCTTCCACTTGGTTGTCTGACTAAGCAGTTCTGAATCCCTAAGGACAAATGGTCCTTGCTCCAAGGACCCTTCTCTGAAGCAACATGAATCAATTATTTCTGTATTTCTGGAAATTACTGTACACATTATCAGATGCCCAAGGGACTTTACTTCAGGATCATATTTGATTCACATAGAATTGTAAAGGTTCCATAAATGTTTGTGGAATTTTCTATTTTTATGCTACAGTACAAATCATAAGGGTCTTCATTTTGCCTTTTTGTCATGAGAAAAAGGTGGGTTTTGAGGCTGTATTTAATCTGAGTCAGCACTAATTGTGTTGTCTGAATCAATACAGTCTGGAGAGACTATTGTGAGAAAGGGAAGGACACCCTGTTTAATAAAACAGGAGCTGCTCCCCTGGCTTTGTAAATCTGGCTGAGATGCCACTATGGAGAGGCAAATATTTAGGCTTAGAGTGTGAATACTTACAAGCTGGTGCCTGCAGAAGACAGTGTGCTCAGCTTCTCTTCTGAGATTTATTTCTCTGTTTTTCTTATCTCCCCCACAAAACAAAGTTTGTCAGATAGAGAGCAGTATGGAAGGATGAGTGAGTGAACTGCAGCTTGGAAAGCCCAAGGTGCCCAAGTCCTGCCTGCCTTCCTTTTGTCTTTAGGCCTGGCTTGTTAAAACCTCTGTGCATGAAAACAATAAGGAACCTGCTTTTGTGGGTAATGAAAGTAAAGAAACTGTGAAGGAGGAGGTCTGATGGCCAGCTAGAAAATACTTACCACCCACAATTTTTGTGGAAGGGGAAGAAGTGACACAGAAGGAGAAGGACTGGGGGTTGGAAATAGATGATATTTCAGGTCCCTTCCAACCCAGGCCTTTCTATGGTTCTATAAATTGTGTATCAGCAAGAAATCTTCCTCCTTTCCAGTAAGAAATGTTCCTGCTCCATGGGCTGTAAGAATATATCCCAGCTGACTTCTAAAGCACTTCTCCAGCTGAATGTTTTCCTGTAATTATCTTTCTTATATAATAACTATAGGCTTCTTAATTCAATTTACAATTAAAAAGTGAAAACACTTTTTTTAAAGCACTTCAGCTAGTTTTGTTAAAGCCTTGTTCTTCCTTTAGCTTTAATTTCATCATACTTCTTTTCTAATTAAAATCCAGTTTATTTCCCCCAAGTTGTTAGAAACAAAAGATCACTTTTCTTATTCACTAGACTAAATTGTATTTCAGAAACAGAACACACTGACTTTTTTGTCTAATGGGTTTTATTATACTATTTTGTATAATCGTTGTAATTAGGAATCGTGTACCACTATTTTAACAAATTTTACAATCAGAAACACTGAAAATCTTATGGTTTTTACCAATTAGGAATGGATCCTACTCTGAGCCACTATTTTTACTTAGACATAGAAAATCCTTCATACTGCCTTCATTTTTTTTTTCCAGTTACACACAAGCAATTTATTGGGCAGCCTGGTTAAACACATTACAGGGGCTGTACTGGTCTCTTACCTGGTGTGTGATGCCCTGCTGTCCCTCTCCATGCAGGCATGCACAGCACAAGTGTGCTTTGGCTTTGTTTAAAACAAGAAAAACCACACAATTTGGTCATTTTCTTTCTCCCCATGAAACTTTAGATGCAGCCTGAATGTGCATTACAGATTTATGAGCTCACTGTTCTCCAGAGTTTCCACAGCTGAAATGAGAGTCCAGCCCCCTATTCCTATCTAAAAAGGCACTTATTCATTCAGGTAAAACTGATTTGAAGTGTCCAGTCCTCATTTCCAAGGTGTTATTTCTGAAGGGAGAGCTTGGGCTATTTTTGTGTGCTGTGTTAATTTCACATGGATTCTCTACTGTATAGAAAACTTTGGGGTGTGTTGCTGCAAACCTGCTCAACTCTGGGAACAGCAGCCTGGGATCAACAGAGAATCCTCATCTCCTTTCCCCAGCAAGGATTGTTGCTTACATACAGAAGCCTGTGTGTAATTGGACGGTGAAACCTTTCCAAAAACCTTGTTGCAAGTGGGGTTTTGTCATAGGACCTCAGCAGGTGTTGTTAGTAATTAGTATCTCTATATAAACCTTAACAATTTCTGTAAGTGTGTATTGGAGGTGGGTGGATAATCCATGTTGTTGAGGACACATCTGCACTGCAGTCACACAGTTCTAACACTGCAAACCTAGGGGCTGGAGACACACGTGGAGCCTGGTTCCAGTTTGAAAGTGAACAGTGCACCATTAGCTTGTTAATTATCACATTGAGGTTTTCCAAAGCATTCAATATGCAGGTGACTTCCTCCTTTTGAGGATCTAATACTGCATCTTTGTAATTTACATCTTTAGAATGCTGGACAGTTTGAGATTTTCATTTCTGCCAAGGAACACACTTTAGAAAAGGTGCTTGGGTGCAAAAAAGTCAGAATTTCTCAACTCCAAATAACTAAGAGGGGAAGGCTTATAAAAGTTGTTCTTGCTTCAACTCCTCATCTCTCAACATAACCCTAAGGAGAAAAAGAGTTTCTTGTTCATTTAATTTGTATAGATTTTGAGAGTGAAATATATCAATAAGTGATTTCAAAGTCATGCTCTTACTGGCTTGATTTTTGGCTAAAAGCAAGAAGCGATCAAAATAAATTTTGAGCCTTTTTTTTTAAAAGTGGATATGAGAGCAGTGACCACAATTCTTCTGGTTCTTGAAACACATTCACCAGAACACTGATAGCAAAAAAGATGAGAAGTCTCAGAGGTGAGCAACATGAGGAAAACAAAAAAACCCAACAAAACAAACTCAACCACGGAAGAGCAGTAGGGAAAAAAATATAAAGTTTTAAAAAGCCAAATATATGTCACCTAGAGAGTGACAATTTTGGTTCAAATTCAAGAAAGCACTTAAACATTTACTTAAGTGCTGCTGTGAATGAGAATGCTTTCCTGAGGAGAAAAGGAAAGGAGCTGGCAGCAGCCTATGTACCTACCTGTCCCTGATGTGGGGAGATTGTCACTCGGGGAGATATAAATATTAAAAAGATACATTTCATCAGAGCAGAATATGATTTTTGCTATTTCAAGGGAAATATTTCTTGGGACTTTCTAAGCTCACAAAATATGGTAGTAGTAAACATTTTCTTGGGAATGATTCCTATCTGGCAGGGAAATCAATTCATTGTCCCCAGAGATTTTCTTGTGTTTTTTGCTCCATTGGCACACTTTAAAAATAAAATTGGGAAAGCTAACTGGCATTTGCAGTGTTAACTTCCCATTAATGATCTTTAGAGTCTGTTGGGTGAAAACCCTCCCTCTTCCCTTCCACTTTCCTATTACCCTTAATATATTATTACCCAATTTAGCTTCCCTGCCAAGGGAATCTTTTGCTCTCTGATCTCTGCTGTAAGAGGAATGAGAAAGCACAAGCAAGCTGCCTAAGTCTAAAGGAGCAAACTACACCAGGTTCATGCATAATGTAGCCATCACATCTTCTGTTCTTTTAATATTAGTGATATGATATTCAATGCTAACACTCAGAAGAAAGACATATCTATTCCTTACTTATGGATATTATTTCTACCTTAATGAATTCTCTTTCCTTCAACAGATAAAAATTCAGGAGACAGAGATTTGCTCCTCTCTCCAGCCCTTTAGATTATAAAACATTTTTTGTAATTACCCATAAATTATGAGTGTTTAGTTTTCTGAGAAAATATAACTCTTACATACCATATTATAATACTCTGTAATACTTCAGCTTCCAGATGCAAGTGGAAGCTAAGTAGCATTCTAGATTAACAATTTAAAAAGACAACTGAAAATAAATTTAATTACAAAGCCAATCCACTTCAATGGCATAAAAAATTGATCTTATGTAACTTTAAAATGTATGTCTACTGCCCTAAATCCCAAGGCAGTAGAATATTGGTAAGTGTGAAGTAGGCTTATTTCAGCCATGAGGGAACAGCTCATACAAACTTCCTAGAGCACTTACTGATAAATAATATGAAATGTTTGCTGAGATACCATTGCAAGTGTTTCCTTCAGACAGATGCATTATGAACAATTAATAGTGGAGAATCTGCAAGAAGATTCACTCTTCAGCTTTAAAAAGGAAGAGGGTACAAGAGAAGGGAAGTGTGCAGCCTTTGCATATATATATGTGTGTGTGTGTGTATATATATATATCAAACAAAAAAACCCCTCTAAGAGCAATAAAGGGGGAAAAATGCTTCTGTTCTTCACTCCTGTTAAAGCCCATGTTCAGAAGAACACAGCTACTCTTTGTTTGCCATTGCCAAGTTGCATACTACCAGACTGGGATTTTGTTTTAATCAGCATCATTTAAAAGGAGACAAATCACCATGTACGAGCTAATTCAGTTTGATGAGATACCCAGGATGACAGAAGGGGAAGGAAGTGTTAGAGAAGAATTTACTTCTGAGTGACAATTAAGTTTAGTGCTCAGATTAGCAAAAAGCAGCCTAGTCATCATCTGATGCACTGCAGAGTGACAAGACTGAAAACATTAAACAGCAATTTGCTTTTATGGAAAAATCAGCTGGAAGTGGCTGCAGCCTTGTTTTTAAATATCCAAATGGAATTGTACAGATAATAAGGCAGTGGGCAAAGACTGGAAAAAATATGGAAGTTCCTTGTTTAGGCATTTGTGGGTTGGTGTGAGGGAGGAAGAACCTACAAAATCAAATTTTAAAAAGATGATACTTAATGCATAACTCTTGGCCAGTAACTCTTTGTTCAGAAAAGTGTGAATTAGTGCTTTTTCTTCCACCCAGCTTTGCTAGAAATCCCTAATTTGATGCATTGAAATTGACACAGAAATTCTGAGGAAGCTTAGGCTGGGGAGAAATCCTCCCACTTGGTACAATATGCTCCAGGCTCAGCAGCGACTCTCTTGGGAGCCAGAAAAAACTCCTCTGAGTGCTGCTGTGTGTGAGAGCATTTGCTCCAGAGGGGGATTCTCTGCTTCTGTAGGGAGCTGGTGCTGGGAAATGCAGCAGGCAGCTTTCCCAGATAGCGCTGTGCAGACACGGGTGGGAGCTGTGCCCTGCAGCTGCAAGGAGCCACTGATCCTCTTTCCTGGGGACTGCCACTCTGAAAGCTGCCTCAGACACCCAGCACAGGCACTTGGTCTTTGCAGCCTTTTGGGAACAGGTCAGACAAATGTGCCACAGATGGCCCTTTGGAGATGGGATGGGATTAGGTGACCTCTCAAATTATTTTTCCACCCTGTTTTCTGCAGCTCTGCAATCTGTCTTTTGAGGAATCACTGGTGCCAATTTCAGATCCTAAATAGCCTAGGATGAATGAGTCTTCTTGATGAAATGTTATTCCTCAATCCTGCTCTGTATCTTCCAGGTTGTTTGTTTTTTTGGTGGTTTTTTTGTGAACACAGTGTATTACCAGCTTGGCAGGCAAAGCACAGGGACCAGAGAGCAGCTGGTGAAGACAGCTCTGATGTGGGTGCAACTGCTTTAGGGGAGGTGATACAGGGCAAAAGAGTGGATTTGGTCTGAACCACTGCAAGTGAGAGGATTAGCTGTTCCCTGCTAGCTAGCTGCAATGCACTTTCTCAGCACACACACAGGACAGGGAGATGGATGAAAGGTGGACACAATTTGGGAGGCTCTTTTCTCACATCCACTCAGCACGGTTATCTTGATCAGAGGAAAATGATCAGTCACCTGTGATATCCCACAATCCCATTATAAAGACAGATAATACAGCAATTCTATGAACTTTCTCTGTCATCTCTCTTGGCAGGCCACAAAATGTTCTCAAAGGAAGAAACTTGCTGGCAGTGAGGGTTTAGGCCTGGGATGGGCATAACTGCACATGCAATTTGGACCACATTGCTCATGCACTGCCTCTCCTCAGCTGGTAGGGCAATCCAGAGTCCCAGCAGGGCCCAGGTGCAGGGATAAGAGCTGGATAAGCAGGCCAGGTGTACTTGGTGGGAGTGCTGGTTCATGTTAAATTAACAGGGACAGAATTGAGCTCTGCAACCACATTCCCAAGGAAAGGTGACATGTAGTCATGTAGGCTGAAAGTCCAGCAAGGAGTGGAGGCACCAGTCAGAAGCAGCCAACAACCATCCAAGAAGTTCCTAAGTTGGCTGTGATGTAGCCAAACTTAGTGTGAGAAATGGGGCATCTGTGAGAGGAGTGAAAGCTGCCCAGAGATTTGCCAGTTATGTGGCTGTGACAAGCTGCTTGTTGTGAATTCAGATGTCTTTGTAGCCAGCATCTGGCTCACACTGAGCATGTATTTCCAAGCATTCAAAAAATCCCCAGAAATAATTTTCTGTTGTGTCAGTAATGCTTTCTGAATATTACTCAATTCAAAATTGGGTGATGTAGAGTTTTATCAGCTATCCTGAGGCATCAACCAAGGCACTCAACCCATCACACTGAATAATCTCATCGGTTCTCTCTTTTCCTTTTGGCTCCCCAGCATATCCCAAAAGATAGGATGTGCTATTTGTACACCCACCTTATGTATCTGAATCAGATATCAAAACCATGTGTCCCATTTCTCACTGCAGCAAACAGAAAGAGAGCACCTATTCCAGCAGAATTCAGAAAAGGGACCTGGCTGGATGTGCACACTCCCCAGGGTGACTGCCCCATCCCCTGCTGAAATCACTGATTGACAGGTGGAGTGAACTGATGAATGGGGTTTAGGGATAACTGTGGCACTCTGGTTGGAAAAGAAAAACTGCTGCTCAGGATGGAAGATGGTTTAGAGAAGCAGCAGTTTGAGAACTTGCCTGGAGAAGAGCAGGAGAATGCAAACAGCTCAAGTAAAGTTAATGGGCATGAATAAAAGCCTTTAAAGTACAGTGTGCATGCCTTTGTTTGGGGCAAAGTACTCTTGGGTTAATGTAGTTTGAAGGCTGCCTTACTCCCAGATGAGAAGCATGTACATGGTGCTTTAACAGGCTTCGATACATGCTCATTAACTTTACACTCTTAGCTGGCTCTTCATAAATTTCTGATGTATTGACTCTTTTGGGAGTTCTCTTGGGTTTATTTTAGCTCTTTGTTGTAGTTTTACCAGAAAACAACAGTCTCTGTGATTTCTTGGGGAAAAAAATAACCCTCAACAGAAAAAAAAAACAAACAAACCCAAACAAAAATCCACAACCCAATCATCTCAAAATAGAAAAATATTTTAAAAGGCAGAAGAGTTAGCATTGGTAACAGAGACAGTTGTTCACTGAGGGCAGAGTGTACCTGTCACAGGAAATGCTGAATGCACTAAAAGAGTGACTCAAGGTCAGTTCTTAGAATGTGATTTGTATGAAAACACGTTGTGTAGTTTAAAGGTCCAGTTTTGACAATCCCTATTATTACTTTACGGGCTTTCAAATAAAACGTTGAACTAAGTATTGTGCTAGTAATATTTATGAAATGATGTTACAGAACGTGATAAAAGTTTATAGGAAAGTCATTACTGCCACCATAAAGCACCGTCTCATCCCAAACACCACCGGTGGGGAAGAAATGTGCCTGTATCAGATGGGGCAGGTGGCTTCAGGGAATGATGCCAGCAGGGGCAACACAGCCGTGCAGGCCACCTGAGCCCAGGGGGCTGGGGGAAATAAAGCCTGGCTTTAGCAGGAGCCATCAGGAAGCGTTTTCTCCTTGCTTTGCCGCTGCGGCTTGCAGCACAGCGCTGAGAGAGAGAGATGGGGATGCAGCGCCTGCCCCGAAGCTGGTGTCGGTAATTATTAACTGCTAATGGCGAGAAAAACCATTATGGTACACAATAGGCTTTCCTTTCACACCACTAATTGTGTGATGAACTTACTTTGGCAGTAAATTGTCACATCTGCTGGGGAGAGAGATTGCACTTAGGGAAATACAATAAATACAGTTGCCGTTCCTTTATCCCTGCATGATTGAGGCATTAAAAAAAAAAAAAAAAAAAAAAAAAAGGCAACTTGGCAGGTAGAATGTATTATTTGTTACACAAGGTTTTTTTGGGAGGCAATAATTTTATTAGGGAATTGATACAGTAGGAGAACAGGTGAGCTTTCACAAGACCTCCTCAATTTTATTCTGGTTGCACATCTGGGAGAAGCAGCACCCAAGGCCCCGGTGAGGCTCATTTTTGGTGTCAGTGCTTGCTGGAGATTCCCTCTGCCCATGTGCTTCATTTGCTCCTTCTTCAGTGGCTTGATCCTCTCTTGCCCTGCTCCCTCAGCCTTGATAAGGCAGCTGTCTGCATCTGGAAATAAATTAGTCCATTTAAAAAGATTTTTTAAATAGGCCTTTTAAAAATGCTTAGCTATCTTCTACAGTTTTTACGGAATTCTTTGGGTTAAAATAATATTTCTCTAAGAGCAGAGGAGGACTGTCAGCTTCTATTTTCAGTGCTGGCAGTGGCACTCAGCTGCTGGCCACTTCTTCCTGCTGGCCGCAGTGTTTGGGGTGGACTCATTGTCACCAGGGGCATGGAACTGATCCTGGCTGAATGGTACTTGGGCAATAAAATCAACAAATAGAGTCTCAGTGTTGGGAATAAAAAATTGGGTAGCAGGGAATAGAGAAATTAATAGTGGTTTGAGTTTTTTCCCTAGGGAGAGAGGTAACTTTGGGACACTAAGGGAGGGGAAAATATGTCCCCAGGGCAATATCACTGTGGACTCTGAGTTTTAGTTCCTATTTCTAGCCTCTAATTAGTAATTATTAATCAACTGCTGACGTTTTCATCTGCTCTATCCTGCAGTGTTCTAGAATTTAACACTTCTAGTCCTTTTATTAGTGAAACAATATTAGGAAAGCAGAGCAATTGTCATTGCTTGCATTGCAATATGATTTCTATTGGTTTACAGTCTTAAGTCTGTCACTAGTCTTTAGGTCTTTTACATACTATTTTTCATTATTATCTATTTCTATATACTAGTTATAAATGTCAGTGTTCTAGCAAGTGTTCTGGATTTTCTGGGGGGCTCCAGAAAATGTTCTGTTTTTCTTCACTTCTAAAAGCTGTTCTGTACTTATTCATTATTTACATGGCAAGATGGATGACACTTTAACAGACCAAAATCTGTTAGAAGGCAGCAGAAAAATTGTGTTCCATGAGCACTTTAAAGCACTAGGAAAAAAGGGAAGGCAAAAAGCAGAAAAAATTGCAGGGATATATTTAATTATTATTTCATTTCAATTATTGTTACATTTTTCTACAGTGATCTGTACACAGGAATTGGATATTTATATCTTTAGCTAAGGAAAAAATGATAATGTTACAATAGCACCTGTTGCATTTTTGGAGATTCAGTTATATGGTAAAGATGTATCATGTCATAAAGAAAAGGGAAAACACATATAAATTATGCTTCTATCTTTTTACATAAATGTGAAAGGGAAGGCTGGGTCTGATCTGTATTTCCATGTTCAAACCAGGCCTTATAATCCTCAATCCACCAGAATTTCATTTAGTGGAAATGGAAATTTTGGCCAAGAGGAGGGCAACAGTGTTATTGAAACATTGTCCCTAATAGTCCTGAAGAGAATTTCTAAACCTACCAGTGCTGCAGCAGTATTTTCAGGTGTGCCTACAGTTAAATGCATGTCTCTTTTCCTCAGAGGAATTTGCTTTTCCTGATGCTTTCTGTGATGTTCTGTATAATATGTGCAGGCAGATTGTCAAAAAGTCACAGCGATCTTTAGGGTGCCTTAGCAATAATCTCAAATTGCTTGAGAGGAATGACAAATCTTTTATTTAAATGTCCTCTAGCAAGAGCCCTATTTTCAAACATATGTCTGTGTCATGTCAGTCCCTCCTCTCAATGCCAGCTGCCTTTTTCTGTGTCAGGTCTGTAACGCCGGGCCTGCCTCGCCCAAAGTCATATTTACACAATGCTCCTGTCACTTTGATTGAGACAAATGCAAAAAGTGACAGATGGGTTAATGGTCCCACCCCGGTGTCATCACATCACTTCAGGAAATGGCACCAGCATGCAATCATGGTGTGATGTGCTATTACACTTCATTTGTCTTTAGAGCAGTTCTGGAGCCAACAGCAAATCAGTGAGTGTCCCTTGCTTCACCAGCAGTAAAACTGCACATCCCACTCCTCTGAGCTGCTGATCCTGTGCCATGCTTTAGTTCCTGTAATTTCATTTCAGTTCAGAAGGAAAAAAACCAAAAACCACAAAAACAGAAATCCATCCTAAGTTCCAGACCAATTCTGTGCAAGATCCAGAAGCATCATTGCAATTACCATTGCAGGTGCAGAGTGGAATTAATATTTTTGTAATTTTTTGTGCTCCCAGTATTGATGGGTGCAGTGACCCAACAGGTTGGACTCAATGATCCTGGAGGTCTTTTCCAGCCAAAATGATTGTGTGACTCTGCTCCCCCCTCTCTGCTGTTTGAGGTAGCCCCCCCTCACTCTGCCAGGCTCTGCACTTCTCTGCCTCACTTTGGAGATGCACTGGGAAAGTTTAGATCCCTTGTGCTGGCTGCAGCAGGAGAGTTTCTATCCATTGCCAGCTCCCAGCACCCTCAGAGCTGACACACAAAGTTTTGTAGCTCTGCTACAAAGTTTTTCCTCTGCCTGCCTTCACACCACTTCCCTCCCATCGAAGCACTCCACAATAGGATGCTTTGGCATTACATAACTTGTGTGAATAGTGAGGTATTTCTGTGAAAATGCATTGTGGAATGAGTTGTACTGCACTGTGTAGGACACATAATATGACATTGTCTGGAGGAAACAATTGTTTGCTCAATAGTGTCTATTGCATTCAGCTCCTCAGTTTATGGTACATTCTTGAGAGGGCACAAGGGTGTGTTTCTTGGTAAAATAATTGTGTTTTAGCTTAGAATATCCTCTTTCACTAAACAAAAAACCTGCATAAACTGTGTAAAAGCAGTCTTGTCATTGTCATAACAGAAGTGGACTTTTTCCACTTAATTTATTTTGAGAAAATACATTTCCTGCTTATTTTCAAGATTGTCATTTTAAGATGTGGCTGCCCACATAAATTAGATTTCTCCCTGTCTGAGTCACACATACAACTTAGTATTGGGAGACCATACATTGTATGAGTCATTTTTGTGAAAGAGTATCTGTGACCTCCATTCTTTAAAAGGTTTGGGGTGTTTTTTTAATTCTTTGCTTCTGTGGATTGACTTGCAAACAAAAGTTTGCTTTTGCTTTATGGGACCGGAATTAACCTTAGTTTTTTATTCTAACAACAGGTGCCAGCAAAATGACAAGATTTAAATGGCACCCAGTAGTAGTTTTTTCGTACCCTCATAAATTTGGTTATCTGGTCTCATTTAAAAAAATCCTCAGAATATTAGGGAATATTCTTCTTAGTTGTGGCCTCTTTGTCAATAGCCTTGAACTTTTCCTTAGCTCTGGTCACTGACTCTGGGTAATCACCTCCTATTTATGGGCCAGGTCAGCCAATAAATAAAGTAAATTGGAACTGGGCTGTGGCCTCCTCTCAAAAGGCACAGCTGTGTTCGGACTTTTGAGGATAAGGTGCACTGCTTGTAACCAAAAGAAGCTGGCAGCAGGAGCAGAGTGATTACTGTCCAGGTGCACCTTCCCAGGCTTAACACTCCTTCAAACAGGATTCTTGGGATCTTACCTGAGGGACACAAGGGCAGCTGTGCTGGAGGCTCTTGCAGAGGAACTTGTAAAACTTTCTTCCCTCTTAGCAATGTGTAAAGTGTTAAACACTTCTGCAGCACAAATTTCATGCTTGTTTCCTCAGTCTAAATAACAGAAGTGCACAAAAATGTGACAAGAAAATGTCTGTCTTTTTTTTTCATCAAGTGTAAAGCCTTTACCAAGAAACACCTATTTCCAAGTCAAAAACAGTCCTTAGAGTAACTTTGGCACACACTTATGTATATAGCATCTTTGGTGTAGAACTGAGTGAGAGATGGATTTTTTCCCTTTCTTCCTTCTTTTAATTCAGTTTTGTTGTCCAAAATGGGTCCTAATTAAGTCTGGCTGTGAATAATCTTGTACACCCTTGCACCTCCTTCTGTAGGATGCATTCAGGTAAGCTCTATTCAGCTTGTGACTTCTCTTCTGTCAGAAGTGGAAAGAAGGTAAAATCAGATATAAAAACATCTCCCCCTCAGTAAAATAATGACAATCTAACAGGGTCTGCATGGAGCTTTCCTTTGGCAGGGTCAGATAGACATCTTAAGAGTCTGACAGATGATCTCTGATTAACAGAAACAAAAAAATAAAAATCAATATCTACGTTAAGTAAGTAGTGGTTGGCAAGTAGATAGGAAAATATCCAAAGTTTAAAGTAATTGACCCATATAACACAGAAATGAAAAAAAATGTCAACTGTGAAAACTTTTTCAAGATCTCAAAATACGAGCATGGAGGTGCTCACTGCAGGCCATACTCAGATACTCTTTCTGCTTATCCATCTCACATTTCCTGATGAACCAGCCTTCTGCTGCTCTGCATTTGTCAAATTCAAACCATGTGGGAGCTCCTGCTCTGCACAGAGCTGAGCTGAGCCTCACATTAATGCAGTGCCTGTCACATAACAATACCTCTTTGAAATACTTTTTTTTACACAAGATCAGCTAAAGTACTTTCAACAAAGAAATATACCTTTTCCAATGCTCCTCTCTCCTTAAGAATTGTCACATAGGCTAATCTAGTCCAAATACATATATATAATTTGTGTATTTCACATGCACTTTTTTTATCTATATATTCTTATATATATAGTCTATATATTCTTTTGATCTGTACATTCTTATCCAGAACTGCCCTTCAGTTGAGACCCCTAATTTATAAAGATTGCTTCTGTTAAGATGTTAGTTGTATGTTCTACCATTAGGAAGACTATTTATTGTTGCTTGCTAACTGTAAGAAGAGATAAAGTAGGTGTTTATACATTTGTCATAAACAACCCTAGCACAGGGGTCAGGAAACCAAGGAAGAATGATATAAGGTTAAAAAAGAGCAAAACTTTTACTGCAGGTGTTACAGTTTGTGTAGATAAGAGTAAATTCTGGAGAAAGCTAAAAAATAGCATTGCTGGAAGACTCAGCTCCCTTCTGATTATTATGGACACATGCCCTGAACAAAAGTATAACAACTATTTAAAATCAAACAGCTCACAACCAGAGATGGAAAATGTTTGCTGCTGAAGCTTCACTGGATGTGACCTTTGGCTAAGAGCACTCAAAGTGTGCACACCACCAGATCTGAAAATAAATGATGGACAGAAAATTGGCAGGATGCTCCCTGAGGGCTAAATGGTGTAATGTCATGTAGTTTGTGACTGCATGGACATTTGTCACTGCAATCCTGCATGAAGGACACACACTGTGCAAGCCCTTGTTAATGTGTAACATTGCTTTTCAGCTCTGATGGTGAGAGTGGAGTCTGATGTTTTCCTTTGTCTTCCCTGAATTCATTGTGGGAAGCTACCTGATACTTTATGAATTGCACAGCAGGGTCTGCTGTGAGATATTCAAGCACCTGATTATAGCATATGTCTGTACTGACAGCTTCATTGACAAATTTGTTAAAACTCTTTTCTCTTTGTGCCCCCTCCAGGGTATTATGAGCTGTGTGTGCCGGGGGAGGTCACCTGGGAAGGCCTGTGTGCTGGAGAGGAGCACCTCATTTGCCATCTCATTCATCCCTCTCAAGATTTTTAAGATGAATTATTTATCAAAGGAGCTTCTGTCAGAAGTTCGGACAGCACATGTCTTCTTTAATTATTCCTGACTTTTTTCCTCCAGTGAAGCACATGGTGAGCTTCTTGAGGAAAGAGTAAATGTGCTTTGTCTTCAGGATACCACAGAGCAGACTGAAGAAAAATGTCTCTGTATTTGCTTGTGTGCCAGCAGTGACTAAAGACTACAATGTCCTGATATCTGTGCCACAGATCCCTGCTCAGATATTCAGCTCACTGCATATGGGAGACTCCAGCCAGCACCAGCAGAGCTGAAATGTGCTGGACTGACAGCTCTGCATGCTGAAGGTCTTTTTGTCATGTCATCTGCATTTTAATGGACCAGGCAAGACACCATCCACTATCATCACAGTCTTGGTAATGAGGGGGAAGATGTGTTGAGAGGACACAAGAATTAATTACCCCAACATTGAGATCAGGCACGTGGGAGAGTGGAGAGTTCTAGTGGGAAGACTTCACACTGCACCTCCATCTGCAGACTCAACTTGCCACTTTGGAAATCAGCCTAAGTTTTTTCCTGTTCTTTTAATTTTCCAAAGAAGAACTCAGTGATCCTGGATTCTGCAGGGAATCAGTCAGCCTGCCTTTACAAAGCAACTGCATGCAGAAAGACCAGAACACAGTAACTTCTTTTAAATCAAATTTATATCATTTATGACTTGCTATGAACATTTGCATAAGTACTATCTTGTTTGCAGAGACATTCTGTTAAGACGTTAATGTGTAAAACTCAAATGAACACGCATCTGAAGAAGCCCTGGCATCCAAAGGCTCCCACAAACATCCTAAAACACCTTTGTGAGACCAACACCATCAAACATGCTCTTCTAACAGGTAAGGATTGCAGCCTCTGCCTAGGGGAAGGCATTTCATAAGTACTTGTTCCCCAAAGCACCAGCCTGTCACTGAGCAAGGCTGGTGGTGTGGCCAAGTTGGATTCCTGCTCTGGTCCAGCAGGAGCTGCCGTGACTCGTTAGGCAGAGCACACTGATGAGCTTTTCCCATTAGCTCATGAGCAAATGTTCATTTCAGCCAATGTTTGTGAAAGACAATTGGTAAAATACCAACAATTCCTGAATATGGGCATTAATTTACCAGAGTAAACCATGCATTTTCACTTAGGTCTAAACTCTGACTTCAGGTTTTCATGTAAGCCCATTCTTTTCAGGAAATTTGAGCTATATAAATGCTTGATGTAAGAAGAAAAAGCAGAAAAGCAGGCTAGGAGATAAAGCTGGAAAGCAATGAGGGTAAGGGTAAGGGAAGGAAAACAGCTAAATTAAGAGTGAATTATTTGCCTCTTCTCCATTTGAAATGAGCAATGAGGCTTTTGGCTATAAAGTTTCCTTTTGGAGCTGAGTTACCCACACAGCATCCAGCTGCCCCAGTAGATTGTGCTATGGTAAAGGCTCTAAATTAGCCTCAGGTGGGCTGGCTGGCCCAGGAAGTAGCAGGCAGGCTTGGTTTCTTGCCTGTGAAAGAAAAAGACATTGAATTAGAGCAAGCAGGAGCTCCTTCTTCACCACCTGACAACAGGTAAGAAGCTTTGTGAAATGGTACAGCTCAAACAAGTTACACTGATATTTCCAGTTTAGGGGGAGTGTGTGTTTCCCTGCCTGGTGTTAGCTGAGGTCCTGCTCTTCTCTCTCTGGTTTCTTTGGAATGTTGCACAGTAAACCAAAGGGGAAAGGGGATGGTGAGTTTCTGTGTGCTGCCCATATGAAGGGCTTCTGGAGAAGATGGTACTTGTGATGTGAAGGGTGAGCTCTGGAGGTACAGGAGCCACTCTGAGCCCTGTCAGAGGGGTCTGCTCTTCAGAGTTCTTTGTGATGTGCTCTTCTGAGGTTAAAGTTTCATCATTTGCATGGTGCCTGTCTGGGGGTGTTAGTCAGAGAGGTTCCTTGAGCTGCAGGTGAGGTTGTCTCATTTTCTGGGTGCTATGAAAAGAAGTGTCTTTCCATACTCTTGGTTTATCATGTTTGCTGGCTGTTGGCTCATTTTGCCTTCTCAAGTGGTCATAAAAAGAAAAAAAAAATTAGTTTGAGGAACAGAATTTTGGTCCCACCAAACCTCTGTCCTGGTGAATCCACCCCACCATTACCACATGTGAGATAAACCTAATCTTTAGCTGCTGAGTAGGCTAGAAATCAGTTTAACTTGCAGCTGGGGATGAGCTATTGATAAGGAGACTATTCCAGCCATTGAAGCTGCCACCTTATCAAAGAACTCATTACTTGTGCTGCAGAGAAGGAGTGCTGGCTGCCCAGGGCTGAGGGTTTCTCAGTCATCCTTTGGGAAGTTTTCCACTCCTGACCAGGAGCTCAATGAGGGGCTGTGGCTCTCTTTCTTCCTCTTGGCTTAGGACAGAGTCTGCAGCACCCCAGTGGGTGTTTTTTCTGGGTTTTTTTGACTTTCATTTCTAAGTATGAACTGCTGTAAAGCTTAGGATTGTTTTCCCTTTTAGAGGATTAGTCTATATTTCTCCTCTCTTAACGAAACAAGTAGATTTTTTTTCCTTTGAATTCTTCCTCCTGTTGTTTCTCTGCCTATAACTAAGACCCTTTTAATCTGTAGCTCTTCTTCCATATAAGTTGTCTCTATGTCAAACCATACATGTTTTTCTTCAGTATTTTTCTTTGTCACCTCTGTGATAACCTTATTTACTGCCTCCTGTTTCATGGCACTGTCATTATTTCTTTGCTTGGATAACTTAGAGAAAATTTGAAAAATATCAATACAGAATTGTTTGAATGTGCTTTCAAAAGTCTCCCTCTTGATCTGTGTGACCGAAAAAGGAAACCTTCAGTTCTTTAAAGGCCTTTTTTTTCCAAAGTACTGTGGAAAAACTGTGGGGTCCTCTGCTTCTACTGAAACTAGCTGTAATGTGAGATTGGGGGAAGAATCCACTTGAGTTGTCAATTTTAATAGCAAATATCTGATCTTTCTTTTTCCCAGGGGTTTTGTGCCACTTCTGCACATCTCTGTTCTGCTTTTTCTATGATCTTGTAAGGTTTCATGTGCTGCTTTATTTTTTTTTCATATTTTATTTTCATGCATAGAGTGTCTAAATTTGTTACAAGTTGCACTGGAAAAGAACTTGTTATCTATATCAATAGAGCTCTGCAACAAACCTTTCTTGCCAAACCATATTTACGGTACATGCTGTATTTTTAAATAGCAAAATACTTATTTCTAGTAGAAAAAACAAACTCATTTTCTTAATTAACTTTTTTATGGAGGGTTTAATGCATGTTCATTATAGAAATTGCAGCTCTCCTCCGAAAAATTGACTGTAAAAAAAGTTCTTTGTGGGGTTCCATATTTATTGTGCCTTAGTGATTTTCATATAAAATATATGCAGGTTGGGACTGAAAAGATGCTTTTGTTTTTCTACCTGGCAGCCTTGTACATTCAAATGGGGCTCTGGCTCAAGCTGGGTTTTTTGCCTCCCCATGCATCAGCACCAGCAGGACAAATTACAGCTTCTGTTTACACCTGCCTTTTCAGTGTGCTTGTGCAGGTGTGACAAAATACAGCCTAGCAAACCTTGTTGTGTGAGGGGACTCAAATATGGCTTGCCTGCTGCTGCGTTGGCCCTGTAAAAATAACAGGACTTGGGAAGGGGGAAAATTTATTTTTTTCTTTTTGGCGTGATCATGGGTACATTTACACTTGAGGAACCCATTTGCTAGGCAAATAAACAGTTGACATCTTCACACAATCATGTCCTGAAAAACAACTGTGCTGCTAGCCAGGAAGATAAATCCTTTTTGCATTGGGCAGCTGGTTCTGTTCTTAGAAGCTTCTATAGGTACCTGCATCTGGGACCCTGTAGGATGGAGTTTTTCCCTAATTCCCCAGGAAAATGAAGTTTATTCAGTTGCTTAATTTAGAGCTGCTTTACAGCCCAGGGTTGTTGGATGGCTTCTGTTTGGTGAGTATTATGTGGATAGGCATGATCAGCACCCAGGTTCCTGCTTGTGTTGGGGTGATGTAGCCAGAAATGTATATTCTATCACCATCTGCTGAAGCCAGGTGGGGCAGTGACCCTGATCTCCATGGCACATACTATCTGCTAATGGGCCATCTTTAAAACCATCTGGGGCAATCATCTTTATCTTTTCCACAACCCATCCTCCCTCCAGGAAGATATCATCTGCTGCTGGCCCATTCAGTCCCACTGTATGACTGATAAAATTACATCATCCCACTGGGAGATGCTCCAGCCAGGGGAGCAGCCAAGCCTTTCCTACCTAGAGAAAAACTGAGGTTTTGGACAGCAAGGTACCTTCTTTCCACTGAATTCCAGAGGAAAGCCAGACCTTTCCACATCATCCCTGGACCTTCAGAGGAAACTGCACCTTCTACAGGAGCACTGCTCCAGCTGAACCACATCTGCCACTGCAGAGGGACTGTAGCCACCATTTAATGGGACTGCTACCAACACCCTGACTGACTGACAGTGTGTCAAGTTGGATTCTGACTCTGTCAGGGTTGGGATTCTTCTTTCTAATACTGCATTTCTATTTTAATTTTCCTAGAAAATTAAAAGAACTGTTGTTCCTAATTCCCATATCTTTGCCTGAGAGCCCCTTAATTTCAAAATTTTAATAATAATTTGGAGGGAGAGGGTTTACATTCTCCATTTCAAAGAGGGGCTTCTGCCTTTATTGGCAGACACCTGTCCTTCAAACCAGAACATATGTTTAGCAAAGTTTTGGTAGACCAAGTAAAGCTTTGGTTTCTGAGCCAGCACAAAGGCACCACTACTCTGCAGCCACCAAGATCTTCAGGCATCTCACCCTGAGGCTGCTGCTTGCTGACATCTCTTCCTAAACCAGTGCATTCAGAGGCTGGACCAGG
Organism: Erithacus rubecula; assembly: GCF_903797595.1. Classification (NCBI taxonomy): domain Eukaryota; kingdom Metazoa; phylum Chordata; class Aves; order Passeriformes; family Muscicapidae; genus Erithacus; species Erithacus rubecula. Next base: position 8,430,935 of record NC_136659.1, on the reverse strand, counting down.
CTCTGCAATGACCAAGTGTCTGGAGATCTTTTTCTTTTGTGCCATTCTGGAATCTGCTATCTGCAAAGTGAAATGGACAGAGGAGAAATCCATTTGTCACTGTTCATCTATTAAGAAATCTTGATGGTTATAAGAGCAGTTACATCTTCTTCCCCCATCTGTTCCCTTGGAAATATCCAGCAGGATGAGGAAAATTCCTTGATTTCTTTCTAAATAAAAATTGCAAGAGTTTTTTCTGATGACATTGTAGATACACATAAATAGAAGAGGTGATAATTTTGTTGGCTGGTTCCCATGTGATTGCTGTATTTGAGTTTGTTGTAGAATCCCAATGTGTGGCCACAACTATTTTGTTTTATCCCTGTGATATTTTTTTCTCCCACATGCTTTTTTATTCATTTTCTTCTTATAATATCGACACATGTTCATCCTACCCGAGGTTGCAACTTTATTAAATGCTATTATAGTCCATTTTGTCACAACATCACTTTCAGTGAAAAGGCTCTGCATATTGCTTTAATCAAAGAGATTGCATTTTATTCTTTTGAACTGTAAAATTGTAAGTAGAAAGACCAACATAAAAACCCTGAGAATTAATTAGTTGCAAATGGGCTTCTTGGCACATAAGGAAAGGCTTTCATTTTGCTGTTAATATAAGGAAAATATTATTAGAATTCATTGGGGGAAAAAAAAACTTGTATAGTTGGTTTGAACTGTATTGGGCATGTATAGCAGTTCCACACTTCTGTGGAAGATGCTTACCTGGAATTTAAAATATGTGCCCCTTAACACATGGCTCCAGTTATTTTCTGCAGTGTCTTTTGAAACAAATAGTCATGTAGCCCAGGGTGAATGGGTTTGTTCCTTGGTTTTGTATCCAAACAACAGTACTGGGTGGGAATCCACTGAAGTGTAAAAGCATCTCTCTATGTACAGGTCCTCTAGCTCTCTCAGTTATCAGAAATAATGGTGAAAGAGAAAAGGAGAAAAAAAAAAAAAAAAAAAAAAGACAAACCATAGGAAGAGCTCTCCACCCCTGCATGCAGTAGTGAGCAGAGGGCTCTGTGCCAGGACTGTTTGTTTAAGAGCAGTGATACTTGTCCTACAAGCAGGTGGCAAATTTAGAAATCCCTGGGCTTCACACCATTTCATGGGCAGCACATTCCTCAGAAGCCTGTGGATTTATTATCCTGGTTCCCCCTTTCTTCCTTGAAACAGGGAGAAGGGAAAGACAAGCTCTTTGCCTTTGTCCTCACTGTCCAAGTTTTGCAAGAGAGCTGAGCCCTGTTTCTGTAGATGTGTTTGTAAGGGCAAGACCCCTATCATGAGTTAATGCTGGCAATGAGACAATATTATCAGAAGCCTTTTTGGGGCTGTTAACTGAGACTGTGTGTTCTGCCATCCAGGGAGCAGATTAATTCCCAGGCAGTGGTCTTGTTCCCTTCTTTCATGGTGTGAAAGTAGTGTTTTGGTGGGTTAATTATCTGTATGTAGCAATGAACAAAGGTCAGGGATGTGTGCTGATATTCTCAATGAAAGAGAATTTTCTGAGTAATTGCTGTGAAAAGTCAGGAGTTAAGAAAACAAGCTGGACTTGAGGCTCATGAAGGCCATAATCACTCCTTTTCTGCCTTCTGAGATGTTGCTTGTGCAAAGGTCATTAAAAAAAAAAAATCTTGTGTTAATAATCACAGTCTTCTTGATGTCAGGAGACATGAAAAGACCATGAAGAACATTGTCTCTCCATTCCTGCTGCTCGAGCTGTATTTGTTTGTTGTGGCTATGAGTGAGCAGATCTCAGGAAATTAATGAGCTGATGCCTTGTTAAGCATGGTACAATTTAATGGAAATGTGTTGTTAATTTCTGGGACCCCGTTTTTTACTTCCTCTCTCATACTTGCTAAGAAACTATTTGTTAACTTGCTAGTCATACATCAAAGAAGGAGAGGGAGATCCTGATGAGGGATGCACATCTGATGTCTCCACATTTATAATGAGAATTGTTTTCCACACTGGTATCCTGTTGCAACGTGTTTGCTACTTAGGAAAAAAAAAATATGCAGCATTCTGTTTTGGCTTGCTTTTTCACATTGTTGTGCACAAGCCTACCTGTCAGAGCACTTGGATTGGAACCTTCAGAGAATTGGCCTGTTCATTACCAATTAAAACCAGAAATTACAGAGCTTTTGCTCTGGTTTAAGGTGGCATCTCTGAGAAGTGATTTTGAAGACACTGTCTTAAACAGCTCAATCTTTTGATGAAAACTTGAAGACTGGAAGCACTATGTTAATTAGTGGAGCAGTAAATCAATAAACGTATCACAGTTGCTTCATCCACTGTCCAAATAAATGAGCTCAGTATTTTACATCTGCATTTCCTTCTTTACCCTTCACCCCACTGAGATAAGGAATTTAAGATCTTCACTGCACTTGCAGCTGCATGAAGGGCAAATTAGAAACTGCTGCTTTCTGTGAATACAGCAGACTGATGTATTAGAGAATTTCTTTCTGAAAATGACTTTCATTGGAAGAGCCAGATAAAGTAATCTATTTTAGATCCATCTTTACAAATAGGTCCTGTTGAAAAGGCTGGCTGCTAAGACTGTTTGGCTCTCTGAACCAATCTTGCTTTTGAAAAGTGTTTAAAGATTTAAGCTTAGCCCTAGACATCAATTTCCAAAAGCTTTTGGACTTCAAACAATGAGCTTAACTAGCCTCTAGAATAACATGAAAGCTAGCAAAATGTCTAGAACATCTACTGAAAAAGCCTCTAATATCTCTAAGTGCCCAATTTATCTCTGGATTTAACGTTAAAACTGATGGAATTTTTAAATGGGGAAAAAGTTCTTCTAAAATATAATCATAAGCTGCTCTAAAACACTGTTCTGAACCGTCTGGGACAGATACAGTTTCTTACATACCTATTTTGCAGTAAGATATGCTGCTAGAGGGGATGATTTACTGTTTCTGTCAAAAGGAGCTGCAGTTCCTGTTGCAAAATTGTTAGAGTCTGAGTCTAAGGGGATTAGTACATTTTAAGTTTAAGGTTTTTAGTGTGTCATTTAGTTAATTTATGGTACCTCTTCCAGTGGCTGTGGAAATGGTCTGCTTTCTAATATGGTGCCATGGATAGTTTTACAGAGAATTTTAATTGCCTTACAGTTAGCATTTTTAACTCTCTTCTAACCCCCTTCTTTGCTCATTCCTTTCCAGAAGTGAGGATTCCTGATGTTGGCTCCAATTTATCTGCTTTGTCCTTACTACTCCTGCATTGTAACACACCCCTGGTTTAGATATGGGGATGGGAAAATAAGCAGGTTTGACAGAGTGGTGGCAAATGTCTTCCTCAAGCATTTCCAGCTCCAAAATGATAAGGAGGCCATAGAGGACTTGCCAAAATGTAGCAGCCTTAAAGCAGTCACATTTTATGCCATTTTAATTCACACTAAACAGGAAAGAAACAAGTTTTTCATCATTTGTTGCCACAACTCTTCAGTCAAATTTGTTCTGATGTGATGATTATTTAATCTAAGATGTGATTGAAGTGTTTTTTCAGCTTCTGGGTAGGTCTTTTGAGATATTTATTTCATAGCCTGGCATGAGACCCTTGGGGGATATCAGAATCCTGACCTGCCTTCCTTTCCCTGTAGTTGCTCCAAGTTTCTCTTTGGGTGCTCAGCACTTCCCATGGGGCATTCTGGGCTTTTTCAGATGTTTTTTTGATGGTGTCTGTTCTCTTGTCAGCTCTGTATTGGTCCCTGTAAAGAAAATTGAGCCCTTCTGGGCAGGGCTGTTGCCTTTTACCACCTCTTGTCCCTCCCAGCCCTCTGGGTTGTTGTTAATTTCTGGAGGGGTGGTGTTCCGAGGCATTAATTAATATTTTACATGTCTGTCCTATGATTCTCAAGCCCACCCTACCTAGTCCCTTTCTGGGATTATAAATGATGGTGTTTGGAATCCCAGTTTTCCTTGGGAAGTTCGACTTACAAGACCAAGCTGGCATCAAATTACCCGTGTGTCTCCTTATCACAGAAGGTTGTTGGTGAAATTAATTTCCTTCTCATAGTCTCCAATTAAAATACAGTTTATCATGATGTACTTTATTGTGACTCACATGAAAGGACTTTAATGGATTATTTTTCAGCAGGTGGAAATGCTATTTGTAAGGCTTTGGGTGATTTCATGTGGCACTGCTTATACATATGGGAGGAGAAAGAAAATTCTTGATCAGTTGATGGATTATTTCTAAATTGGCTTTGTCCTTAATGTTACAGTTGCTAATAATGATTTATAATGCTTGACCATTTTCTCCTCCTTTAGGAACAGATTTTAAAAATTGCTGTGTTTGAATGTTCTGTTCCAAAAAAAAAATACTTGGTTTGGGATTTTTTTCAGCACTTCTATTGTCTCATTTTGTTCTACACATAGACACAATGTCCTGCTATGAATGATAACCTTGAGAGCTGCAGTGTCACTGGTGACCATGAATGTATTTGTGCAACCTGAGGAAACTTGGTGTAATTATTACCTATCAGGGAATATGACTCTGGTACTAATAACTATTTCAGAAGTAATAAAGTTTCAAAGGATAATAGAGGTTGTTTGCTATTGGGATTTTTTAATCTGCTAAAGCAACTATCAAGTGTGCCCTTCATAAGCACCTGAATGCATGTTTGAATCCATTCTTTCAAGAAACATAGCTAAATAATTCCTTATTTTTGAGGATATCCTCAAGTGTTACAGGTGTCAAATACTTAAGTTTTGAAGTATTTTAATGCTAGTTTGACAGATGTGCTTGATAATCCCAAATCAATTTCGGTCAGATCAGAATAATTTAACAGGTTTAGCTGTTGATGGCGGGGGTGGGACCATTTTGCTTCAGTTGTTCTGCCCAGCTATTCTAATTAATCTCCACTTAATTTAAAGAAATTACTTACCGTATCCGATAATGAGTTAATTTGTAATTCAATTAGCAGCGCCGTTTGCGAGCCTTTAATGTGAGCAAAAACACCTGCTGAACTGAATGACACCTGGGAGAGGGTGAGAAGGATCTCCCTGCCCTGGCGTGCCAGGGAGGGCAGGGCCAGGTCACACCACTGCCCACAAAGAGGGACTGGCACCACCTGCCTCAAATTTGTGAATTTGTGCTCCTTGCAAGGAGCTGCCAAGTGCTGTGGGCAGGAAGGGCTTTTTTCCTGCCATGGTTTGTGTTTGGGTCCTGGTATAGATTGGGAGAATTATAAGGTTTAGGACATGCCACACCTTGTGGGTTGTTTTGACCCAGCTGTTGGCAAGGACGTGCTCTCACTCTCCTGCAATGCTGAGATATCATATTGCTTCTCCACAGCCCCATTTCCAGCACCACAACTGCTGTGAAGATTTCTGGTGGCCATTTAGCAAAGACAATAGGTCGATGTTTCTTGCTTTTTTTTTTTTTTTTATTATTTTCTCTAGTGCCACTGAAAATGGAAGGATGCACCACAAAGTATGCATTTTAAACGAAGGTTTGAAGAGTCTGGGAAAGAATTAAATAGGTGGATTTATTGGCTGAATAGATCTTGGCTAGACTGCATTGCTAATATTTTTTAGCTTAAACAGAAAGGAGAGGTTTGGGTTTGAGATGTTTACAATGAAAATACTGACAAACAGATCCATTTTAAAACAGCAAAACCCTCCAATAAACAACCCACTTCCAAACAACCCAACCAAAAAAAACCATGAAATAGCATGCAGATTAGTCACTTTCTGAAACTGTTTTATATCTGATTGCACTAATTTTAATCATTAATTAAAAATGGAAATATGTTGCTTAGTTTTGTGAAGCTGTTATGCAGCAAGGGAGGTGGCTATAATAGTCATCTGCTCAAAATGCTTACACAAATACCCAGCCCTAGTTAAACAGAAATTTTTCGGGGTGGTTTTGATAATGTGATCCAAAATGCAGATAATGGCATAAGCAGAGTAGAAAAAGCAGGTCTGCAGAAAAGTGGCACAACAGGAAGGGTGACAGAGGGTGGCATAGCACTTAGTTCACTGGGAAAGGAAAGGACAGAGGAGGAAAAAGAGATCAAGTGTCTGTATTCCCTAGTAGACTGTGACTCAGGGTGGGATTTAAGCCAAATGACCAGATTTAATGCTTCTAATCACTTTTTTATTCAGCGGTTCTTTTTTTCCTCTCCATGACTAGCACCATTTAAGCAAAGACTTAACAGGCCAATGTTCATCTTAATTATGCTCTTTCAGGTTTGTGCACACTCACAATGCCAAGCATTCAAGGCAATCCAAGCTTTTCCTGCCTTTGGCAGAAGGAAATAGATGCCTGCTCCTAACACTTATATCCTATGTGCTGTATGTCACAGCCCCATTGAAGCAGGAGTGGAAATGTTCAGATGAGGTTATAGCTGCTGAATATTTTAGATGCTTAGAATCACAAACAGAGGAAGGTAAAGCAGAGTTCGGCTGCCAGTTGAAGACTACTAATACATGGATCCCTTAGATTTGAGAGCTGCTGGTTCTTGGCATGGTGAGTGCACAACTGCAGTGAGTGCTGAACACACACACCTGTGGTATCTGCATTCAGAGTTACACCAGGTGCCCATTACAAAATTATTTTTGAATGAGCATCAATGCAAAGTTACAGCTACTGTTGTATTTCGTTGGTTTTAGAGTGTTGTAGGGGCTTTGAGGTTTTTGTTGTTATGTGGTTCCCAGGAAATGAAGCTGCTATAAGGCAAATCACTGGCTCCTCCCACTTCTTTGTCTACATGACTGGAAGACCCTTCCACTGTGGTGTGCTTTGAGAGCTCTTTGTAGCATTTATGAACAGTAGACATAAAAATCCTAAAATTTTACCACAAAAATTTACATGAATTGACTAAATAACCGGGCAATGTAATTAAAATCACACAATCTTTTTTCTTTCTTTTTTTCTTTTTTTTCTTTTTTTTTTTTTTTTTGGTCACTGACTTTTATGACTTACAGTTGTTTCCATCTTCCTGAAATATGGGTTCCTAAATTGTAATGCAGTATTTACAAATACATTTCCCTTAGTGTGCAACTCAAGACATTAGTCCCACTAATTTAATATCAGCTAAGAGCTCCTCTTGAACAACCTAACTGTGATCCTTAAACACTCTCTAACTCATTTCATAGCTTCAGACAGGGTTTTTTCCCCCATATGGTTGTGTTACACATATTCTTGGATTATTGCCAGTTTATCAGGTCACTGTACTGTCACCAATTTACCGACTCACTTTTTCATCTCACTGCTGAAATAATCTTTGTGCCCTCAGCACTTTCACAAGTGTTTCCAGCTGTATGTGCCTCGTTATTGAACCGCATCAAACCTGATCCCTTCAGTGCTCCACTCACTCCAATCTGGTTTGCTGGTGTTGCCTGTATCTGGTAGAAGCTGTTAAGTCTTTAAATGTAGGAGGGAACTGTGTAGTTCATTAACGTGTCCATTATAAAGATCTTTAATTATGTTGTGAACATCTGAGTTGATAATCCCATGGTAAAAGGCTAGCTTGTATCATTATTTTTGCCCTTATCGGTCAAGTCTTTGGCCTTCTGTGCTTAAAAAGCAGAGGGAGATTTTTTCTAACTCAAATGCACTTGTTATCAAACACTTTGATAATCCCATACTAACTTTGAAGTTATTTTGTCTTGGGTTTATGTGAGACAATTACTTCCACAGGACCGTGGGATAATTCAGGTTCAAAGGAGCCCCTATTCCAACCTCCTGCAAGCAGCGTTAGATGTGAGACAAGGCTGCTCAGGGCATTAACCAGGCAGACCTTGAAAACTTGCAAGTGTGGAAACTGCACAGCCTGTCTGGATCCCCCTTTCTCTGTCTTCATGGTGAAAAGACTTCTCTTATCCCTTTCACCCTCACACAGTTTTTATGAATATCTGCAGCATTTGAAGTTAAGAGAATTTTTTCATAGTCTTTATTAAGCTGGCCTAGGTTATTACTTTAAAAATGTTAGTAAGTGATGGAACATATAGCTATTAAATTAATGCAAATCTGAACAGGAAGGGTTTTGTACAACCTTTCTTCTTTGACATAGAAGTGAGTTTAATTGCAAAAATATTTTCCATTCTAAACTAAAGAGCTGTGATGTTTTAATACATTTTTCTGTAACAAGATAATATTCCATATCTTCAGGACAGACTTGTGAGTGGCTGAAGGGTGCTGCTGCTGGTGGCAGTTGTCACTGTGCAGTGAGTGGATGCTCCAAGTCTAGTTATCACAGAAAGCACGCTGGGTTAGACAGCATCAGTTTGTGCTTCAGCTGGCAGAAAAGCTGTGCTGTCCCTGGGGAGCCTGATCCAAGGCAGGAGGAAAGCTTTTCCAGAGCTGAGCTCTTTCTGTAGAGGGAATGACATCTGCTTGCATTGTTTTATACCTGTTTGAGAGTCTCTGCTGAGCAGTGGTCTGCGCTGGCGTGCGGGGCTGCCAGCCCAGCACACCTCACAAGCAATTTCCCTGAATCCCTCCCGTGTGGATTGAGGCACACTCTCAGTGAATTACTGGGAAGAAGGATGGGAGCTGTGCTGTTCTAGTGGAAGCACTTTAGGAGCAGATACCGAGTGTGGGGAATGACTCCTGCACTGATGGTAACACGGTGTTCTAAAGTGCTGTCCCTTTGTGTCCCAGAACAGACTTAAGGGAGTGCTTTGGTTTATTAAATGTCATTTATCCCTCAGCTCTTTTAGTTCTTCTCAATCTCCTCTTCCGTCTAGTGCTGGGGAAAACACAAGTCCACACTGGACTATACTTGGTAGGTCATTTACTCAGTAAAAGTCCAGCAATGTCACTAAGAGACAGGAAGCCTAATTCCAAATAGCAGATAACTGTTCCTAATGATGGACTTCAAACTATTCAAGTTTCAAATTGCAATTACTATTTGTAACAACTTTAAAATACCAGTGTCCACATTTAAAACACCAGCCCAGCTGCAGGGCAGATGTGAGGTATTTTACTGTGGGCCTTTGTTAGAATATATGAAATTCCACTGATAAAATTAATCTATAGGTTTGCTAGCCTGAACACTTAGTCTTAGTGTAAAGCCCAAGTTCTTTGTTTTAAAAGTGTGATTCCCAACGCTGTTGCTGCACCAGGTCGGGTGAAATGCCCATCCAACTTGTGTCTTATTTCAAACTGTGGGCATTCGAGGCTACTCAAGGAAAGAGCATTTTAAAAGGTGTGAAGCAAAGGATGATATTTTTCCTAGTACACCTCCAGTTTAAAGACTCCCTGGGGCAGTGTGCATTAGCAAGTGTTCTGGAAGGTGTTAAGATGGCACACTGATGTGCCTAGGCTCATTTTGATCACTAGTTAGATAAATACGGTGTTAAATTGAACTAGTGTTTGTCATCTCTTCTACCCTAATAATTTCTTTCAAATTTTATCTGATAAATTGCATTCAATCTAGGAAATTCAGCCTGATAGTCAAACTGTAAAAATCTCAAGAATGAGAATGTTCAGCTAAGTGGCCCACATAACTTAAACCCAGTCCTTTGCCAATAGTGCACATTAATTATTATTTAAGTGTTTAAATGTGTTAGTTTGAATTAGCTGCAAAAAACTGCAGCTTGTCTTTGGAAGACTCATCCAGTTGTTCTTTTCTATTGTTTCCATCACTATGGGGCAGAGTTAAGGCTGTTTGGATGGCCTCAACTGTAATTATGCTATTGCAAGCAATTTATGAAATGTTTACATGCATATAATACATTGTATATTAACTTCATTAACCCTAATGCGCTTTGGATCAGGTCCAACATTGATGTGTTGCTGAATTTGTAAAATGCTTTGGGATACTTCAGATAAAAGGCACTGTGATAAAGTGGGAGTTAGTAATTACCATAAGCATGAGGAAGTGGTTATATTTGACTCTAGCCATTGACCCATAACTCTTGGAAAGAAATTGAAAACTAAATGATAGAGACTGCAGAGTAGCATCCCATCAGAAAATCTGTGCAATTTCCTAGTGTCTAATCTAACTACCCACTCTGAAGGCAGAGGGTGAGACATTTTCATCTGGTTACAGTTAAACAAAGTGCTGAGTATTTCTTTTCCCTACCTGCTCTTTGTGCTGGGCAGTAGGCTCACCTGCAGCCTCCAAAGCATCATCCTGGCCAGAGGCACTGTTCTAAAGACAATTCTGTTCTGCAGTCCCCTTTCTTCTCAGCTGCTGTGACCATCCCTTCCCCTGTAGTCTTGGCACCATGATGCACAGTCTCTGTGATCAGTCACCTTCTGGTAGTCTGGTACTGGCATTTCCCTCCATGAAATTGCTCAGCTGAGTGCTGGCAAGGCTGCAGACTGGCATGGTCAGGTGCCCAGCAGAACAGGAATCTGCCAGGCTCCACATCTCAGGAAATCTGGGCATCATCCGTTTGGCTACCAGCAGTGAAGCGTGGCTAGCAAGAGACAGGAGAATCTATCTGAGAATTTGCAGCTCAGAGTGTCTCACTGAGGCCAGGTTAGGAGGAATGCAGTGCTCTTGCTGAGTGTGTGCTTGCTACAGCTGAGGGGAGACCCCATCCCAGTTTCCTCACAAGGAAAGGCAGAGGGGCAGGCACTGAGCTCTTCTCTGTGGTGACCAGTGACATTTGAACCAAATCCTTGGGCCAGTGGTGGATTTTTGGAGCTGTTCTGTGTAGAACAAGGAGCTGGGCTTTGATGCTAGTTGTGTTCCAACCCAGGATATTCTGATGTCAGTGTAAGAAGGGCAAGCACAGTCCTTCTGAGATAAGGAAGGAAGAGAAAACTTCCCTGCCTAGCTGCTAAGTACATCTTGTCCTTTTCTTGGGATTTATATTTGGGGGTTTAAGTCACCTTTTTTTGCTTTTTGAACAGAAGATTGTTCAACTCCTGTGTGTGTATGTGGAAAATTCTACTGGGGATGATCCCAGTGCTGTCAATCACTGAATGTCATGACAGTATAGCCAAGAGCTCTCTGGACAGTAGGAGAAACATGGAAACACTTACAGAGACTTACATGAAATAGATAAATAATTAAAATAGTCATTGACTCTTCTATTGACAATGGGTAATGGTGAAAGGAACTTGAGGAGGAGGGTGTGACCTCCAAAGGCTTGAAGGGGGTGGTGCAATTTCAAGTGTGAAATGAAACATGCTACTGAAATCAATCTATCTCTGCAAATTCTGAAAATAAGGTCCTGGAGAGAGGTTTGGTTTTCATTCCTCTTGAAAGAATCATGCTGTCTGTGTCTCAGGAACGTGAATTCATCATCAGTGAATCTGTCCTGCTGAGGGATGCCCCTCTCCTGCCTAGTGGTGGTGGGTATCCTGTAGATTTTGGTTCAGCTGTAGGGCTGGGCAGGGGCCTGAAGGCACCACAGACAACAGGGCTGAACTTCCTCTCCATTTTCTGCTATTTAATGACTTTCCTGTTGTATGAGAAATATCATTTATTGTATTTCCTATATTACATGGTAAATATTTGTCATGGTGAGTAATCTGCGTGTATGTCATAGAAAAGGTCACAACAAATGTATGATTTGACAACAGAGTTATAAACCATCTCTTTTTTCTGGTGCCAGTTTTTCTGTACAAAACCTGTTCCTCACTGCTGCAGAGAGCACAGTGGAAGTCCCAAAAATGCAAATATCCTTAGTTAGAAGATGGATGTCAGAACCATCCCCATCATTTACAGGACAGAGTTGTTTCTAGACAAAAAATGTCCTTGATGTATTTAAAAACAAAATTAAAAAAAACCTCCTTGCAGCAAGGAGTTCAAATCCTCCTCTCCCAATGAGAAATAAGTTAACTGTGCTGTGTGGTACTGGATATAATCTGCTTACAAAGAGGGCATATTTTTTGCCAGTAAAGCAATTTATTTAGAAAAACAGACATATCAATCTAAGGTAATTACAAATTGGAACAGAAAAAATTAAAGTAAGTACCTCAGAGGCACTTGTTGTGGAAGGAATTTTCAAATAGAAACATACTGGCTAGAAAAATACAATATGTATTGTTTCTGTCCACAGTTTAGATTAGTTGCTGCATTAATATGCAGTAATGTACATTTATGCACTCCTGCTAATCATATCCAGAGCACTTCTGAAGTAAATAGACTCACTGTGTTCCAGCTAGTCCTGTTGTACAAAGCACAGCACTAATCAAGCAAGTTATCTGTGCAATTAGGGAATAGAAATCACTGGGGACATCATGTATTATGATCTGTCTGCTTTATTTTTAAGATCCTGAAAAGCAAACAGATAATAAATTGTGTTAGCGGTAAATTTTTATTATTCTATCTTGAAATTAGTGTTAGACAGGCACCCGAATGGCACATATTGTCAGCAACTGCTGCCTTGTTCCATCCCTTCCCCCCTCCCACTGCCCATGCATGATGTGTTGTTGAAGCACCTAACTCTCCTTCCTTGCCAGAAAGGCAAGAATGGGGCTACTGTTGGTCCTGAGCTATCCTAGAGGCAGATGCTCTTCTGAGAAATCAGAGGGACTTGCAATTTGTGCAGAACACTCTGAAATGCCCCTTCTGACAGAGAGTATCTCTGAGTCTGGGGGAGGGAGGGTGGCCTTGGGCTGGACATCAGGAACCAAGAACTTGCTCTTTTTGGTTGGCTGATTACCATCAGGAGGTCTCTGGCAGCCTGAGTCTTGTCATTCCTTTAGCAGCTCCAAAACTGGTGTAGAATAAAGATTGTGACAGTGGAAGCCATTGGTGCAAACCAAGCACACTTGGCTTGGCTGGGCCAGGAGAGGGACAGTGGCCAAACCAGCAGATTTTCAATAACTAGGAGTTGTCTTTGCACATGGGGAACAATAATCTCTTTCACAAGTTTGCCTGGACCATTCATATTTTGGCTAGAGTATAGGCTTGAATGCCCAAAATTACTTGTGGTGGCTTCTTCTGTGTTGCCATTTATAGCCTCAGAAAGCTGTTGTTACAGAATCACACACAAAGTATGTCATTTGGGAGGATGCAGCACCACAGTGGTTCTGGAAATCAGTAACTAAACGTGATCCATGCATGTAGGAACAGAGGAGATGTGGTCTGAACCAGGAAGAAAACTCACATAGTTAATAGGTTTTCAAGCAGAATTTACTTAGTTGAGAAATTTAATCAAATAGCCTCAGTCCTTTAGACAAGTCTGTGCAATGCTGTGACAGAAAGGTAGCAAACAACCTAGGAGGTGCCTTACCAAAGTCTTAGATGAAGATTAATGTGGATAGATAATAGAGATAGAAGATAAAAGAGCAGAGAATGATCTGGCCCACAATGTTTGTAAATTCAGGTTTTCTTTATCATAACATATCACTCATTTCCCATAAAATAATGTAAAATTCTATCAAGTGAAAGGTAGTTTTTAATGCAAATGTTGGTATGAGGATGTAGAGTGTACAGATTGAACTGTCCCATCCCTCTGGGGAGGGAAATTTTAAAATATGAATAGTTTTGAACACTGGATACATCCCACTTGTTTTTACAGGTTGCAAATAACCTAAAAATATTTGAAGGTACTTTATTTTCTCTGAACTAGTTGCTCAGCTCCAAATTATATAAGACAAACAGCCAGGCCTAGGAGCCCTGAACGAAGGGCAGTTGTTGGAGGGTGCAGAGGTGGATGTGGAATTTATCCCCAGCTGGATCAGAAAAAAAGCCTTCCTTGCACATGTGCATTGGGCAGTGCATCCCAGGGGTGCCTGCTGTCAGGTAATCTATTGATTGCAAGGCAGATTGCTGAAGGAGGGAGAAGCTCTCACTCAAAACATGGTTCATTGCAGCAGGATGTGCAGGAGCAGGAGCTGACCAAATCTATAAACTGCCAAAAAAACACTTGGCATGTTTGATCATCCCCCTCCACTCTTTCCTCATATCCCTCAATGTGTGGCTATCCAGATCTTTGCTTTTCAGGGTGTTTGAATAGAGTGGGTTTGTTTTTTACAGACTTTCAGTAGCTGATAAATCAGTAGTTATAGTCCTGAGGGGCAAGGGGGTGACACTGCCAGCCAGCCATGGGGTTTAAGCCACAGCCACTCTGTGAAAATGATCTGTTGAGAAAGGTAAAACATATTCAGGCTGCAGAGAAAGGGAAAATTGAGCAAAGAAACTAAACTGAACAAAGTTCATGGGAACCAAAAAGGAGTAAGGGCTGCAGATGTTGGGCAGTCTGAACAAGACAAACCATGCTGCCTGTTCAGTGCTTCTTTCTCCCCATATTTCTCATGTCTGCTGATATTTGGAATTTTATGGGAGGTTTGCATTCATTTTCTTACATTATTTTCAAAATGAAAATCCTGGGATTTGTTAAAGAAAATAAATTTATTACTGTGTTTTCAATATTGCAGTGGTTCTGCTATTGGAGTGCTGTAATTTGTAACCAGTTTTCGTGGCATCTCTTCATTGTTTGATGTTAACTAGATGGAAAATTGAAATTGCAAATATTAATCTGAATGACAGATGTTTTGAAAAGAGAAAAGACTTCCACTTTCCAGCTACAGACATTATAGGAGGAATATTTTGTTTTGGAAAAAAAAAAGAAACAAAAAAAAACAAACAAAAAGCAGAAACATAAAGTAAAAGCAAACATACCAAAGCCAACTGAACCCCCAGAATTAAACCCAAACCCTCTCCAGAGGGTTTCAGGAAGGCCCTGGCTCAGTGAAGTGCTGCAGCACTGCTTGGTTTCCAGGAGCAGTGCCTCTTTCAGCATCAATAACTGAGCACTTAGAGCACTGATCAAGCAACTCACTCCTGTGAGACAAGATTGCTTCAGCTGATTATATCTATAGCAGCTTCTGTCTCCTTCAGACCTTTCTCCATCTCTTGAACAGAAAACAAATGAATGTGTTTTTACACCCCTGTGGAAAATGGATTTGGGCTTCTCTGGAAATGTTACCCTTCTGTTTGTGTAGGACCTGCTTGCAGATGGGATAATCAGCAATGACTCTGTGTATGCTGTTCTAGTCATCACTGTCAGAAGGTCATGCTCTTTTCTCTTAATTGAAAAAGGGGGGAAGGAGTTTTTAAAAGCTCAATTAAAAAAAAAAAAAACACTTTATGAAACATCTACCATTCAGTGGTGCTTTGTTATGCAATTCAGTATGCCCCTATAAAGCTCAGTGCCAAAGCACAAAAAGGGATAACAAAATCCTTTCAGTCCAGAAGCACAGCTGGGCTGCAGCTCTGGTGCCCTGCAGAGCATCAGAGCTCTCTGGAATAAACTCTTGAATTGTCACATAGTCCCAAATACATGCCTTGGATGTGGGCCCCAACCTCCATTGGTTGGGGTAAGCTTGGTAATTTTGGGTGAGAACATGGTGCTGTCTGAGTGCTTGTGTGATCAGCATCTGCTCTAAGGGGATGGTGTACAATCTGGATTTTGGTGACTCCAGTGTGTCAGTGCTCTGTCACAGCAACATCAGGACACACCCAGGTCCTCTGGGTCTTATTTTTGTTAGAATAACTTTTCTTCACCTTTAATCTTCTTCCCACATCCTCTTCCTCCAGTTACCAGGTAAAAAGCCAAGACCATTGCAAGGCTAATGAAGCATCTTTTTCCATGCTGGGCCCTCACTGGGGTCTGTAGGTTGTGGTTTTAATGGGCAGGGTGACAGAGGACACAAGAAAAGGGCAGGGTTCAGTGCCCAAGTTTTCCCCAGGATCACTATCAATGTACTGCTAGTTAAAAAAAAAATAAATCTAAAAAGGGGCATTTTTTGAGTAGCTGACAGCAACCTACTTTTGCCCAAAAAAATGTCAGTTCAGGCAATGAAGTCAGATGAAGAAAATGAAAGTTTGCAGGTGCCATGGCTAAGTAAGTGTGTTCTTTTTCACCTGAGTCCAAGCAATGAGGATGCCCTGTCCAAAATCATGAAATATAATTGTGGTTAATGCTCACACAACACCTTGGCTGCTGAAGGACAGCAATTTTTAGGATTTGAGACACTTGAAATGTGGCTTTTGTCTCTGTGGTTGTCTGTCTTATTTCTTGGATCTTCCCTGTACAGCATTTCTGAACAGGCACCAGAGGATTTGCAATTCAGTGCAAAATGACACTGGAGATACCAGTCCCAAACAAAGACAGGTGGAGGTATGATAGATACCAAAAGGTCAAATTCTGCACTGACATTTACCAAGACGTCTCTATAGGTCTTGATATTTTTTTCTATTATCCCCATGCTTACATTTTATATTCATGTTGTCTAGATTCTACAATTCTCACCTCCAAGCCCACCTCTTATTTTAACCATCTCTTCATACTTGTTCCCCTCTATGTGTGCCTGTGTCTTCAAATAATTGTTATGTACCTTGCTCTACATTTACATGAAGTTATTTTACCTGTTTTACTAAAGGCAAACCATAGAAGCAGAAGTAGGTAGTCTCATAAGTCTCATAAATTATGGCTCTTTGTGGATACCATGAAGTTAAAAGAAGTTTTGCACCATTTTCTAATAGTATCTAGATGAAACCAAAATATTAACTACAAAATAAGCAGAAGTTTATCCTTAAATGAAGAATTTCTGAAGGCCAGGAAAGGTTTGGTCTAAATCCTTTGCTCTTTGGATTTGTGAATGCCTCAGTAACTCACATTTCTCATTACTGCATGCAGATCATGGGATATGGCAGCTTTGAGGGTCTCCAAGTCCACTGTGGTCTATGACTGTAATTTAAAAGGGGGCGCTTGAAGAACTTAAAGATGACAAAGTTGAGGTCTAATTTGTTTGGAAATGCTCAAGTTCTTTGTGCCCCCTCCGTTCAACATCCTTGTTCATGCTCTAAAACACACTGTTTCAAGTACTTGATAATTTATATCAATGTGCCACTTTTCTTTCTTTCTGAATTTGAGTATCTGCCATGGGTTGTAAAAGGATCTTGCAAACTAGAAGGGATTTTTAAGACTGTGCTGTTTAAGGTTGTGGAGGGGCACTCACCTTGTCAAAGCTTCCTCAGTGATGGGCAATTGCTTAACAGGGTCTTTTGTACAGGCAGTGTGTTGGAAGCATTACTGTCACCTTGTGTATCTTCCCTTAAGTTAAATCAGAAGGACATATCTGGCCATTAAAATGTAACATCTGAAAAAATGGTGTGAAGTGCTTGTGAAGTTCCATGTGAAACAACTTCAATTAAAGGTATTTCTGAGCTTTTCTTTTCTTTTATTGTAAGCCCTCAACCAGAACATGTTTGTAAATTAAATGTGTTCATAGATGCTGCAAGACAAGACAATTCAAGACAAGACAATGAAGTCAGAATAATCCTGTGGCAATTGCACCACTAATAGCAAGAAACTAAAATTTTCCTTTTTTTCCTTTTCTACCCTTTTGTACATTAGTTGCTTCACAGCAAAAATCTGGGTCAGACGGGGTGGGTGTTCATGGGGTTTTTAAAAACATTCCAGAATTAACCGAGCCATAGAAACTTGAAGCATTCTTCTTGTAGTAATATTGCTAATCATAAAATGATGTGTGATTAAGTGCAAATTAAGTAATAAAACAAAATAACCAAGTGAATAAAAGATCATTAAACTGAGCATAAGGTGATATTAGGGGCATAAAACTGCTGAGAAACAAGTTTATATCAGAGTAACAAATAGATTCTCTAATCTGAGATCTGTATCTCTCAGTTTGTACTCAAAAAGCACTTCCTCTCTTTTAAGGGAAGCAGGTCTTTAAATACTCAGAATGCAGGAGCAAGATTCCCTTCTTGTCAGTCTGCATGAGGCAAGCACGATTGGGAAAGAGATTACAAAGAAATAAAAGAATATTTGAAGTGTCAGTGATGACAAAGTATGATCCAATTCTGCTGCTGGTCTTTTTAAGTGGAGTGGTAAAACTGCATTTTTATGTAAAGTGACTTTCCCCTTTTGGATCATCTCCCTTTTTAAAGTGCATATGGAGAATAACTCGTTCTGCTGCTGTTGCCTCCTTTCACGGGTGAGTTTTGATCAGAACTAAGCTTTTGATGTCAGGTAGCATTTATTCTGTTTCTCTGGAAATAGTTAGTGATCTCTGTCAAAGAGCAAGTGCTTTACTCATCCTCCATCTGCACCCTTCTTCTGGAATTAGCCCTGGGCACTCACCAGTCACATCTCTGAACTACTGCATCCCAACACGCTTTTTGTTCCACCTGTGAATTGTGCAAGTGCAAACCTTTGTGTACATAGAGCACTTCTGGAGTTTTGTCTTCTACTTCAGTGGATTCTTTGTGCCATTCCCATGTTGCCTGTTTTTTTTTTTTTTCTTTTTTGTACAATGCAGCTTGCTTCACTTGCAGTGTGCTGTAGCTCGTGTGTGCTTGCTGCTGGATGAGAGAGTCAACATTTCTCTAGCTTTAATTTTCTGTGACTCTATGTCATTCTTAAATAAGACTTTGTTTAGCATGACATTGCATTTATTGTAAAATGAAGAAGAGGGCCGGTAACACTTTTTAAAATTAGAAGTAACAAACTACACTATAGAAAAGAAAATACCACAAGTTTGTTTAGTTCTTCAGTGAAACCAGCAGTAAACTTTCCCACTGGTAACACATCAAATGTAACAGTTATGGACCTGTATTTTAGAGAAAACACTGTATTTTGGATTTTAGGTGACTAAAGAATTATTATTGCCAATTATTAGATTTGCAAACAAAAGGTACTACAGTCTTGGTGAGGGAAGCAGAATTATAAAGCTCAAGTAGCTGTGCATAACTGCAAACCAGATGCTACAGCAGACTTCTGATCTAACCACTCAGCCAACACCCACAGTGGAAATGGGAATAGTTTTCAGGAGAGGAATTAGACTCATCCATTGTCTCTGAATAAACACAGTTGTCTTTGCTTGTCTCCCTCATTGTTCTCATTCTATGAACTTATATGTATGAGGGACAGTTTTTTTTCTGTGTATAGAGATGCAAGGCTTATTGCTGGCTTCTCTAACTTGGAAGCTTCTGTCTGTAACAATTTCACCAACAATGAGGATGTTTATTGAGTGGAAACCCACTAGAGGTTGGGCATTTCAATCAGAGAACATCTCTCCTTGCCAGAGCCTACCATAGCAGATGTCTCATTTTCTAATACAGCACTGAATTCTTCCTGACATTTAAATTTTCGTCATGGCAATGCTTTTCTGCAGATATGGAGGCAAACTAAATTAATCTGCTGTGCTTTAAGGGGAGGAGAAAGGGTTTGAATCTTTGTGCATGTGTGTGTGAAGAGTATGGCATGACAAATAGCAAAACTCTTGATGGCTTTGTTACGGCTGTTGTTTGTTTTTTAAGTAGTAGAAAAGTATTCTGAAGACATATGGAAATGCAAAACAGTCTGAGAAATGAGAAGTATCTGATGGGATATGTGATGGAAAGCAGGTGTACTGTGTGGGAGGGCAGTGGAATAGCCTCCAGGACTTTATTTGTGAGAATGTCCTTTATCTCTGTCTTCCTCCAGCAGACGTGTGGCAAAACTGTCTTTTCAAAAGTGGATCAAAGAATGCTACCAATACATTCTTCTCATCTCCCATTTATCCTTCCATGTCTGTCATACAACTCATTTATTTTAGGCTCCAAGGAAAGTGGAGAAATTAAATTGTCTGCCAACTCGATTTCAATGCCATCTTCCTTTGTTTCAGATTAATTGGTGCAGAGTGTGATGTTCTTAAATAAGCTGTTATCTAGCACAGTGGAAGTGATGGAGAGGCAAGGGGATACCTGACAGTGACAGTACAGCTGCTCCCTTCTAGGAGAGCTGTGGCTTTTCAGATGAGAATTGTGGTCTTCAGCTTCTCTTCAGTAAATCACTG
Source organism: Erithacus rubecula (assembly GCF_903797595.1). Lineage (NCBI taxonomy): Eukaryota > Metazoa > Chordata > Aves > Passeriformes > Muscicapidae > Erithacus > Erithacus rubecula. The sequence continues at coordinate 8,411,165 of NC_136659.1, read as the reverse complement.
ATGGTCCCAAATAAATTCAGTGGATGTAGACACAGAAACATAATGTCAAATTTACTCAGGTGATCCGAAAGAAAACTTTTCCAGCACTTCTTAGATGCCCTGTGCACCTTTAAGGTTATCTCTCATGTCATGGGTATGCTGAGATGCATGATCTTGCAAATGACTTGAGCCCTGGGTTGTCCTTTCCTGAAGCTATTCAAACACCCTCTTAAATTTTCCCTCTCAGATAATTTTTTCAATTGAAGTATCATCTTCTGTTTACTTTCAGGTGAACAGAAACAGCCATTAGTTGAATGTTTTCCCTCAAAAAAGGAACAGTCTCTTTTTAAAAATCAGAATTAAAGCAATCTTGCTGTTATTAGATCCTTTTGGGAAAAGCTCAGTTACCCTGTCTCTAGGAGAAACAAGGAGGGCAAGTGAGGGTGGAGAAGAGGGAAAGTAATGATGAGAGAACAGCTAGAAATTGGGGCCCATGGAAATGTGGGAGATTAGTCTCATCCAGCTCTGCCTTTGGACCCATCTCTGTTCTTGCTGAAAACACTGGCATGGCTCCCACTTCCTGCAAAGGCACGAGAAGGAATGCTGAACCCACAGTGCTGTCTGTTTTCTTAGGATACATGTTTTGGAGATGAAAAGGAATGAAAAATCATCAAAGGCTCTGTCAGCAATTGCATAATTGACTGTTTGTCCTCTGCTGTGTGATAGCTGCAGATGAGAGCAGGGGGCCTCAGCTGGCTGTAGGTCACCATTGCCCTTCTGCACACCTCTTGGTAAAAATGTGGAACAGACCTTCCAAGACAGATGTGCTGAAAGAAACAGAGTAACTGGAATTGTCTACATGCATGGATTTTATGAATGGTGTATTGGAAAGAGCATTAAATACCAACAGGAGTCCAAGTATGAAGCCTGCATTGTCTCTGTTCCAAGCGTGCAGATGGATAATTCACTATGCAAGAGATTTTCATGACCAACATTTCAAGCAATCCTGTTTGCCTTGGACCAGCTTTCTTTAAAAAGAGAGAAAAAACATCTTAACTTTTTGTATCTGGAAGTTTTGATTCTTTTGGATAGAGTGTAAAGAGAGGAAGCAAAGAGAAAAGCTGCCTAAGGAATTTTCCCCCACACTCATTAAGTGACTGAGAGAACACAGGAGTCTTTGTGAAATCCAGTTAAACTGGAAAGTGGCAACTGAAGGTTGGATGGCAGTGAGTCTTTCATAAGATGTGTGCTATGTTATGAAAGTCAGTGCCACAAGATTCCAATCTAGCTAGAAATTTAATGAAAACCATAAAAGTGGTTGAAGGATTAATAATATTTTAAATACTTTTTTAGAAAAGAAAGCTTTAAAAGACATCTGACTCTTTGTGGTGTAAGCTTTTTCTTAGACCAGAGTGAAAGAACTTCTATCATCCTTACTTCTCTGTTCCCTTCCCTTCCTCTATTGCTTTCAACAGTCCCTGTTGTCCAGCTTGCATTCTGAATCACCAAACTCCATACCAAAATACTCTGGGTTTTCCCACTTTGGACAAACTGAGCCTGCTCATTGTGAACAGCAGTCTCAAATGCATTGTTCCAGGGGATAGTTAAGTACTGATCTGTTTGCCAAGCGACAAGCTGTAGTCAATGCTCCTGGGTGCCCACCCTCCCATTTTTGTCTGATTTCTGTTTGTGTCCAGCAGACAGTGAAAGTGGAGTGCTGGTGATGACGATTTTGGTACTGGCTAGAAGGATTCTACCTTAGCATGCTTGCTGATGCCCTACTCATATTATTGGGCAAAATTAAAACTTCCTCTTGTAATTGGGCAAATGAGCCTTCCTAAAGGACAGTGCCTCGTGTGGTGCTTAAAAGCCTGTGAAGCTGATGAGGGCTTCTCATGTACATGTTCAATAGAAGTGTGCATGCACGAGTGCATAAAACTGCTTTTTAGATCTTAAAATGCAAGCCCACTCTGGGGAATGTTTTCCTTTCTCCCAGAGGGAAGCTTTTAAATATCTATATTTAAATAAACATAAAAACCTCTGCTAATTAGTTCTCAGTAGTAAGTTTTTCGTGTTCGTCTCCTCACCCATGTCCACTTAACACTGTGCATAATCAACACAGGTGCTGAGAGCAGCACTTAAATTTCTATCTAATCAACACCAAGATGAGGTGTATGCTGGCAAGAGTGAGGCAAAACAATGGTGTAACCACACACAAGATACCTTGAGCATCTTTTCTCCCAAATTGCAGACGTTGTTTCAACAGAAAAGCAAATATTTTGCCTTCTATTTTGTCCCACAGTCATCACTGCTGAAGTTTAGAGGTTGCTTGCCCCTTTCAACCTCAGCCTCCACATGTGAAAATGCAACATTGCTATGGTAACAAGCTGTTTCTCCCATCCATAAAAATAAAGGGCCATCTTTTCTTCCCAGTGATAACATCTTATGTTTAACTGCCTTGAGCAGTGCTGACAGGGGCAATCCTTGTTACAACAGCTGGTTCTTCTTGGTCAAACAAATTAAAAAACTACCTGCAGAAACTGACTGTGATGGACCCAATCATAAATCCTTAACTCTGACTGATATTTAGTGCTCTAAACTAATGGATGAGTGTCCCTCTGGCCCTCTTTCCCTGTGAGGTTCAGAGCACTTATGTTGGTTTCTTATTTGGAGTAAACTTGATGTTGAATTCTAAGTATTTTGTTTGGTTTTTTAAAGTAAGGTTTCAATCCAGAGTGCTTTAGGTTAGACACAGTCTGGTACAAGTACCAGCACTAAGGCACTTCACAGGAGTATGGGTAAAATACAGTAATTACAAAAATGTGCACAGCCCTCTTTCTTAAGAGATCATTGCATTGTGTCCTCTGCAAGGATTCCTGGCCACCTCCTGCCAACCTTCCTGCTGCTGTACCCAAATACTTCTATGTGCCCTGCTGAAGAACAGCACCCTTCTCAACACACAGTTGAAAAATGAAATGGAGAAGGGGAAGGAGGAGTATTTTTATTCAAATGTGTTTTCACTTATTTAGAGCAGGCTGTGCTAGAAATGACAGGTAGATAATTCACAGGCTGCTGAGTTTAGTCAAAGGTGTGGAGCTGAAAATCCAGGTGCCTCTGATCATAGCCCTGAATACACTAAGCTAAGGAGAAGGATGGTAGGACCTGTGCTGAAATGACCTGCCACAATAGCCCAAGAAACTGATCCCACAGCAGTGAGATGGGCAAGAAAGGCAAATTAGCATCCTAGTGTTCAGTTTCCCTTATTCTGAAATGCTCTGTAGTTATTTCCTCTGTTTTTCAGGTGATGTTGGGTACAGCAGACTCAAAAACTTGGTCCTTGAGACAGACTCATAAAACAAAATAATTACACTTGATGCTAAATATTCCCTGCTGGACCTGCCACTCTGGAAAAATGTAAGGCACCTATACTTTTGAAGTGTACCAGAGTGTTCCAGTGATGTTTCAAAATGCATCCAAAATGTTGCCAGTATGTGTGTATTTCACAGCAAAAGCTAATCCTTCCCAAGGTCTGAGGGCAAGAAGCCATGTTTACTCATTGGCTAATAGCAGGCTTCAGCCACTGACAAGTCAGCCCACTGATACACAGCATGCAGTGCTAGCTGTTACTGCAAATGGACAAAAAAATATAGGTTTGAATAACTTGTGTGGCTTTTTGTGCACTTGGCGTACAAGCATCGTCTTGTGCAAAGGTTATTCAGGGCCATTCCAGCCCTTTCTGTGCTTTGCTTAATTGGAGTCCAAAAGCATTTGATAGATAAAAAGATGCTTCTGCAAGCACATTTGAATCGAGGTCTTTGAGATTTCAGAGACTTTTCTCCCGCCTTTACCAGTTTTTAAGACAAGGCACCTGGGGAGCACTTTTCATTGCTGTAGCCATAGCTCGTGGGCTTGCTCAGTGGTAGGAGGGTAGGTCAGGCAGAGTCTCCTCCTGTTCAGCACAGCTCCCTTTGAAGCAATGATGTGACGCCATTCTGGGGTGATGGCAGTCCTTAGGAAGCCTATATTCCCATCCCCTTCAAGAGACCAAAGGAAATAATTGGTTTGTAATGGTTGCCAGCAGTGCAAACACGGTGAGAGGGCTGTTATGTGTTCCTCTGCTAAGTGATCACTCCATGGGACCTCCTTTACTGGTCCTGAGCACACCCAGGGCAGCTTCCAGTACTCCTCCAAGGCACCCCTCTGTGTGTGCTCTGCTCAAGCTAAAAGAGACCACATCACTGCTAAAAAACTGGCTGCAGCACTGCAGGTGTGTGACGTGAGCCCACACTTAGTGCATCTGATCTGTGCATCTCTTCTGCACTGACTGAGGGACTGACAATTGTTTCTTAATTATTCATATTGCTGGAAGGTTGTTTTCTTTTCAAGGATTCTTCAAGTGTAGAAGTCCACCATGTTTTCTCAATAGGAATGCTTTAAATAATATCTGTTAATTTCTACCTCCTTGCTTTCTTACCTTGCTCAGTAAAAGTAATTTCTCCAGTAGTCAACACTGAAGCAATGTATCTAAGTATAATTTTTGCCTTTGAATGCAACAAATAATTAAAGAAAATTACCCGCTTCATGTGCTATTTCCTGGGACTTTACCTTCATTATCAGTGTGGAATAAGATTGCCTTTTTTTTTGCTAAGGAGGGAAGGAGGCATGCAGAAGTTTGATCAAATACTGTAAGATTTCAGTGCTTGTTCTTGATGTCCTCAGTTCCACCACCCTGTAAAATTAGTCCTCCTCCTACCCCTTCTTTGGTTTTTTTTTCCCCCCTTTGCTGTTTTTGATTTTGTTTTGGTTTTTCGTTTTTCCTTTTCACAGTAGTGGCAATATCAGTAAAATGACCCAGCAGTACAAACTGCTGGAAGAAAGCTCTCAATCTTTATAGATCAGTCTTGAGAATTTGTGATGAATTTTATCACTCTTTAAATGAAAATATTCTTCCCTTCTGTGTGTTTCCTGTTCTTGCTGAAGTTTTAGTGTGTAACCCCAACAGACCTCAGTGGGTGAATTCAGGCTGAGTACAATGGGTAGAGGGGTGTGTTTATCTTGGAACATTTCTCACTGTGGAGGAGAAGAGAAAGGAAAAGGGAGAATGACCTTTCCAATCATGTCTTGGGCTTTACTACTTGGAGAGAAAATGAAAAAAAAAAAAAAAAAAAAAAAAAAAAAGAGAAAAAGACATCTAGGTTTGCCAAAGAGCTTTTTAGAATAAAACCAGGCAAAACTCAATAGAAAAATTATCTTCCTGAAACTAGTCAGCTACAGGTAAAAACTTTGATTAAATCATGCTTCTCTTAGGGCAGCAACATAGTTTGTGACAGCACAAAGCAATTTTGCTATTTAGATCATTTAATTGAAAATAGAGGGGGTTTGAGACTACAAGCAGAGCTCTGGGGGCTCCCCTTGTGCTTCTGGGGCATGGTGGCTTTTTGCCTGGGGGTCCTGTTCCTCTGCTGCAGAAGCACAGGACTGTGCAGAAAGGGAAAAAGAAGATAATGAGCCTTTTTTTCAATTTATATCTGAGGGGTATGGAAGGTGTAGCAGAAGATAAATGCAAAATCAGGCTTCCTGTCCATATAAAACAAGTAATAATTTATGCACTTTTAACTGGGTGCAGCTCATTACACAGCAGTAAATGTTGATGCCAATATCTTGCAGCTGGCTTGGGTTTGAAAGCCCTGCACGTTTAATTGTAGGGCACCATTGGAAAGGGAAACTCTCCTCAAAGACCACACAGGCATTACTGGAAAGGATATTGTGGTGTGGGAGAGATCCAGTGATAGGCACCCAATGGTTTGCTTCTACCTGAACTTAATGGATGGTAATGCATCTTTTATGTCATGTATAATGATAAATTTACTACTCTAATAGGTCCATATGCCATAAGAATAGACCACTGCTCCAGTAAGTTCCTCTCTTCTATGAAAAATTGCTGGTGCATTGAGAAGAGGTTGACAGATAAATTGCTGGATGCTACCATCCTTGGTACAGTGATGAACTATGTCTCCAGTGAAAACTACTAAATCAAAGTCTGCTAATGAAAGAAGGAGGGGAAAACAAGAAATTAGGTAAGGAAGATAATTACTTTCTCTTAAGTAAACATACATAGAATAGGACTGCTATAAAGAAGGGCTCTGCTGAACTGCTGAGCTACAAAACAGTACTTACAACTATTCAAATATTAACTTCTAATAATACACTTCCAAGGCAGTTGTTAATCATTTATTTTTCTTATAACCTCAGCATTAAAAAATACGTGCAACTATCTACTCAAAATATATTGAACTATCAATATATTGAACTATAGTCAAAAGATACTGAAATAGTTTGGCTTTTTTACAAATTCAGAATTACTAGGAAGAAATCTATCACATACCTAAGATCTCTGTAAGTCTCTCCTTTCTCTCCCCAGTTTCCCTTTCTCCCTCTTACTCTTCACTTTCATCCCCACTATGACATCAGCTTAGTGGCAACAGGGAAATATATTCCAGAAGAAGCTACAATCACCTCATTAGACCCTGGATGCAGATGGTGTCCCTTAAAATAGGGCAGTAGTGCAGCTAGAGATGGGGAGGGTGCTGGCAAACAGGTGTTTATTTTTTTAGGGCAAATCTCCACTGAGTAGGTGAAGAACCTCTGTAAGAGACACCAGGAGTTATTCTGCAGTGGGAGGATCATAAGTGCATCATTAGCACACATTATTTTAGCTTAACTTTAGCTGAAATATTTTAGCATAAATTAATGTTTCTTAGTGGAGATCTCTCCAGCAGTGAGAAAAACATAGGAAAAAAACCTAAGATTGCCATTTTTAGCAGATTGTCAGAAATTTGGGCCGAGTGGAACTGTGTCAGCTGATCCTGCTGGAGGTCATGGCTCAGGCCTTTACACAATGGGACTGGATGGAGAATGGATGACATTTGTCCAGAATCAAAAATAAGCACAATTATCATCATCATTACAGTCTCATTGTTTGCTGGACCAAAAAATGAATGTCACAACTGTGGGGGTTTTGCAAGGGCTATTATTAGATCTTGACCCTGAAAACATGTGCCAGAACTCTGCTAAAAAGAAAATAAAAAAGTGACATATTTTTTTGAAAGAAATTCATTCTCCATAAGCAAAATAAAAGCATGAATTTAACACTCAGCTATCATCTTTGAAAAGGCACAGTAGAATTTCTTCTCTGTGAATAATGAGAGAAAATGGACAATTGTGAGCCAATTTCTGCTCTAGGGGCTTAAAATCATCTCTGCCAGTGTCATAGAAAAAATCCAATTAACTCCAGTAGGCACTGGGTCAGGCCCATATTTTGTAGGGTATCTTGCTAGAAGAGTCTATCCCAACAGTTCCAAACTCATGGGACAAAACAATTATCAGTGTCAGGCTGCAGTTCACAAGGGCTGCATATGCTTGCATCAAAACTCCTTGTGATCCCCCTTTTCTGCTGCTGAAATGCATGTCAGCCTTCATTGTGCTGCTTTCCTGACCATTTGATTAAAGAATTATGTAAAGTGAAGCGGTTTGAAATTGCACATATGGTTCTTGAAGGATTTCAGATTTTTAATTATTAGTTTGTCATGCCTTAGAAGTAACAGAGGGCAAAGTTGTGGTCAGGGCTGTGTGCATCTTGGCTTTCCTTTCAAAGCAGCTTCACACAGTGCTCCTGTACTGCATTAGCAATGCTGATTTCTTCTCTGCTGGGGCCCAGGAAGTGAAACCTTAAACAGGCTCAAGGGCTGCTAAACCAGTAACCCAAATGTCTGCATTGACTGGAAACCTCTGCAAGCAGAATCACCAGATTTGTTATTTTTCCATTGCTATTGACATGGCAGTAGGTAGTAAGGCTATGACACAACAGCTCCAATGCAAGCAGATTTTTGGAGGCAGACCCAGTGATGGTGAGTAAAATCTTTTTGAATTGCAGGGTAAAACTCAGACTCCTTAGTAAGCTCTAACCCAGGTACCCTGAGTACCTAAAGAAATTACCTAGTGGCCATAGTGTGAAGCCACCTCACATTTTCTCTTTGGGTTTGGAGCCTGTCTTATGAGCCTAATTTCCAGTGACTCTGGCAGTGGAATTAGCATGTTAGGAAGAAAACAAACGTAAAAGTGAATGTAAGAGTTTATGAGACAGAGGTTGCACCCAGATAACTGAACAGTGGAGACCTGCTGGAGGCTATTCCAGCACAGGACATTTTCTGGAGTGCGCTTTTGTCTTGCTAGCCTGTTCTTTCAGTGCTAAGGCTTCTTCAGTCAGCTCCACCACACATTTACTCTTTGCTTTTCCATCCCTTGCCCCAACCTTTTGATGACCAAAATAACTCACTGAACTCTTTGCAATCTGGACAAATTTACCCTTTAACTGGGTTCTCATTCTGATACAGTATTAATCATTTGGAATAATGCAAAATTCCTCTCTTGGTTTTAAGCTGTGTTTATGTAAGAGGGACACAGTTCCCAGTCATAACTAAGTTTTTATGCTCATTGTGGCTATCCACTCCTGCAGAGCACTGGAACAGTAGTCAATGCACATTATTAAGTGCATAGCCATTTTCTGGCAAATCCCATCAAATACTCTTGAGAATAAAAAGCTTAATTAATTATGCTGAATGTTCGGGCATTGGATCCAAAATACCACAATAGAGAATTTAAGGGAGGAAAAATATTTGAAAAGAAATCTTGTTATGTTCCTGTTTATGCCAAAAGCCATATAATTGTTCAGCTTTATTTGTGAGTATAAAAATGGAAGTTTTATCCCCATGATCATTTTAGCAAGGAAAATACAGATAATATTTGTCAACCGTAAACAACTAATTCTAATGGGAAGAAAAGACTCTAAATTGATGAAGACATGAGCATGAGATAGGAGTTTATCAAGGAATTGCAGGGGATTCTGCCTGGGACAACAAAGAAAAATAATTAATTTTGCAGTATCACTGCCAGCTAAAACAAACTGATGATTTAAAGGAAGAAAAAAAAAAAGGAAACCAAAATAATTCTCACATCAAAATGTCTTGCCAGTATTTCCTTAACTGTCTTGCTTTCAAGAATATACTGTCCTCCTTTTCCCCCTTGGCTTGTACTCTGTTTCAGGACTTTTTTTGTGGCAGCCTCTCTTCATTCTCTACTGTTAGCCTGATGCTAATGGAGCTGATGGTCACCAATATTCAGAATGTGCTGGCAGAGAGTTTTTGGGTACAGACAGCCATTTCTTCTGCATTTCTTCCCTCTGAAAAGGCTGTTTTTCATGTAAGCAAAGAAATGAGATTGAAGTACAGGAGATCCCATTTTGTGCTGCCTTCTAATTTATCCAGAAGAATAAGGTGCTTGAGAAATTTAACAGTCACTAAGTAGTTGTCAGATTCTACTTAAGATTTAAATATTATACCAGAATGGAGCTTGTATATCCTTTGGTATGACTCTGGTATGAGTAACACCAAGCCTCCAGTGTTTCCCATTAATTTCTTTGGAGAGAACTTGGGCTGGATGTATCCAGAGCAGACCTGGATGCTACATCTGCCTATATGATCCAGGCATCCACATTTGGAGAGGTGGAAGGAAAAAAAAAACAAACAATGAGCCTTGCTATTAATAATAGAGTGATATTGTATTTGGTGGCCCAAGCTGAGGAACAAAGATGTCACAGAAAGTGGAATAATTTTGTGTGAGTTAAAGTTCAAACCCATCCTTGAAAACAAACAGCTTCTAAATTTAGCATGCTTCATCTACTCTCTCCCAAGCTCCCTCATGGCCACTTTTCACCCATTAGGCTGTGACATCCATCATCCCCTCAGCCCAAAGAGGCCAGGGATCTGATCACTTCAGCTGGAGGTGAGCAGAGAGAGCCTGACACCATCAGCCTGTGCCCACCCAGGCAGAGTGCTCTGATCTCCCTTCACTTTGAAATATTCAATTAAAATAGGTGTAAAGGATTGACAAGACCCACTGAAAGTGGCTCAATATTTCAAAGAGAAGAGCTTGTCATGCTGGGCTGCAGGGTGTGAGAATCTACATAGGAGGGCAAAGAGAAAAAGATTTTTAGTTATAAAATATTCAGGAATATCTTGGCTCAGCTGGGGAAAGAGGATAGGAATTTGCTGCTGGAAGATAAAGCTCACAAGAAGAGTATTTCAAATTTAAACATATCTGTATTATTCATCCTAGCTTGAAAGAGATCAGGCAGTCCCTATGCTTGGAGAAGTTGATTTTTTGTTTTTTTAAATCCTGGGTTTAAGTCATGGCCACTGTGGCCATCTTGCCACCACTGGTTAGGCTGTTGTGAGGTGAATGCAGAGCCCCTTGAGTTTAAAAAAGTGAATTTGCAACCCTAGGTTCAGAAAACACAAGCAGCATTTGCACTCTGGGCTAATTTTTGCGTTTCCAGTTATGTTTTTCCACAGTGGCTGGAGATTTTCTTCAGTCAGGTTGATTTTGAAATCTGGTTTGCTCTGGCAAAAGGAGGGATATTTTCTCCTCCTTTCTCAGCAGACTCACTGCAGGCTGATGGTTGCTTTTATGCTTCTGACTCCTTCCACTAAGAGTTAAACTGGGTTGATAGTGAGCTTTCAGTTATTCTTGACACAAAATTATGTTTAATTCCCTTCAAATCTGTGGGTGCAGCATGACCCTTCCTCACTGGCACAGCTCATCATCGAACAGATCTGAGCAGCTTCCCAGAGAGAAACCTCAGATGCAGCAGCTCTTGCTCACATCCCAACAAATCCATGGGCAAGGCTTGTTTCCCCCACAACTCTGCTGCCTAGTCTTACATGAAGAGCTCTGCTACATTTACAAGATGTATAAATCCCCTTTTCTCCACCCAGCTGTACTCCAGGCCCCACCTCAAGTGCCAGCCCAGGGATGTGAGATGTTGTTTCCTGATTGCTTGCTCACAGCCAGCATGTACAGCCCTGTCGTATAAATGATTTGCAGGAATTTTTTGAAAATGTCATCCACGCATAAATCTTGGGATGATTCCTACTCGTGCTGGTTTGTGGGGCTTGTCTTCATGAATTTATAGTTTACAGGAAACCAAATGTGCACCCTACTAGAAATTACTGGAAGAAAATGCTAGTCTTATTTAACTGGAATGGGGAAGGCAGTTTTTCTAGCACTTGTGCAGATACCACTGAAAAAGCAGTAGGAAAATTATTGATACTGCATTTCTCTCTTCCTCTGCATGTGGAGTACACAGCCTGCAGCCTCTTAAAGGCTGAGATTTCACCTCCAGCTTGAATATCTTTCTGTAGGTTTGCATTTTAGGGGCTCCAGTCTTCTACACTGGGGAATTCAGGTAATGTCCAGTGGTGGGAACTGGCAGGAAATCTCACACCTGTGTGTGCTCTTGTCACTTCTTGGAGCCACTTTGCCAAAAACACAGTGGCTGGAGCTGGTCCCTCCCTGGTCAGTGCCCTGTGTGTCCATAAACACCTCCATCTTCAGTGTCCCTTAAGGCAGTGCCACCCAAGTGTGGAAACAAGGGGAGGAACCTGCTGGACACCTCCACTGAAGAGGAATATTAGGGATATGCTAATCTGAGCTTTCTTTTTTTTGGCTGTGCTTCATGTTAGGCTTAGCTGAGCTCGACTGAGTTGTGGTGATAGCTCTGCAGTGCTCTCCTTCCTTTTATCCTTTTAGCATGAGGACCAAAGGTAGCTCTCTTCCCTATTTCAGGGAGAAACAGGCTAAGGATGTTTAAGGTTAGCATTGGGTTAGGGTTCACTTGGTAACATTTGATGAAACGAGGGGAATGTTTGGTGCTACAGCCCCAGCAATTCTAGGAACAGGTAACAGCTACAAGACAAGGTTCAGGTGAGAGCTCAGAGTACTGTTTGGAGGGGAGAAGGTCAGACAAGTTCACAGATATTGTCTCCCTCCATTAGTTTTTGCCCATATTTATATTCAGATCACAAACCCTCAAGTAACTGCATCTTTCCTTTAAATGAATGCTTTTTCACTCAAAAAAAAATGCATACTGTTTCACAGCTGAAATACTTGCTTGAAGAATGAGTTCTTGCTATTTCTACAGCACTCATATTTAGGCACCCCAATAGTCCTTAGGATGTCACTGCCACTGGTCTGGGTGGGTCTGAGAGGTTTGGTGATTGTCACAGGTCTGTGCCTGGCCTTCCTCCCTCATTCATGGAGCAGACATAAAGCAGATCCTAAGCTCTTGTTTTCCATGGTATTTCAGAACAGCTTTATTCTTGCTTATCCAGTTGAATTTGCAAATAAGAGAGCCTTACCCAGCTTTAAAATCTAAACCTGTTGCATTTTCCAATGTGAAGTGGAGAGCTTTGTTTTGCTGTTTAAAGAAGAAATGAGGTGTGGCATTCCATTAAGTGACGGAGGAATTCATCCCAAACATTTCCTTATGTTTCAGGATGGAAACCAAGCAGCAGGAATTAAACTCTGTGCACAGCCTCTCTCTCTTGTGTTGAAATGTGTGTGGTGCCAGTGTTGTCCTACAGCTCAGCAGTATGGTTGTGGATACTGCAGGGTCTGGATCTATGTCACTGCATGGAAAAGCAGATCCTGGTATTCTGGAAACCTTGGTAAAAAGATCCTGGTATTCTTGGTAAAAACTGACATAAGGGGACAAATAATTGTGTCGTGGCAAATTCGTGGCAAACAGGTTCTGTTTTCATTACATTCGCAGTTGTGGTTCAGTCCTAACAGCAAAGTAGAAAGGTCTCAGAAATATTCCAGCCAATTTCACTGTATCTTAAAATATCTCTCCCTAATTAAACAATATCCAATTCCTTGTGTGGAAACAGAATGAAGCAATTCATCTGTGTCATGGTTTTGAGGCCACAATGGATAGTGTTTTTTACTGTGTGGGTTGAATAAAGACCTATGAAATAAATTATTTCAATTCTTCAAGCTTAATCCTTGCCAACCTCTCAAAATACAAAATTGAATACAGTATTAAATATTGAACCCTTGTTTAAACTGCTGTATTTGCTATCATTTATTTTGCTATCATTTGCTACTTTATTTTGATGGCTTTTGCTGCAATCTTGTGCAACTCTGTCAGAAATTTTTAGTAGTGTGTGGTATGTGATCTCACTTGACCAAGCAGATGCATATTCAACAATATAAATTCCACCAGGACAATCAGTATATTGGCATCAAATAAGGTTTGATCATTGTTTTGCTATTGAGTCTAAAGATGAAGCTGGTAACATGGAACAGTTTTCTGAAGTTACATGCAACTCCACCAGAATATATTAATTGTTGCAACAGACTGTGTTGTAATATTAATTATTTATCTTATTGTACAATTGATGGAAAGAATCATAATTCAGAAAACTCTGAGGAAAAGTAGTGGAATTCCACATAACTCCCCTTTCCTAACTTTTCTTCAAGATCTTTATCCATTTTCCTTGGTTCTGCAAGCAGTGCCTTAATGTGAGCTTGGATTGCTACTGAGTCCTCAGTGCTCCCCAAGCTTATTGAAGCCAAACTTAACATAGTTTTTAAAATGTGTTCCATAGTGTGCACTTACATCAGGACAATGGTGTTAAATTAAGCAAGACATAATATTTGAAAAGGTTTATTAGGTATGTACAACTGCTCCAGGGAATGACAGGTGCAAAGATGCTCTCTGGGGATGCTCTTCCTACCTACATTTGAATGGGATGTGAGCAGTGAAGGTCATAACAGAGGGGGGAAGAAGCACTAAACCTAAAAGTTACTCCCTAATTCTATGTTCCTTCAGAACTTGAGCTCTCCAACAGCATCCAACTGAGCAGTTCTGTTAAATATAGTGCTCTGCTTCAGCTTGGCATTTTGGCTGTGACTGTTTGAGTTCTCATCCAGCCTCCTCCACTCTGTCTGTCTTGGTAGTTTTCCTGCTTCCTTTTCCCTGCTCTTGGCTCTCTGTTCCCTGGCTCCCTTGCCAGCCTTTCCCCTTGCCCACCCTGCCAGGGAGCTGAGGAGGAGCTTGCTCCCACCCTGGGACAGCAGGACCCTTCTCCCTGTGAGGCTCAGCACAGGCTGCATCAGGAGCCTTCTCTTGGGATGGCTAAAGAGCAGCTCCTTCACAGCCTGCTCCAGAGATTTGGGAGAGAGAGCAGACAATGATAAGGGCTGCTGCTTTTTTCAATTTTTTTCAGTTCTTCATCTCTCAATGCACCTGCCTCCTATTTCTTTAAATCTGCAGCAGAAAGATAGGCAGGAAGCTGGAGGGGGAAAAAAAATAAAAGTTTTAAAACCATAACAACAGGTCTCTAAGAAAAAGGCAAGTTTTATCTGCTTCAGCTGAGGCAGCCTGTGAGTTGAATTCTGTCTAATTCTTTGTCCATCTCCCTTTCCAGCAATGCCCTTGTCTGCCCTGAGCACAGTCCTCACCTTCTCTTTTCTTTGACTATCCCCACATGTTGGAAAAATTCATGTTCTCATTTAAAATGCTAGTGTTGCTGGCTCTGACTTCTCATATTTTATTTTCTTTAGACTCCTGTGGTACTTGGATGTGTTTTTCTAGACAGAGCTCAAGAATCTAAGGGTTATGTGAAAAGCTGTTTTTGTTTAAAGGAAGTATTTCTCTGGACTTTTGTTTAATATGAAGAAAAGTTTGCCAAATAACTTAAATGTTGTCTAGAGGCTCAAAGGGCAGCAAGGGTGCAATTCTCTGTTTATTGGCATCTTGGGGTTTGATCAGCCTTGTTGTTTTAGGCAATGTGACACATGCTGGTTTAGGGCTGGAGGTCAGTAAAGCTGGGTGAAGGGGCTGCTTTCTGCATCTACAAAGAGCAAAATCAAATTCTCACACCCAAACATGCTGGAGTTAGATGTGGATTTGCTTTCCTGTGCAGAGTCACTTCTCACCTCAGTATCTATGTGATCTAAAGTACCTCATAGGTGTCCCTTGAAAATATGCATCTAGTAAAGGCCTTGTGTTTACTTTTGTGTGTCAAAGCCCAGAAGAGGCCAAAAAAGTAATATTCCCAGTAGCAATATTTCCTTCCCATGGCAGTGCCTTAACTCTGTGGTAAAGAGGACTGAAAGAAACCACCCCAACACAATAACTTTCTTTCTCTAGTAAGAAACAAAAGCTCTGACACATAGAACAGCTTTGCTGCTATTTAGGAGAGAAGGAGGAATATGGTGTTATGACACTGGTGCTGGGGAAACTGAAAAGATTGAAGAGAGTATTCTTATTTTTATTGCCCTGACAGGTCTACGTCAGTGGACTACATGAGTACAAATAAAGCAGTGTTGTCAAGAACTCCAGCAGTTTCTCTCCAAAGAGAGCTCACTGCTACTGCTGTTGATAGATTCTAACATGGCCCCAGAGGTCACAGAACAGCACCCTAAAGATGTCCATGTCTCTGTCCTCTTCCTGATGGGTAGGAAATGGCAATCTCTAGGCAAAGTGCATTCTGTGCACATGAACTCAGGGGAAAAACAAAAACCAAACAAAACCCACAACAGAAAGATGGAGCTTTACTATCCCAGCACAGAACCAGCTGTCTGAGCAGTACCACTAATCCATAGACTCAGTCCACTGGAGCTAAAATGCAGCATGGTCCCGTGTCATTCAGGTGGGGAGGGGACACAGAGAGATTTACCTTCATTTCCTCCAGCAGTTTTCTGCAGAATGGCAAAAGCACATTGCTTTAGACCTGCCCTTCTCACCACCCAGATCTTCACCCTAGCAGTGAAGCTCACTGGCAGTTCAGCATTATGGAGGGGTTGAAGGGAGGAAGGGTGTTCTATTCTGTATTAGAGGATTTAGTATATTCTTGGATCTTAAATTTTGAATTTTCCACCAATATACCAGGAAATTCATTTAGTGATTGGTGTTGAAATAGTTACCCAATATTTTTGCCTCAAAACAGAGTCTGTATTTCTTCTTTATAACAGATTTGTGTAGACCTAGAAAATAGAGCCCAGATCTTTAGTTGCATTAATTCAGTGACTGACATGATTTTTTTTTTAAATTATGAGTACTCATGTGGTGGTTTGATGTACTAAGTCAGTCCAATGTTTATTAATATCTTCCATTTTATATTTGCTTCCTTATCTTTTTAATAAAATGAGCATATTATTGAACAAATGAGGTACACTTTCCCTGATATCAGCAAAAATGGATGCGATGACTGAATCATGGCCACAATTAAAAGAGAAGAGATAAATCTGGAGACTCAACTGAGCAAATCACCAGATTGATATGGCAGATAACTTGCCAAGGGTTATGCAAAATGTATTTGCATCGTGGTGCTTTGGCATGAGGGGAAGTTGAAGGAGACTATTCTGTTTCAATCCATGGCTTGAGCCTGTCCTAGGCAGCATGGTGTGGTGACCTAGACAGCAAAGATAACACCAGTCCCTTCTGGCCTTAGGCCCTTGCCAAGTGACACTGCCCAAAACAGATGGCAATCCATCCTGGTTCGTTGAATTTGCCCTCGGCAGCTCTCTGTGAATGCGCTCGCGTTAAATCTCACTGTTGGTG
Source organism: Erithacus rubecula (assembly GCF_903797595.1). Classification (NCBI taxonomy): domain Eukaryota; kingdom Metazoa; phylum Chordata; class Aves; order Passeriformes; family Muscicapidae; genus Erithacus; species Erithacus rubecula. The sequence continues at coordinate 8,394,721 of NC_136659.1, read as the reverse complement.
CAAGTTTCTCATTTATTGTTGGGTTTTGTTACTTATCCCTTCTGCACAGTAAGACAGAATCTGTCAGCCACATAAATGCTGTTTAAATCCTACACATTAGCAGTTTTTAAATGACATTTCTTGCTGACTGTGGACTGTACAGAAATTATGGTGGAAAACCCAGAAAGAGGCACTTTTGGGAAATGAGAATAGCAAAGGAGCAAATACTATTGAATGTTCCTTAAAACGTGTGTGTTCACATTCATTGCTAGAACATGAAGACACCTTTTCATCTTGATAAAAATAAAATGCCTTTGAATTCTCTCTTCTTCTTTTTATTTTCTTCAGTGTATTACTGTCCTGTGGCTGCCAGTGGCACCACAGCCAGTCTCTGCTGGAAGCTGTCTGTCAGGTTTTTGGGTGACTTGACCAGGCAGGAGAGAAGAGGCAGGTGACATTGATGCTGGCTTTCCTTCCTTCTGCCCTGCAGTTTCCCACAGTCATTTCCCAATAAAGTTTTGGGATCCTTAGTGTCCTGAGCAGTCTGGTGGAAAGGAGGGGACACACTCCCCTCTCACCCGTCACTGGTGGACTCCATAGCACAGTGGAAAATCCCATAGCCAAATAAGCATGGATGCTGCCTTTCTCCTTAGTTTGTTTGGGTTTTTTTTCCTGGAATTGCCTCACTCTGTTATAGCCAGGTGTTGTTCCAGAAAAGCAGATTAGGGGGAGGCAGTGGGTCCGTGCCAGGAAGAAGGGTGTTAATGCTGCCACTTAGGTTAATGGACATTAGTTGTGCTGACTGTGGGTCTAATGATCTAATCTGCACAGTCACTGCCTTTTCCTTACAGTTGCTATTTCTTAATCTAAATTAGGAAATTAATAGTTGTAAGAACATAAATTGCTCTGATGACTTCTAACCTAGAATCAGAAGTTGCTTTTGCACATCTCCAAATAGATTGCTTTTCTGACTAAACAATTAAAATTTTCCCAGCTCAGCTGGAAACTGAGCCTGTGTCCCTCATGTGTAGTCTAAATTGTATGCAATTAGCTCTTTAATTTTTATTAGAATATGAAACAACAGCCTAAGGTTCAACAAAGACAAATCCTGTAACCTTTACAGGAACAGCATTAGGTTTGTGTGGTATCAGACTCTGGTCACAGTGGCAATTTATTCAGAAGTCGTTTTGGTGCTCTTTACAAGGACTCCAACTTCTGCTTTTTATCCAAAATAAATCCCTGTTACAGAGAGTCGATCCTTGCTGATGATGTAGAGAAAAAAAGCAACACTAGGTGCCAGAGAGCAGAAACATTCTGAAAGCAGGCAGGAGCTGAGCATGTACCCATCTGTAACATTTGGGGTTTTACCACTATAAGAATCTTTTTCTCTCAAGAACAAGCTCTTCTTTCCACTCCCACCTCCTCTGCCTCATCTCCTTACCAGGAGCAGTGCTTTAAAGTGCCTCACCAGGGAGGGCAGATGGGCAGGGACAAGGCAGACCTGTCCACAAGGCCAGGAAAAACTTCTAAATATTTTCTTGTTTAACATCTTTCATCAGGAATTGCTGATTGGCAGTGCCCTGGGAGAAGGGTTGATCAAGCTTTTGTAGCTGCTGTGCTTCCTTGATATAAATATTTGTCCCTCTCCTTAACTAGAGGGGACTGAGGAATGGTACCTGTGTTGGCTCCTGTATTCACCTTCTTACTGCAATTAAGTGTTTAAAATGTCTCCTTACCCCCTGGTACTATAAATATCTAGACAGCTTATTGTGTGATTATATTTGTGCCTCCTGTGATACAGGCTTATTAGGTTGTAAAGAAAAACAGGAAAAAAAAAAAAACCAAGAAACTGGGGAAAACTTAAAAGATCCATGAGGGTTTGTCCATTTCTGGGCAAATATTTGTTGTGTGTAGCACTCTGTGACAGTTACTATACAGCTAGAACATTTCAAAATTTTCTCTTCCTGCAACAAATATCCTACTAATAGCCATTTTTCATTACTTAGACTGCAGCAGCCTAGGTGTGCTATCTCAGTTCCAGAGACAGGAGCTGAGTCTGAGTCAGATAAAATCTAGAAAGAGCAGAGACACAGAAACACAAGAGTGAGAGCAGGGGGGATGCAGAATCAAATGATCACAGCAAATGCTGGGACAAATCTCATCATTTTAGATGTGTGCTTGGTTTTCTCTGTTAAACACATTTATTTCCCCTTTTCCCATCATATAAAATCAAATCAGATAAATACACTGACAATTCATGT